>NW_027117392.1:6000000-6747568 GCF_038362705.1 Apiospora aurea | reverse complement strand
CCTAACCCTAACCTAACCCTAACCTAACCCTAACCCCTAACCCTAACCTAACCCTAACCCTAACCCTAACCCTAACCCTAACCCCTAACCCTAACCCTAACCCACAACCTAACCCTAACTAACCTAACCCTAACCTTATCCGTTGTCGTTGTCGGTATTGTGTGTTGTCTCCGACGGACCAGCTTCGCAAAACCGACGGGTTTTACTATTTTATAAAACCTATTTCGTTTCCGACGGGCCAGCTTCACCAAACCGGCAGCAGGTTGTCGTCATCGTTTAATGCTCGTCTTTCAAGGCCAGACGGCTTCGCATGGCCGACGGAGTTGTCGTTTGTCGTTATTATTAATTGTCTCCGGGGGGACAAGCTTCGCAGCGAGCCGACCGCGTTCCCACCACCCCTATATAAAATATTTCGTCTCCGACGGGCCCAGTCTCCCTTAATTGACGGGTTGTAGTTGTCGTTATTATTAATTGTCTCCGACGGACCCGACCAGCGGAACCTCGGCAGGTCCTACAGTACCATATATAAAATATTTCCGTCTCCGACGGGCGAGCTCCACAAACCGACGGGTTGTCGTTGTCGTTATTATTAATTGTCTCCGACAGGATCAACCCGCAAAACCGACGGAATTAAAGCGCTTTATATAAAATATTTCCGTCTCAAGGCGAGACGACTCCATAATGAGCCGACGGGTTGTCGTCGTAATCGTTATTATCCGTCTCCAACGGGCCAACGTTAAGAACCGACGAGGGTTGTCGTCGTTATCATTATCGCCTCTAGCGGGTTAGCTTCAGCGAAAATAAAGCGGGTTTTACTACTTTATAAAAACTATTTTATTTCCGACGGGCGAGCTTCGTAAACTAACGGGTTATCGTTGGTCGTTATTATTAATTGTCTCCGACAGACCAGCTTCCTCAAAACCGACGGGTCCTGCCACCCTATATAAAATATTTCCGTCTCCAGCAGACGACTCCGCCAATTGACGGGTTGTCGTCGTCGTTATTATCGTCTCCAACGGGCCAGCTTCGCGAGGCCAACGGGTTGTCGTCGTTATTATCCTTTCGACGGGCCAGCTCCGCAAATTGGGGCCCCACCACCCTATAAACGCTACCCTAAGTAGAGCGGGGCCGCGACCATCCAATCCGACCGCGCTGTCCCCCCACGATAAAGAAAACGTCCTACGGGAACGGGCCCGTGCGCGACTGCGAACCCTACGCCAACCGGGCGGAATGGGGCCTAGGGAGTCACCGGGCTCTCCTCAGCATTTAGAGCAACACTCCTCTCATCACCACGCATCTTCGTCTTCCTACCGTATCTGGGTTATGCGCTCGAATCAGCATCGTGAACACGGCCGCAGCTCTCCTGCCGAGGTAGCCTAGGTAAAAGATTCTATTACCTTCGCCTTTTACATAAGCTTTATCAAATCGAAGCTTTAAAAGCTAATACTAGTGAGCCTTCGCGAAAATAATTTCATGTACCTGAGGACTCCATAAACTTCGGTAGGGAACTGTCGTCAGCCCTCAATCCGCTTTTTACGCGATTGGCACCCACGATCACCACGCGCTTTTCTATCCTATTTAATACTGTTGCTCGCAATACCCACTGCGTTTTACATTGTTAAGAGGTAAGTTAGTTCTTATAGTTCGTTTCGTATCGCGCCTTCTCCACCAGCAGGACACCACGGCCAGGACCACCACGGCTTCAAGACCTGCGGCGGGAAGGAATTTCTTGCACGGCCACCTTAACATTTTATATATCACCACACTTAGGTACCTGGATTGTAGGAATGTAATGCTGACCGAGTTTTAGATGTATTATTTAAGTTTCACCAACTTTAGCCGACGTTTATTTTCTATTTATAGCTAGGATTACCGCAGCTCAGAATGCACCACGGCTAATATTAACGAGCTTACAGCCGGTCCGTGGAACAGACAACTCCGGACAGAATAACACCACTTATGTTTATTTAAGAATTAAATTAACACAATTAAGACCACCATAACATACTTAAACTACTATATAGCTACCCTATAGCTACCCTTTAAAGCCGATTAAGACCACCGCACGGCTAGGGCTATTAATCCGCTCCCTACGCGATTAGCACCACGATCACCACGCCTTTTCTGTCCTATTTAATACTCCTCGCAATACCGAGTGCGTTTTATATTTGGGGGAGGTAAGTTAGTTCTCATGGTTCGTTTCCACGAGCGGGACTACCACTACCAGGACCACTATAAAATACTAGAGCTACCCTGTAGCTACCCTGTAACTACCCTGGAGCAACTAAAACAACACGGCCAAGGCCACTACGGCAAAGGCCACCACAGCCAGGACCGCCACGGCCGGGACTCCACAGAGGTCAGCTGTCACGAGCTTACTGACACGAGGTCGCGGAACAGACAACTCCAGGGCCAGAGTGACACCACTCGTATTTGTCTAAGAATTAAATTAACTCAATTAGGACCACTATAAAAAAATACTAAAGCTACTTTTGTAGCTACCCTGTAACTACACTAGAAGCTGACTAAAGCCACCACGGCGAAATTTGCCACCTGGCAGGACCCGCAATGCCACGATGGCCACGCCCTTTCTATCCCATTCGATACTCCACTCGTAACACCTTTTGCGTTTTACATTATTGAGAGGTAAGTTAGTTCTTATAGTTCGTTTTTATCGCCACTTCTTCCCGTTACCACTAATGCCCGTCTATCTCTTATCCACCCTAACATCTTTATATCACCACACTTAGGTACCTGGATTCTGAGAATGCGATGCTAACCGAGTTTTAGATATATTATTTAGTTTCGTAACTTTAGCCGACGTTTATTCTCCATTTACAGCGATGATTACTCTGGCGGGAGCCACCACGGCCAGGACCACCACGGCCCGGGGCGCTGAGGCCCAGGACCCGCGGCCACCGGGACTGCAAAAAGGCCCGAGCATTAACGAGCTTACAGCCCGAGTCCGTGGAACAGACAACTCCGGACAGAATGACACCACTCAGCATGTTTGTCTAAGAATTAAATTAACACAATTCAAGACCACCATAAAAAACTAAAGCTACCCTGTGATACCCTGTAACTACCACTGTGTAACTACTTTGAAATCTCCCGCACGCCGCACTACCCTTCTTTTACCGGTAAAGAGAGCAAAGAGTTACTCGAGTCACGAACGTCGAACGGATGAAACTCCTTTAATGTTCGCTTCCCTCATGGGATATTTGGACATAGTCGGGCTTTTTATATAGCTACCTTAAAATAGTGAGGGCCACCACGGCTAAGACTACCACGGCCAGGACCTCTGCGACTAGGACCACCACGACCAGGGCCTTCACGACCAGGACCACCACGGCCCGACATTAACGAGCTTACAGCCCGAGTCCGTGGAACAGACAACTCGGACAGAATGACACCACTTTCGTGTTTGTCACCAATTAAATTAACACAATTAAGACCACCATAAAAACCTAAAGCTACCCTGTAATTACCCTGTAACTACCACGCAAACTACTTTGAAATCTCCCGCACGCCGCACTACCCTTCTTTTACCGGTAAAGAGAACAAGAGATTACTCGAGTCACGAACGTCGAACGGAGCAACTCCTTTTTAATGTTCGCTTCCCTCATGTGGGATATTTGGACATAGTCGAGCTTTTTATATAGCTACCTTAAAATAATTAGGGCCTACACGGCTAAGACTACCACGGCCAGGGACCTAAGCGACTAGGACCACCACGACCAGGACCACCACGACCAGGACCACCACGGCCAACATTAACGAGCTTACAGCCCGAGTCCGTGGAACAGACAACTCCGGACAGAATGACACCACTCATGTTTGTCTAAGAATTAAATTAACACAATTAAGACCACCATAAAAACTAAAGCTACCCTGTAATTACCCTGTAACTACCCTGTAACTACTTTGAAATCTCCCGCACGCCGCACTACCCTTCTTTTACCGGTAAAGAGAACAAGAGTTACTCGAGTCACGAACGTCGAACGGAGCAACTCCTTTAATGCTCGCTTCCCTCATAGGATATCTAGACATAGTCGAGCTTCTTATATAGTTACCCTAAAATAATTAGGGCCACCACGGCCAAAACCACCACGGCCAGGACTACCACGACTAGGACTACCACGACTAAGACCACCACCACCAGGACCACCACCACCAGGACCACCACGGCCGAGACCACCACGGCCAACATCAACGAGCTTACAGCCCGAGTCCGTGGAACAGACAACTCCGGACAGAATGACACCACTCATGTTTATCTAAAAATGAAATTAACACAATTAGGACCACCATAAAATATTAAAGCTACCTTGTAGCTACCCTTTAGTTACCCTGTAGCTACCCTAGAGCAACTAAAACCACCACCACCAGGACCACCAGGACTAACACCACCAGGACCACCAGGACCAGGACCACCAGGACCAGGACCACCATCACCACCAGGACCAGGACCGCAAAAAGGCCAACATCAACAACATGAAAGCCGTAGATTTCACTCTCGACAACGAGTTAACAAAGTCGATACGAGAAGAATACATCGAACCGGGCTAAGATAAAAAAGAAACTCAACTAGAACCATTAAGAATAAGACCACCATAAAAGATTTAAGCTACCCTGTAGCTACCCTGTACCTACCCTGGAACAACCAGGACCACCACGGCCAGGACCACCGCGCCGTTTTAAACCCAAAGGCCGACTCAAACCCGTATTCCAAGATCCATCGTTAGAAAGGATATCGCCCTCGAGCGAACGTTAAACGGAGCAACGGCATAAAAATCGTAGATTTTATATAACTAGGACTACTAGGACCAGGACTACTATAAAATATCAGAGCTACCCTATAGCTACCCTAGAGCTACCTTGGAACAATTAGGACCACCACCACCAGGACCACCACCACCAGGACCACCACGGCCGAGACCACGACGGCTAACATCAACGAGCTTATAGCCCGAGTCCGTGGAACAGACAACTCCGGACAGAATGACACCACTTATGTTTATCTAAGAATTAAATTAACACAATTAGGACCACCATAAAATACTAAAGCTACCTTATAGCTACCCTGTAGCTACCCTGTACCTACCTTGGAGCTACCCTGTACCTACCCTGGAACAACCAGGACCAGGACCACCAGGACCACCAGGACCACCACGGCTAGGACCAGGATTAAGACCGCAAAAAAGCTAACATCAACGACATAAAAGCTCTAGATTTCGCTCTCAACAACGAGTACACAAGGTTAATACGAAAGCAATTCATCGAACCGGGCTAAGAAAAAAAATAAAACTCGAAAAATAAAGGCTAAAAACACGACAATATAATCGCTCGCCACGTCGCGAAAGCGTTCGTAGCAACTACCCCGTCTACCCGCCGCGTTCGGCAAAGCCACCCGGTATACGCTTCGTCGCTCGCGTCTATATCGAACGCTTCTCGTACCAGCCTCTGTAGCGACTGGCTCGTCCCGACGAGCATCGCTACCGGGAGCACCGTGTCGATCCACGGACACCCGCCCCCGGCCACCCCTTCGCCCTCCGCTCCTGTACACCACGCCTGCGGTAGCCCACAGCGGTAACAGCAGCTATACTCGCCGAATCGCAGCTTCTCTCGCCACGCGCTATACGCGGCCGCCGGGATCGTACGGCACGACGTAAATGCGTGCGAGATTTTTTTTTAAGCTCGGCCGGCCGTCCTCGTTGTTGCCACTTTATAAAACAGACCGGGCATTTCCCTCCCCGTACCTCGTCTAGCCAACGTTGTAATACCCGGTCGGCCTCGTACTTCTGCCGGTACCACCGCTGGAGCCGGCCCTCACTTAGACTTAGGCCCGGGCCCTGACCCGGACCCTGTCCTTGACGTTCGCAACGGTCGCACGCGTCTCCTCGAACCCCCGCGCAGTCTAGGCCCTGCCCGTCGAGAAACGTCCCCAGCCCTACCCGCCGGCAGTCAACGCTCTGTACGAACCACGTCATCGCCTGCCGGTTGAGCTGCTCGACGTCGCTGCTCTGCGGGGCTTGCCACGCCGCCCGCCCGTCCCAAACGACGACCGAATCGACCGTCTCGCCCTCCCGCCGCCCGCCCCGGCCCGTTTGCTGCGCGAAGTCGACTAGCCCGTACGGTAGCCCCGCGTGTACCACCGCCACGATCCCCTGGACGTCGACCCCCGTCCCTAGCCCTGTCGTAGCCGCGATCCAGTGGTTGTCGGCCTTCCTTTGTATCCACGCCTCGAGCCGCGCCTGCCGCGTTGCCTCGTCCACGCCGCTGTGGTAAAACGCGCAGCCGACCTTGTCCGCTAACGCCTCACACGCTTGCTGGGTTCGGCAGTATATCACCCCCTTTTCGTCGTCCCGCCAGCGGCGCTGTAGCCGGATCACGGTACGTACTACCTCGTCCTCGACCGCCGTCGGGCCCGGCGTAACCGTCGTAACGCGGTATCGGATGTTCCGCTTCGTCGTCGGCGCCCGTACGATCGCGGCCTCCTCAGCTAGCATCGCCTGCCGGAACGCGCGTTCGAGCCGCACCGGCAGCGTCGCCGTGAGCAGCACCACGGGGCAGTCGAACCGGTGGAGCTCCCGGAGCTCTTCGAGCCGCGGCCGGTACGCGGCGTCCATCAGCACGGTATGGCACTCGTCGACGAAAATACGCCGAAGCAGCCGCCTCGCGCGTAAGCTGTCCGCGTACGCGAGAAACTCGCTGCTCGTCGCGACGTCGGCGCTTACGACGACGAGCCGCGCGACCCGGGCTTGTTCGTCGCGCCCTTCGACCTCGGCCGGCTGCCAATGTAAGCAGTCTAGCCCGGCGTCCGTTGCGCGCCGCACGAGGTCGTTAATCAGCGCGGTAAACGGGACGACGACGAGACTTACCCCCGCGTGCATAGCGGGTACCGCCGGCAACAAAAATAGTACGCTCTTGCCCGCACCGGTAGGGAGCACAACGATTAACACGGCGTTTCCTTTTAGCGCTAGCACCCGACGAGCCGCGTCTTCCTGCTCCGCCGACCGCCAACGCGCCCCGTTGCCTAGTAGCGTTTTAAGCGCGCCGTCGGCTTTTTGTTGCCGCCGTTCGGCCGCGGGGTCGGGCGTAGGTTCGGACCGCTTCGCCGCCGGCGTCGTGGCCGTAATAGGATCTTCGTCCGCTTGCTCGTGCGTGCTGCGACGTCGCTTTTTCGGGGCTTCCTCGCCGTGGCCGCCGTGAGAATCGACGCCGTTCTTGCCGTGAAAATCGACGCCGTTATTGCCGTGTTCGAGGTAGCGGTGCCAGAGCCGGCTGATTTCGCGGAAGTTCGCTACCATCTGCGGCTGGAGCTGGTTCGGGAACCGGACGTCGACGGCGTAGTGCTGCCGCGCTACCGCGCTGCCGTGCGTGGCCTGCAGATCCCATACCGATTCGAACCGCGCCCCTTTGCGTGCCTCCCCGTGGCCGCGTCCTCGACCGTCGCCCCGTCGCCGCCCCGGTCGTCGTCGCCGGCGAGATCGACCTCGAGCTGCCGCACGACGAGCCCGCGGACCGTCCGCCCCAGCTCGATCGCCACGTGCCGGTAATCGGCCACCGACAGCTCGACCCCCCACGTGCTGGCCCGTCACGCGCACGAGCTGCTTGCTGAGCTCGGCCGTCTGCCACGCCCCCCACCCGCCCGTCCCTCCAGAGTAGCGGGGCGAGCGCCGGCGCCGCCCCCTGCACGCCGGGTTGCGTCTCCACGAACCGCTCGAACGGGAGCAGCCAGACGACGTACGCGACCATCATCTTGCCGAGGCGCGCCGGCAGAAACCGCGCCACCTTCCGGCCGATGCCCCGGATCGCCTTGTTCTTATCGCGGTCCGTCACGAGCATAACTTCCCCGTCGAGTACGAAGACGTTCCGGAGCAGCTGCTGCGTATCGCCGTGCCGCAGCGTCATGATCTCCGGGCCGCGGCCGGGCTGTCCGCCCCAAACGTGCGTGTTCACGAGGTGGGCGCGCCGGAAGGCCTGGAGCCGGCCGAGCCACTCCCGTACCGGTCCGTTCCGCCACCGCCGTCGCTTGCCGTCCCACAACGCCGCGCGCGCGAGCTCGGCCAGCCGCGCGTGGCCCGGCCGCAGCCAGCGGTTCGCCTCGTGCGTCGCAAACGACCGGCCGGCCCCTTCGAACATCACGGTATCGACGACGCGTGCGAGATCCAGCGAGGCCGCCAGCGCGCCCCAGCCGCCGAAGCAAAGCTCGCCCAACAGCGCCTCGGCCTCGTCGACGACGGCGCACGCCCCCTGCCGGAACGCCCCGAGCCGGATCCGCTGGCCGAAGTAGTACAAGATCTCCTTCTCCGGCCCCGTTTCCCACCGCACCGCCGACGTCCCGCCCTCCTGCCGGCGGAACCCTTTCCCGTACGCCATCCAGCGCACGATCGTGCTGACCGGCGTGTGCGAGCCGTCCGCGAGCCACGCCCGGTGCTCCTGCTTAAAGTGCTCGACGGCGTCGACGTCAACCGCCTCGGCGTCGTCCGGCTGGCCTTCGAACGCCGCCTCGAGCAGCAACACCCGCCCGCACCAGAGCAGCCCCGCGAGCTGGTTCGTGTAGTTCTTCGCCGCCCGCCACGCCCGCCGCTCGACGTCGATCCCGAGTACGGCGGCGAAGTGCAGCAGCGGGCTCTCGAAAATCCGGCCCCCGAGTTTCTGCTGAAGCGAGTAAACGCAGAACTGGAAAACGGCGCGGCCCAACAGCCCCCGCGCGTCCCGGCCTTCGCCGTCGGCGGCGTCGTCTTCCTCCTCCTTCTCCTCTTCCTCCTCGAGCGCGTCGACGACGTCGGCCAACGCGTCCCACTGCCGGTCCGCGAATCGGACCCCCCGCTGCGCCTCCGCCTCTTGGCGCCCGAGCCCGTGCGCCCGCACGCAGTAGCAGAGATAACGCTGCCAGTACCCCCGGTACCGGGTCATCGTGTCGGCGTGTTCCTTCGCGCGGAACGGCCGGCCCGCCGGCTTGCTCGGGTCGATGCTCTCGAGCCAGCGAAGCGTCTCGTGCGGGACCCACGCCACCCGCTCGAGCGACCGCGCCACCTCGCCGTCGAACGCGCCCGCGAGCCGCGCCAGCCGCGCCTGCTCCGCCCGCGCGCCGCGGTCGCGTAGTTTCGCCCGAACCGCCCGCGAAACCGGGCCAGCGCTCGCCTCGTACAGCGCCACGAGGTCCTTCCCGGCTAGGTGCCGCGCCCAGCCCATCTCGCGCACCCAGACCGAGTCGCCGTCGAGTCCCGCGGGCGCTTCGGCGACACGGCGTTGCGCCGCTTCCTCGGCGGCTAGCTGCGTGCTGTACGCCGCGAGCATTTGCTCCCAGCCGTCGCCCGGTTCGCCGCTGCCTTCGCCGTCCTGTTTCTCTTCGTCGTCGTCGTCGTTATCGTCGTCGTCGTCGTCGTCGTCGGCGGCGACAATCCAATACCGCGCGTGCCGCCCCGGCGTATACGACTGCAGCGTGACCCGCGTCCAGCCGGGACTCGTACGCCCGTCCGCCGCGTCGGCGTGCGGCGCCTTTCGGGCGTGGTGCCGCATGTTGTTGTAGTTTACCGTCCGGTACGCGCACCCATCCCGCGCGCACGCGTAGCCGGCGAGCCGCGCGAGCCCTTCGACCGCCGCGCCCCCGTCCGCTGGGAGCGCGACCGTCGCGGGATCGCGCGCGCCGCCCTCGACCGACCCGCATCGCGCCAGCACCCGCTGGAGCCGCGCGCCCGTGAACCGGTGCCGGTTGCGGAAGTGCGCCGCCGCCGCGCCCACGCCCACGCCGCACAAGAGGCAGAGCACGACCCCTCGGGGCCGGTCGAAGGCGACCGCCGCCTGCGCGCCGTCGTCGTCGTCGTCGTCGTCGTCGTCGTTACTGTTGTCTCCATTCGGGGTCGCCATGTCGTTTTTTTCTTTTTTTTTTTTTCTGGCTTTGTTCTTGTTGTCGTTGTTTTGTTTTTGTTTTTTGTTTTTTTTTCTTTCCCAATGAACCAAGCCGAAGAAAAAGAACCACACCAGCTCGACCACGCCGCCCCAACCCCAACCCCACGTGGGCCCCCCGGGGGCGTGCGCGCGCGCCAATCGACGCGCGCCGTCCTACGTGAAGCCGTCCTACGGGAACGGGCCCGTGCGCGACGCTTACCCTACGCCAAATGGGCATACGTTCACGAAGAACGGCCGGTGGAATAGGGCCTAGGTCACGTGGAGATAAGATAAGGGGAGCTACGGGATCACGACGCTCCCAGTGATCTTGGATCTACAGGATCACGACGCTCCCAGTGATCTTGGAGCTGCGGGATCACGACTACAGAAGTGATCCAAGGCAATCGGTGAAGGAGAGATTGGATATATAACGATGAACCTTTCCTATGTATTTCATATAGACACTCTCTACTTCAGCGATCAATCTAAGCATTAATTTAACACATTGGTGAGGCACATTGCCTTAACGAACCTATTATACCTTCAGCCAAGTTCTACGATCAGTTCGGGATATTGTTCATTGTATCAAACGGACGCACTCGTCTGCACGTTCAAGTACTCTCTCGTCTTAGCCAACATAAACCCAGCACGTCTACGAGGTTTCTTTTGAACCCCGATAGCCGTTCGTTACACTTACCTTTAACGTATTCGTTACCACGATTATATCGCCGTAGCGGATTTATTTTTTTAAAATCTATTTTTTACCGATAATACTCGCCACGTCCGAATAATACTTCGGGTATTATAATATTCCCGTTAACGTGTTTACTATTTTTTTAATACGCGTATAAATAAAAATACGGTAATTCCCGGCTATGTTACTATAATCGGTTCGGATTTATCGAACCTCGGCATATATACTTTTTTCGATTTCGTCGGCCGTAACGCTATGAACCCGGTACCGGAAATTAGGCCGTATTATAAATACGCGGAATATAACCGTATAATTTTTCGAAATACTTATTATTCGGTAAAACACGTTTTCGTTTATAAGGGGTAGCGTCGCCGTAAAAAATACCGTTTATACCTTAAACGACGTTATTATAAAGCCTAGCGCCCGTAATTCCGGCCGGAAGTCGTCGTTAACGTTTAATACTATATAATACTCGTTAATAAATACGTAATTAAGAAGCTATTTTAAACGTAACCGGTTTATAAAGCCTTAAAATGTTTACGTATTAACCGACTCGGGGGTTATAAATATAATTAACGCCGTCTGTTAGGGCACCCCGGGAATTTTAAATATAAGCGTCGATATTTATTTCGTCGTACCGCCGGAGTAAATCGTTTTTTAACGCTATTAATAATATTATTATAATATTAACATTAATATACGAGGAGTAAAACGCCGGTAATATAAATAATAAACTTTTACCGCCGCCCGTACTAATAATTTAAACGATTAAGTACTATCCCGATAAGATAATTATAATTACTTCGCGTTAGCAGCCTCGGAATATAGCCCCGAACCCTAGTATTTACTATAGCTGCCCGTCGACGTCGGTTTATCGTAACCGTTTAAACCGATACTCCTACGCACCGTCCGCCGAATATTACTATAATTCCTATTTATAAAATAGGCGTTATTTTTAACCTCGGGTAAACTTTAAAAAACCGTACTACCGTATATTAGCGCTTCGGAACTTTTTTCGCCGCGTTATTATTTTATATTAATTATAATTTAATAATAACTTATAAACTATATTCGTAACGTAGTTATTATAGCCGGCTTATAAATTTATAATATTTTTATCGTTACTATCGAAACCGTTTAACTTATCGCCGTTTTTATAACGAGAATATATAATACCGGTTAAGTTTCGAAAATATTACCGCTTAATAACGATAATAGTATATTATTATACCGTTACGTAAATATTATATTTTAATAGTCGCTTATTATACGTTTATATATATCGCCGTATTTTATCGCCGTATTTTATCGCCGTTTTATATCGTTTCGTTATTTATTAACGCGTTATCGAGTATTTTAATTAACTCCGCCCCGAAATTCTCGCCGACGTTAAACGGAATATTTCGTTATCGCACCGTATTAAACGTTAGCACCTCATATTAATATATTATTTAGTTCGCTTAAAAATATAAATTAATTTAATTAGCCTCGTTAATAAAACCCTGGGCTTACTATTAAAACGATAGTACGAGCTATAAATACTATACGATTAACTCGTTAACGTCGCGGGGTAAATACCGGTAAATTATTTTAATTTACCCCGATAACCGAAAATTTTTATAATACGCCGTAACGAAACTTATAAACTCGTTATAAATAAATATATTTTAAACGCCGCCGTTTATTATATTATAAAACCGAATACCGTTAATTTCGAGCGTTCGCGCCGGCTAGCCGCTCGTAAAGTATATAAAAAATTAAAATTAAACCCGGAGTTCGTTAATAATCCGCTGATACCGCTTTATTTTCGCCGCCCGGAACGATCGCCGTTTTTAATTTATTTATTTTTTTTTTATAGCGATAAATTACCGGCGATTTTATTTATTAACCACGTGTCGCCGTCGACGGGCTACGCCGTTTATTCGTTCGTTAAAAACGAATACCCGATCCGCGCTTCGTTATAATCGTTTTTTAACCGGGCTTAGTCGATAAAGGGGAATTTTATATATTTTTTATCGGGTATAAATAGTAGCGCCGTTATTGTTTACCGCGTTTCGTTTATTATTATATAAAATATATTATAAAGCTCGTTTATCGTAAACCGTACGCCGCCGAACTTAATCTAATTCCTTTTTTATGTAACCCGACCTTCGGCTATATAATTCGCTTATAATATTATGCCGTATACTTTAATCGAATAAATTTACTTTATAAGGGTACTCGGGGTTTTATCGGATAATATTATTATAAACCGTAATACCTTATTCCGTATATATTAGATTAGCCCTTGCGTTTTTTTTAAATATTATTTTCGTTAACGCCTTATTAACGTAACGTTTTTTATTCCGCCTCGTTTTTTTAAGCCGTTTATTATATAACGAGAA
Organism: Apiospora aurea; assembly: GCF_038362705.1. NCBI lineage: Eukaryota > Fungi > Ascomycota > Sordariomycetes > Amphisphaeriales > Apiosporaceae > Apiospora > Apiospora aurea. The sequence goes on along the minus strand of NW_027117392.1, from coordinate 6,734,593 downwards.
ACTAAAACACTTTTATAACCGCCAAAAATTTAAACGTATATAATTACGTCGGAAACTATTTATCCGCGGGGTCGATTTTAAGTACCACGAGTTCGCTAAATAAAATATTATCGTATTTTAATTTATAAATACGCTGGTCGGCTATTTTTATTAAAAAATTTATATACGTTCGATTTAATAATGCCCGGTCGGCCTTACTGTCGCGTTCCTCTTAATATTACAACGTTACCGTTTCCTCTATTTCGTTATACTATAACCTTTATATTTTAATAAGCTAATACGGCGGTTAATTATAGTTTTTTTATTATTATATACGCACCGCGAAATATATAATACGGATAACGGTATTTATATATTAAGTTTACGAATTCGGCTTTATTCGGTTTATAAACGGCTTTTTTTATCGCTCCGCGGTTTTTTTTCCGGCGAATTTTTATAAATACCGTTAACCTCGACCGGTTACGATTAATTTAATTCCGGGTATTAATAACGGCCCGCCGAATATTATTATATATTCGCTATAAAACGGGCTTAGCTTCGTTAATAAGCTCGATAAATATAAATAGTTTCGGCCGTAATAAGCCTTATAAATACTCGGGCTAGCCGGTATATTTTAATTATAAATTATTTTTAAGCTTATCGTTTATAAATTCGATAATTTCCTATTACGTTATCCGAAATAGTTCCCGTTATTATTTCGCGAAATTTAAAACGAGCTGCTCGGTACCGCGAGTTTAAACCGGTTTTATTATTACGGTAATTCGTAGCGCCGTGCTTTTTATTTCGAATTAGCCGCTCGTTTTCCGGTTAAAAAAAACTATTAATAACGCACGTTATTACGCTACGGGACCTCGGCTTAGTTTTTTTTTTTTCGGCAGCCCGGACGTGGCTTCGTTTTTACGGGTTAATCTAGCCGTAAATAATGCGGTAATAACTTTAAATTTTTAAATATGCCGGTTAATATACGGATATTAGGTATATATAAGCCCGTCGTGTACCGGCTTTATTAATAACGGATTCACGGAATTCTCGGGTGTTAGAAATTAAAACTTATTTAGTCCGGCTTAATCGGTAATAATCTCGGGCAGCTCCCCGATTACTTACGTAATTCGTTATTAGTCGGCCGGTAATATATTGTGCTAATTTTTAAAATGCGTAACTACTTCGCCGGCGACGACGGTATATTAGTATTTTTTATAAATTATAATACGGTATATCGTAAATTATACGAATAATTAAATATTAAGTTATATTATTATAACGATATATATTAATAAATATAATATAGTTTTAATAAATATAAATTTAGTTAACGTAGCCCTTAAAACGAATATTTTCGCTTTATAATAATGTATAATTATATAATTATTTATATAAATATATATACACTTAACTTTATTTAAACTATGTTTTAATACTAAACGCTGCGTTGTAATATATCCTATAGCGGCTATTCCTGCGCCGCGTTAAACTGGAAACGTAATAGCGCGAATTTTACCCCCCTGCTACCTTTACTATATTAAAATAAAACAATAGAAATATAATCTTAAATAACACCACCGCGCAATACTCTAATTAGCTTAACTTTAAAAAACACGAATCCGGGAGTCGTTATTTCATTATATATAACTATTTTATTTAATATAAAACCGAAAAAAATCGGTTAACCCTACCCCCCCGTTTTAAACCAACTCTACCCCCTATCTTCGTAGTGGCCCGTGTTAACCCTTATACAAATCCAAATCAACTCTATTAAAGTTAAACACAGTATAGATATAAGGTTTATAATTATAACTCGGTCGCCGCCAGGTCGGCCTGCACTCCCTCGAGGTCCCCCGGCAGGGTCTCGGCCTTCTCTGCTTGCGCCGCCGGGTCTTTTTTAATGTTTCGTATCAGCATGCTCATGTGGTCCGTTAGGATCTTGGCCTGGCCCGTAAGCTCAGACAAGTCCGACTCCTGCGGCATGGTGGGCAGATGTGACGGTAGGTAGGTAGGTAAGTAGGATGGTGAGTAAAGGATCCGTCGATCTGGTTCGCTATGCTGGCGTCGAGGATGACAGATATTTGCCCGTTTACCAGTGTGCGAAAACTTTTCTTGCGCTTCCAACCATCGGTGCAACGGTGCGCCGACGCAACATCCAGAAGGAGCGATCGCTGCCAGTCTGTCGCCTACGTCGTTCTAGACCTGCGTCTTTAGTTGGGCGATGGAGGCTCCATGTTCGTCAACGTCTTTTATCCCTCTTGCGTATTAAAAACACAAAACCCGTACGAGGGAGTCGTGGTCGGCACTCGCTGACTCTGCATTGGGTGCAGAGCAGCACGCGGCCTACTGTATCTTTGCAACTGAGTGTAGAAGTACTGGGTGAACATAAGTGGTGAGAAAAGAGTGCATATTTCTGATCTGTCTATCCTACAGTACCGGGCATCAGGTTTTTAGTGATATACCCTCTAGTGTCACGTGCAGCCTAGTCGCTCTAGCCACACTAGGTCTCCTGATCCCTAGCCCTGCTACAGTATCCTCTTGTATACCCCCTACTCCTCCTCCTCCTACTCCTCCTACTACTTTTCTCCTGCTTATTCTACTCTTGCTACTACCCCCAAACGCTGCTCAAGGACCATGCCAGGCATCCCAACCGGTTCTTGATATCACATCCCATGCACGTCACAACAGCCACAGTCACAGTCACAGTCGCAGTCAGCCAACCACCAAATTTGCGTTCTTGTATTCATCTAGCAAAAGTATCTTCGGTTCATCTAATAAAGCCACCCAAGGGATCCGTGGTGGCGGCTCCTGGATCCGGCAACCAAGACAAGAGAAGGGGGGGCGCTAGTTCATCACGACGTCGTCGTCGCTAAGCGCAGGGGTAGGGCTGGGGGTGGGGGTCGGTGGCGGGGTCGGCTCGACACGCTCGACCTGGTCGGTGATGACGATGGCGGGGAAGATGCCGACGCGCTTCCGGCGACCGTCGTCGCGGTGAATGGCGCCGAGGCGCCAGTTGCCGTCGAGCTTGACGACGTTGACGAGGACGTCGCCGACACTGACCTCGAGCTCGGCGAGGCCGAGGCCCGGGTAGTTGTGGCGGGCAACGTGCTCGACACCGTCATCGGCGCTGCCGTGAAGATCGTCGACTTGTCTACCGAAGCCACTTCTCGTCCGGCAACTGGCATCTCTCGGCCTGTCGCCAAGGCTCGATATCTTGCAGAAAGATCGGGTAGTACTGGTGTGTGTGTGTGGCAAATGGCTGCAATGAAATTGGGAGTTGTTGCGTAAAAGGTTTGGTTCGATTAACAATGAGTGAAGCACTGACGCAAGTTGAGCAACGGGCAAGGTGCTTGTGGAAAGGCCAGGCAGTGATTTGCTTATCAGTGGGAGATGGCAGCTTCACAATCAGCCAGCAGCACCTATCAAGCTACAGGTTCGGCATCTGTTACGGGGCTATAGAGGTTAACAGTGCTGGAGCTCCATCAATGGCAGTGTGGTCTGCAGCTTTGGACCGAGCTGCCAACAGTGCCATAGCAGTACCAAGATGTCACAGTCCAGCAGAAGAAAGCATTGTCCATTGTCCGTCTAAAGCAGAGGGTATCATAACGTCTTCCCCATCCACTAGCTTGTCTCACCTAGCCATTCGGATGCCAGACCTGCTTTGCCAGACCTGCTTTGCCAGACCTGCTTTGCCAGTTGTATATCCACCGAAGTCTTCAAGACCAGTCGATCAAAGTGACGTATTCTTCTCCGAGTTGCGTGCCTGGGCGCCGGGCATATCGGCATCGGCAAGACCGCGGTGGGCTCCTTGGGCAGTAGGGCCCTGGTCGTCGGCGCGGTGATGATGACGAGCACAGACAGCGTCGCCGCGCTTCGTGTCTTTGTCGTACTTCTCCCTGAGCTTGTTGCCGAGCTCGTCCAGGTCGTCCCATCCGGACGCCTTCTTGGTGCTGGGGTCGGCGTTGGCCATGATGATGACTGGAAGCTGTTGAGTTGGATGGTTTGGTATTTGGTAATGGCCGTGGAGAAGGAGTGGAAGGTCAGAGGAGTGGAAGGCTGGAAAGAGTTCGAGTTTTGTACTCCCAGCTGAGCATTGGATGCAGTGCAGCTACAGCATTCACCCAGCAGTTCCATGAATCGAACCTCCGTTACTCGCCCCGCAGTGTACGTGTTCCAAGTGGAGATGACTTGGCTTGGTCCGAATGCTAGTCCACCTACCTGTTGGTGTCGGAAGCAAGGGCTGTAGCGCAACACTCGGCCAAAGACAGCTGGTGGAAGAAACACTACCACAGCAGCAGAATGCAGGGTTGTATGCGCCGTGCACTTGTATGGAAGGACGAGAGCACATCTTCGGTTCCCAAGCAGATCCCCTCACCTCGGAGCCCGCACGACATCATCCCAGTCCGCCCCGGGCCCGTTGGTCTTGACATCGTACGTCCGGTTCGCCGGCACGACCTCCCACTGCATCGTCGCCTCCCCGTTCCAATACGTGCTCTTCGCGGTCCCGTGGGTCCGGTACCGCGGCCCCACGTCCCTCTCCGCCCCCGTCGCCACGTCTTTTCCAGAGATGGCGCGCCCGAAGAGCTCGAGGGCGGCGAGGGGCTGGTAGAAGGGCACCATGTGCCCGCTCTCGAAGACGCGCGTGAAGCTGAACCGGCCCGCCTGCTTGGTCTGGCCGTGCGTCGCGCCGTCGCTGGTGCGGAGGTCGGTATAGCCGGCCTTGGCGAGCCCTTCAAGTGTCGCAGAACCCTGCTCAAAGACCAGCTGCTCGGCGAACGCCTCGACGCCCAGCCAGTTGCTGTTGAAGTCGGCGTCGCCCGCGTAGAGCGCGACGGTGACGTTGCGTTCTTCCAACAAAAACCGGAGGTCGGCAGCGACGTTGACGTCGCGGGCGTCGTCCCCGGTCCCCCGAAAAGCGCGCGCGACGAGGGTGTTGCTCTTGGTGAAGTTGGTGTACACGCCCAAGGCCTTTTGCACCCGCTGCGTGTTCAGGTAGTCCTCGAAAAACGTATACGGGAAGGGGCCGGGCGCGAGCTGGCGGATGTCGTACTCGTCGCGGCCCAAAAGGTCGATGCAGGGGTACTCGACGCGCGTGGCGCAGAACTCGTCGGCCCGGGCGCAGATCTCGTCGCGGCCCGACTTGTGGCAGTTGCGTAGCTGGTCCAGGCAGTTTCCGGGGGCGTAGAGGGTGTCGTGCAGGGCGGCGGCGGTGTCGGGGGCGAAGGGGGCGTAGCCGTAGGTGTTGCCGGGGCTGACGGTGAAGTTGTAGAAGGCTTGGTAGCCGAGGATGGGGTCGAACCTGGTGGTCGAGTTAGAAGCTGCTCATGGTATCACGGGAATGACCTACCATCCATTGCCGATGAGCAACGTCTTGAGCGGGATCCTGACAGTGCTCGGCGTCAAGTGGTCGTTCCGGCGCTCAATGTACGCACTGAACACCGGCCCGTAGTGCCCCCGTAGCTCTCGGTCGCGAGGTTGAGCCCGTTCTTGGCGTATTGCGGAAACGCGCCCACGAACCCCTGGAGCGTCAGCCAAAAGTTCCTCGCCGCGCCCTCGGTCGAGTTGGCCGTCAGCGTAATATTGGGCTGGGTGTAGGTGCCGCAGGAGGCCGGGTCGTCGACGTAGAGCCGGCAGTCGCCGTTGTTGCCGTCGTCGGGGAGCTCGACCAGCTCGCCGTCTTGCTTGTAGGCCGGCACGGGCTTGGTATAAGAAAAGCCGGTCTGGGTGGGCTGGTCGATGAAGAGCAGGTTGCTGACGTTGGTCCACGAATGCGGGTTGCTGTAGACCTGGCCGTGGGGGTCGACGCCGCAGGGGCCCAGCTCCTGGAAGAGGCCCATCATCGAGCTCGAGCCTGCACGAGGGTCAGATGTTGGCATAGATTGAGTACTTTGAACAGCAAGGCAACGCACCTGGGCCGCCGTTGATCCACACAGTCAGGGGCGCATTCTCGGGGTCGTCGCGCCGCGCCTCGAAGAACCACCAGAAGATGTGCTGGTCCTCGGCGACGTCGGCGTAGCCCGAGAAGCTCTTGACGCCGGGGTCGAGCTCGCAGATGCCCGCCTCGACCTGCTTGTAGCGCACCGGCACGCCGGCGTGGCCCATGACCATCTTCAGGTCGTCGGGCGGGCTGACGAACTGCGCCTGGGTTCCCAGCCGCCCGAGGGCGCCCGCGAGAAAGAGGGCGGAGAGGCGCATCATGTTCGTCGTCGTGATTAGAAAGAAGAGAATGGGAATTAGGTACAATTATAGGTGTATTAGAAAGGATACTGGGAGTCTGCGACTGTAAGCGATTGACACAGTCTGGCCCGACTCATGGCGTCTAGATGTGCTGTGGAATAAAAGATCCGTCCCAAACTGCTGGGAAGTAAACAAAGGTAATCCGCAGCAATGCGATGTGCAGGGGCTTGATCTTGGACTTGATGGATCACGACCAGATCGTCCAATGGCAGAAAAGCTGGCGATCGACGCAGGGGCGGACGGCGATCAGGCAGATGGTGAAACCAGGAAGCCCGGCTGGGGGCCCCCTCAATTTCTGGCTCAATAAAGTGGTCAGGCAAAGTCTAGAACGAGCCGGACCATGTGGCGGCCCAATTGTTTGATCTGGCAGCTGGCTTGGTGTCGCATTGAAGCACGAATCAGTGGCCGGTGATCGACGAACCCAGTCTTGGTTTGACGTGTGTTTTGCCTGCAGGGCCCCTGCCCCAGGCCCTCGGTCCATGGTTTGAACAGTGTCTAGGTTACATAGTGCCTTGGAACTGAGCCTCTAGCTTACGACTACGTAGCGCCTACAGCGGATGAAACAGATTCCGGCCGTTGCCGTCAGGCCAACCTCGACGCATCGCAGCCACCGAGTTTGGCACTCTTGGCCACGCCGTCCAACACGAGCTCGCTCAGCAGCTTCCCCGTCCCGGGCGCGTTTTGGATGCCCCAGCACGTGTGCCCGGCCGCCACCGTCAGACCCTTAGTGCCTCCCACTTCTCCAATGAAGGGCCCGCCCTGCGGCAAGTAGCACGCCTGTCTAGCCAGTACTTGCCCGTCCCTCCCCAGGTCGTCACTGATGCTGCCGACCTGGTCGATGATGTCGCGACAGCGCGCCTCGTCCACCTCGACTTCCGCGTTGGTGGCGGGCAGCGGCGCCGTCGTGTCGGTCGGGCCGCAGGCGTAGGCGGTGCCGTCTGGGCGCGCATAGATCTCAGGCTCCACGATCTGCATGCGCTTGAGTGGCTTCTGTTGGGTGGTGGTCGATCCCGGGGCGTCCTGGGGCGTCGGCGAGGGGAATCCCGACGGCAGGTTGATGGCGGTGAACAGGGCGTAGGGTGAAACGGTGCTGGGCGTCTTGATGACGACGCTGTGCGCCCGCGACGCCGTGACGGGGATCCGGGGCAGCAGTTTGGACGTCCAGGGCCCGGCGGCCACGATGCAGTCTGTAGTCGGCAGCGTTTCTTGCTGGCCGTCCTTCTCGTAGGCGACGCTGGCCACGCTCTTGCCGTCGTCGCTCTTGTTGATGGCCGTGGCCTTGGCGCCCGTCACGATCTTGACCCCGCTGTCCTCGGCCAGCTGGGCCATTGCCCTCGTAAACAGTTCCGGGTGCACCTGCGCCGTGTTGTCTGGCGTTCCCATGTTGTCGTACCCGCCCAAGGCGTCCGTGTCGAGCCAGTCGAGGTCCTCGGGCGCGCCCAGCTTCTTCAGCGCCTTGGCCGACTTCTTGTGGTCTTTATGCAGGCCCTTCGAGGCCCCTTGCTCGTCGTTTTGCTTCTCTGCAGCATCGCCCGCCGTCATGTGTTCGTCCTTGCCCCCGCTGAAGCCTGGAGGCAGCCGGGCGCTGCAGTCGACCTGGCTGGCGTAGCACCGACGGTAGCCCCATTTGGCGTCGCCTCCATGTTCCTTGGCCAGCTCGTCGTGCAGCTTGAAGCTGAGGGGCACGATGTTCTGCGGGAACGCCCAGAGCGCCAGCAGACCACCGGCCTTGCCGCTCGCGCCGCCGGCGATGCCCTCGTGGGCGGGGTTTCGCTTCGACGCGGAGTCGGGCTTCAGGAGCGTGGCCGGGTCTTGGACGCTGTCGGGGGTTCGGCCGCCCGTCGACGTAGAAGAGGCTTCGAGCAGGGTGATGCGGTGCGTGTCGGCCGAGTACGCGGGGTGGCGGGTCAGGAAGTAGGCGGCGCAACAGCCGATGATGCCGCCGCCGACGATGGTGATGTCTTTTTGCTGTCCCGCCATGGTGTGCGCCGGAGTGGAATGCAGACGAGAGAAAGACCGTAACATGAAAGCGTATGCAGTCGCTGGAATTGGTGATGGAGTTGTTGCGAGTTGCGCCGGACGGGCATGTTCAACGGCATTTCTGCAGGGTTGCCATCGGCGGGGCATTTCCCCAATTTACTACGTCACTGGATGATGCAAACGACTTACAGCCGCAAAGAGGCCGGCATAGAAGCATCGCGACAAATGCACTAGACAGTGCAAGATGCTCATTAGAGAAGCATGCTACAGTAGGAATCCAAGAGCAGATCATGATTGGATTCATGTCGTCTATCCTAGGTTAGAATCAGATGAAGCTGAACTGCAGAGACGGCGCTGGGATTAGACGGCCAAGCTTGGGTGATGATCGGCGGCGAAAATGGAGAGCCCTGTCGCTAATAGGTGGTGTCTAGGTTAGAACTTTACTGACTCTCTACCAGGCAATTATTCGAAGAGCACGAAGAAAACGCAGCATCACCACGCAACACTTTCTCTACTTCTTCTATACTCCAGTGCTTGTCAAATGTGCATGGCAATGGCTCACGCTATAATTGATTATGAACATGACTGCGTTACCTGGCAGCGTCGTGAAATCTCGCACAACAACTGTCTCGTTTGCCACTCCGAGGTGGCATGTCGCATTGGCGGCCTGCGGGCATCGCAGCCGAATCGTCGCCATTTGGGAAAGACCCATCAAAAGGATGTCGCAGCTGCCAACATGATTGCACCGAAAGCCCGGTAGATGGAAGTTAGCATTGGATCATGCCTGCGCTTCTTCTGACAGAATCTGGACGACGACCATCATCTCCGCGAAGATGGACCCAACGCGGATGGGTTCCCTTCTCAAAACTCGCAGCAGTCATATCGGTAGTTCTAGTCTCCCCCGCATCCCACTGCGCAAACGACTCCAACCTCCACGGCAGATGGTCCAAGGCCAGCAAGACTCCTCGTCTCACAGCTCGCCCACGGCTGCGGCCTCGCGGGCTGGCGCCCGTTTAGCACCATCATGCGCGGAATGCTTAATATCGTGACGAACCCACACATTCGGCTCCGCGTAAACCCCCCAGCTCTTTTCCACGTCCCACCGGATTGGACTCATTCCTCCCCGGAAATACACATCCACAACCGGCGCGCCCGGAGCCGCTTGCACTGCCTCCCGAACCAAACCGGAGATATCCTGCTGCGTGTAGTGAGACCACTGCTGGGTGTCGCCCTGGAAGACTTCGCTCGCGGGCGCCGTCCTGACGATCGTGGCCCCTTCTTGAACATGCTTCCGCAGCCAGGGGTCGTACGGCAGAGCGGGGTTCCCCGGTAACGACCACGCGACGTACTCGTCTATGCGCACCTGGGCATGTTCGTGCTTGCGCGTCGGCCGCAAGGGGGACGACCAGGGCGGGAAACCCGCTGTCGTCGGCGGCCTGCCGGAGGGCGCGGATCAGGCGGACCGCTAGGTCGGCAAGGCGCCGCCACTCTGGCAGCACCGCGACTTCCAAGGCCGAGAGAAGGTTGGGCGGTTCGCTCAGCTGGGCGGTGGCCCAGTGCACGTGTTCGTCTGCTGTCGAGGGAGAGCCGGCGTCGACGCCGAGGGATGCAGGCGCTGTTCGGCCGCTGGATGCGCGGCGTGAGACGGCCTGGTTCACGGCGATGGCCAGGACGGTCGAGAAGCCACCCTGGGGAAGGCCTTGGCAGGCCGGTGCGACGGTGTCGTGTTGCCACGGCGGCGCCCCCTGGAGGTCGGGCCAGTGGAACGGTGCGGCTTGGGCGCGCCCGACCATCTCCTCGCCGCCGTCAGCAGTGCGCCGGACGGCGGCGAGCAGGTACTGTCGAAACTCGTCAAAGCTGCCGAGGTTTTCAAAGTAGGCGAGGTGCGCCGAGTGGCTCAAGTCATTCATCGGCTGCTGGGCCTCCATCATCTTGTTGACCGGGTGTTTCTCGTCGGTGAACTGCGGCCAGAGATCGGGTCGATCTCGGAGCGAGACGATGGTAACGGCATCGGGCTGTGAGGTGCCCATGGTCGATGCTGGGTGTGCTTTGATGATTGGGTTTACTAAGCTGGGTGATGACCGGCAGACGGATCTGAGAACCGTCTGCTTAAAATCTACCATTCACTCGACACGATCCAGGGGCGCGATACCCGAACCAGTCGAGGGGCTAAGCGCTAGATCTCAATATATCACGACATGTATGATTGAGGCACATGTACCATGTCTCTTCCGACGGCCACTCGGACGAGGGGCAGCTGTACGACAACACCACTGAGCACAAACAGTCCCTCGCCACGCCCGCGACCCGAGGTCCAATCACATACCCCGCCATCGTCGCGTCGCTAACCGACACCGAAGCGTACATGATCCTCGCTTTGCCGCTGTACCCGTCTCCGCCTGGACCGGTCCGCACATGGCAAAGAATATGGGTTCCACCAGTCCTGCGAGTAGGCCCGCGGGTGCCGAAAGAAGGGGCCCGAAGGCTGTCTGGGGTCAGAGATAGAAAGACAAGTCCGACTCGCCGCGGCTTCCAGTGAAAGGTCTCTTGACTAGGCAGCGGGAGGAGCTGTAAAGAGGGGTAGAGCAAACTGTAAGTGCTTAAGAATGTCTGCAAAGCGAATGAAGGGAATGGCGTGGCTGAGGGCCAGACCCAAGACGCCCATGCAAAACCTGGAGACCTTCTGTTTGCGCGCAGGTCTGTCCGCCACTTCGGCTGCCGTACGCCCAAAGGCATTTCCTGCTAGCTCTAAACACGAGGTATTGTGCATGAGGCGATTTCCTGGCAGTCTGGCAGCACCATTTCACCATGGGCAGATGTCCATGGTCCGCTTGTCGCTGTGCCCTCCAGGGCAGGCCAACGACGTCTCCCGTGTGACCAGCTCGGGAGCGGGTGTGAAACAGTACTATCCTTGCCGCCGTAGCACCACCACCACAGACTTGTGGGACATCCGGGTCGGATTTTCCCCGTTTCTTTGCTACCTTTGTACACTGCCTTACCGTTGTCGGACAGTCGTCCTACGTAGTAGCCGGAGCAAGGTGCCGTCTTGTAGCACACTGCACGCGGGCCGGGGCGACACTCGCTGCAAACGAGATTGGTCGAGGTAGGCACTGTCACTCGAATCATTGGCCAACAAAGACGCGAAACGGGGTTGACGGCATCCAGCTCTACACCACGCCAGGCAGACTTAAAAGGCTTGGAGGACCTCGCTCTGCTTCATGCGGTGTCGAAAGAAATCACCAAGACGCACTGTGGCATTCAGCGACCGGCTTTCTTTTCATGGTGACTGACGTAGATGGGGCACGTACGGCTTCCACCATGCGAACGCCGCTGGATATCGAAAAGCCCTTCTCCGACAACGAATGGAGCCGGCTGGTCGAAGTGGTGGTGGGCCGCGCGGGCAACTCGTGCTTCCCTCACATCCCCCTCAAGGTGATCAGCAACATTGTCCCCTGCTACTACCTCGACGAGTTCGCCAAGCCAGGGAACCCGTTCCCTGAGGACGTCGTGCACAAGGCCGAGGCCGAGCTCGACAGCTTCGCCGGCGTGCTGCAGAGCTACGGCGTCAAGGTCCGGCGCCCGGAGGCGGTCGACTGGGTCCAGGAGGGCGGCTACACGGGCGCGATGGTCCGCGACGGGCTGATGGTCGTGGGCAACACCATCATCGAGGCCGCCTTCTCCTGGCCGTGCCGCCGCCGCGAGGTCGAGCTCCTGCACGGGCCCATGCTCGACGAGTTCGAGAAGAAGGGCCGCTACCACGTCGTCCGGGCGCCCGCGCCGCCCTCGCCCGACCCCATCTTCGACGTCGAGCCCGGCGCGCCCTGGGCCATCAACAACTCGCGCGTCGCCTTCGACACGGCCGACTTTACGCGCATCGGCCGGCGCGTCGTCGTCGGCGAGCTGTCCCACGTCACCAACCAAAAGGGCCTCGACTGGGTGCGCGCCCACCTCCCGCCGGGCTACGAGCTCGTCGTCGTCACGTCGACCGGCAAGGCCGGCATGCACATGGACGACACCCTGGTGCCGCTCCGGGACGGCACCGCCCTCTACTACCCGAAGCACGTCCATCTGGAGGAGCTGCGTCGGCACCCGCCCCTCGACACGTGGAGGCTGCTGCCGCCGCCCCGGCCGTTTCGCATGCCCAAATACCCCCGCCCTACATGTGTACGGGGGCGTTGGCGATCAACGTACTGGTGCTGGATGGGAAGCGAGTCTTTTTGCTACCATGAAGAGCCCGAGATGATTCACTTTCTCGAGAGGCTGGGCATGGAGCCTATTCCCATTCCGTTCCGGCATGTCGCTTGCTTGGGCGGTTCGTTTCACTGTGCCACCCTGGACCTCCGCCGGGAGAGGGTCTGATTATCAAGTTGCGGCCAGGCATTGGTTGTCTCTTTCGGTAAGAAAGGTGCTGAGGGCACTGTGGACTCTTGAGTTCGGGCAAAAGTACGGGGCCTGATGTACGTGTGGTTGCTTGACGTAGTTGGAATCCAAGTTTGTTGCAAAAATAGGTTGGAGCCGTGGCTCGCCTACATCAGGCACCTAGAGAAATGAATGTCTCTGAGGTCACGGGTCACATGCGTCCCGTCTGGTTTAGACTATACTGTTTCACTCCTCTTGGGCTCGACTTTGATGACTACGGCAATAATCAACACATAGCTATGGCCAGAATTAGCAGGAGCATGAGTGCCAACTAGAAGCACACAAGCAGAAACAGGAGTTCAACCCTTCAGCAAGCTACACGATGATACAGCCAATCAGTGGTACATGAGAGACAGGCAGCCGGGGACGGTTAATTTTAGTTTATTGCATCATTGAAATACATGTTGATGTACTACCAAAGCACACATGACATGCTTCGAGTGTCTACCTCGCCCGACCTTCCTCACCCGAGTAGCGTCACCAATGATCAGGATACTCCTCCGGACTCAGCCCAAAGTACCCCTGGGCCGGCACCGGATACATCGACGCATTGTTGTTGTACAGCTGGTAGTCCACCCCCGCCTGCGCCACCGTGTTCCCCCACCACGCAAACGAGGCGTTCTTCCCGGCCCCAAAGGAGAAGGCGAGCGTGACGATGAGCCCCGAGATGGCCACGCCGACGTTGAGGCCGGCAAACACCAGGTACGAGTACTTGCCCCACCACGCCGTGTACCGGCGCTTGAGGAAGTACTGGAAGAACCAGGCGACGTACAGCCCGAGCGTCGCGTAGCTCAGGTTGTTGTTGCCGGCCCAGCCGAGCGCGCCCGACAGCGCAATGGCCGGGTTGAGGCACGCCATCGTCGCCGCGGCCGGGGTCCAAAAGTAGCGGTCCAAGGACGCAAACCGGTTGGCCTCCAGGCGCGACTCGAGAGTGCCCTTGAATCGGGGCAGCAGCTTCTCGCCCGCCATCCACAGGACCCCCAACAAGCCGCCCAGGAGGAAGCACCACGGCAGCAGCGGGTACAGCTTGAACATGTTGTTGGTCCCGAACGCGCCGTAGAAGATGACGGAGGACCAGACCGAGTGCGCGTACTGGCACACCATGTACTGCTTGTTGTCCCACTGGCAGAGCGTGCTGTCCTGGTTGGCGTAGACCATCATGACCTCGAGGATGGCGCAGTAGACGAAACAGTTGACGATGCACGCGGAAACGTGACCCCGGAAAACGGCGCGCGGCGGGATCTTGGCGTAGTGCGCGTACTTGAGGTCGGCGCTGAACCCGCCGGCCATCTGCTCAAAGGCCGCCCCTAGCATCAGGATGATGAGCTGCGGCATCGGGCGACCGGGGAACCAGACGCCCGGCAGCACCTGCCAGATGGCGTTGAGCTGGATGCCCGTGTTGGCGATGGACTCGATGACGACCCAGGGGATGGTCAGCAGCGCCCCGACGCCCGTAACGCCGAAGATCGACCACCAGGGCGTTTGGGTCGGCCAGGCCGTGACGCTCACTATGGACACGGCGAAGCCGAAGAGAAAGACGAGGCCGTACCACCACTCGGGCACCTCCTTGTAGATGCGCATCATGCGCGTGTGGCCGTCGGCGAAGCCCGTGTAGACGCTGCGGCGCTTGATGCTGTTGACGGCGATGCCCACGAAGGCCTTCTTGCAGGGCTTCCAGAACTTGGTAAAGACGTAGACAATCGAAAAGGTGTAGTAGACAAAGTTGGCGCCCGTGACGAACAGGTTGGCAATGGCGTAGTAGGGCGGGCCGTACTCCTTGTACCTGGCGACGTCGACGCCGTTGGAGTCGTCGAGCACCTTGGAGACGTTGTACTGGCCCATCTGGTTGTCGAAGGCGCCGTTGGAGTTGATGGGCATGTAGGCGGCCCAGAAGGCGTTCTGGTAGTACATGATGAGGATAACCAGACCGGACAGGGCGCGCATGACGTACTGCTGCAGCTGCGCGAAGAAGGGCGAGTTCATGGCGTCCTTGCCGGACACGTTGGGGTCCCAGCTCGAGAAGGGGTTGAAGCCCATGCCGCCGTAGGCGCCCGTGACGGTGGCCAGGTTGAAGTTGCTGGGCGAGATCCACGTCATCCAGTTGAAGAGGCGCAGCGAGACGAAGAACTGGTTGGGGAGCAAGTAGTACACAAGAAACACGACGCTGGCCCAGACGAACATGGTGTAGCGCGTCATGTGCCAGCCGTTGATCTTCTCGCGCTTGCTGTCGCTGTTGATCAGGGTGCGGTTCAGGGCCAGGGTCGGCAGCACGTTGGGCCAGACGGCCTCGATGGGGTAGACGGTCAAGCGACGCAGGATGCCGGCCATGCCGAGACCGTAGACCTGGTTGGCCAGGGCGAGCATGATGTTGAAGCCGAAAGTGGCCCAGCGCTGGTTGAAGAAGACGGGCAGACGCAGAACCAACAGACCGGTGAAGTTGCCAATGGTCGAGGCGCCCGAGAAGATGATGGTGGCGAAAAGCTGCTCCTTGCTGGTCCACGGGCCGGGGTTCAGCGTGTAGCGGGTGCCGCGGATGCTCATGCCCCAGTCGGGCAAGACGTAGGCCAGGCCACGGCCCATGGGAACCAACAAGAGCTGGACGACCGAGTTGGGGATGCTGATGCCGGGCTGGCGGGGCGCGAAGAAGGTGTTGATGGCGGTGCAGACGCAGACCCAGAAGAAGCCGAGGAAGTAGGCGCGCAAGCTCTCGCAGGCCTCGTCCGGGTCGTCGTAGGGCAGCGTCACGGCGCGGACCTCGCTGTAGGGCGACCAGTTGTGGTACAGGCCGGCGCGCTTGCACACCTCGTACGCCCACTCGTCCTGCTCCATGCCGCAGGCCTCGCAGCCCTCGACGAGCTCCGAGAGGCGGACCATCATCTGGCGGTCGATGCTGTAGTCTTCCCTTTGGGTTTCCAGCAGTTCCTTGAGGACCTGGACGGACTCCTCCTCGTTGAGCGTCAGGACGCACTCGACCATGCGGTCGGGATCTGCGCCGGCGGGCAGGGCTTCGCCGCCATGCTCGCCGGTGTACTCGGCCTTGAGGCGATCGACCCACTCGGCGGGAGGGAAGGGGGCGGGGGACTCAGTGCGGCCTTTCTTCTCCTCGTAGTCTGGACGAGTCTGCTTCTCGTCTTGCTCAACGGCACCTTCGGGCTTCTCGCCCACGTAATCCACGTTGGTGGCCATGCTGGTGGGAAGCTATCTGCAATGCGAATGCAGACGCAATGCAAGCTGCTGGCTTAAACGTGCTGGAAGGAAAGGCAACGGGCAGAACTTTCTCGGGCTTCCTGCTCGGCCGAGGTTTTATCAGGCGAACCTGCCTTGGCGTCCAACTCGGTTCATCTCGACCTAGACTGATCTATCAGCCATCATCGTCCCATGTCCAATTGGCCGACGGACTGGTTGCCAGCACGCAAGGGACGCAGCTTCCGGTGACGACCCGACGGGTAGCCGAGTTAGATTCCATTTCTCGTGTTAGCACCTTCCGAGTTTGGAGGCTGGCCATGCGGGGTAGAAGTGTATTCACAGCGGGTGACCACTTGCCACTGACAAACCACCGCAGACCGCCACGGCTACTGGCCCGCGTGACGGCCATGATCCCAGCCAGATGTCGGTCTTCCCATCAAGGGATCTTGCTGGTCAGTGGAAAGGTCTCGGCTCGGGGTGCTGTTCTCCGGTGCAGTCCGCCAAGTCTGAGACAGAGCAGTGTGCTGTTCAACTGAAGACAGCGCTATCGCTGAGTCGTACATAGATGCCAGGGAGGCATGCGATCGCTTGTTTGCTCATCAATTGATCGCACAGCCTGAGTGGCGCTTTACGGTGACAGGCAATCATGACAGCCTGCCAGCCTCCCAGCTATCAATGGACCCATGCCATGCATCATTACTCAAGGTTCAGTGGCAGATGCTAGCTTCAGGGTTATCAGGACGGACTGCACGTAACGTTATCTCCAGCTGAAAGCCAACACCCTGATTGAGCATCTAACCCTTGCGACTCGATGGCTTCTACACTCTTCAGTCCCATCACACGGAGATCGTGATGCTCGAGCTTCGATGTTGCTGAGTATCCTGCTCAATCCTCAAGCTATCCATCAATTGGGCCGCCGACCGCGACCACTTTACCCCACACCCCTTCCCGCCAAATAGCCTCCGTCCCCTGTACTACTACTACCTACGTTAGCGCAAAGACAGCCCGTGATGGCGCACAGCCCTAATCGCGGGGCAATGGACAGCCTCTAGTCACGGACAAGTAACATGACTTACAGCTGCACATGAAGACGGAGGAGAGAATAGACGTTTCCGTCGCCTTCGCCATCGGGCTGCTGGCGTGCATATCAACATTGATCAAGTCCATCGAAACCGTGCTGCAGGCCTCGTCGCCAGATGTGGTGTACAGTTACTCCATCGGCATGTGCTTTGATGCCGCCGAGCTCACCTGCGGGTTCTTGACCATCACCGTCCCTAGCCTCCCGCAGGCCATATCTTCCATCAAGATATCCAAACCCACGTCAATGGTGAACTTCGGATGCATCAGGAAGAGGACCAAGGCCGCCTCTCGCGCTGGAAGGTATCACAAGATGGAAAATATTGAGAATGGGGCGGCAAGGGTGGACTGAACGCCGGTAGCTGCCTTACAAAGGGGGTCCCACGCCACCTTGGCCATATCACCCAAACTGGGGCATGTAGTAAGAATCCAACCCCGTGACGATCTGCTCCCAATCCTCGCTCATCCGTTCAGAGCCGAGGAAGTCGTCCCACAAGTTGTCCAGGCCAAAGTTTTCCACCGCGTCGTTCTCAACAGGCTGTGTGCCATGTCCAGCTCCAACGTCGCTCTCCAAGCATGGCGGATCTTCTGCTTGCCGTACATCGTTTCTTGATGTCCGACCTGCTTCCGCATCTTGAAATTCTGGGCCGCTACCCTCTGCCCACTTCCCAACCCCCTTGACCTGGATCCGATACCGCCTAAGCACCCCCGTCAACCCGCGCACCAGATCCGCCGCCACCGGCGACTCCTTCCCCGCGGCAGCGAGCAGCCTACAAGCACTTGTCAAAGCATCCTGTACATCGCCATCTGCCTTCTCGTTGTTTTGTTCCCCATCCCCCACCCGGTTCGTCCGCACACTCGAGCCCAAGGCAAGGATGGCACACGCCGTGAACAGGTGGTTGATCACGATACCCAGGCGGTGCACGGGCGACCCCGGGCACTGTTCGTGGTTGGCGTGGCTCAGGATATGCGGCATCCGCTGTTGTTCTAGATCGGGAGGCTCCGAGAGGGACTGCCCCAGCAGCGCCATGGAGATCTCCAGGACGGTTCGCGCCGATTGGATGCAGAGCTCGCGAGATTGGTGGAATCCAACGTCACCGGGGCGGCCGTCGGCATCTTTTCGCATCAGAAACGGGCGGTGCAGTCGTGCGCGCCGCGAGTGGAAGCCCAGATGAACCGTCGCCCGCTGGAGGCATAGCAGCCGCGGGGCTCCAGGGGGTACTGGGGCAGACAAGGCGAGACAGGGCGGGGACGTGACGAGTATCTGCTCGAACAGCTGATCCAAATCGAGAACCTGTCCATAGTCGCTGATCTCGGCCTGGCCGGGGAGGTATCCGTCCACCACGGCACGACAAGCTTCGGCCAGGCGGATCCTCTGCAGGAAACAGCTCATCTGCGTCGGCACTTCGGGTGGGTGCGTCAGGCCCTCTACAGCCAGGGCCAGGTCGCTGTCGTTCAGGTTGCGCGGCTTCGCAACGCTCATATGCCGCGGGTGGATTGTGTAGGTGCCGTCGAGGGGGCCGCCGCACTGGGCCAGCATCCAGTCCGTCGCGGCGACGTGCCACCAAAGCCGCCGCTTGACCTCCCTGATTGCAGCGTCGTCGTCAGAGCCGCCGCCCGGGCCGTCGACGAGGTGCATGGAGAGCTCGCGGCAGGCGGCGACGGAGCCGGCGTGGAGGAGCCGGAACTGCGCCGACTGGCCGTCGACGTTGTAGTACAGGTAGGCGATGATGGCGTACGCTTGGGCGGCCTCGAGCGAGGCTATGCCGGATTTCTGGACTACGCCCAACAGGTCGAGGGCTGAGAGGCGCCAGGTCAGAGCGGCTTGTTGGGCGGCCTTCTCTGACTCGAAGGGGTGTTGACAGGGCACTCGGGCGTCCCAGAAGAAGGCGGTGGTGGCCGCGATGCCGAGGATGAGGGCAGCATGGTCGGGGCTGGCGCTCGCGATGATATCAGTCTCAATCCGATCGTAGAATTGGTGGATGATGAGTCGCGTGGCGTCCATTTGCAGAATGTGCAATAGATGATAGGCATTGTCGACAAAGTCGTGGAAGAGTGCAAGGGCCTCTTTTCGAGACATGAGCCATGTTGGACTTTGTTGGCTGCCACTGCGGGTGATCTGGTATTTGGCAGGAGAGTCTTTTGACACGAGCTGTGAAAGTTGCTGTGGATTGGCAATGCGGATGTCCATCGCCGTCTGGGCGCCTGCTTGGCCAACCCACTTTGCTCCTGTCAATCGCCGAATCCAGAAACTTGGTTTCCTGGCGGCGCTCGTTGTCGAGAGCCGAGTGCGGCGAGGGCGGGCTGAATGACGACTCCTTGGAGGCGGCTGGAGTGGGATGCGAAGACGGATGACAGACGGCTGGAGCAGCGCCTCCTCGATAGACGGTCTGCTCGAGGACGGCCACTCTCGCAAGCAGCGATTTGATCGTCGCGTCAGACTCCGCCGAAGCAGCAGTTGTTGGGCCATGGACATGATCGTCCCGGGCGCTGGTGCCGGGCGCGGATGCCGGCGTCGTGCAGGCGAGCCCGCGGATGTGACAGCTGCCGCATGGCTGTCCGCGGTCGCACTTGAGCTTCTTGCGCCGGCACGAGTCGCACGAGACCTGCGGCTGCCTGCGGGAGGGCTGGGCCGCACCGCCTTCGGCCTTGCGCTTCATCGCGTCAACAAAACTGCGCCACCAAACATCAGCGCTTTCCGATAGAATAGAGCTACATTCAGGTCCGGAGCTCCGCGGGAGTTCTAGAAGTGGCGGGCGTGATTGTTGACAGGATGGCAGTGTGGAGTTAAGGCGTGGAGGTTGTCAGTCACCCGAGTTGACGGATTATCCGCGGGGAAATGGACCGGATAATCCACGGAGCCCCCGACGTCACTGTCAGTGGTGGTAAGGAGTAAGTTTCCCTTTCAAACGGCTACTGGCAATTGGCTTCTAATCGTATTTAATGAGAAAGAACGAATTCCTCGTCTAGATTCTTCTTGGTCGCAAGGCAAGTTCCGTATCTCAAGACCGTGGTGCCAATTGACCGACTGCCGATCCCGCTATGGCTGCCCCTAATCCCAACAGTGGCCTCGCACCACATCCCAGAACCAGGCAAGTAAGACATATTCGTCCGCAACTTGGTTCACTTGCTGAACATCCACCAGTACCCGCGCCTGGCTCGCCCTCTTCGGCGCCTCCCTCGCCCTCTTCTGCACCGTCGGCTTCCTCAACGCCTTCGGCGTCTTCCAGGAGTACTACACGACCTACCTGCGCGGCCAGCGCTCCTCCTCGGACATCTCCTGGATCGGCTCCTTGTCCATCTTCCTGCTCTACGCGGTCTCCCCCTTCGGCGGGCTTCTCGTGGACCGGATCGGGCCCACCCTCCCGCTGTGCGTCGGCAGCGTCGGGCTGTTACTCTCCCTGTTCATGACCTCGCTGTGCACGCAGTACTGGCAGCTCATGCTGGCGCAGTCGCTCCTCTTGGGGATCAGCGCGTCGCTGGTCTTCTGTCCGCCGCTCGGGGTGGTCTTGCGCCATATGCCTCACCGTCGCGGCCTGGCTATGGGTTTGACGATTGGGGGCTCCTCGATCGGCGGCATCGTGTGGCCCATCATGCTGCAGCAGCTGCTCAACAAGGACCATGTCAGTTTCGGGTGGACTATCCGCGCCGTGGCTTTCACCATGATGCCGCTGCTGGCGTTTGCCTGCTTCACCATTGTTGAGCCAGTCAAGAAGCCCGCGCTCGCAGCCAATCCTAGCCCTGTGCAGGACGGCGGCGAGGTACCTGCTTCGATGAAGGCGAACGCGACCGACGATTCATCAAAGAAGAAGCTAAGCTCCAGAGACTTCCTCAAGAAGCCGACTTACATATTGCTATGCGCTGGCCTCGCGCTGGCGTACCTGGGCCTGTTCACGCCGCTCTTTTACATCTCTTCCTACGCCATTGCGCAAGGCCAGGCCGAGTCTACTGCATTCTACCTCCTGTCGGCGGTCAACGCGTCCTCCTTCTTCGGTAGGGTGGTACCGGGCCATTTGGCCGATCTTGCTGGTCACTACAACCTCCTTACCATCTTCACGCTCGTGTCGGGTCTGGTTGGCTTCACGTGGACCAAAGCCACAAGTCTGGCTGGGCTGATAGTGTGGGGTCTCGCATACGGGTTTTACTTCAGGTGTAAGTGCTGGGCGTCAAGATGCATCGTCTCCCAACGGTCGCAGACTGACTGATTGTTTACAGGCCGTCATGAGTCTCCAAGGCGCATGCGCGGGCAAGATCGCTCCCGCCTCAACACCAGGGTCTTGCCGTCGGCTTCCTCATGGGCTGTCTGTCCATCGCGTAAGTCGCCCGTCCTGAACTACCCAGAAACTAGAAAGGCTAACCAGTGCGATGAAGTGCGCTTATCGGTACACCCATCAGCGGACAGATATTGGACCATGCTGGATACCTCGCTCTGTCCATGTGGACGGGCGCTACTTTGATTGGAGGGGTGTGGTGCTTGGCCTGGCGCGGTTCATGACGAACCCGAATCTGACAAAAATATTCTGAACTGCTGGGATGGAGGTTCATAGATAGACCTTGGCCTGGAAGTGTTGGAACAGAATGTAGTAAAAGCGAAGATTAATTGGCTGCGAAGTGGGATCCGCGTCTAAAAAATATACGCGTGACTGGCTACGCTGACTTTACCGCATGAGCTATTTCCATTGCCGAAATGGATTGGTTAATAAACAAATAGGCCTGTAGGTCTG
This sequence comes from Apiospora aurea, assembly GCF_038362705.1. Classification (NCBI taxonomy): domain Eukaryota; kingdom Fungi; phylum Ascomycota; class Sordariomycetes; order Amphisphaeriales; family Apiosporaceae; genus Apiospora; species Apiospora aurea. Next base: position 6,712,988 of record NW_027117392.1, on the reverse strand, counting down.
TGAGACTTAACGCTATAGGCGGCAAAAAATGAGAAAATAATATCGAAACCAACCCGGGGGCGACCAGCACTAGTGGTTTAGTGGTAAAATCCATCGTTGCCATCGATGGGCCCGCGTTCGATTCGCGGCTAGTGCAACAACCGAACTTTTCTTTTTGCATTTCGGATGCCCTCTGCCGGCTCAATTGGCAGTCCTTTTTTGAATGACCGGTTCATTGCGGTGTTGTAACTCATTGGATAAGCACGCCAGCACATACACTCGCTAAGAACGCGACGAGTGAGCCATCATCGCTTCGGTCAGGTATTCCAAAGATCCGGAGCCTGCGACTCTCGGGGTCAAGACGGGGAGGTGATTATTGAGAATGAGGCCAGCTCTTCGTGAAGAACAGAATATACTAGAAACGACGACTGTCAGCAAGCTATGATACAGGGACGCGGTGGCAACTCCCAGCTTAGATTCCTCAAGATAGCTTCACTATCAAGACAAATCCGGCAGCCGAAAAGTCCGAAGTAATCGAGTGATCCATGTTTTCACTGATGGGCCCCCTGTAGTTGCCATCGTTCCTAATATGCATACTGCAACCCGAATGCTGTCAGCTCTGCTACCACCTTCGCCTGCCACCGTTTCATGTTTGGCGCCGCATGTTGTTGAGCAGTGCATCGCCCCCCCGCATGACGGCCTGCCAATTCAACATATCCAGGTAAAGTTCCTTCCATACGCCCGGGTTTCTGTCAAGATAGTTGGCATGACCCTTGCCTGGGTGCCAAATCGTACGCCTCTAGTGGCGAGACAACGCTTGATGTCTCACTCTTGCCCTTATTCTTCTTATCAGTTCCGAGACATACAAGACGATGGCGGGCCGACAAGCTCTCGGACCGCCCCTACTTCCCGGGGCTAAGCAGTGTATAGGATCACTTGGCTCGGCACATCCTCCGTGCGTTGGCCGACGGGACCACCCACTCGCGCATCCTTCGTTGCCGAGTACTGGCTCATTAAGGTGCAGGAAGGACCCCTGGCTGGTCAACGAGGCCTCGTTGGTGTGCGCTCCTCACTCAACAACGTCCGAGCCACGACCGAATAAGGTAATCGACCCACGGGAGGATCGTGGCCATGGAAAGAGCACAATGCTTACGTGTAGACGCGTTGCTGCGAGCCGGACCAAGCCAGAACTGACGGCATCCTGAATCGACACAGACATAGATATCAAGTTCGATGGAAGTCATAGCAAACGAATCTCAAATTATCCAAGCATTCAGCTCTTCCAACCACCTCATCATCCAGCCCTCCAAAGAGCCTCGGCCTGGCATATCAAAGCTCAGTCTTCCCGAGACGTCTGAGAGTATTTCTCTAGCCTCCCGCCACTCTCGGATCTCTCTGCCATCCACAGTCTAGTCCCATTCCACCCACACACCGACGCACAGCGATGCACGGCCACTTCAGCTGCCTGCTTCTTGCAGCAGCAGGCGTTCGAGCAGCTCGATGGAGTCCTGAGAGACGCGCCCCGGACGCTGACACGGCACCCATTGTGCCTCGGTCTCCATACGATGACGGTTCGGCCGACGCTGTCGAGGCTCGCTGGGGAGGAGGAGGCCACGGCGGGTACGGGGGTGGGCATGGCGGACACGGTGGCGGTAACGGTAACAACGGCGGTGGCCACGGGTGGGGAGGCCACGGCAACAAGGACACATCGTCTTGGACGAAGCCATCGTGGGCCAGCTCATGGACCTGGTCGGCAGAAGAGACCACCGTCACGGACACTGCCACAGTAACTGCGACCCACACCAACAACGTCTGGAACACCAACACCGCCACGGCCACTGTCACGGCTACCTACACCAACAACGTGTACAATACCAACACCGCAACCGCTACTGTTACGGCCACGTACTACGAAAGCTACTACAACACCAACACTGCCACTGCCACCGTCACGGCCACGTATTACAGCACCGCTACCGCCTCCTACTACGAGACCTACTACAATTCCAACACGGCCACCGTCTATAGCACCGTCACGGTTGGCGCTGGCACCAACACGGTCTCTGTCTACAACACCAACACGGTCTACGATACCGTCAGCGTTGGGCCTTACACCAACACGGTCTACAGCACTGTGACGGTGGGAGCTGCCACCAACACCGTCTCTGTCTACAACACTGTCACTGTGACCAACTACCGGACCGTAGTTTCTGGTGCCGCTGCCGCCGCCCCTGGAACCGTGACCGTCACCAGCTACCAGACCGTCGTCTCGGCTGCTGTGGCGGCTCCTGGGACTGTCACTGTCACCGTCGTCTCCGCCGCCGCCCCCGCCGCCCCTGCCGCGCCCAACACCGTCTACAACACCGTGTACGCCACCAGCACCGTGACCCAGGTCCAGGCCGCGGCCCCCGTCGCCAACAGCGCCACCACCAAGACCGACACCAACACGTACACCAACACCCACACCTACACCATTCTCGTGACGGCCACCGAGACCCAGACGGCGACGGAGAGGGTCACGTACTCGGTAGCCGGGGCTGCTCCTGTGTACGGCACCTCTGCCGCCGCCGCGGTGACGGCTTCCTCTTCACAGTACGGCACTTCTGCCGCTCCGCCGGCCACAGCTTCTTCTCAGGCCACGTACCCGACTGCTGTCCAGTCGACACAGGCCGCCAGCCCGCAGACCGCCTCCAGCGTACAGAGTGTCAGCTCGGTATACGCCACCCCGGCTTCCAGTTCGTACGCCACGCCCGCTTCTAGTGTGTACAGCACCAGCACGGTCTATGGCCCTAGCTCCGTCTACACTACCGCTGCTACGAGTGCTCAAGCCGCTACTACTACCACTGGCTGGAGCTCCTCGGGCCCTTGGACGACCGGCACTGCGAGCAACTGGGGTTCGTCCTGGGGCTCGTCCAACCCTGGCAACTGGGGCTCTTCTTCTTGGGACTCTTCCACCTGGGGCTCTTCCACCTGGGGCCCATCTAACTGGGGTTCGTCCACTTGGGGCTCATCCAACCCGAGCAACTGGGGCTCTTCCACTTGGGCTTCATCCAACTGGCCCTCTACGGGCACCAGCGGCTGGGGTCCGTCTGGCACGAGCGGTTGGGGTTCCCTAGCCACCAGCATCTGGGCCTCCTCTTTCCCCGGCGACGCCGCCGTCACTCTCGGATCCGGCTCCGGCAACGGCGGTGCTTTCGGTGTCCCGTTCGCCTCCAACGGCGCCGGCGTCTTCACGGCCAGCACGGGGGCGCCTACACTTTCCCCGGCGGTCCGGCCGTCACTGTTGCCTCGGGCGATGTGCTGTCGTTTGGCAACGGGGGCGTGGTGACGGTCAGCTCGGGCTGGACTGGGACTGCTAGCGCGTGGAGCTCGGGCTGGACGGGGACTGCCTCTACTTGGAACTCGGGCGCTTTCGCGACTGCTGGCGCATCGGCTTTCATCTCCGGCGGTGTTCTTAGTGGAAGCCAGTTCACGCTTTCGTCGGGAGCTCTGCCTACGGGTGGATTTGGCGGAGCTCGCGGTTCCGGTGGCTCAGGCATCGGCGGCGGCTTCAACAAGAAGCTGGTGAACGAGGACGGGCTGCCTCTCAACGGTACCCGCGGCCCTCAGACGACCGGCTTTTCTACCATGACTTACACGTGAGTATTTTCTTAATCCTCCCAATAAACTGGACGAGGGTACTGACTATCCCAGCACAACCTACCTCCTCTCCCCAAGCAACAGCGACCAGCTGCTGACCATGACGGGCGCGCGCACGACGGTCGTGTCCCTCGCTGCTGCTGCTCCTGCCGCCTCCGGCGCCTCCGGCACCCCCGGCATCGTCTTCGGCAAGAACATGACCGCGCCGGTCTCGCTGTCGTTCCCGTTGGTGTCTGGTAGCATGAGTGCCTCAGCGTTCAGCAGCAGTGGTAGCAACTCTGCGAGCGCCCCGGGCAGCAAGAGTTCGAGCGAACATGTGCCGGAGGAGACGTGAGTTGAACCCCTCCATCATTTTTGTCCTTTAACTGACGCTCGAGTGTGCTATAGTAACCAATCTTCGTCCTCGTCGTCTGGCGATGTCTTTGCGTCGGCCCAGTCCTCAGACGGGCTCAAGCGGGCGTTCGGAGGTCTTGCGCTCTGGATCCCCGCTCTGGTAGCGGTGCTATCCTCCATCTAGTGTTACTACACTTCTAACGACCATGTCATATGTACGCGCAGTGGCTGGAGCTTTCCCAATTTTACTGTCTTTGTAAGAGCACTGGCTTAGATTCAGAGCTTCTCCCATCGCGACTTGGCATTATGCGCTTATACATTTACACACATTGTTCTTTGGCTCAGCTAGTACTCGTACAGTTGAAAACTTCATCGACGTATTCTCAAATTAAATCGAATGAATGGAAGTTCTTCATGGCCAAGTGAATTGGCGGAAGCTAGTGACAGAGACGAACAACATACAAGACCGCACCAATTCGAAATATGAATTTGAGTATCCTCCTCCAAGGAAGCCATAGGTGGCGCTTGAGGTACTCAAGTACAGCCGACTGGTAGCACCATTGTCCCAATTGCAGAGAATCGACCATTTCCGCCTTTACCCATTAATAACTACAGAGTACTCACCTGCCATCTCCCCATTGGTCTGTCTGTAAGGAGTGCAGAACTCGCCTTCTATCTTCTCGCCGCGGCAGGTTCCAGAGCCTGTACACTGTCTCAGCAAAGATCATCATGGACTAATGGCGGCGGGTGTGCTTACCAACAGAGCACATTAAGTAAGCTGTAAAGATGATATAACCTGTCTCGCCTTCTGGGACCGTGAAGCTGGCAGTCCCGCTATCCGTGATGGACTCTTCGAACGTCGAAGAGAAGCTCAGACCCAGAGATAATACGTCGGCAATACCCAAGGACATTTCCACCGTCGTGCTCCAGGACTGCGTTCTGGATCTCGTGATTTGGTATTCGGTACCCCCTTCGGCACCTTCGACCTCTACTTTCACGATAGTCCCGCCGTCAGCGGGGCGGATATACATATCGTCACCGTCGTTTGGGCCCGGCTTCCAGTCGCCAGCGCAGACGCCTTTGGGTTTTTCGTCTTCCCGGGTCGCTAGGCCGACCGGGGCACGAAGAAAAGGGTTGTCCCCCATTCTCGGTGTGATTTCCGTCTCGGCCACGGGCTCAGCGGGCCCTTCGTAGGCCGGGGTGATCAAGGTTCCGTTCCGCTTGAGGCGCAACGCGCCGGAGCTCCCACCGCCCCCTCCGAATTTGGCCGAGCACTGGGGGTAGTTGGGAAGGCCGGCTGCGCCACAGTCGCAGACGCCACAGCAAAACTGCACCATGAAGGTCTCTTCGAGGCGACGCGGAGCTGCTGTCCTTCGCCACGCAGCCGGCTCATGGAGGCGCCCGCAACTTGTCCTCTTACAACGACCTTGGCACTGTCGCCTGGCCGATGCTGCTCACGCTGGGGGGGCTGGCCGAGGGAGCGCGAGCTGGTCCTGGCTGTTCTGTGTACGCCCCACAGAAGCAGTCAACGGGAGAGCACTCTGCCGGTCTGGGAGAATGAGGAGGAGGAGCAAGGGGGTGAAGGGTCCGGGGAGGGTCAAGAGGGAGAAGGCCAGGGTGATGAAGAGGGCGCTGCCATGGCCATTGTTATTGACAGAGGCTCCATGTTTGGACTGGGGGCAGCCGCATTGGCGTATCTGATGTTGTGATAGAGAACAGTGTGTTTGGCGGCCCCTATACCCACTACCCACTGCACTCTACCAGCAGCCGGCAAAGCTCGGGCATCTCCACCACACCCAACTTTTGGTGTTAGATCAAATCTCCGAATTCCCCAGGCTCCTATTGGATGCAGTAACTTGGCAGCTGTCTGCCAACCTGCACGGCTGATTCATTCCCATGTTCACTTGACACGAAGCTGACTCAGTCGCATGGGTATCTTGTATTTAGACTTGACTGGATATACACAGTGACCTCGGTCAGCACTCGGTCCCGATTATTCATTTTCAAACAAGCCCCGCTTTCATTTTTCATTTCAAGTGCAAGAACCTTCAATTCCAAGGTCCAGAGGCACAGTCTCCTACAAGACCAACATCGCAAGCGCCGCCAGCGGTCCGACGGCCAAAAGAGCACGGACATCGCTCAGAGACCCGTAGACACCGGCGGCGGCGTTCTTCGGCGAGGAAGAAGACGGGGTGGAGCCGGTGGAGCTGCCGCCGCCCGAGGTGGTGTTGGTGGAGGAGCCCACAAGAGCCGCGAGCTTGGGGTCTTGGTTGAAGCTGGCCGTGACCGAGGACGAGTTCGTGCAGGCCGAGGGGGTCTTGTCGTTGACGCCGGCGACGAAGGTGACGAGCGAGCACTGGAGGAAGAGCAGGTGTTAGCACGTGGTTGTATGCGCAGATGAATCAATCAGGGGCTGCCGATGACATACCTGGTACAGCATGCCGTCATCCCCATCGGCGACGATGCTCAAGACCGCCTTCTGTCCGATGTAGCTCTCGGGCACGGCGACCTTGGGCACGCAAAGGTGCCGACGCCGCTCTGCTGGACCTGGCCGTAGATCTGGGTCCAGTTGCCCGCGGCCTTGTCGTCGGTGGTGATGCGGTAGAGCCACTGGGTCTGGGGGTGGCCCGACTTGGTGGCGATGGCGTCGCCGCCGACGTGGAAGTCGGTCGCGGCTTTCGAAAAGTCGAGCGTGTAGCCGCCGCAGGGCGCGGTGGGCTCCTTGTCGTCGTCGAAGGCGCCGATGGTGGGCGGGTACTGGACCTGGAAGTGGGCGCGGGCGGCGGTGAGGAAGAGCAGGGTGGCGGAGGCGACGGAGAGGAGGGGGGCCATGGTGGGACTGGAGGAGGAAAAGAAGAAGAAGTTTGAGAACGTTTGGGTAGAGGCCGGATTGGGTTCTATATTTTGGAGTGATGGTCAACTGGGCTGAGAAGCAGGAAGTGAGACACGGCTGAGCGCCGACATCATCTGCCTACTTATACGTGACAAGGGGGAGCTGGAGCCGAAGCCGAAGCTCGGCTGGCAACCACCGTATCGAGGTATCTACTTCGCAATCAGTGCACCGTACCATGCAACCAGAATACGGCGCGTCGGGACTGAGGCGCTTGCCTAGGACCATCAACGTTTGAAGGAGTGTTCTAGTCGGGCCTAGCCAGGGTACATGGCGATGGTGTAAGTTTGGGGCAAGCGGGAGAGCGGGCCAATTGCAGGCCAGACTTTCCAGGGTCACTTGTTTCGAGCGACCTCCTCATGGTTTGCCTCCTGAACTATCCAGAGATGAGCGAGCCGACCTGGAGTACATGCTGAGTAACCGATGCAGCCGCACGACATTGATGCGATATGTAGGATACCGGCTTCTGCACGGATACGTGGCAGTCGTCCTGAACTCTGAGTACTGACAGTTGATTGACTGAATGTTTCGATGCCGATCCCGAAGTACCAGGGACAGAGACGGGCGGGCTGTCGGCAGGGGCCTGCCACCTCGAGATCGAGGAGAGATCGGGTGTAACCATTGGCTCGGGGTCTAAGACAAGCTTTTGTGCCAAGCCGAGCCGGGAGGAGTTGGAGGGGCAGAGGGGATTGCTCGTCTGGACTTGTTGAGTATCTCCCTGCCTCCTCCTCACTCTGACGTACAATTCGACGCCAATCCATCACTGATGTTACTATGAAGCTCAGCGCGACAAGAAATCGTATTCACCTGAGCCGTGATACCTCGGAATCAGAAAGAAGTCGTGGAACCAACGGAGCAGTTAGCTGTGCAACTGAATGTCCTGCGGGCCATCCCTGTTACCCCCCCCGTCGGTTAGTGTGACCGAGGGGTGGCGGCTTGTCCCAATCGCGACTGGTTGAGTCGATATGAGCAAGTTGTGGCTTAAGACTAAGCCCGAGACCTCAGCTAGACAGCAGCTCGGCAGCCAAAAGCTGCTCAAACTTGCGCTTCCCAATGCCCGCCAAGGATGCGCCGCTACTTGGGCTCATTTTGGGTAGGAGAGGCTGGGAGAGATGAAGCACGAGGGGACCGTGGGTGCTTCATTCCATGTTGTGTGCTCTTTGAGGCTCTTCTGGCCGCAGCACTCACCTCGAAGAATAAGCGCACCGCAACACTACGTCCTACGTCAGTACCCGCCGAGAGCACAAGGAGATGCAGTCTTGTGTCCCGATGAGCACGTTTTGTTTCGCCTTGCATACGTAGCTCCCGGTCTTTGAGCTGGAACTTCCCGAGGGTCTGGATCTTAGTAACGCCCGTCTAACTTTAGAACGCCCGTCATCTCGTCTTTGTCCAGCGGCCGGCCAGTCTGGACTGAACGGCGTCGCATTGGCCTCCGTGGTTTCGAAACACTCACGACCTGACCGGAGGGATTGAACACGTCCATCCTGGGCAACGTACTCTACCGCAGGCAACTCGAACCGAAATCCTCATTGGGAAACGTTTTCTCGGATTGCGAGTCCAGCGCTGGGCGACTGTACTTGGCTCGACCTTTTCTAGATATCGCGCCGAATCACTTGAACATAAGCAGCATAGCCGCATTCGACGTCTGCAGCGGCAGAAACCACCGCCAAGATGGACATGGGCATGGGCGGGATGGATATGGGCAGCGGCATGTTCTCGAAAGACAACATGGCCCTCGCCCGCGCATACTGGTACATCATCGCGGGGGTGCTGGCGCTCCTGCTGCTGATACGGCTGGTTAATTCTGGCCAGCACTGGTTGAGGTATGTCTTCATGCGCAGACATCCAAACATACATCTAATGACGATGCTCCAGACTGAGAACGTCGCGGACGCGCTCGGTACGGTATCCCACCCAACCTACGACGTGGTACTGGCAGACCTGGGCCACCCTGACGGCCGTGGCCCGCGAAATCAGCTACCCGCAGCTCTATGTACCCTACAAGTATTTGTCCTGGATGACGCCGCCGCCGATGGGCCGGGTCTTGGTGCTGCTGGCATACTGGGCCGTCATCGTCTACATGATGACGGCGGGGGCCGTCAAGAAGGACGTCTACTACTGGGAGCGCATCGGCTTCCGCAACGCCTGGGTCAGCGTCACGCAGGTCCCGCTGCTGTACCTGCTGTCGTCCAAGACGAGCCTCGTGGCGCTGCTAGCCGGCACGAGCTACGAGCGGCTCAACTGGCTGCACCGCTGGGTCGCGCGCACCATTTTCGTGACGGCCACGGCGCACGGCTTCCACTTCTGGACGGAGTGGGTGCTGGCCGACTTCGTCCAGGACTACCTGCAGTGGATGCCCATGGTCAAGTTCGGGCTCGGCGCCTGGGGCATCCTGTTGTGGATGGTGCTGACCTCGCTGCGGCCGCTCCGGTCCATGGCCTACGAGGTGTTTGTCGTGCAGCATGCTGTCGCCGCCATCTTCTTCCTCTGGGTCATCTACCTGCACGTGCCGGCGAGCGCGCGCTACAACGTCTGGTTCGCCGTCGCGGCGCTCTGCTTCGACCGCGCGTTCCGGCTCGGGCTGCTGCTCTGGCAGAACGTCAAGCTCACGAGGCCGAACCCGTCGCGGTGCAGGGGCGGGCAGAGGTTCGGGCACCAGACGCAGATCGCGGCGGTCGGCGACGCGATCACGGTGCTGGCGGTCAAGGACGTGCATTTCAAATGGAGGGCGGGCCAGCACTTGTACCTATGGCTTCCCGCGGTGGGCGCGTTCGAGACGCATCCATTCACCATCGCGTCGGCGCACCAGATGCCCGAGACGTGCGTCTGCAACAGCATCCAGCTGGTCATCCGGTCGCACTCCGGCTTCTCGAAGCGGCTGCACGCGTACGCCAAGAAGATGGAGACGGCCCCAGGAAAGAAACAGACACTCACGGCATGGGTGGCAGGGCCCTATGGACGCCCTCCGCGGTGGGATATCTTCGAGACGCTAGTCCTCATTTCCGCGTCGACGGGCGCGTCGTTTACGTTGCCCATCCTGGAGAGCGTGCTGGACTCGAAAGAGACGATCTGCACGAAGCGCATCGATTTCCTGTTGGCGGCGCGGCAGGGCGACGAGGTCGGGTTCTATCTGGGGAGGCTGCACGAGGCGTTGGCGAAGGCGGCGGAGCGGGGGATTGAGTTGAGTGTTTCTATCGCGGTGACGGGGAGCGGGCAGTTGGAGGCCATCTCGGAGTCGCTGCTGGCGCAGTCGAACGCGTCCTCGATGGGAACACGGGAGGGAACGGATGAAAAGAACATTAGGGAGAAGACGACAGATGTTGAGCCAGGTCCCTCCGGTGGCTGTTGCTCAACGACGAGCCGCCCCAGACGCGTCCCATCACGGACCAACAGCACGGACTCGCACATCCACCACTCGGCGGCCCGGCCCAACGTGCCGGGCTTCATCCGGAACGCGGTCGAGGCGACGGGCGGGGAGACGGGCGTGGTGGTGTGCGGGGGCGCGTCGCTGGTGAGCAAGGTGCGGACGAGCGTGGCCCGGCTGAGCGACGAGCGGGCGGTGCACAAGGGGACGGGGGGCGCAGGGGATCCGTTTGCATGTGGAGGAGTATTGCTTCTGAGGTGGCATCGGACGGGTTGTATCGAGAAGGTCTTGAGAAGGCTCGCCTACTGAGTGTACGATGTAGCACGAGGTTGCACATCGGTATTAGGCCGGGTGTATCCCGCAGATATATAAGCTTCGCACTATGCTGTCACAACTTATCAAAAGCACTCCGGCACGGCGCAAAACAAGTTGGCAAAGTGAAATCGGCCCAATACTGCGAACCTAGCCATTGCAGCGAGATGCGTCAATTGAACAACAACGGCATTCTGTATAAACAGTGATCCATCTCAGCTTCGGACCCGGTCTTGGTACTGAGAAACCGTTAGGTGGGGCGGGACCAGTAAAGGCCGGGGACCGACGGGCTGGAAGCGACGAAGCTGGAGTGAGTGAGTCAAGGCGACAGCGCCCAATTCAATCGAGCCAACTGCGCGTCCGACCTAGGAACAAAACGGGTGGTCAATCTGGGAAGACTCGATGCTGCAGTGTTGCTAGCGAGAGCCAGCCAATTGAGCGCAATCGCAGTCGTATGACTATCCGGAGCGTCCCCATGTCGGCCCTGAGCCGTCATGGCTTATCCAGGCTCGCATTCTCTTCTTCTTCGTCCTCGGTTTTCCCCCTGAAGCCTCGGGCGCTATCGTCGCTATCGTCGCTATCAGGACTGGGCGCGTTTTCCCCCGCCCAGCCCGCTAGGCCCGATTCCGCCTGGCGCCCTTCACCCCGCCATAATTTTTGCCATTCTCCCTCTCAGTCGCTGCAACCCCACCATCGCCGACTCTGTCACAGCCATTGCGCTTTCGAGTCATCGTCTTTTGCTTCTGCCGCCTCGTCCTCGTCCTCGTTCTTGTCCTTGGCCCCTAGACTCGTCAGCCCAGCGCATTCCAGGACCAACAAGAGGTTCTCCCACACCGCAACCATGGCGAGCGACGCCTCCGTAGACAACCTGGCCAAGGAGTTCAAGGACCTGCCGCCGCTGGACAAGTACCCCAACTGCTTCCCCGACATCAACCCCGTCGACATCTACCGCTCCCACATCTCCTCCCTCCTCGCCAAGGTCACCGGCGTCGACTCCAAGATCATCTACCCCGTCCTGCAATGGACCTCCACCCTCGACAAGGGCGACATCGTCCTGCCCATCCCGGCCCTGCGCGTCAAGGGCAAGCCCGCCGACCTGGGCGCTGAGTGGCTCGCCAAGGTGTGTCTTCTCCTGATTTCCCCTCCAAGGTTCCATATAGACCTCATCTAACTTTTACTTCTCCAGTGGCCCGGCTCCCCCCTCGTCGAAACCCCCGTCCCCAACGGCGCCTTCCTCTCCTTCTTCTTCAAGCCCGGCCCGCTGACCCACACGCTCATCCCGCTGGCCCTCAAGCACCGCAAGGACTTTGGCAACAACAAGGCCTTCGGCCTCAAGGACCAGAGCGACCCCTCCCAGGGCCGGAAGCGCATCATTGTCGAGTTCAGCTCCCCCAACATCGCCAAGCCCTTCCACGCCGGCCACCTGCGAAGCACCATCATCGGCGGTTTCCTCGCCAACTTGTACGAGGCCGCCGGCTGGGATGTCGTCCGCATCAACTACCTCGGCGACTGGGGCAAGCAGTACGGCCTGCTGGCCCTCGGCTTCGAGAAGTACGGCAACGAGGAGGACCTGACCAAGGACCCCATCAACCACCTGTTCCAGGTCTACGTCAAGATCAACGTCGACATCAAGGCCGAGCAGGACGAGGCCGAGAAGCTCGAGAGCGAGGGCAAGCCCGAGGAGGCCCAGAAGATCCGCGACGAGGGGCTGGACGAGCAGGCCCGCCGCTACTTCAAGCTCATGACCGAGAGCGACGAAAAGGCCCTGGCCATGTGGAAGCGCTTCCGCGACCTGTCGATCACCCGCTACAAGCAGACCTACGCCCGCCTCAACATCCACTTTGACGACTACTCGGGCGAGAGCCAGGTCGCCGAGTCGGACATGGAGGAGGCTGCCAACAAGATGAAGGAGATGGGCCTGACCGAGGAGGACAAGGGCGCCCAGCTCATCGACTTCTCCAAGCACGTCCCGGGCAAGCAGGGCAAGTCGCTCGGCAAGGTCATCCTGCGCAAGAAGGACGGCACCGCCCTGTACCTGACGCGCGACATCAGCGAGCTGCTGAACCGCGAGAAGAAGTACAAGTTCGACCAGATGATCTACGTCATTGCGTCGCAGCAGGACCTGCACTGCCAGCAGTTCTTCAAGGTGGTCGAGCTGATGGGCCACAAGGACATCGCCGCCAAGGTGCAGCACATCAACTTCGGCATGGTGCTGGGCATGAGCACCCGCAAGGGCACCGTCAAGTTCCTCGACGACATCCTGCGCGACGTGGGCGAGTTCATGCACGACGTCATGCGCAAGAACGAGGACAAGTACAAGCAGGTCGAGAACCCCGACGCCGTCGCCGACACGCTGGGCATCAGCAGTGTCATGGTCCAAGACATGACCGGCAAGAGGTATTCTCTCTCTCCCTCTCTCTCTCTCTCTCTCCCTCATTCACCTAAATACCATCCATTCTGACGAACGATACAGGGGCAACAACTACACGTTCAACATGGAGGTCATGACGTCGTTCGAGGGCGACACCGGCCCCTACCTCCAATACGCGCACGCCCGTCTCTGCTCCATCACCCGCAAGGCCGGTCTGAGCGAGGAGGAGATCGCGGGGGGCCGACCTGACGCTGCTGACCGAGAAGCACGCCATCAACCTCGTCCGCGTCCTGGCGCAGTGGCCCGACGTCGTCGCCAACACGCTCAAGACGCTGGAGCCCACGACGATCCTGACGTACCTCTTCAAGATGACGCACGCGCTGAGCTCGAGCTACGATGTCCTCCGCGTCGTCGGCAGCGAGCACGAGGTGATGCGCGCCCGCATGGCCCTGTACGACTCGGCTCGCGTGGTGCTCAACAACGGCATGCGCCTGCTTGGGTTGTCGCCGGTAGAGCGGTAAGTTCTCCTCTGGATTTTCGTTTGTGTCGAATTGTGTACTGACTCGATCTACAGTATGTGAGGTGGCTGAATGTTTTCGATATACTTCAGAAACTTGGTGATACGTGGGCTTCTCCAATAAAAGGGAGAAAGTGGCGTTTTGCGCTTGGCATAGCGAAAGGTGTATAGCGACAGCTAGATCAAAAGGAAGGAAAACAGTGACGAGCATGAAGTCCGTGACGAATGGTGGTGGGCTATGAAGATTATGCCATGGTTAGATAGACGTGGCAGCCCCAAAAGGAAGATCTACAGGATCAACAGGTCAAAACAAGTTAAATCAAAAAGTCAAATCTCAGCAAAAGATGTCTCAGTCTCAGGTTTCATAAATCAGGCTTATGGATCAGGTTTCGTGACGCAAAGTGGGAAATGATTGGTATTTGAGTTTGCAAACAAAGAGAAAAGGAAAACAACGACTGCCAGCGCGTCGGGATATCAAAAGAAGTAGAAAATCTCCAGCCAAGACATCATCATATAGATGCCATCGTAGACCCGAAAAGGTGCTTTTTCGTCCGCCGTCTAGGCGATCCGCCCGGCAAAGCCATGAAGGCGCACACACATTACAACAACCTCGCTCTTGGCTTCTCGTTTCAATCCTCCGACCGACACAACATTACTACGAGAATGCAACTACTCGAAGACGGCCTCCCCTACTTGGAAGCCCCCGCCGTCCCCCCTCGGTGTGGTCGTGGCCCCCCTTGCCGAACTCGGCCCTCATGGCCTTGATGGGGCTGTCCTCGGCCATGATGTCGAGCATGCGCTCCTTCCGGCTGCGACGGGCGCTCGCCGCGTTGGCGTGCCGCTCGGTCTCTTCGAGGTCGCTGACGTCGTCCGACGAGAAGGACGAGGAAGAGGGGCTGCGGTTCAGCACCATGTGCACGTTCTGGCCCTCGTTCTTCTTGACCTCGCGCTGCTGCTCCTTGAGCTTCTGGTCCTCGTCGTCGTCGCAGGCGAGCGTGACGATGCCGAGGCCGGGAAAGTTCTTCTCGAGGAACTTCTGCAGGTCGGGCAGGACGGACTTGTCGGGGCGGTAGGTCCCGCTGTCGTTGTCGATGACGAGCTGGTAGTACTCGGGGCGCGTGGGCGGCTTGTCGTTAGGCGGGCCGCCCGGCAGATCGGGATTCTGCGGGTGCGTGGGCTGGTTGGGTTCGGGCGACTTGTCGGCCGTCGGCTTCTGGAGGCGCCGGATCAAAAACTCGCCCGAGCAGGCGATGTACGCGGCGACGTCGCTGTGCATGGTGTGCTTGCTGAGCAGGTCGATGCCGAACTCCTTGCCCGTCTCGGTGAACCGGAACAGGCCGTCGAGGGTGAGGACATAGGTGAAGATGCGGCCGCCTTCGTCGTAGTGCGCCAGCTTGAGGAACTGCAGGGAGGCTTCCTCGGTGCAGGGCTCGAAGCGGTGGTACTCGGTCGAGCTGTCGAAGTTGTAGATGCGGCGGTGCTGGTGGGAGAGGGCCTGCGGGAGTTGTTAGTTTCTTCTTCTTCGTCTTGTTGTGGTCTGTCATGTCCTGCTGCTGCTCACCTTGTGCAGGATGCGACCCCGCAAGCCGCTCCGCGAGAACATCATGCCGATCATGGGCCGGAACTCGACGTAGCGGTGGTACAGCTTGGTGGGCACGGGCCCCTGGAGCTGGATCTCGTTGGCCTGGAAGTCGTATTTCTGGGTCTTGTTGCTGCCGCCGGCCTGGTCGTTGCTGTGGTTGGCGCCGCTGGTGTTGGCCGTGTCGTCGCGGGCTTCCGCTTGCGCCGACGCGCTGGCCTGGGCCCCGCCGTTGGCTCCGCCCGAGTGGTCGTTCTCCTCGTCCCGGTTGACCTTGAGGCCCGCGAGCCGGCCGATCATGGGGGAGAAGTGGCGGAAGTAGAAGGTCGGGGCCACGGTGTACATGTGCGCGTGCGGCGGCGAGTCCGACAGCCCCAGCACCTCGGCGCTCATGAAGAGGCGCGGCGTCATGGAGGCGCCGCGGTGCAGGGCCGTGGTGGCGGCTTTCACGAGGTAGGCGCGCTTACTACCGGCGCGCTTCTTGACCTCGAAGTCGGCGACGGGGAAGCCCTTCCACTGCTCGTTGAGCTGGTGCACCATGACCGTCACGTTGCCGAGGCGGTCGTTGTGGTCGGGCCAGTCCTCGTCGTAGAGGCGGACCTTGAGCTTGAAGCCCGAGGCGGGCACGTTGGCGACGACCCACTCGTCGTTCCAGACGGGCTCGAGGGTCTTGCGGATGGTCGGGGTGCGGTGCTCGAGGTTGGGGTCCTCCTTGTGGCGCTTGGGCAGGGAGGTCGTCAGCGTCGCGAGGCAGAAAGGATCCGAGGCCTGCGTGCCCAGGTCGGCGGCGGGCAGGTTGGTGGCGCGGTGGAAGGTGAATTTCACCGTGTACCCGGGCGGCGCGTCGGGGACGGGGGTGGCGTCGAAGCCGCCCTCGGGCTTGGTCTTGGCCTTGATCTTGTCCTTTTGGCTCTTGTACTTGTCCTTGACGCCCGAGGTGCCGCGGCGCTTGGGCTGCTGGTGGCCCGAGGGCGCGGCGGCGGTGGCCTCGTCCTCGTCGACGCCGCTCTTGTTCTCCTTCTTGATCTGGTTCTCGTCCTTGCCGAGGGCCCTGTCGTGCTCCTTTTGCGCCTCCTCGGCGTCGTTGTTGCGCTTCCGGCGGCCGTCCGTGACGACCTCGAAGTTGGCCTCGTGGTTGACGCCGCCGGCCGCGTGGGGGTTCAGGTGCGGGTGGGTAGGCGCGCCATCACGGGCAATGCCGTTGGTCTTGCCATTCGTACCATTTGTACCGTCGACACCGTCCGCGCCGTTCAGGCCATTCGTCTCCACCGCTCCTTGGCCGTTGGCTGCCGACATGACGCGCGGGTCCAGAATTGCGACGGGCCGGGCAGAGTGATGATGTCAGTACTCGAGCCGCGGCGATCTCCCCAAATGCGATCGGATGCGCTCCCCCGATTCAGGCCGCAGATGTGCCAAACCTCTTGGCAGGCTAAGAAACTGGGCAGGACGAAAATAGCCCGACAGCCAGCCAGCAGGCAATGGACTGGAGAGGGACCGGACTTGACTTGTCGGATTGTATGCAGCCGCAATTGGGTCGTGCGGTCGCAAGTGTTCGAACCCTTGTCAATTGCGAATTGGAATGCAACGGTTTTCTGTCGCGATTTGTCGCCAAGGTCCAGATTCGAGAGCGACAAATGCCAAGAGGAGGGGAAACTCGAGAAGCTCTTTTTCAATCGGGACAGGCAAAAGTATGCCCTGCGTTGCGTTGCAGATACGTCGGCCGAGGGTAACGTCTGTTGTTATGGTGTGGACGCTATTGTCAGCTGCAAAGATGGCAATGCAGTGCCTGCTTTGGTGCTACTTCCGACTCTAATCAAATCCGTATTAGCCAAATCTCGGCCCCCAGCCAGCTGTATCTTTTGACTCTCACGGGACTGTCACACCTCTAAGGAATTCTCGTGGGCAGAGGGAAGACGGAGAAGAGTTAAGAAGGCAAGTCAGTCACCCGCGTCGCTTCAGGACGGACAATCGCGATGGGTTATTCAATGGAATCAATTGATAATGGGTTGGTTAATGCTCTGATCTGCTGGTGAATTGCAGGCCCAAATGGCTGGCGAGACGCGCGTTCCGGCGACAGCATCGCGGTTATACGGCACGCCCGCCCATCTGCCATCTCGACTTTCCTGCCCTTTCCCGCGCCCTCACTCTGCCGCATTGCCATGAGCCCAACTCATTTTCAGTGCTAATGATTCCAATCTGGCCCCTGGTCGCCCTGGCTGGAGGAGGGGCACAGCGTTTTCTTGCAACGGTTTACCCCAAGGGGCCACCCTTATTTTTTCTCTTCTTCTTACCTTGGGCACCCCCCCAAATCATACTTGGAAACAGGCCACCCTTATTTTTCTCTTCTTCTTACCTTGGGCACCCCCCCCAAATCATACTTGGAAACAGGGAAAACCTGATGTTTAGCTGCGATTGACGTCAGACGGCGTCCCCAGGGCCCCCTTCAGTAAGAAGGCTAGCAAGGAATGCGACGAAGAAGAGACGGCAAAAAGTGAATGCATTTCAATTTCAACGGGAACGGCCGGGCGCTGGGTTCTTAACGTTCCGAGCACCGCCGAGACACGCGGGAGCCTCTTACGCTTGGCAGATGGAAGTCGGCAACGGTCACTCGCAGCAAATTGCAGCTCTGAGCATGAGCATGTGTCAGCGACCGACAGCCGTTTTGCTTTTGTTCGTCCTGGCGGTGGAGATGGAGAGGCGGCCGGAGAGGTCGGTGCGACGCTGCCGCCGCATCCCCAAGATCTCCAGAAAGAGTCCTGCCTGCTTTGGACCTAGAGCTGCTCCCAGAGGTCCTGCAAGAGGACAAGCAATCAAGTGACGAGGGGACCGGGAATCCTATGTATTCGCTTCGTCGCACTCGCAGCCACTCCATGACGCTCCTCACGTACTCACGTACTCACGTACTTGCCGCCGTTATTAGTAATGAAATCCTTATCACGCTGCTGGGCGGGCTCTTGCGTGTGCATGTCCACTACGGCTGCGACCGTGATGCGTTGGGCTGATGCAGAGTTGGGGCTCCTCCGACCTGAAAAGCACCCCTCCGCCAAAAGCCAAAAAGTCCATGGAGTCAACATCCATCGACCGACCGTTGGAGTGTCGTCGCTGGCTGGCCCCCTCGGATGCTCCTCTGCCCCCTGGGGGTGGTGAAGTTTCAATTAATATAATCGTACGTCGTGTACGTTACGTAGGGATCCTCAAGAGAAAAGAAACCTCGGCACCACCCGAGCCATCCCAGCACGACATTCTCGCTACCGGCCGTGGCCAGCCCGCACGCAGCTTCGTGTTTGCTTCTTCTTCAATCAACGGTCGGGCTAATCTAACTGTAACTTAAAGACTATCAGCAACACTAACACGCGCCAACCGAGTGAGGATCGTTCATTCTTAGTTTGAAGATCGTGATAAACTGTTCTGGTGTCTGCCATCGCTGATCAGCAAGAATCGACAAGCCAGCTTCGTGTCGGCAAGCTGTCCGGATTCGGGAAATGGTTGTCAATGGCCGGGGGCAGTGCAGCGATGCGCAGAGCAAATGCACCCTGGCACAACCCCTGCTACGATCATATTGTTGCTAAAGTATTACATTGTGCATTGTGCTGTCGTCGTCGCTGGCGGCTGGGATCGCCGAAAAGGACAAGGGAAAAAGGGAAACACTCCCGCGCTTTGCTTGGGCCCCGTCTTCGGGAAGGGGAGCAGAAAACAAAAAACAGACAAGTTTCGCAATGCCTCCTTCCAAGGACCGGTTCATCCCAACATTGTCATGCGTTTCGGCTTCATGCACGCATTCTTGCTACTTTTTTTGCTGATCATCCAGCGCCCGTCCGACCCAAGAGGCTGGGACCTGCTGCCGTCGGCCAAAACAAGCCTGCCGGCGTTGGCCCCCTTCGGCGTTAACGGAGGTGTCCACGTGCATGGGCACTAGTAGTAGACTTGGTTGCCAACTGGCAAGTCTCGCGCATGCATGCACGTCAGCCAGCAAGCGCCCAGTGATTTCTCGTGTTTCTCGTGACGGTCAACGGGCGGGCTCCCTGGGCTCCCTGGGCTCCCTGGGCTCCCCCCCAGGGCTGGAGACCCAGGCGCGAGGGCCAGGAAACCGGAGCCTCGTCCAGCGCACACCGGCATGAGCGAAGAAAAGCCCAGCCACGAAACAGCCAGCAAGCCCCCAGTGGGGATTGGGAGGAATGGAATGGAGAAGAACGAGTTCTTGTTTTTTTTTTTTCTCGAAGCTCGCTGGTGGATCACCGGTTCTGGCAGTCAGCCCCGAAGGAACCGCGAGGACGGTCAAGCTTGGTTGCATAATTCATAAAAACTGGCCGTATTTTTGTCATTGCAAGTCATATTCATGGATGGATCGTGTATTAGTTAGTATGTAGACTAAATCCGAGTCCACTCCTCTCTCCCCCCCAGTCATTATTACCCCCTTTTAATGAGGCGAATCCTGTGGGCCCGCCGGCCGGGTCGTATTCTTAGATTCTCAACTTTAGAACAAAATTGGCCAGAGAAGGGATCTAGACGCCAGCAAGGCTTAAACGCACATTCACGTCGAAGGGGTTGGAAAGGGTGGAAAGGGGAGCGTGCCGTCTACGGGTCAGTGTCGGCAGTCATCGAGATAGGCACCCGGGAATCCGTCCTGGGCGGTCTGGTCAATAGAGCCGTGGAAGCAATTGGCAATAAAGAAGGAAAAAGCATGGGGCATCGTGGAGAAGAGGCGACGACAGGCTGACAGCAAGCTAACAAATTCATCACAGAGGTGCTGGCTGGCAGGTAGGCTGGAGCGGGAGTGGAAACAGTAATGTGTGACTTGATGAGCTGAGCTCCTCAGCTCGACGACGATCACTTCGCCCTTCGCCGGCAGGCAGGCGTGCGGGCATGAAGCCTATCGAGAGTGTCCATCTCTTCCTAGCCCTGACTCTGGGTGTTGTGTGCAGTGTCCGGCTGAGGCTGCAGCTACAGGCGGTCGCATCTACACCAGATCGTCATCAATTTCGCTTGCCTCGCTTGATTGGACCAGGCCTATTGTTCGCTACCGTAGCTCTACCGCCGCGTGTTTGTTTGATGCAGATGCAGCTGCAGATGCAGATGCTGGCCGCTGCAGATGCTTGGCGGTTAGCTGTACACCAGGCACAATACTCATCAATGCCAACAACAATTGATACCAACGTCGGACCGCCCAAGAACGCCCCCTTCAGCCGCCGACGTCCTCGTCCCCCCGCACTTTGGCCTGGATGGCGTCCAGCCGCCTGTGCATCAGCGTTTGTTCGTGACCGCCCATCCCCCTTTGAATCTGACCAAATCTCTCTGGCACTACTACGGTACCTGGACAGGGGCAGACCTCGGGGCAATTCCAAGCCCCCACCTCGGCCCAGGGACGTTTACTGTATTCCCGCGCCAAGAGAGGGACCCCTCCCGACCAAATTGGCCGGCGAATGACTCGTCACCCTCAAAGGATCCCCAAACCCTAAAAAAAGAACAAGAGAGAGAGAGAGCCGAGAGAAAGAGGATCGACCGAAAGCAGAAGACTGCAGAACCAAGCGAACTACCGTACCGTACGTAGCATACGAGGTGGGGGCGTGCACCTGCACGGAACAAGGAAGGGCCAGTTGGTTCCTGGCTAGGAGCGGTAGTAGACAGCAGCACGGTTAGGCTAGAGACAAAAGAAGGATCAAGCCAGGCACCAGAGCAGAGCCAGAGGGCGGGAGGCGTTCCGCCAAAGGGCAATGCCGGTGCTAGCAGCCTAACGACGACGACACAGTCCAAGCCATGCCTCATAATCGTAATCTACGGTCATACCATACCCAAGACGCGCCGGGCTTGGACGGCGCTATCGGTAGAATCGCAGATCTACATATGACAGCAATCTGCCGTCTCGTTGCGATGGGCACTACTTGTAGAAACTGGGCAACGATGCCCATAAGTCATCAAAGAGGACTCGCGGGCTGAGCCAAGGGCGCTCGACCAGCGAATACGGTGTATTGCGTGCACCGCTGGTCCCCACCCATGGCGTTCGACCGTCCCACCCATGTCCACCCTCTCTGCACACGGTCGCTTAGGAGGCGCCGCGAAATTAAGAGGTGCGTACGATCGGACAGCACTCGGCACTCAGCACTCAAGCAGTCGACTCTTTACGTAGCAAAGGCATTCATTCCCTCCAGGGTGCGTCCCCCACCTCCCACCTCCCCCAACTGGGCAGGCCGGATCTGACGACACCTCGCTCGTTGGCAGGCTGCCCAGCTGCCGGCGTATGTGGTAGTGCCCAGGGCATAATGAATAAACACAAACACCCCTGGCCACTGGCACTGGCTGGCTGGTGGTGCTCACGCCGCCGGGATGCACGTGCGGCCGTGGCAAGAAAGTCGAGAATTCCCTGCGGACCCGTTCGTTCCGGGCACTGGTCCTGCCTGTATACGGATGGCCGATGGCTGAAAGTGTCGAGCGTGCGTTCTTTACCCCTGACCCGTACCTGATCGACGGCCCTTACGACTATGCAGGAGAGCGACTCGAGAGGGAGTGGGAGAGAGAGAAGGCCCTTGACTGCTTGAGGCTTGAGCCCTGCAGAACCGACCGATGCCAGGCCCTGGATGGAGAAGCGGAGGCATGCATGCAGGCAGGCATCATGGATATGCTGGACCCAGCCAAGTAATGGGGGACCCAGTGTAGGGACCGCCGCCCGGTGGAGCGCCAGCCGCACATCGTATTGAGCTTCTCCTGGGACTGCTGTGAGTGAGTCTGTCTGTCTAGTACTAGTGCCAAGTGCCTGTCCCCTATGCGCGGGACAGAAAGGCAGGGCCGGTATTAATATCTCGGTCTGCCACCCGACCAAGCCCATCTTCTCTCCCTCACTTTCCTTCCTCACCACACCTTAATTCCACGGAAGAAAGATCTATTTCTCTCGTCGGTCGAGTCTAACTTCAGTCATTCGCTTGTACTGCACAAAACCCAAACATTGCACAATCCTTATAATACACTCTTTTAATCAAACCAGTACACACTCATCAGCTCACCACCGCTCACCAACGCAACCCCACCCACCCACCACCAACAACAACAACAACTTGAACCGCAAAAATGGTCAGATACACTCAGGTTACCGGCGGAGCTATGCTCTTCGTCGCCGTCAACGGTGCCGTCATGGGCGGCCAGTACGAGACCCAGCCCCAGAACGGCGGCTACCAGGTCCAGCAGCCCCCGCCCCAGGCTCTCACCTCGACCGATGCCGTCAGCCAGCCCACCACTCCCATGACGCCTAGCCACCCCCATTCTCCCCCGCCTGCTGCCACCACGCCCGTCCAGCCCCAGCAGCCCGGCGGTGGCTACCAGGTCGGCCAGCCCCCGGCTCCCCGGCCCAGCCCCCGGTCGCTGAGACCTCGGCCACCGAGGCTGTCAGCAGCAGCAAGCCCGTCAAGCCCACCACTCCCCCGGCTGCTGCCACCACGCCCGCCCAGCCTCCCGTCCAGCCCCAGCAGCCCGGCGGTGGTTACCAGGTCGGCCAGCCCCCGGCTCCCCCGGCCCAGCCCCCGGTCGCTGAGACCTCGGCCACCGAGGCTGTCAGCAGCAGCAAGCCCGTCAAGCCCACCACTCCCCCGGCTGCTGCTACGACCCCTTCGCAGCCCCAGCAGCCCGGCGGTGGCTACCAGGTCGGCCAGCCCCCGGCTCCCGTCGTGGAGACTTCCGCCACCGAGGCCGTGAGCAGCAGCACCTACACCAAGCCTGCTAAGCCCACCACCCCCGCCGCCAAGGCCAGCACCAGCTCGGCTCCCGGCTACGGTGTCAGCACTCCCCCGGCCCCGGTGACCACCAGCGCTCCCGTCAGCACCTCGGCCACCAAGCCCGCCACCACCTCGGCCCCCAAGGCTGCCACCACCACCGAGGAGGAGGAGTGCGAGGAGGAGACCACCACCTTCGAGGCCCGTCCTTCCACCTCGACCGCCATCACCACGACCGAGGCCATCAAGACCAGCAGCAAGCCCACCAAGCCCGCCACCACCCCGGTCGCCCAGGCTAGCACCAGCTCTGCTCCCAGCTACGGTGTCCAGACTCCCCCCCGCCGGCCACTCGACTCCCCCGGCTGCTGTCACCACCAGCGCCCCCGTGAGCACCAGCGCCACCAAGCCTGCTACCCACAGCGCTCCCCAGCCCACCACCACCGAGGAGGAGTGCGAGGAGGAGACCGCGTCGTTCTCCATGCCCAAGCCCACCACCCTGAGCACCAAGGCCACCAAGCCCGCCACCACCCCGGTTGCCCAGCAGAGCACCTCGTACGTCCACCCCAAGGCCAGCACCTCGTCGGCTCCCAGCTACGGCGTCAACACCCCTCCCGCCGGCCAGACCACTGGCGGCGGCAAGGGCTCCGCCTCGGTCACCATCCCCATGATGCCCACCGAGAGCGCCAGCGTCAGCAAGTCGACCGTCACCACCCCCGGCGCTGCCTCGGCCACCACCTCGGAGGAGTGCGAAGAGGAGACCGGCTCGGTCCCCGTCCCCGGCAAGCCCACCACCCCCGTCGGCACCACCGCCATTGAGGCCGTCTCGACCAGCAAGCCCGTCAAGCCCACCAGCGTGAAGCCCACCACCCCGCCTCACGCCACGGCCACCATCCCCACCTCGCCCGAGGAGGAGGAGTGCACCGAGGAGAGCACCGTCCCCGGCGGCCACTCCAGCACCGTCACCCTGCCCGGCGCTGCCACCACCCCGGCTGGTACCATCCCGGCCATCCCGGTCACCACCAGCGTCCCCGGCAACGGCGGCACCATCTACAGCACCCGCTACCACACCATCATGTCGTGCGGCCCCGAGGTGACCGACTGCCCCTACGCCAGCCAGAGCAGCACTGTCCTGACTGTCAAGCCCACCACCACTGAGGGTGCCTCTCCCACCGGCCCGGCCTACCCCGCCATGCCCCCGCCCCAGCAGCCGAGCAAGTACAGCCAGACCTCCATCCTGGTCAAGGCCACCCCCGGCCCGGACAACTACCCCGTTGCCCAGCCCCCTCAGCCCGAGCAGCCTGAGCAGCCTGCTCAGCCTACTGGCGAGTACCCCGCCCAGCCCGAGCAGCCCACCGGCCCTAGCAGCCCTGAGCAGCCCGGCCAGCCTGGCAAGCCTGAGCAGCCCCAGGGCGTGACTTCCACTGTTACCTCCAACAGCCCCGTTCAGCCCACTCAGCCTGCCCAGCCCCAGCAGCCCGGTGGTGGTTACCAGGTCGGCCAGCCCCCCAAGCCCGAGCAGCCCACTGGCCCTACCAGCCCTGAGCAGCCCCAGCAGCCTGGCAAGCCCGAGCAGCCCACTGGCCCTACCAGCCCTGAGCAGCCCGGCCAGCCTGGCAAGCCTGAGCAGCCCAAGGGCCCTACCAGCCCCGAGCAGCCCCAGCAGCCCCAGACTCCCGGCCAGCCCGAGCAGCCCAAGCAGCCCGGTGGCGGTTACCCCGTCGGCGGCCAGCCCAAGCAGCCTGAGCAGCCCGGCCAGCCTGGCAAGCCCGAGCAGCCCCAGGGTCCCCAGGGCTCTACCTCGACTGTGACCTCCAACAGCCCCGTCCAGCCCACTCAGCCCGCTGGCGAGCAGCCCAAGCAGCCCGAGCAGCCCGGCTCCGGCTACCCTACCCAGCCCAAGCAGCCCGGCCAGCCTGAGCAGCCCAAGACCCCCGGCCAGCCCCAGCAGCCTGAGCAGCCCCAGGGTCCCCAGGGCGTGACCTCGACCGCCACCGTCAGCTCCAACAGCCCCGTCCAGCCCACCCAGCCTGCTGGCGGCTACCCGGTCGGCGGCCAGCCCGGCGCCAGCACCACCCTGAGCAAGGTCTACCCCACCGGCGGCAACAACGGCACCCTCCCCACCGCCAGCTCTCCCCCGGCGCTGAGGTCACCGTCCCCGTCTACCCTACTGCCGCTGGCACTCCCCCACCCCCAAGAACGGCACTGCCCCCACCGGCTACCCCGTCGTGACCGCTGGTGCCGCCACCATGGGTGTCAGCGCCGCCGCCGGTGTCGTGGCCGTCGCCTTCGCCGCCATGTTCCTCTAAGCAACACATTGTTCTAGTCTAATGTTCGATGTTCAAGATACCCCCCCGCCACTCTAGAGGAAGCCAACCCACCCCACAACCTTGTATTCTTTTCAAAATCCGACTGAGAGCAAGTCAATCGAAAAAATGAAGGAGAAGCTTGTCGAGGAGCAGGGCCCTCTTTTCACAAGCAATGTACATAAAAGTCGCGCCTTGAGAACCTCCTTCCCAAGTTCTTCTTTTTGGTGGCGCGATTCACATAGATATCTTTGCTTATTTAATAGTTTCACCCACCTATAATTGACCTACCGTCTCTCTCTTTTGTCCAGCAAAACGAGTTCTCTGATGCCTTGCCTGTGACTGAATTGGCTGTGACTCTGTGACTGGTGTGACTTGCTCTGCAGTGCATCTCCTTTTCTTGGTGTCGGCACTTGTCTAGTTGAGCTTCGGATCGAACGTGGGCAACAGTCTAGAGACGAAGTGTTCCAGAGCAGTTGTCATGATTCGAGTGCGGAGAACGCTTTATATCCAAGGTAGAGGTATGGATGATATTCGACATGGAGGAATGTTGTGTAAACAGAAAGTTGCTCCCCGGATGGATATAAGGAGATCCAACAAGCTACTTGTTCTCAAATGCAGGTGTCACCTGCTACGCTGCCACGAAGGAGGATTTGAAGCTATGCTGTCAGTGAGTAGTAGTGACTTGTATAGATTTGGGTTGAAATATCACAAGACACGTACATTTATTGATAAGCAAGAGTTTAAACTTCGAAACCGGCAGTCTCGAGGTATGTTTGATCTAGGAAGTGTATGTGTATTAAATGCATTGTCCTGTTGCCCGCCGTAATGCCTAGGTATGTAGCATCCCCTCGAGATGGAAAAGCCCTTGTAAAAGATTGTCTCCCAACACAAGTCATCGTACGGGATGCACACACCTATGTTGCCGTATCTCTTCTCAGACCGCAACGACAAAACCACCATGAACAGACAACCCTCCTCTGACCTGACGGTCCTCTAACACGACAAGAGGTACATTTCTTTTCTTTTCTTTTCTTTTTTGAGCACGATGCCTTATCTAGGTAAGATCTGTGATGCCGCAGCCAACGATGAGCACTGGAGTATATCCCATAGCGAAATAACTGTCCATGTTCTTATAGTGACTCATTCGTCCCAAGAGTCGAAGACATGTCAAGAAGATGCCTTTATTATATATACAGCGAGTACAAGATACATCCTAAGAGAATGACCTTTCTATACGTATCAGATATTCAGTCTGTCTCAATGCCTCAAATCTCTGGACAGCCCCTTGTTGCACATGTGGCTTTCATTCTAGTGTCACTTGACAAGCCAAAAAGGGGCTGTTCTGAGTACCACTACACCACATTTGCAGAATAAGCAATAATGACTTATTTACTACTCAGCAAGGCATGTCTGGACAAAGCAGGAAATCTCTTGCATGTCTACACAACTCGGCCCCGAAGACTTGCTACAGTATTTTACACCATATGACCTGAATAAAAAGAACAAGCTCCAATACTACTTCATCCTGCTGGCTGCTTTTCCCACATCCAACGTCATTTGCATCGCAGAACGACTCCCCCTCTGCCAGCGGACTATTTGGGAATATCATGTAGTAAGCATGAAATCTCAACCAAGTGGTCTGACTCACAAAGCAGTACTATACAAATCTAGCAAACAGGAGACATCACCCAGGTCAATATAGGTCAAAAGTCATGTTCTATTCATACTTATATCTAGTTTTGCTTTCGCAATGCCACGTCAAAAGCCCAACTCAAGCTTCTTTCCGCTTCGGTAGCTCGAGTCCTCGCTTTCGTCGCATCACGCGCTTTGCTTTTCTCAGCCCCTTTTATCTCAGGGCCCATCATACGCATCTATACTTTCTTTGAGCAAGCAATTATAACCGCGCCCCGTTCCTCCACTCCGCCGTCGCCGCCGCCGACCCCTTGGCAGCAGCGCCCGCGCCCCCCACGAGCCCCCCGAAATTGTGCAGCCGCTCCCCCATAAGGTACGCCTCGTCCCGCACGCGCGCCCGCCAGCCCTCGAGCACCACCAGCACCCCGCGCATCACGTACCCCACGAACCCGCAGGCCGCCGCGAACGGGTACGCCAGCCGGAACGCAATGACTTGGGTTTCCGCATCCCACTGGCCGCTGCCCAGCAAACCTCGGGCGACGACAAGACGCGTGGCGAGGGGAGGCAGGAACACCAGCGCCAGAGAGGCGAGCAGGCCGGGAATAACAAAGGCACGGGTCAGTACCGCCACGTCCGGCTCGAACCAGCCGCGACGCAGCACGGCCCGCACGGCTTGCGCAGGACGACCGCCGTGTAGCACCAAGGCGCGCGAGCCGAGTTTGAGGTACAGAAGCCCAAGAGTCCAGGCCTGGATGACGCGGATGGTGTGGCCGCCGAGGGTGAGTGCCTTGATCGGCTGCGGATCCTTGGCCGAGCTGTAGAGGATCCAAGTGTGCAGAGGTACGAGAATGTAGAGCTCGATTAGCAAAGTGGCGAGCAAGGGGAAGACCACCAGGAGCATCGTGTAAGTGTAGCCGACCTTGGCGCCCTGCTTGGCCACGACGGCCACCCGCTGCAGGGCATCCCGGTCGAGCAGCGACGCCGCCACCCCGGAAGCCCAGTTGCGGAACCGCTGGAAGAGCGAGCGCGCGTGGAAGAGCAGATAGCCGACGCCGCCCAGGATGTAGATGCCGATACTAAAGGCGTAGATGTCGTTGGTGCGGATATGGTCCGGGATGAGGATCTTGAACATGCGCCTCCCGAAAACGAGCGGGACGATGGTGATGCCCACGCCCGTGACGGCGGCAAACATCCAGATGAACAGGATAAAGAGGAAGACGCGCGCGCGGAAGTGCGGCGGCAGGTAGACGAACTGGTAGTTGGTGCTGGAGTAGAGGTCCGACTCGGGCAGCTCGCTCTTGCCGTCGAGCCTATCGTTGCGGGAAGATACGGCGAAGAAGACGGGCTGGCCCTTGGGGATCTTGACCTGGTCCGAGGCGGGCGTGCGCACGAAGCGTCCGTCGGGGATGATCTGGCCCGACTCGACGAGCTTGGATTTCGACTGGCTGAGGATGCGCATCTCTTCGATCTTAATCTCCGAGGCCGGCTTGGCGTGTCCGCCCTCGAAGGTGTCGCGCCAGGTCTTGGGGACAACCTCGTTGTCCTTGCTGACTTCGAGGAACAGCTTGCGGTACCACGGAGCGGAAGCGGCTGCCTCGCCCTCGGTGATTTTCAGGATGCCTTCTTCGTCGATGCGGCGTTCGCCAAACAGGAACCACGTCAGACGCAGTGTGCGGGCGCATCTCCTGAACCACCAAGTATAGAGAGCATGGAGGCCGTCGCTGGGCTTGAAGAACTTGACGGCCAGCGGCATGAGGAAGTTGTAGAACAAGAGGTCGATAGGAAACTCCAGGACCGGTTCGTTGGAGGAGTAGTGGATGGGGAGAACGTGAGGCAAGGCCAGAGACAGGCCCCATACCACGCCGCCCAGGCACACTACGACGAGCGCCCCATAAACGAAAGCGGAGAAGAGGATCTTACGTAGTTGCGTGGTCACATTGCGCTCGAGCACGTCCCGTACGGGATGGAACTCGGGGTCGTCTGGGTCTCGAATGAAGTCTGGGAAGTGTTAGCTTCGGAAGTTTCGAAAGTCGAGAGGTATAAAACTTACACAAGACGCCCTTACGCATGATCTTGCGACACATGGAAACGAACAAGGCAAAGTGGAACATGTAGCCCGTGCCCACGAACCAGTGCACGAAGATCGACGTGAGGGGGAAGTTGTAGGTAAAAAGGAGCCGCGACTTGAAGCTGGCACTCTCGAAAAGCGGCAGCAGGGCGAAGTCGAGCAGGAGACCGCAGTACAGGGGGAAGATGAGCATCTCGATGCTGATGATGAGGATAACCTTCATGACGCCACTAGCTTGGTTCAGCGCATCGATGATGGAGGCCTCCCACTCTTGGGCGGCCTGGCTCGAGGAGAACGGAGTGCCGCGTCCGAGGTAGAGGCCGGCCAGGAACGTCATGGCCATGTACCCGCCCAGGGTGGCATACGTCCGGTCTTTGGCGGCCCAGAACGCCAGGTAAGGGTCGACGGGAGTGGTGTTGTTGGGCAGGTTGAGGTTGATCACCCACGAGTTGGGCTGTGCGATCTGGGCCGTCGCGTTCTTCAGCCAGCCCAGGGCTTCGGGTGCAGCGGCGCCCAGAGCAGACTTGGCGGCAAGCAGCTTGGCACTGTAGTCGCCGCCAAGAACATACACGAGACCAGTGCCGCAGGCCGAAAGGAGTTCGTGGCACTGCGTCTTGACGTCAATCAGGGCGTGGTGGCTGATGGCCGAGAAGTTGCGCATCTCGCTGGGCGAGATCCAAGGGGCGTCTCCAGCAAACATGTCCTTCAGACGGTTGAGCGAGCTGTTGCTCAGCAAGCGGGCATCGGTGGCAGCAGATCGCAAAAACTCGCGGCCTTGGTCGATCTTCCAGAGAGCCCGCATCAGGTTGACGAGCTCCAGGACGGCCGTCATGGTAAAGCCGACGAGGAAGAGCACCACGTCTTGGATGAACTTGGAGAAGCTGAAGACGATGCGGAGAAGACGGGACGGGTTGGCCACCACCCACACGGCGACTCGGCCGATGTTGTAGGGGATGAAGATGCCAAAGAAGATGGTCGTGGAGACTATGAGGGCGCAGAAGATGGCATTTTGGAACAAGCCAGCGATAGGGCCGCGCATGCCGATGAGTTCCATGATGCCCTCGAAATCCTCGGCGTCTTCGAGCGCCTCGGGGTCGAGACCGGCGGCGGCGGCGGCCTCGACGACATCGGGTGCGAGCTCCACGGGGCCGGGGTCCATGTTCTGGTCATCTTCGTCACGATTGGCTTCGACGAATGGTGCATCTTGGTTGTCCAGGAACAGCTCGACGGCGTCGGGCTCGAGGGCGTCCGGATCATCCACGTCCTCAATGTCGCGCCACATGAAGTCGGCGACGCGGTTCACAAGTCCGCCGGCTTGCCGAGCAGCATTGGCCTGGACTGGTTGCAGGTCGCCAGGAAGACGCTCGCCGGCACCTCCAGGAGCTTCCTGCTCAGCAGCTGCGGGTTCCGGCTCAATCCTGGGGGCACCCATGAGCTGGTTCACAAGATCTTCGCCAGGCTCAAATGTCCTTGATGGCTCAACGGCTGTAACCTGTTGGTTATGAATATCAGAGTTGGCAACGGAGCTGCCGGAGGAGGGAGTAATTTGGCCAGAGCCCGAAGAAGTATGCTCGTCCCCTCGTTCAGCCGTCCGAGGCTCCTGGACCAGGTTGGCGAAAGACCAGGTGTTGTTGGCCAGAGGGTTGACGGGATTAGGCTGCTGAGGGCCGTCGGATGTTGAACGAGGCCGGCTTGAAGTCAACGGAAGGGAAAGAGGTTCCCCGCTGTCTTGATTGTTGACAGCATTGTAGTCGCCCTGATACCAGAATGGGGCGCTACGTTCGGCCTGAGAATTACGCTCGCCCAGAGAGTCACCCTGATCGTCGGTAGCCTTGCGCTTGCCCTTCACATCTTTGTCCTCGTCAGAGGCCTGACCGGAAGTTGATGCAAGCCCGGCAAAGTCATGCGGGGGCGGGCCTTGAGGCGACTCTCCGGGAGTCGTGCTGGCTGTAGACCGGCCCGTAGACAAAGTAGCACTGACGTAGCTCTCGAGTCTCTCCTCGAGCCCCTCATCGCGGATCATGCGAAGAACCTTTTCGCGGTCTCCGTCTGCCTCACGCCATATACGCAGATACTGGCTGACCTGGGTTGCCTCGTCCAGTTGCTGTTGCAGGGCCCGCTGATCAAGACTGGGTCCGGCCGCCGCCGCCGCCGCCCCCTGCCTCCTGGGCACGATCTGCTGGCTCGCCATTGGCGTTTTGCCGCCCCAACCGCCGTCTGAAAGGGGCAATGGGTCTTTGTTGTGGGTCGCGGGGTTCTCTTCTGTCGTTTTCGTTCTGCTGGGCGCCACCGCCGAGCAGTTCGTCGTCCCTCTCGTCGTAGTGCGCAATGTCGGAATCATCATCGCCCGCCTCGTTCTCGTCGTCGTCGTGTTCGAGTTCGTCTTGCCCATGGTGGTGGTGGTGGTGATGGGGTAGCGGCATCATGGGAGCCGGGGCGGCATTGTTTTCCTGGGCCGCAAAGGCAGCGCGCATGTTGATCTCGGGTTGTTGCTGGACCACGTAGTCGCGCACGAGGATGATGAGGATGAAGCACACAATAACCAATACGGTAATGATCTGACCCTCCAGCACGGCAATGACGGTTCGGTTGACGCCGGCGTTCCTCGTGAGATTCTTGAGGAAACCGACCTCGCTCAGCAGCGACGAGTACGGGTACTGGTGGGCGGAGGAGACACCGGAGTGGACGGCCGAGGTCAGGTTGGACGACGGGTCGAAGGAACCCTCGCTGGCCAGACTAGCGCCGCCAAAGACTATGCGAGAGATGGCCGAAACAAAGGAGTTGGTGGAGTTGGCCGGCTGTGAGGATACGCCCAGCGCCCGGAGGAGCCTGGGGATCTGTTCGGCAATATCGCCCCGGGAAGCCGCGGTGGTGGTGGCGGGGAACATGGGCCCCGAGGGGCAGGTTGTGGTGGCGAGGCCCTGGCTGTCGACCGAAGACGCGATCAGGTTGCGTTGCGCCATGGTGAGGTTCCGGACGGCCTCGAACGTAGCAGGGCCGGGGCCGAAGCCCTCGTCGCTGATCCAGAACAGAAAGGACCACACGGACCGCATAAGATAGGGCAGCCAGCCGAGCCAGACGCTGACGACGAGGGTGGCGCGCAGCCAGACGAGGATGTTGCGGAAGAGGTACTTGGCCATGTGGCTGGCGAAGACGTAGAAGGGCAGGCTCTTGGGCATGTCGGGGGCGTAGAGCTTGGTGAAGCGGAAGGGCGTCTTGCAGAGCTCGCAGTGCTTCTTCTGCGAGTGCGAGAGCCACTCCATCAGGCAGTCCTGGTGGACGTACTTGATGCTGCCGCTGCACTTGCACGGGTAGAAGAGCGGCTCGCCGGGGCTTCCCTCCCCTCTGCATATGCGGCAGGTGTCGACATCGCCGACGACCGAGTCGTTGGCGGTGGGGATCTGGGACTGGGACTGGGACTGCGACTTGGCGGGGGATGTCGGCGGGTTGCCGTCGGCCGGCGGCGCGGGCCCCTCCATGGTGTCGGATGGGGCGGTCGAGGTGCGTCGCCGCTTGATGGTGTTGGGGAATTCGGCCGGGTCGGGATCGATGGCAGGGGGCCAGTTATCCATGGTGCCGGCTATTTCCTACGTGTCTCGCCCTGCCGGGGCGTCTAGTCGTTCTTTTTCTTATTGGGAGGGAGTTTGTTCGGGTCGTATCGGGCCGTGGTGGTGTCGTCGTGGGTAGTATCGCAAGGTGTGCTTGGCCAGCGGGCCGCGTCATGAAGTCGGGAAAACCATCAATGGAGGGCGCAGAGAGCGGCGGCCGTCGAGGTTGCAGTTGCAGTACGTATTTTGCTTTGGTTGGGCGGGAATTGCTATCGGGCAGGCAGGCGTGCTTCCAAGAAACACTCTTTTTTTTTGTGCGGGATGGGTATTGTTATTTCGTCGACGTCCGTCTGAGACAGCGGGCGGGTGGTGCAAAAGACATGCAGAATGGTGAGTTGTGTCGGAACAGTCAATCCAGTCCAGTCCAGTCCAGTGGTCAATGAGAGGTCGGCTACAAATCTAACCTACAGGTACAGGTGGTCTTGTAGATCTTTGTCGTGGCCGTAGTGGGCCGCCCATTGATTGATTGCTGGCCGGCTTAGGCGGGACGTGGCCACTTGCCAATCAGCTTCAGGCCTTGGAGCTTCAGGCCTTGGGGCTTCAGGCCTTTCTGGCAGCAGCAGCAGCAGCAAGGCTGGAAGCTGGCCAACGCCTTCGCAACGCCCTTGACGACGCCCTAATTACCACGCCGAGGCTGGTCCCGACTTGGGACTGCAATTTCTGGAGGCCATCTCCCCAGGGAAATTAGTTTTGTCTGTTGGACCTAGCAAACACGAGCGCATAAAAGCAGATGCATCCCCAGCTGAGCCTTATACTGGAGACAGCCAGCAGAATCATGGAGGGGCAATGATGTCGTGCCTTGCACAAGATTCAGACCAGATCTACACCAAATGGCATGTTTTCCCACTTGGTAATATCCAAACCGTATATACCTTATAAAATGGTAGATTGTCTTCTCTTCTCAGCTGAAATCTCTCTCCTTTTATATTTAATTGAGCCTTGTCTGAATCCCTATGGACCGAGGCACAATTGGGCCAGGATCCGGGGGTTGACAGCGTTGCGTTGAAGCAGAACATGTCACACCGCAGTAGTCAATATGACTTCTGCTGCGGGCGCGTTGGTCTAGAACACTTGCATCGTCTGGGGAAATATCACCAAGCTTGTCAGAGGATGCTTCTAGATAATATCCCAGATGTGGTGCAAGCGATCCTCCAAAGCCACTCGGGCTGGACATGCTTCATCCATATCATATCCTATTCCACTGGACGGGTCTCAACATGAACATGTTCGTTATCTGGCTGCATCTGCCCCGAGTACACACGATTGGCCCTCCGCGCCATGCAGCTCACCGAGCTAGGCGTAGCAAACCGGAGCGAATCGGTGGTAGCGAACAGAAACGGGTGCGTGGGAGTGGTCTGCAGCACAGGCAAATGACGTCTCCGTGTCGGCCAGGACTGCAAGGTGTCACGCTAACGACTGCAACCGTCAAGGCTAGAGGGAAGAAGCTGGAACATCGGCGATAATGTCAAGGGAGGGATGCCTGGAGGAGGGTGAGAGAAAATGAGAAGTCCAGAATGAGATAGATACACCCAACAGGCTTTGCTTCTAGTCTTTGAATCTTGATATCGCAACCTTGAGATACCGGCTTTCTGACCTTCGTTGTCTCGTCGCCTCTGACGAACCTCGGCACGTGCTCTCACCTTCTCTGCCAGTCTAGCAGCTGCAGCAGGGACAATTGATACGCCTGCTGCATCCGGCCTCGACACATTCCCCCCAACCTTGTCGTTCTGATCATCGGGAATCGCGTGTGCACACTCAGCTGTCAGCCTGCATCAAATACATCTATATCCATCGACAGCATTGGCTACATCATCATCTACTTCTACTTGCTCTGCCCCAGTTCTTTTTCGACGGTAGTCAACATAAGCCAATCTGTGGAGTTGGAGCTGGCTGTGAACGCCCCCACTGCGTCATAGCTCGTCAATTATAGGCCTCCTTCAAGGTGAGAGCTTCCAAGCTTGTTTGGTGGCCCGAGCAAGAAACCAGACATGACGAATTGGACATGATCAGGACTTTTCTCGAGCGATAGTCGTTGTTCACCGAGCCCCTTGCTTCATATTCTGTCGACATACACCAGTGTTCGTACACAGTTGCCGCTCTGACGCTGATTTTATTACCCGACCAGAACCAAAAAGAGGGGTCTCATCAAGCAGTGTTGCATCCAACAACCAACCCGACCCGACTGGACTGGACTTTGAATCCAAACACACAAGCAAGTACCTTCTTCCTGGCCTTTGCCTGCCTGCTCCGGAGACTGACAGCAACACCCCCCGGCAGCAACCTCCACCCACACTACTCTCCCGTCCCAGTCCAGCCCAGCAGCATTGTCGCACCATCGACTGATTGCTCTCTCGCTATCTTATCCGCTGCTTTTTGCTTTGCTGGCATCACCAGACGATCCGAGCGAGCGTCCCGCCAACTTCAACTTTGGACCTTTGCCAACTACTTTTCTCCCGCCCATCTTTCCCACCTTCGACGGGCTGGAAATCTCTGCTGCTGCTCTCTATTCTTCTCGAGGGCTACTTTAAAGCACCACATGCTTTAAGAGACTAGCTTCTTTTTTGAGACCAAGGGAAAAACACACACAGCTTCCTTCGCCCGGCAGCTTGTTGCCTCCTCCATCCATCATGGTGGGAAAGACAAAAAGACGAACGGCCATACCAATGGCTCGCTCAACGGCCTGCCCCAAGCAAACGGCAAATCCATAACGACTCGCCAACGGACGCCTCCGGTCAAGCGCACCGCCAAGAAGAATGGCTTCCTGGCGCGCATCATCAGCATCACCGCCTGGCTGCTGACCTGGTACTCCATCATCAGCATCCTCTTCCGCTGCCCGGCCTCGATACAAGACCTGACCGAGTCCTCCCCCAAGGTCTGCAAGTCCTACTTCCAGCTCAAGGAGGTCGTCTCGCCGCACCTGACCCCGTACTACGACGCCTACGCCGCCCCCTACGTCGAGCTCGCCAAGCCCTACTACGACACCGTCAACCGTACCGTCGTCACCCCGGCCCGCACCTACGCCGTCAAGTATGGCGGGCCCCAGCTATCCAAGGCCCAGGCTCTGGGTCTGGCACAATGGGAGAAGACGGTGCAGCCGCAGCTGCTCAAGTACCAGGCCCTGGCCAAGGTCCAGTACGACAAGAACGCCGCGCCGCACGTCGCCAAGGTCACCGACGTGGTTGAGCCCTACTACCTCGTGGCCAAGGCCAACGCACTGCAGACCTACAACGACGTCATGCTCCCCGCCTACGTCTTTGTCCAGCCGTACGCCCTCCAGGGCTACGACATGGCCTCGTCCTTCACGGTCGACACGGCCGTCCCGACCACCCTCTGGGCATGGAACAAGACCTACATCTTCCTCGACGGCGTGGTTTGGCCCCGCGTCAGGAATGTCTACATCAAGACCGTTGACCCCCAAGTCGCACGCATTATGGACCGTCTCGGGCGCCACCAGGATAAGAGGGTCAAGACCTTCAATGACGAGAACGAGTCGTAAGACCTTTCCTCTCTGAAATCCTGCAATTTATATATATCACTAGTACTAAATACCATGTTAGTTCCAGCGTCAAGTCTGCCTTTGTGAAGCCCACCGCCTCTGTATCCTCGACCGACTCCTCCTCCACTGCCACCACCAAGGTCGCCGAAGCCGCTGCCAAGGCCAAGTCTGCCGCCTCTTCTGTCGAGCCCGAGGCGGAACCTTCTGCTTCCGTCGAGGTCAACATCGACTCCGACTCGAGCGAACAGTCCAAGGAAGATGTCCGCGTCGCTGCCGCCAAGACGGTGGCCGAAGATCTGGAGCTGTGGCAAGGCAAGTTCACCAAGGCCGCCGAGGAATCTGCCGAAGAGATCGAGGGCCGCGTCCAGGATCTGGCCGACCGACTGATCCAGGAGGAAGCCGCCGTCGTCGGCAAGTCCCACCTGACGAAGCTCGACGAGACCGTCAAGACGGAGCTGAGCGACCTGAAGAAGACCCTCCTCAGCATTCTCGAGAAGCACCGCGATGCCGGCGCCAAGACGGACGCGTCTCAACTCGAGGAAGACGTCGCTGCTGCCGTGCGCGCCTCCGGACTGAAGATTAGAGACCAGGCCCAGGCCATCCGCACCTGGCGCCAGAGCTACGAGGAGGAGACCGAGACGGCCGTGACGGCCATTGCCCAGGAACACATCCGCATCCTCGAGAGCATCCGCGACCTGGCCCTCCAGAAGCTCGGCATGAAGTGGGCCTGGATGGACGGCGTCACCTACAAGGACTGGCAAAAGTACCACCAGCTGCGCGCGCGCCTCGACGAGTGGACCGACGACCTCAAGGTGCTGGTCACCACCCACCCCAGCCTCCCCAAGGTCCAGACCGCCGGCGCCGACATCGAGAACGAGGGCATGGCCGTCGCCGCCGAGGCGGCCCAGGAGCTCGGCAGCCTGAAGCAGGTGGCCGCCTGGAAGGCTCTCGCTGGCGACTACACTGACGACTTCGATGCCAGCACCATGAAGCTGGCGGCTGAAGCGGCGCAGCGGAAGGCCGCAGATGCCCTGAAGGAGGCCGCTGGCGATGCTGAGGAGATTGTCCAGTCGGCTGCCGGAAAGGCCAAGGGGAGCGTCGAGTCTGTTGGCGAAGCCATCAGCGAAGGCGCCTCCAGTGCCGTCAAGCCATCATCCACGGCCGCCGCATCTGAGGATACAGTCGATGCCGAGACCTCGGCCGCCCCCTCCCATGGAGAGCATGGCGTCTGAGCCCACGGAAGCTGCTTCTGACCTGTCTTCCTCCAAGTCGGCTAGCGCTGGCACGAATGCCGCCGAACCTGTCGAGCCTCTCCCCACCGAAGACGTAGCTGACGTCGACGGCCCCGAGCAAGTCGAGGAATCCATCGTTGCTTCTCCCGACTATCCCAGCTCTTCGGCCGGGTCAGCCACGCCTAGCGTCAAGTCCGCCATGTTTGGTGCTATGGCCCAATCCGTCCCATCGAGAAAGCCCATCCTGGACGACTACGAGGATGACGCCGAGCCCTTCCTTTCCAACGTCAAGTCTGCCCTCCCCACGGATGCTGCTGCCAGCGTCACCGCGGCTGCCCAGGCGGCTTACACCAGCGCCATCGCCCAAGCGGCCGACAAGTACTCGAGCGCCATGTCCGCCGTCTCGGTGCAAGTTAGCGGCACGCCCAAGCCCGCCCACGAGGAGATGTTCAGCTCGGTTTCCCAAGGCTACTTTGACGCCCTGGCGACTGCCAACTCGCGCCTCCAGAACGCCGCCACGGCCGCCTCTCAGGGTATCTACGGAACGCCCACCACCAAGTGGATGCCCGACATGCCCACGATGCCCAACATGCCGTCGGTCGACTGGGAGCGCGTGCAGTCCATCGCCCAGAAGAACCTGCAAGACTCAGTCAGCTGGGCCGGCGAGCAGTTTGAGAACGCCAAGGTGGTCATCGGTGCCGCCGAGCCCACGCCCAGCACCCCGTCGGAGCGCGCCGCCAAGATGCTCGATCAGGCCAAGCACAACTACTACGCCGGACTCGGTGTCGCGCATGCCCGCTACGAGGAATTCCTTTCCGCTGCCTCCACGGCTGTGAGTTCCATGACGGCCACGCCCACCCCGACCGACATCCAGGGCACTGCCAGCTCTGTGGCCTCGGTTGCGGGCGAGTCGGCTTCGTCGGTGGCGTCGGCGGCTAGCGAGGCTGCGGCATCGGCTGCTTCGGCTGCGGGTGATTATGCATCCGCTGCAGGTGACTCTGCCTCTTCGGCTGGCGACTCGGTTGCTGCCAACTGGGACTACCTCGTCAGCCAAGTCAGCTCTCAAGTCTACGGTGCCCCTACCCCTACTCCCTGGTACGAGAACCTCTACTCGGCCGCGGGCGACTATGCCTCCCAGGCTGGTGACTATGCCGCCTCAGCCACGGGTGCCGCCGCCGATTCTCTTTCTTCAGCTAACTCGGCCGCTGGTGAATATGCCGGATCTGCCACCGAAGCGGCGGCGGCCCAGTACTCCGTAGTCAGCTCCCTGGTGTCAGAGCTCATCGTGGGCAAGGAGCCTACGGTGACGGAATCCGTCTTTGCCCGCCTGGCCGGTGTCTACGGCGCCGCGAGCGCGACGGCTTCGAGCGCCATGAGCGAGGCGTCGGTGGCGGCGGCGTCGGCTGCCAGCAATGTCGCGGACACGGCGAGCGCGTTTACGGAGGGGGTCAAGGAGACGGTTGATCATATTCGGGACGAGCTGTGAGAAGCGGAACGTCTAGATATATTGGTGCGGGTTGTATTGGCGATCGTCGCGGCATCCGTGGTGGCAATGGTGATGAACATGTTCATCAATCTATACCTGAACGCGATGAGGGCGATGTGGGGGGTTGCCTGGTGTTTTTGTATGATTGTATACGCCAGTCATGACTTTTGGGGGAGAGAGAGAGTGAGGAGATGGGACACGTGCCCGTCTCTTAATGATGCAGCGATGGAAAAGGGAACTACTACTAGGGAGGGAGGTGGGAAAACGGCATGGGCTGGGGGAGGAGGTAAACAACACTTCTCACATCACACTGGGATGAAGGCTGTTCATGTTCACTGCTTCTCCTCACTACTGAGCGGGCGGAACGAGGCAGGCTTTCGGATCACTCTTTTCACACGATTACTGACATATACCCCCGAGCGATGACATGCGAATTCTCCATCTTCTGTTTTCTTTTCAATTTTCATTACTTGTTTCTGGGGGTTTGCTTTGATTGCTTGAGTAGCCTGAGCGTGGAAGGCAGGGAAAGAAGAAAACGGTGCTCGAGGAGGAAGCCTGCGATGGTCCCAGCTGTACACATACAATGTACTTATCGTATTATAGCGAACAAATCATTCATCACTTTGCCTACCTGGGTTCGATGCGAATGGGAAGAAGCGTTTGGACATTGCACTTTGGACTCTCATAGGTGTTATATACGGCACGGGAATCGTACAATGCTAGTTGAAGGTGTATCTTGTTGACCGACATTTTGTGCCGCTCCCTGCTAGTAGAAACAGGCTGATGCCGTGGTCAATAGTCTTGCGCTGCTCAAGACAGAATGCATACGCTACATGCTATACTAATGATGCGGAGGTCTTCAACCGTCCTTGCGCAATGGAGCTCTTGGTCCGATCAGAGGTTCCGAAATGTGATTATTCCCGAGTGTCACGAATAGTACGAAGGAGGATGATCTTGAACTGCCCCCTGCAGCAAAATATGTACTCCTTGTCGCGGGCCACGAAGACCATCGTGAGACCCACGAACCACGGGAATAATTTCTGGGAGTAAGAGGCTGTTTGATATTTACGTAAGTAGCGCCAGTAGTAGGGGTTGACTCAATGTTACATCTGTGCTAGGCTGCCGCTGGCCAGGGATGAAGCTCCTTCTGACCAGCCACCAGCAAAGGCTTGCCAAGAAGCCAAGAGGACCAGGCCCGGGAATAGTGGCCGATCAGCAGAAAAGTGCCAGTGCGGCCAACAGGGCGCGCGGCGGCGCGGGATGTGAGAATTTAGGATTCGCAGAGCCAAGAGACCTAAGCTTTCTGGAGGCTGTTCTTGGCTCCGAGTCAAGGGGCGCAGATTGGACCGCTTGCCAGTGGTGGCTGGGTTGGAAGAACGACGTGGATGGAGAAGAGGATAGGATGGGAAAATGGAAATGGCATTTTGCGTTTTGCATGTTCACATTGGATGGCCGAGGCAGTGAGGCTCTGTGCAGCACGTAATGTTTAGGATGGAGGAAGGTTGCCTGCCACAGAGTGGAAATGAACAGAGTTGGGCGATGGCCGCTTGATTTACCACTAGTAAAAGCGAATGTCAGGAAAAGCGACCGAGAATTGCGCCGGCATTCCCGGGGCGTTTTTTTTTGTCTCTGCCCCATGGGACTGTTCTGGTTGACGAACTGGGGAAAACAACCCGGAGGAGACAGCGAGAAACAGTGGGCCTTTGTTCCTCGCCAGTGGGGCTCGTGGGAGGCTTCGACGGCGACTGGGACAAGGCCTCGAAGGGAAATAAGCGCCGGCCTGTTAAAACCATCGAAACCTCTGGTCTACCTTCAGTAGTCGGCACGAGTCTGCGCGAACTCTCTGCGTTTCCTTTTTTTTTTTTTTTTTTTTTCACCGTTCGTTTCTACTCGGATGGGGGGTCCACTGGGCGTCGAGAGACTCCCGAGGTCTGGCATGGGCAGAAGTTTGTGCGACCAGGCCGTACAGCTGCCTATTAACCAGTATGATCAGGTCACCCAATGCCACAATCCAAGACGGCAGGCAGGATTCTTTGGTCGCGTGACGGATAAACTTTGGATGACGTTGAATGCTCGTTTCGCCATCTTGTGTCAGCGACTCAGCGGTCAACAATCCGGGACACACACACACGCACACTCGTCTGGACGGGATGTAGCTAATAAATTAGCTGTACCACCTAGATCGACTTGATCAATTGACAGTGCATGGATGGATGACAACCAAGGCTTATGTGAGGGACGGCCAAGTACGGGAATCTCGAATCCAAAAGTCTTGGTTCTGTTTTCCAAGAGATGCCCAGCTGCTTGCTTACAATGCTTGAGTTGACCGCCAACGCGGCAGTCAGTGGTCACGACACGGGCTGTCCCCCTCTTCCCGTCCGAGCTAAGACGCTTAGCTCTGTCGATGCCGGCCGTTTTCTGGTCGTGGCTTTCTCGTCTCCTCGTGGATTTTAAGTGAATGCTAAGTGCTAGGTTCTTCTTCCGCCCACTGCCTCTCCCACCCCAGTCGGAGTCCCCACAGAGTCGGATCGCGGAATCTGCGTCATTGCGGGTCGTTGTTGCTGTCCACTGACTGGCAGACTGGGGGATGCTGTGGGATGGCCGGGGGAGAAATGGCCCGATTAGAGTCCCAACCGTCGATGGCTCGCTTCGCTTTTTGTTCTGCTGTCCTACCTGTGCGTGCTGTGCTTGCCCAATTCTGCACATGTACCATGTCGAATGCGGCGTACTTGGGAAATGCGTGCGAGAGAAGAGGCGAGAGCTTCCACGGCTTCTTATTTGCTCAGCACAGCACCCACGGCAAGGCGACAAGATCAACAGTGGGATTGCATTCGCCAGTCTGCATGCATCATCCCCCATCTCATCTCCCTGGCTTTCCACCTTGCCTTGAACCTTGCCTGCCCTTGACCTGACGCGGGAGCTGAGCGTGTGACTCTGAACGAGGGTGCTTGTTCCTTACTTGCCTATGACGTGACAAAGTCCGTCCTTCGCGACTTCGCGCTCCTCCTGCCTCCCCCTGCCAGCCAGCCCTTCCCGCATCCTAGCAACATGGGCCCCGACTTGCGCACGCAGGCTACTGGCTACTGTACGGGACGAGTGACTAGTAGTCGCTGCTCCTACTTATAGGTTGCATACCAGATGGGCCGTTCCCACACCTCGGGCCTTGGCTTATTTCCTTTTCTCATACGTTTAACCGACCATGTCACGGCTCCCCGGTCTGGATGACCAACTGCAACCGGCCTCTCTCTCCGCAAGATTTCTTTTCTTCTCCATACATTCAAGCACCCCTATCGCTTAGTCCGCAAAATACTTAAATCTGGGGAACCCCCCCTAGGAAAAAAAAAACAGAAGTGGTTGCTGTTGTCTTACCTACCATCGCTTGTCAACATTCCTCCCACACCCGATAGTCGTATGCGGTAGTTCCGCTCCCCCCATCCCGACTGTTGCTGTCCCTGGAACCTCGCCACCCACCATCCAATTCTTGACCATGGTGGCACCTACCGACAGCGAGAAGACGGCCTTCGGGTCCGAGTCTTCGACTAACGGCCATGCTACTCACACCGGACCACTGAAGCCTGCCAACGAGACCGTCGGCGCCCGCACTGAGCGCCTCGACCAGGAGAAAAAGGCCCTGGCCGCCAGTGGCACCGGCGAACGGCGCGAGCTGAAAGAAGAGGAAGTCGAGGAACAGCTCGGCTACGCCTTCCCGGAGTGGTACAAGTGGTGGATCCTGACCGTCATCTTCCTGGTTCAGACCTCGATGAACTTCAACACGTCGCTCTACTCCAACGGCCTCGGCGGCATCTCCGAGGAGTTCGGCGTCAGCGAGCAGGGGGCCCGCGCCGGCGCCGCCGTCTTCCTGATCTTCTACGCCTTCGGCTGCGAGCTCTGGGCGCCCTGGTCCGAGGAGTTTGGCCGCAAGCCCGTGCTGCAGGCGTCGCTGTTTCTCGTCAACATCTTCTGTTTGCCCGTCGCCCTGGCGCCCAACTTTGCCAGCCTCATGGTCGGCCGTGCCCTCGGCGGTCTGTCGTCGGCCGGCGGCAGTGTCACTCTGGGCATGATCGCCGACATGTTCGACGGCGACCACCAGCAGTACGCCGTCGCCTACATTGTGTTTTCGTCCGTCGGCGGCTCCATCCTGGGCCCCATCATCGGCGGCTTCGTCGAGCAGTACCTGCACTGGCGCTGGACCATCTGGATCCAGCTCATCTTCGGCGGCTTCGTCCAGATCCTGCACCTGCTGACCGTGCCCGAGACGCGCACGACCATCATGCTCGACAAGATCGCGAAAAAGCGCCGCAAGACGGGCGAGGACCCCAACTGCTACGGCCCGGACGAGATCGAGTCCTTCTGGGACCGCTTCACCGTCAAGGAGCTCATCTACACCTGGCTGCGGCCCTTCCGCATGTTCCTGACCGAGCCCATCGTCCTGGTGCTGTCGTTGCTGTCCGGTTTCGCCGACGCCCTCATCTTCATGCAGATTCAATCGTTCGCCCTCGTCTACAAGCAGTGGGGCTTCAGCCCGTCCCAGATCGGTTTGAGTTTCATCCCCATCGGCATCGGCTACGTCCTGGCCTGGCTTTCTTTTATTCCGGCCATCAAGCGCAACAAGCGCGCCCGCGCCCGCAACCCGGACGACGAGCACGCGCAGTACGAGTCGCGCCTGTCGTGGCTGCTGTACCTGGCGCCCTGCCTGCCCATCGGTTTAATCATTTTCGCCTGGACCAGCACGGGACCGCCCCTGCACTGGATCGGCACCATGGTCGGCAGCGCCATCATCGGCATCGCCAACTACGCCATCTACATGGCCACCATCGACTACATGATCTGCGCCTACGGCCCCTACTCGGCCTCGGCCACGGGCGGCAACGGCTGGGCGCGCGATTTCCTCGCGGGCGTGCTCACGGTGCCGGCGACGCCCTTCTATTCCAACATTGGCGCCGAGAAGGGCATGAACCTGCCCTACGCGTCGACGATCCTGTTCTGTATTTCTTTCTTGCTGGTCGCGGCCGTCTACGTCATCTACTGGAAGGGCCCGGCCCTCCGCAAGCGCTCGCCCTTCGCCCAGAGCTTGGCCTCGGGGACCGAGGAGTACCAGGGCCGCCGCCTCAGTCTGGTGCGGACGCACTCGCGCGCCAGCGATGCCGGGACTGGAGCTTCTCGACGGCCTTCTCGTGCGGGCCCTACGTCGGCTGCCGCCGCCGCCGCCAATGGTGGTCAGACTTCGAGTACATACGACGTGGCGGATTCTTCAGGTATTGCCACGCCCGCGCACCGCTCGGGGACCGCGACGCCCTCGGGGGCCAAGACGCCCACCCGCCCCGGCCTCGGACGCGACCGGTTCGGGCCCAGCAGTCGGCGCAGCTCGTACTACGCCAGCAAGCACGCCGCGGAGCGCGCGCACAGCCGCGTGGCGAGCGCGAACCACAGCCGGGCGCCGAGCGGGCGGAACAGCCACGAGGGGCCCCGGGGCGAGCACGATGTCGATGATGTTGGAGAGGTGGGGCTGCATCATGAGGAGCACGCGCAGAGGCTGCATCATCACTTGTCGACGATTCCTTCGACGCAGCCGGAGCGGAATCGGGAGCTGTGATTGAAGTAAGAGTTGAGGAGGAGGCAGTGTAGAGGCACACAGGGGAAGAAGAAGACTACTTAATGAAGTTTGGATTAAACTTGCATATCTCGTGGAGTTTTGTTATGGGCTATATTGCAGGGGGCCAGTATACCCCCCCCGGCTTTGGCTTTTTGAGTACGACTGCATACCCCTTGATTTTGCTTACTGTAATATACACTTCTTTTCAGATAAATGATAATCATCCAAAGACTTACCTCATCGTGGTCTAGACTGGTCTAGTGATGTGTATTGGCGATGATAACGTGATGGCGTCTGATAGGGTACTGGCGTTTAGGCAGGGTCTCTGGCTTGGGCCGTACTTCGCTTTCAATCGCACACGTAGAAATGGAACCACAGACGGCAACGACTGCAGATCATCAACAGCACCAACACCAGCAAGAAG
Source organism: Apiospora aurea (assembly GCF_038362705.1). Classification (NCBI taxonomy): domain Eukaryota; kingdom Fungi; phylum Ascomycota; class Sordariomycetes; order Amphisphaeriales; family Apiosporaceae; genus Apiospora; species Apiospora aurea. The sequence goes on along the minus strand of NW_027117392.1, from coordinate 6,668,462 downwards.
GAAAAAATGATGATGCGCAACAAGGCCAGGGAATCACCAACCTACCCTTGTTCAGCTGGAACAGCCATCGACTTCAACCTCCCCTTCGCCGAGGCCCGCACAGACGCCGCCCTGCAGGCGCTCCGGGACCTAACTAGCTGCTAACCTGTCACTACGGCCGCCGTCATCTTCCTCCAGGAGTGCGTCAAGTCCGGCCTGAAGACCACGATCCTCGTCGACCGACGACTGGTTTTGGGATCGCTCTTTCGCCGACGTTCTTGTTCCTAGCCCCGCCAGAATATGCGCCCGACCTCAGTACAGCGACATTGGCGCTGCCGCGCTGGTTCTTTATGAATGATAAGCATGTGATATTCGCAGATGTGCTTGCAACGTACATTTGGCCTCTGCCTCCCTCTGTTCTGTCACATTGGCTTTTGTGATGTCGGAGAAGCAAATAAGACGCCGAATGTTCGGCAGAGATCAGATGAAAAGACTTCAGCCAGCTGTCCAATCAAACGTAATTAAGAAAGGCTGTGCCGACTAAAAAAGGGAGCTGGGAAACCCAACCTTTCGACTTGGCAAGTTGAGAGTGTTCCCCGGTAAATAATCAAAGCTACACAGCAGGCCATGATCTAGTCCTCTCATTTACTTAGGTTATTACCGTATACCGCCCGGTGATTGCCTGGAGGTTCGAGCTTCTGAATCATGAATTTCTGTGTTCGTATGGGAAATTGCATCCACGGCGTGGCTAGGCGCTTCCCGGCACCAGTGAACCCCCGCAGCATCGCAAGTCGAGCATACCAGGCGACTGCTGTCAGACATAAAAGGGCACCCAGGTACGAGAAGTATGGAATACCCGCATATAGAAGGGCACCGTGGGTGTCCGATGACATGCCCTTGGAATACCAAGACATGCTGTGGGAGTACGAGGATGAGCTGCGGATATACGGAAACAACATGGATGGGGTTTACGCTGGAGACACGGTCGGACAAGATCATTACGCTTTCAACCAGCGAAAGCAGGTATGGGAGAAACAAAAGAAACCCGACCCGAACCAAGGGCGGAAAAAGAAGAAGGCCAAAGGTGGTGCAGCGGCCGATGGGCAGCAGCCCTGCCCCTTCTCCAAGCTGGCCTTGTTTAGCTGGAACATCGACTTCATGGCCCCCTACGCCAAAGCCCGCATGGACACGGCCCTCTCGACGCTCGAGAACGTGACCGGCAGCCAGAAGCAACAATCGTCCACTGCTGACACGGCCACCATAATCTTCCTGCAGGAATGCGTAGACGAGGACCTGAAGACCATCGCCGCGAATCCTTGGGTGCGCGAGCGGTTCTTCCTCACCGATCTGGATTCTTCCAACTGGTTCACACCGGGCTACGGAACCACCATGCTCGTCGACCGCCGGCTGCCGGTCGTCCGACTGTTCCGCGAGCACTTTGAGGTGACGAGCATGGCGCGCGACGCCTTCTGCGTCGATGTCTCGATGGCGGCACAGCAGCAGCGCAACAAGCCCATCCGGCTGTGTAACACCCACCTCGAGTCGCTGGCCGGGTCGCTGCCTTTGCGGCCGGCGCAGATGCGGGCGGTGGCCGAGTTGCTCAAGGACGGCGACGTGGTGGCGGCGGGGATCGTCGCGGGTGATTTCAATGCGATCCAGGATTTCGACCGCACCTTGCATGACGACAACGGGCTCCGGGACGCGTACTTGGAGATGGGTGGACAGGAGGATACCGAGGAGGGGTACACTTGGGGCCAGCAGGCCAAGACGGCCACGCGGAGGCGGTTCGGGTGCTCGCGCATGGATAAGGTGTATTACTGCCCTTCTTCTTCTTCTTCTTCTTCTTCTTCTGACGGCGGCGGCGGCGGTAATGGTGATGATAAAGGGGATGTCCTCCGGCTGCTCAGATTCGAGAAGTTCGGGGTGGGGGTCGAGCTGCCGGCTGCCGAGAAAGAGGCGCGGAAGGGTTTAGTTAAGTTGGGGTACGAGAAGCCTTGGATCACGGATCACCTTGGCATCATGGCCGAGTTTGAGGTGGTCGCGCAAAGGGACGAAGCATCATGATTGATTCAATCCTTGTTTTCTACTAACGGCAGATGTACGAATTTGATTGAGGTATCATTGCATTCTTGCTTGGGCGACTCGTATGACGCATCACATCATGGTATCAGTACCTCAATCCTGAGCACATTCATTGGCCAAGTCCACCCCTCATAAGACGATGCCGTCGGCATGTGCCCGCCCAGGCATTGGCCAGCCTCCAATCGCTAGAAGCTCTTTAGGCTGGCCCATTGTTTGCTCGGTCCCGTCCGTCCGGCTTCAACGACGTTGCAGCGGTTCCCCAATGCCGGATAGATCAACGCTGCCCCGAGCCACTCAGCTTTCTTGGACGCTTACCAATGCATTTTGATATTTGCTAATGGACCCTTCTGATAGGCCTGGACCGTCGCATTGCAGGAGCGCATGCTTCGTGTAAAGGTCTAGGAGTTTCCCCGCGATAGAAGACAATTTCATACAGGATGTCATTCCGTGGGGGGCGCGTGTGTGTGTGTGTTTGGCAGTCCCTTTAAAGTCGGGTCTCGACCTACTTCCAGAGGATCAAGTACTGCATTGCTACATCGTTCTTTTTCCCGAATCTATACCAACTCCTAACACCACATCAAAGCAAAGCTATCTTGAATTGAGCAGTAAACCATGACGGTGTTGATGACGCTTCGTGATTTCTCTTGGTACCATACCCTCGGTCTGCTGCTCGTGGGGCTCGTCTCCGCAGCAGTCGTCCGAACGGTCCGCAGGGTGTACCTGCACCCCCTATCCAAGTTCCCGGGGCCGTGGTACGCGGCGGCGACGTCGCTCACGTTGGCTTTCATCTCTTGGCGGCGGGTGGAATCGGAATGGCTGCTCGGCTTAACGAAGAAGTACGGAAGTAAGTCACATCGACTGATGGGATCGGTCATTCGGTGTCAACGTAATTGACATGGTCGCAAGCGGATACCCCTATCCGGATCACCCCCGTCCATGCTGCTCTTCCCCCGGCCGTCGGCGTTGCAGGACATCTATTGGGACCCGGCGTGTAATTTCAAGACGGAGAGCCTTTACGAGACCGGCGTCCTGGGACCGCCGCAGCTTTTCACGACGCGCGACGGCGAGGCCCACCGGCGGTTGCGGAAGGCCTTGGGCGGCACGCAGGTAGGTGAAGTGCTGTTTCTCGAGAGCGCTTCTTCTAGTTAAGTCTGAACTTGACACACAGATGTGCGTCTAACTTCTCATGTAGTGGTCAATTGGATATCTCAAAAAGAACTGGGAATCCCGCATCGACGACCAAGTCCGGCTCTTCGTGGATAAGATGACGGAGTTCGCCGAGCGGAAAGAAGCAGTTCTGTTATGCGACAAAGTCGCGTAAGTCCCATTTACCCCTGCCTCGACAGGTAACTGACCCACATACCCAGCGAGTTCGCTGCCGACATCATGACCATGGTCTCCTTCACCGAGCCTTGGGGCTTCGTGAAGAACAGCCGCGACGAGCGTGGCCTCCTGGCGGAGTGGCGTACGGGGCTTGACTTCTTCGGCGTCGCGGGCCGCTGGCAGTCGTTCCGGCGCCACGTGCTGGGGAATAAATGGCTGGCGGGCTACTTTCTCCCATCGGTGAGCGACCGGAGCGGCATGGGGTACTTGATCGCCCAGGCCGACCAGCAAGTCAAGTCGCGGGAGGCGAAGATGGAGGCGGAGGGGAAGGGGTTCTATATGGAGAAGCCGGATTACTTACAGTAGTAAGTCTCTATCACTTATTCATCATGTGACGACTATGGAGAAAGGGGCAACGAAGTAAGATGCTTGGCACTGACTACTACCAGCTGCCTCGACGCCCGCTACGAGTCCGGCGCCCCCCTCGCCCCGGTCGAGAAGCGCGCCCACGTCACCCTCCTGATCCAAGCCGGCGCCGACACCACCGCCACGGCCCTGGGCTGCACCCTGCGCTACCTCCTGGCCACGGACGGCGGCCGCGTGCTGACCAAGGCGCGCGCCGAGCTGGAGACAGCGGAGCGCGAGGGGAAGCTGAGCGACCCCGTCGCGTACGAGGAGGCGCGCCGGCACTTGCCGTACTTGGGCGCGTGCATCAAGGAGGCCTTGCGCCTGGCCCCGCCCGCGACGAACCTGTTTGCGCGACTAACTCCTTCCGGCCGCAACCCCAAGGCCAAGCTGTTCGACGGCGTCCTCGTCCCGCCCGGGACCGAGGTCACGACCATCTCCTACGTGGTGCACCGCGACCCGGAACTGTACGCACCGGACCCGGAGACGTACCGGCCGGAGCGGTGGCTGGAGGCTGGCGACAAGAAGGCCGGGGAGATGGAGGCGGCGCAGTTCGGGTTCGGGGCGGGGCCCCGCCAGTGCCTGGGCAAGGAGATTGCCAACATGGAGCTGTGGAAGGTGGTGCCGCAGGTGGTAAGGCGCTTCGACATGGAGATGCTCGCGGCGGGGGAGTACGTCGTCGCGGGCGGGGTGGCGTACAATCAGGGGTTCAAAGTGCGGCTTACGCGGAGGTAATGGGTGGCAGGAAACGTATCGAGGTCATGAGTGCCTGAGATATGGTATCAACGCCTAATTGCTATCTATGTACTCATGTATCTAGGTCACTGAAGCTCAAATGTTAAAGCCTGCCTGAAGTGAACAAAGCGGATCCACTGACTTCCACTTCCCTTCACATTTCCATGACATTAGAAATGAACAATCAAACAATCACTCACTGAATTTCCACCAAACTCCAAGAGCATGTCATCAATTCGTCGATTGGCAGAAGTTGATTGACTTGACCCGGCAAAAATACTCATCGATTGCAGCCAATTGATCTCACTTGGTTGCCAGTCATCAACAACACCACCACGCTATTGCAAACTTCCTCTTCTTCCTGCTCCAGGGACCGCCAACACTAGGATCAGATTCTGGAATGTCACGACTCTGCTGCCAATCGATTTCATAATCTGACTTCACCCAGGCGCACCTTCCAGGATCAATTCTCCAGTCCCTCTTCCACGCCCAAGACCATCACACCTGCTCTCCAACGCCCGCAACACCAAGATGACCGGTACGGAGAACAACGCTGGCGGTACATCAGCAACAGATGGCAGCGACGTCAATCTGCCCCAGTCGCCCTCCTCCCTCGAAGTTCTCGATAGCTTCATTGACAAGCTCACCCCAAAGCCCCTCCTACACGCACCCACACAGGGAAGACGATATACCGATGGCTTCGAGAACCCACCTCCCGCTTCTTCCGTAGTCTGGACCGCGATTTCCGACGCCGAAACCTATGGAATCACCACTACTGTCAAGGGCGCGGCCGGTCCTCTTGTCGCAGGCCAGACGTTCAGCGACCGTGTCCGGGAGCGCATCGGCGGCTTCCATACCAGGACCGGCATCGTGCTCAGCATGGTCCTACCAACTGGGTGAAGGTGGGAAACGGTCCTGTCGTCCCGCTCGGAAGCAGAGAAACCTAGGGTGGAAGAGAGAATCAGTCACTGGAAGGCGTGGGATGGAACAATGAGTAAAGGGCTTTACTGAGAACGAACACGATGACGGACCGTTACTGGAACCATGGCACCTGGTCTATATGAGGTATATCATCACCACTACGTGCTGATGTTGAGACACAGAACATACGGAAACAAGCAAATGATGGCACCTGCTCAGATCTCACAGAATACCAGGACCCGGCCTGCTTTAGAATGGAAATGGGTACTGTGACAAAACATCTCAACTTGCAAACGTGAAGCCCTTCGTGAATGTCAAGTGGTTCGTGTACGTGTGGGTGCTGCATACACCATTCTCAACTGCTGCTTGAAGCTGAGGTACAAATCTTTGCCACAGCTTCCATGTCTTCACCTGGGACACTCAACAATCGCTCAGGGCCACGACACCAACACGCTGAATCAATACCATTATATTCGCCTCTAAGGAAAGAAAAGATCGCACATTCTACCGATCGTCGCGTCGTCCGCGGTAGTAAAGGGTGTATCATGCATACATACATCTCAAACCAAATCTTCTTGCCTCCTCTACCGCCAACACCTGCCTCCCCTCCTTTCCATCTTTTCCCGTCTCGTCCGAATTGAAGAGACAAAACACAAGTCATCTTAACTGTGTGTCCCTCTTGTCTAACTTCTACTTCCGCTTTCTCTATCTTGTTCTATTCGCAAATCAATCAACACCCTCTTCCCTTGCTGCTACGTCCAAATATCCGCATCCGCCCGAAGCTGCGGAAAGTCCGTGACACTTGATGTACTGCTCAACGAAGTTGCAGTCTTGGGCGTGACCCCGGGCGCCAACAAGCTGCCGCCGGACGTGTCACTACCCCCGACGGAGCAAGCATCGTCATCATCGGCAACGACCTCCTTCTCCACTGACGCCGCCGCAGCAGCGACCCGCGCCGCCATCGCCTCGCGCCTTCGGTCCTCGCTAATCTTGCGCTCGAACTCCGCCGCGCGCTCAATCTCTTCGTCGTCGTCGCCCTTACCACTCTCCCACATGCCACTTACGATGCGCGCCGTCGCCTCGCTGCGCGCCACGAGATCGAACTCAAACGGCGCCGGCTTCGCAATCAGCAGCGGCGTGAAATCGTTCCAGTGCACCGGCACCTCGGTCCCGTCCGCTTTGCGCTTCTTCTGGATGCGGAAGGCCCAGGCCATGCCGCCCATTGCTAAGAAAAGATCCATCTCGACGATGGGCACGCCCTGGCACGTGCGCCGCCCGAAGCCGAACTGCGAGAAGCCGGCCAGGTTCGGGTGCATCGTGAGGGGCTCCTTGTAGGTCGGGTACTTGGGCTCGAGCCAGCGGGCCGGGTTGAAGGTCTCGGGGTCGGGGTACGTGGTCTCGTCCCGGGTGATGCCCCTGGTGTGGTGGATTAGCGTTCGTCTGAAGGGGGTAGAATGAGTTTGAACTTCGGAGGTCCGAGAGTTTGATGTCAAGTTACACGTGCAATATTTTGCACGTGACACCATATGGTTGAGTGACAGAACGTAGAGGGATGACGTGGATGAGAAAGAAGATGGGTGTACTCACCATTCCATCGCGTGGATCGTAGCGCCGGCGGGGATGAAGTACCCATTGTAGACATCGTCCTTCTCAACCGCATGCGGGATACCTGTGCGTGGGTGTTAGGCTAAGTAGACTGCAATAGTGACAACCAAGTAGACTTCAAAATGACAGAACAACTCACCAGTAGGAACAGGCGGCCGCCAGCGGATGACCTCCTTGACGACGGCCCGCAGCAACGGCATCTTCTCGCGGTCCTCCCACTCGGGGCACCGGCCGTGGCACACCTCATCGATCTCCTGCTGCAGCTTGTGCTGCCACTCGGGGAAATGTAACATGGCCAACAGGAAGCTCTGGATGGGGCTGCCGATCGTGAGGGCCCCGGCAATGGCCATCTGGCCCACGACGTAGGTCGCCTCGGCCTCCTCGCCCCACTTGATCTCGTCGCCGGGCTTGGTGAGGGTGTCGATGAAGGTGCGGACGAAGCTGGGGTCGGCGGTGCCGTTGCCGACGGCGTCGCGCACGTACTTGACGCTGCTCTTGAACAGGCCGGCCTCGATCTCGTGGCGCGCGTGCTCCTTCTGCTTCCAGGGCGACATGAAGTAAGGGACGTGCATCAGCCACGAGATGATGTTGGGCAGGGACCCCGAGGGGGGAGATGGTCTCCAGCAAACCGAAGGTGGTCTCACGCAGCAGGTTGGCCGGGTGCGGGCTGCCCCACGAGAGGCGCGATACCGTCCTCGCGGTGAACTGCTCGATGTACTCGCGGTACTGCGATGCGTCTTTGGACAACAAATACAAAAAGCGGTCGCGTTCCTTGGAGGGGTAGTTGTGCAGCGACGCATTGGCAGACTGGGCCATCAGATGTTGAGCCAGCTTTCTTTGTCGCTTCCAGGTGTCTAAGGATCGCCGTTAGCTGGTTCATCACAGGAAGTCCTTGAGTGCCTACCATTACGGCCGTGGAGAGCAAGATACTCTCCGCCGGTCCGGTTGTTGGGCAAGTTGGGGATCATGGGACGATCCGAGTAGATCAGGGCCCGCCGCGACAACAAGTCGTGAGCAATGGCCTCGGAGGAGATCCAGACGTGGACCGAACCAAAGATCTCCATCTGGTAGATGGGGCCGTACACCTTGCTCCATTCGTAGAACTTGAGCCAGGTCTTCTCGGCGGGGACATCGTGGATGCGACCTATTAAGGGGAGGCCTGGTGTTCCGTCAGTGGCTGTCACCAACGAGCCAAAGACGAGGCAACAGGAGTGAGTATCACATACCCTTGGGGCCTGGAAGCGGTCGAGCACCCGGCGGGATCTTGTTTCGGTCATGCTCCTTCTTCTTGAGGTAGACGACGTAAAGCAGTAACACGACAATGGCAAATACTGGTGCTGCGGCCATGTTGCCTCAGTTTGCTCGCTTTCGACTCATGCAGCTTCTGTATCCAACAGAAGAACAATGACGAGGTCAATCAATCTATGCGACGGATAACAATAGTATGTATGGCACAGAGAAGAAAAAAGAGATCGACAGAATATGGCTGGGTCTTAGAGGAGGGAGGAATAACACATGGAACGAGCGTTGGGATCGGCAATGAAAGGAGTCCGCGCAAGGGAAGCAAAAGGGAAATAGAGCCCCGGGGTGCATAGGTTTATGAGTATGAAGAGTTTCGCTCTTCGACAAGACCCCTCCTCCCACATCTGTCTACCAAGAGCGAGGGTGAGGGCGCGGTGGTAGCATGGGCCGAGACCAGACGTCCCGCAGCCAACCTTGCCTGGGCCACGCGGGGGATTACTGCGAAGAGCATCAACGGGGCAGTGTAGGTGTGATGCCTTTGCTGCTCACGTAATCAGGCGTGCATCGCCATGGGGAATCTGCCAAAGACGGCTGGCCGGAGTCAAGGACATGGGCCCGACATGACCAAGTCAGCGGGTAGACTAGAGTCTATCATCCTGATGGCGCAGGCTGGGGGGGAAGGCGATCATGCCCAGCTTCAGGCGACCTTCATCGAATGAGGTACATGGACTGGTCGAAGGTGCAGAGAGAGGCCAAGGGCACAAGGCAAGGGTCGTGGTTTGGCTTCGCAAATCGGTAGCTTGGCCACAAGATTCCATCGGAGGATCAAGGCTAATAACCTTGGACACTCAGCAGATCCTGCCGCGAGCATGGCGTTGGGGAGGAGGCTGGGATGTCGAGTGTCTGCTGTAGCTTGTGATCGAGCAGTGGTCGAGCGGCCTCGTCTTTGAGCTCTCGAGCTCTCTCTGTCTCTCGGACCCGTGGCGTATGCTTGGCATCGTCGTTGGCCTGTCGGATGGATGATATATCAGAACCCAAGAGGGGTAGACGCCCTCTCATATCCAATGCAGACGCGATGTTGGATATCCAATGCAGAAGTGCTGCATGTGTGCAGTTGGGGGCGGGTGGCGTCTTACCTGTGCTTCGGGGCCGACATGTGATTTCCTCATCGGGGCGGTCGAACCGACGCGCAGAGGCGAAAGCAGAGGCAAGAGCTTTGGCTGTATATCCAGATCTCTCAGCTGGACGGTGGTGCTTCGTACGTTTCCTCGACGCCAGTCGCTAGCCAAGGAGATGCCGTGGAAGCGTAACCGTCCGGCTGGAAAGGGTCGCCCGAGCAGCCAGCGCGGGCTACGAGGCTTGAGGCTTGGATGAAGTTTGACTTTACCGTTGGCCAAGCGGCTTGCTAACCACTAGAGCCCAGATCTGGGTGCCGAGGTGGCCTGGTTGATCCCAGTGGGTTTGCGAACAATGCCATTCTCGAGGGAAGCTTCCTTTGTAGCTTGACAGTACTTCCATCGCAAGCAGAAGCAATTGCCACCTCGGGGCTTGCAGCGCTTGCAGTCGCTCCGCCCATTCGAGCCGGCTGGGCTGTGAAGCGACATGCCGTGCCGGGGATGCATCTGCCAACCAACAGCCACCAATTTCCGGGGTGGGTGACATCGAGGGTCCCGACCGGTGTGCCCGATGGTGGTATTGGGCATGCACATGAGGTCGCATCGTTGATGACGGGAGTTTGGGCCTGGTTCGGCGGATCGGCAGCATTCCTTCCGGGACCGACGGCCTGCATCTGGTTGCTAAGTAGGTATTGCACAAGGACCTTGGGACCCAATAGTACACATCTAACATGGGGACTTTTGTGCAGCAGATACGTCGCAAGCCTTCCAATCGAAAAGGACAGCGCATCAGTGCGTACATCACAGCCCTTCCCCCAGCCAAAGACTGGATGGAGGCATTCGGAAGCGCATGCATACGTTTCCCAGGGAGTATGTCCAATGCAGCCTGCCTGCGAGCTTGCCCGTTGAAGAGGCGGCGTACCACAGGCAGTCGGCTCTCGCTCTCCGCTGCTTGCAGCGAACCCGGCTGCTCAGATTTCCTCTTTCAGCTCTACCGGCTCGCTCGTCCATGCAGGATTCGGGGAGTGCAAGGGCCGAGTTAGGGGTGGCTTGCTGAAAGATTGGGTTAGCACCAGGGAGGTCCACGGCGCCACCGTGTTGTGTCGAGGGTACCAATCGACATACGAGGTGTTTGCTTCACCACCAACAGAAATGAAGCAATCAACTACATCATTTCCTGTTGGCACGGGTACCGAACGACGCCCACTAGGAGAAGCTGCTTGGGTGCTTCAGGTAAGGCTGTAGTTCTTGCGCAGCTGACATGTATCCAGTCAAGCACGATAGGCAAGAAAGAACTCCTTATCCGTTCCGTTCCGCGGTCAAGGTCAACTGTAAGCGTCCAATCCGTCAATCCAATGACGGACGCACCTAGAACCATGCCCTTGACGAACGGACAGCACGGATGGGGGCAATGCCAAATGGACCATGCATTGTCTGTTCTCTGCCCACCGGAATTGACAATGCGCTTTTTGTCATACTTGGAGACTCGTTCCCCTTGTTGGAGACAATGCGGCCTTGTTCTCGAGTCCCCTTTCAACACCCGAACGCCCAGCACCCTATAAAGGCAGTATTTTCCTGTCACATATCTTTTTTTTTTTTTTTTTTTTTTTTTTTTTTTTTTTTTTTTGCTCTATCATCCGAAGACAAACATCACAGGCCACTCTCATCTTGGGATCGAATCGACAGGTGATCAGCCAACAACATCCAAAAGCTAAGTATTCTCAGTTTCCTTTGCTATCCAACGTCTCCTCCTTTTCGGTAAGTCGGAGATAAGAAAACACAACACCAACACATAGCCACCATGTGCACCGAGCAGACCGTCTGGTACCCGTGCCGCACCCACGCGGCCATGAAGCCCATCACGCAGTACTGCGAGCAGTACGACCGCGCCTGCCGGCAAAAGCAGCTGGAGCACTGCGGCCGCGTGACCGACTCGGACCCGTTCGTTGCGCCGTCGCTCCGGGCGCACCTGGACGAGCCGTGCCCCCACGGCTGCAAGGCGCGGCCGGGGCCGATCCAGTGGACCCCGTTGCTCAGGAAGGGGTCCAAGAAGGTCCGGAGGTCGCTGGTAAGTGGACTTCGCCGGACTCGGCGGGGGATCAAGGAGGCGCTGCGCTGAGCGTGGTGCCTAGACATACGTATGGCATGTCATTAAGTAGAATATAGAAGCAAAAACAGTCTCCACGGTCAAAAGTATGGCAAGAAGCGTGAGCATCAATTTGCAGATGGGAGTGAAGCTTTGTATCTGACCTCTGCAAACCAAGTCAATCAATCTACTGGCCGAGTGTAAACCTCCAAGATACATCCCCAGACCAGAAAACAGTGACTTACAAGACGCAGACTCAAGCCCGATGTCAATATTAGAATGACGTCTCTATCCTCCCTCGCCATGCACAAGCAGGTCATGGTGGGACGGGTCTGCATGTCTCAGGCTGAAGTCTACTTACTGCCTCGGGCGTGCTGCTGCTGGCGCTAATAGTTGTTAGTCCAGGTCCCAGGTCCCAGGCACACTGAAAGAAATCCAGGAACCCCTCCATCCTTGCATTAATAATTAATCGCGGCCCCCTCAACGCGCTAAGTGCTTCTCAACTCGATTTCCGGTCGCGTCGCGCGTTAATTGCATTCATTCACTTTTCTTTCCATGCCCATTCACCACAACCGCAATACAGAGCAAGAGTGAAATCAGACCCGAAACACACCCAATTAGACGTTAAAATGGGCTCTACGAATCCAAGGACACACGAGGAATACCAATACCTCGATCTCGTCCGCGAGATCTTGGAGCATGGCGAACGCCGGCCCGACAGGTATGCCTCGCCCCTTCTCTTTTGCCTCCTCTTCTCTCTGCCCCCTTGAAAGATGAATTGAAGGTACAAAGGCCACCAACTGACACACACGCCCAACCCTCCAGGACCGGCACCGGCACCTACTCCATCTTCGCCCCGCGCCCCCTCAAATTCGCCCTCCACGCCCCCGCCTCGCCCAGCTCTGGCTCCTCCGAACCCTTCCAACCCATCCTCCCCCTCCTAACCACCAAGCGCGTCTTCACGAGGGCCGTCATCGCCGAGCTCCTCTGGTTCATCTCCGGCTCCACCACGTCCAAACCCCTCAGCGAAGCCGGTATCAAGATCTGGGACGGCAACGGCTCGCGCGAGTTCTTGGATAACCTAGGATTAACCCACCGCGCCGAGGGCGACCTCGGCCCCGTCTACGGCTTCCAGTGGCGCCACTTCGGCGCCGACTACGTCGACTGCGACACCGACTACACGGGCCAGGGCGTCGACCAGCTCGCCGAGATTATCCATAAACTGCGGACGAACCCGCACGACCGCCGCCTCATCCTCAGCGCCTGGAACCCCAAGGCCATGAAGGAGATGGTCCTGCCGCCGTGCCACATGTTCGCCCAGTTCTACGTCTCGTACCCGCGCAGTAGCACCAACAACTCTACAACATCAGGCGGAGAACAGTCCGAAGAGAACAAACCCAAAGGCCACCTCCACTGCCAGCTCTACCAGCGCTCCTGCGACATGGGCCTCGGCGTCCCCTTCAACATCGCCAGCTACGCCCTACTGACGCACATGCTCGCCCACGTCTGCGATATGGTGCCCGGCAGCCTCACGCACGTCATGGGCGACGCCCACGTCTACGTCGACCACGTCGACGCCCTGCGCACGCAGCTCGAGCGCCAACCCCGCGACTTCCCGAAACTGGAAATCGTGAACCAGCAAAAGGGGGGCAGCATCGACGGTTGGAAGGTCGAGGATTTCGTCATTCATGGGTACGACCCGCACAAGTCCATTGCCATGAAGATGTCGGTGTAGTATAGTTAAGACGTGATGTTATAGAACGAGGATATGAATCATTTACGAATTGAAGCAGTTGCATAGGAAGTAGACAATTTTAGATAATGCTAAATTGGTCATGACTCATAAGGTATCAAGAACGCCGTGCGATGAAACCCCTTGCATGTTTTGCTACTCACTCACTGTAGACATTCGCGCAAACTCACATGGCCAATCGACCTGCTGTTGCACTTAAGCGCCCGTGATGATCTTCTCCAGCTCCTCGGGGTTCTTGGGGCAATCCGTCAAGTTCTCACAGCCGTCCTTGGTGATGAGGAGGTTGTCCTCGATGCTATACGTTCAAGTGGTTAGGACGTGTCGTCATAAACTAGATTGCAAGCGGCAGACTTACCGGACACCACCGACGTCCCAGTACCTGTCTAGGACCTTCTCGTCAATGTACTGCGCATGCTTGGGGTCCTTGAGGTAAGGTCGGATAATGAAGTCGCAGAAGTAGATCTGCCAATCGCGTAAGCATATCGAATAGACCTCACAGCAGGAGAAGAGACTACTTACACCAGGCTCGACAGTAATAACACTCCCCGCCGGCAGATTCCGGCGCACGCGCAGGTACCGGAACAGCGGGTCGGGGTCCGAGTAGTTGGGGTGGCCGCCCGTGTCGTGCGTGTCCATGCCCAGGTAGTGTCCCAGACCGTGCGGCAGGAAGGCGGCGCTCGTCCTCGCCTTGAGGATCTCGTCCTTGTCGCCCTTGAGGACGCCGAGTGACAGGAGGCCGTCGATGAGGATCTTGTGCGCCAGCAGGTGCACGTCGTCCCAGGCCACGCCCTCCTTGAGCATGGCAATGCAGTCCAGCTGCATCTTCAGGACGATGTCGTAGATGGCGCGCGACTCCGTGGTGAACTTGCCCGAGATGGGGAAGGTTCGGGTCTGGGGTGGTTAGTCATGGGACTCCGATTGCTCAATCTGTCGAGAACGCCAGGGGCCAATTCAACTCACAATATCCGAAGCGTACAGCTTCCACTCGCAGCCCGCATCCAGCAGCAACAGATCCTTGCCCGGCATCTCCTTGTTATTGTGCACATAGTGCAGCGTCGCCGCCGAGCGCCCGCTAGCGACAATGCTGGGGTACGCCTGGAACTTGGCGCCCTTCTTGTAGCACTCGCCCAGAAACAGGCCCTCGAGTTCGTACTCGTTGGCCGCGGCCCGGACGCTCTGCATAACTTTCTGATGGGCGGCCTCGCTGACCATGTTGGCCTTGCGGATGAGGGCGATTTCGTACTCGTCCTTGACGACGCGGCACTCGTCGACGGCCTCGCCGAGCAAGGAAAAGTTCTTGTCGTCGAACTCGAGGAAGCTGACGTGGGGGCCGACGCGGTCGGCGATGGCGAAGACGGTGTTCTTGGTCTTGTCCTTTTGCGCGGCCCCCAATTGAGCGAGGTGCGCGTTGAGCTCGGTCGAGGGCAGGACGGCGTCGACGTCATAGCGGGCGAGGGCGTCGTCGCACGAGAGCGGCAGGCCGGACCAGATGACCTCCTCCGGGTCGACGGGCGGGATGAAGAGGGTGGTTTGCGACGTGGCCATGTCGTGGACCAGGTAGCTGTCGGCGACGTCGTCCATGCCGCTCAGGTACATGAAGGCGCGGCGCTGGCGGAAGGGGACGGGCTCGTCGCAGTCCTCGAGCAGGCCCGAGGCGGCGCCCTCGAGGTAGAGGATGCCGGTCGCGTCGGTTTTGGCGCGGATGTAGGCGGCGACGCGGGCGGCGTGGGCTTTGGCGGGGTACTTGCCCGCGAGGATCTTGTCGACGTCCATGGTGGCCATGGTGGGGGCTGCGAACGCTGTGGTGCGAGGAGGGGTTGTCGCGGATGAGAAATGCCGACAAGAGTTCGAGTTGGTTGTCGTCCTGATTGCCAGCAGGGAAAAGACTTGGAAGGAGGAGGAGGAGGTTGCTCTGCGTGGGAGTTGGACTCGTGCACACCTGCTAAGGAACCGCAGATGAACAAAGGAGGACATTTGTCGGGTTCAGAAATGGAAAAGCTTTCTGGCCGAGGAGTGCCTCACCTGCCTCTTTGAGCCCATCAGCAGCTCGAGGGACTCGTGCGATAGGCGGCTTGCCTCGGGCCCAGAGCAGGGTAGAGCTCCATTCCCAAGCGGACGGCGGGGCTCAGGCGGGGTTGTTTTAGCTGCTCGGCAACCTCCGGGCAGGCATTGCAGGCCTGGCTAGCGCTGGAATGTTCCCATGCAGCCAACCAACGCCAACAACTGCCATGCCAGCGAGCGCCGGTTTGCTTGGCTTCTCGTGATAAGGGGCTCCTCCTCCGACTCAGCCAACTAGAATGAGGTCTTTGGTCAGCTAGTTTCCTGATACATCTCGAGACCATGCTTCTGGACAGATATTATCAGTCCCCCGACACCGTGATTGCCTTGATGACAATGGCAACGCAGAGATGATGTCGACACAGGGCATCACAAAGACTTCGTATCAGCCAAGATAAATATAAAAATAGTCCATGATAGGAATCGGATTCATTTTTCTAAATAGTTTCTCGAACTTCTAACATTTTCATAAGATACTATTTTAAGTATGCCGTCTATACCATTGGATCTTTTAGCGGGTTCGACCAAACCGAGGAGTGGCCACAACACATTAAATACAGGCCACTCCAAATCGAGTAGGCGTCACCGCAAATCCGAAGATCCTACGCAAAAGACAGGGTCCAGTCACAGCAACGGGTCCCGAAGCCATGCCAAGTCGGGAGAAGACCATGATAAGCATCAGAAAACAGGGAAAGACAAGAGCCATACTACGCCCAGTGATAAAAAGCACCGCCTTGGACATAAAAGAGACGATAGGGCCCATAGGAAAGATAGCAAGACGTGCCGGGATCATACGATCAACTCGGCGACTGCCACAACACTCCCAGATGAGTCGCAGGCTGTTACAGCCACCCGCTCCGGGGACCATGGGGACAGTTCATGTCAATGGGACACCACGCCATCTAAGGAACCTCCAGAAACAAGGAGCTTGAGAAAGTATCCAGCGGCTCCAAAGTTACTCGCCGAGAATGCGTCGGATCAGCTTGCTCTTGTCTCTTACAATGGCAACATAAAAGCTCAGGGCCATATGTCAAAAGCTGTTGCCGCGAGGAGGAAGGATACCGAAGAAATGAGAGTCGGCACGGAGGTCGCAAAGTTTGATAATACCAAGGACGATGCACCTGGGCAAGAGTGGGCTGCGACCATGGGCTTATATGCCTTATTCTTCGAGTCAGAGAACCCCCTAGAGTTGAAAGCCAACGAAGCCCTGACCAAGAACTACGGATTGAGCTGGACAGCCTGGAGTCCAATAAAGTTGAATTCTCGACATTCCAGTCTAGAGGTGATTGACGGCGAGGAAACGGCAAACTGCCGTTTTCTGTCTGTGAGGGCTGGTAACACCGACGATCTGCTTATCCAGACATGGTTATGGCAGGCAGCCATGCTTTTCCACCACCAGTCTTCACGAGAGGGTCGACTTCAAGCCTTCACACGGTCATCGGAAGGATGCTCGAAAAGATTCAAACACTACGATACGTGTCTCAGATTCTGTAACCTCATTAATACCATCTGCCTCGATGGCTGCGTGATTGTTGCATTGTCCGACAATAAATCGAAAATACCACAAGTTGTCGGCGCCATAGAGATAGAGTATTATACGACTGGGATGCGGCGAGATCCAGTCGTCTCTCCCCCAGACTTCCGGTCATTTTTCAGAGCGGACAAGCTCGCCGAACTCGAGCACTACCAGAAGTATTTCAAGGAGAAACTTCTCAAGAGCGATAAATGTGCCCCAGTTTGGTGTAAGTATCTCGTGGCCTGCCGCGATGTCCAATGCTCACTTTTGGTACCCTTAGGCCTTCGCGACTTTGCAGTTCAAGATGGATTGCAATTCGAAGCTCTGGAGAGTGATCTCATGGAGTGCTTTACGCAGCCGGCCGAAAAGGAACCGGTCGCCCGCGTGACCTTTATGGATTTCAGAAACGACATGGCCTGATGGGAGCACTACGGCTTCCATTGCCGTGTATACGAGCAAGACTTCTGTTATGCAACATGGTCTGCCCGACGTGTCATTGAATCTGGGGGCGCATTGCCCCTCTCCTACGCGCCGAGTGGCCCGGCCCAGCCGACCTCGGATGGTACCTACGTGATGAGGTTCCTCGAAGGACTGGACGACACTCAGCAGTATCTCGACTCGGGACCAGGGCATGCCCTGATTAGGTCCACTTCAGGAGTGGTAAATCCAATGCAATGACTTCGCGAGGGTTGATCCGGCCACGCTAGCATAAAGGGCTGTCGTCTTCTGTCTTTGCATCTAGATTTGAAGAAACATGGGCTTAGCTTTTATGGCAGAGGGAGGGATGCTACTAAATTAATTATAACGAGGAATCTTTTTGCAAGAGCTTAGCATAAAAGGATTTAAACATGTACCATTCTTGGAAGACGAATATCAAAACGAATTTCATTTTTTTTATTCGACCTTTACCAAAAGAAATTAGTAAACGGCTTCCCGACAGTGTCACGAACAACATACTCCCACTAAACCAATCTCTCCATACTCTTTAGGACTAGACACGAGTAGCCTTTCGACCCCTTCCATTGAAGCCGGGAGAGCAGGGCAAGAGAATGGAGCTTCAATTTCAACGATTCAACCCTGACGATCCCGTATTTGCCAAGTCGGTCTACGATATCCGGGATTTACGGCAGGATGGGCGAACAGGTGGCTTGCCGGACTGGCAACGACTTGATAACCCAAACGTGGAAAAGAACGACGATATACCTATCCGAATCCGAACGGGAGATATATACGTCCTTGAAGTGACCCAGAAAAGCATCCTTTGTCCTGCTGGGACCTTTTAAACCTCTATTACCACATCCAGAAAGTCACCTACAACTTCAAAGCCCGCGGTGCGCAATAGAGCTTGGAGAAGGAGAAGGAGAAGGAGAAGGGGGACGGGGACGGGGACGGGGACGTGTATATAGACTAGAGGCCAGCTCCTTAAACCACTCCTGGGTACATTCTCCCACATTTGCGCCCTCGAGCAGTTGCGGAATCAGACTCGCGGGATGCTGGTCCAGTATTCGAGAACCTTGCGCATAGATCAGCCGGGGAGGTTGAGTCACGTCAGGAGCGAGGTGTGTATGAAGAAGCCAAGACGGTTTGAGGTTGACTGATTGACTCAATGGACGTTTAGTTTGCTCATCAATATATGTTCCAGTGGGTATAGGACAAGTTCATGCCCAGTAGTCGAACCTTGTGAGTGATGGTAGACGTTGGAAGAATGCTACGCAAGTACGCAACGGCATGTCGAGGCCCGACTGGGTATGAAGTGCAAGCCGCTGTTAGTCATTGAGCCTTCCAGAGGATTGTGAGGCAGTGAAAGCCTGCCCAGAGACCGATTTTTAATCTAAGCTGCCGAGAAGGGGATGTATCTCTGTCTCCCTCCGTACGTTCTGTCCCTCCATGTATTGGGGAAGCAACCTTGGCAGAAGCACCACCACGCTGTTGTTGCGTTCCTTACAATCTGAATGTGCACCGAATGCAGGCCCAGACCATTGCATCAAGAAGCGCGACACAGCAGGTGACATGTATGCGGGGTCTGGGTCCTGCAGCTTCCAGCTTGCTTCTGAAGGTTGCTTCGATTGGCGTACATGGCCCTGTTCTAGCCCTCTGTTCTGGACTCGGGCAATGCATGGGCATGGGAAAGAGATGGACACCGAGGGAAAGAACTTGGCCTGAACTTCTGCGTGGGCTCAGAGGTGTGCCGAAACGAGGCTTCCGAAATTGCAGGAGTGCCATCGCCTTGAGCGAACAGGATTGTAGTCACACTGCAAGACTTCAGTCCGCTTTCCCAGGTTATACCTAGGTAAACGGCAGCGACGCGGGCAGGAAAGATACTCCTTCCACCTTGGACACTGAACCCCATCAAGGCCACGCACCTTCCCCAGCATGTGCATTACAATACCTCGCACCTTGGGTCATGGCAAAGTCCTGTCCTTCAACCCTTGACTGATCCAAGCCAGGTTTCTGAACTTCCCATCTTCCACATTCACTTCTACCGTCACAGACCAACACTACATACCACACTTGCACGACAGCATCCATAGCTTTGTTCTCATTCTCTTCATCACTTCATCAACTTTTGGATTCGTATTTTCCCTCGTCCCGCTGCCCAGACTCCGTCCGTTACCCGTAGCTGCTGGCCCACCATGGTTCGAAAGACCTTCTTCCTGCCCTTGCTCGTCGGAGCGCTGGCTCGCATTGTCAGTGCGGAGGCGAGCAGTCCAAACAATGTCCTCCCGGGCTCCTACATCGTCGAGTTCGACGACTCTCAGGTACTAAGCCCACCCCGTGCAAAAGAAACAACCCGTATCGGAGCAGTCGTGGCTGACCCAATTGACACAGGACATGTCGCTCTTCCACACACATGCCGCGTCCATGGACGCCGAGATTGTCAACCGCTTCGACTACACCCTGTTCAAGGGCGCCACGGTGCAGTTCAAGAACTTGGAGGCGGCCAGCCAGCTTGCAGCGGAGATGCTGGCAATGCCCATGGTGAAGCAGATGTGGCCCAATCGGCAGATGAAGTCGCCCAGTGACAAAGTGGTGTGGGCTAGCCACCTCTCGAATCAGACCCAGATCGACAAGAGGCAGGATACCAACGACACCTTTTCGCCTCACGTCATGACCCAGGTGGACAAGCTTCGGGCCAAGGGGATCACGGGCAAGGGCGTCAAGATTGCCATCGTGGACAGCGGCGTGAGTCGGGCCCTGCGTCCGTGGTGAATCCATACGTGCTGACATCTCCCAGATCGACTACACTCACGATGCTCTCGGTGGTTGCTTCGGCCCCGGCTGTCTGGTAGCCGGAGGCTACGACTTTGTTGACAACGACGACGATCCTCTGGACACATGCAATGTAAGCCGTTTCCGCTCGGGCAGAAGACAAGTAGCTAATACCATATCTATAGGGATATGGCACGCACGTCGCAGGGATTATTGCCGCACAGGAAAACCCACTGGGGTTTACTGGTGCCGCTCCTGTGAGTAGCCTGCTTCACCTGCGGCCCCAATTTGATGGTTTCCTCACTTACACTCACAGGGCGTCGAAATCATGGCTTATCGAGTACTCGGCTGCGGCGGTGAATCCACGGAAGACTCAGTCGTGCGGGGGCTTCATGCGTGCACACGAGGACGGGGCTGACATCATCAGTGCGTCGCTAGGAGATGAAGCATTCTGGGACGAGAGTCCCGGGGCAATGGGTGTAACAGTTACGAGAATCGTTGCAGCTGGGATCCCATGTATAGCCGCTGCCGGCAACTCCGGGAACATGGGCCTTTTCTTTGTCAGCCAACCCGCCAGTGAAGATACGGTCGTGAGTGTTGCTTCATTTGACAACACAGTGACAACGGTGCTCAAGCTCTGGGCAGACTACTCCGTGGACCGGGGTGAACCGCGAGAGTTCAGCTTCACTACCACTACACTTGGCCAATGGTCAGAAGCACCAGCTCAACTGCCCGTCTTTGCCAGTCTTTTGGATATAGACAGCGCAGCGAATGGATGCAACCCTTTCCCCGCCGACACTCCCGACCTATCTGGCTCAGTGGTGCTTACCCGCCAAGGGACATGCTCTGCCAGTAAGATGGCCGCCCGTGCCGCCGCATTCGGGGCCAAGTATGTCATGTTCTGGGGCGCTGAGCCCGGCACACCGATGACAGACTCCTTGACGGATGGTATCATCGCTTCTGGGATGGTAGGTTAACCCTCTTCCGTTTCCTCTCGAGAGCTTCTCATAATACTGACCGGAGCGCTAGGTGTCGAAGGAGACAGCAGAGGAGCTCACGAGGCTCCTGAAGGCTGGATCAAATATCACATTAACACTGCCCGACCCAGAAAAGCTGGTGTCCATGTAAGTCTGGCAAAGGAGGACGCTTTTTGATGTATGGCTGACCGCGCGGGATGCGACAGCTTGAGAGAGGAGCCCAACAAAAGCACTGGCGGATATGCGAGTACCTATACAAGCTGGGGACCCTCATTCGAAGGGGCGACCAAGCCACAATTTGCAGCACCTGGTGGCAATATCCTGTCGACTTACCCCGGGAAATTGGCGAGAAAGGGCCAATTCCCTGGGTACGCTGTGTTGGTCGGCACGTCGATGTCCGCGCCTCTGGTGGCTGCCGCCTTTGCACTGGTTCACGAAGTCCGAGGCAAATTACGCCCTGCCGAGTTTGAGAATCTCTTGTCGGCCACGTCCAATCCGCAGTTCCTCAATGACGGAAGGAAGACCTTTGACATGCTCGCACCGGTCGCCCAACAGGGTGCCGGCATGATACAGGTATACGACGCAGCCTACGCTACGACGCTCCTTGACCGCTCCAGCCTGGCGTTTGGCGATGCGGACCATCATGCCGACGTCCTGAGCTTTGCCATGTCCAACACAGGCAGAGAGGAGGTCACCTACGAGCTCGGGGCTGTTGGAGCCGCCACTGCTTACACCTTCTCAAACGGGACCTACCCCGACCCCTTCCCCGGGATGGAGTTTGACGACGTGTATGCCACGATCAACTTGAGCGAGTCCAAGATTACTCTTGCACCGGGCGCCAGAAAGTTTATCTCGGTCAGGGCCACGCCGCCCGCTGTCAACGCGACACGTCTCCCCGTCTACTCAGGTTATGTGACCATCAACGGCACCAACGGCGAGTCTCTCTCGCTACCGTACCAGGGCGTCGCCGGCAGCTTGCACAACACGCGCGTGATAGGCTTCAGTGACTTTGTAGTCGCGACGGGCCGCAAGGACAAGCCTTGGGTTTATCCGCCAGCCATCGACACTCTTACCTTCAATTTCACCAAGGGTGGTTCAGACAAGAAAGGTCTTTCACAGTCGCAACCGGGAGCCTTGACAAGACTGGCCTTCGGCACGTCGCTTGTGCATATCGAGGCGGTCAAGGTCGACTCCGGCAACGTGACCTTGTCCAATTCGACCACGAACCTTGGCAACATCCTCGGGTCGCCCCTGCTCTGGCTGAACCGCCATTTGTCCCTTGCGCCCTGGCATGGGCAATTGGCCGACGGGTCATATGCGCCTAAGGGCAGGTATTGTTTTGCCGTCCGGGCGCTACACGTCTTTGGCGACCAGAAGAACGAGACGGATTATGATGTGGCGTTTACGGGGGATTTCAATATACAATACTACCTTTGAGGTGTGCCGGAGAGAGAAGCTTACGTTTCCACGAAGACCTAGAATTCTTTCCGACTCTTGCGACGCAGTTATAGAATAGTTCCTAATTCAATACATTACCGGCTCAATTGCTTGCGGCTTTGCTTGACGTGCAAGATGCGCGACCGTGCATGACGTGCCAAGTAAAGCAGCAAAGACGACCATGATGTCTCCATGTTGCACAGTGACGCATTGCGTGCATGTGGCCATCATAGTCGGCTGTGCTGAAGAAAGTGTGGACAGCGGCAGTTGGAATAAATCGGGGGATGCTGTGTCTTGTCGTCATGGAGCTCCAGAAACCCCTCCATTGACGTAGACGAGCCGCATGTGTTTCTACACCGGCCAATTGAACACCCTGCATTAGCTGCCTCGGCAATCGACAACCAGATCAGATCACATTCAAGTTGAAAAGACTACTTGTTCAACATGCTCCGACTCTTCTCGAGTACTGCCAGATCTTCTTTTGTACGCAGTGCATTCCGACCACTGATACCCGTAAACATCGTACCCAAAGCAACCATGGCGACAGGACAAGCAAACGACCTGAGCGCGGGCGCGCTGTTCGACGTGTCGCACGTGACGGCCGTGGTGACGGGCGGCGCGACGGGCATCGGGCTCATGATCACGCAGGCGCTGCAGTCCAACGGCGCGAAAGTGTACATCACGGGCCGCCGGCAGGAGGTGCTGGACCAGACGGTGAAAATGTACAGCAACGGGCCGGGCCAGATCATTGCGCTGCGGGGGGACGTGAGCAAGAAGAGCGAGGCGGTGCGGTTGGCCGGGGAGATTGAAAGCAGGGAGCCGAAGGGAGTGCAGTTGCTGGTGAACAATGCGGGGATTGCGCGGGATGACGATACGCGGTATTGTGAGTTTGCCCGTGGTTCTGCATGCATCAATTGGCGGTGGATGATGGGATTTAAACTAATACAAGCACAGCAAACAACGGCCAGCCCGACATGGGCGACGCCAAGGCCATCTCGGAGCACTTCCTCAGGAGCTCCGAGGAGCAGTGGCTCGAGACGATGCAGACCAACGTCGTGGGCGCCTACTTCATGTCCATGGCCTTCCTGCCGCTCCTGGCCAAGGGCGGCCCGTCGTCGCAGGTGGTCAACGTGTCGTCCATCTCGGGCGCGATGAAGGGGCCGAGCATGGGCCAGCCGGCGTACGCCAGCTCGAAGGCGGCGGCGACGCACCTGAGCCGGATGCTGGCGACCATCTTCAAGGACGTGAAGGTGCGGGTCAACGTCATCGCGCCCGGGCTGTTCCCGAGCGAGATGACGGCGGGCAAGTCGGGCGCGGACAACAAGAGCACGCTGGACGGGAGCAAGGCGACGAACCCGTCGGGCCGGCTGGGGGAGGAGAGGGATATGGCGGCGACGATTCTGTTCCTGGCGGGGCGGGGCGGGGGTTTTACAATGGGCAGATTGTGTATCCGGATGGAGGTGAGTCCTTTTGCAATTGGTTGTGATAATGGTTTTGGTGAGAGAGGCAATGATTGCTGACTTGATGAACTACAGGGTCTACGCTTATCCAGCCTGCTGTCGCGAACTAGGTACTGATAAACGCTCTAGGGATGAGACACGCATCCGTTGGGATCATCTAGTCTCTGCTAATTCCAGTGTGAGTACAAGATGTGATGGATTGATTGAATTCTTAGTGTCAAGATAGTAGCAAGTAGAATACACAGTCTGTAATAAA
This sequence comes from Apiospora aurea, assembly GCF_038362705.1. Classification (NCBI taxonomy): domain Eukaryota; kingdom Fungi; phylum Ascomycota; class Sordariomycetes; order Amphisphaeriales; family Apiosporaceae; genus Apiospora; species Apiospora aurea. Next base: position 6,644,302 of record NW_027117392.1, on the reverse strand, counting down.
TGACAAACTCACATCGGAAAACACTCCAGCACAAGGCACTAGTGGTTTAGTGGTAAAATCCATCGTTGCCATCGATGGGCCCCGCGTTCGATTCGCGGCTAGTGCAGTACCAACCTTTCTTTTTGCGGGTTTCCGTATTCTTTTTACGACTTCGCTAAATGTCACTGCTTGTAGCTCAAGCCTGGCTGCCAACCGTCGAACGAGGCATGGAACCAGTATTTACTTTACCCATTGCGCATCTGGTAGGCTTGGATGTCCCACCCGACCACATGGAGACATGTTCTCCGCTAAAACGCAATGGTGGTTGAGAGTGGCTTCTACATTGGACCTCAGGCAAGGATTTCTATACTTGATTCAGCTCAATATTTACAAATGATAGGCTGGCTAGGTTCAGCCTGCGCGGGATCGCATCGTATGTACATGAGAGCAATGCGCTTGTCAAGCCCAACACTCGAGCCTTCGCCTAACCCAACAACAACGGGGGGCTTCAAGAGACCTAGTAATGCCATTTTGTCAGTCCTGGCCGCTCCTTCTAATGCCCAGCGGTTGGGGAAGCTGCTCCTGGTAGACTGGTGGGCATTCAACCTCATCCCATTCACTCTTTCTTCGATGCGAGTGCTGCATACATCACCCGAGATTTCTCGGCTGCGAGACTCGGGACTGTCTGTCCAATGATATACTCGACACTTTGGCCTAAATCGAGCACGAAGACCATGTCGGCGTGGAGTCTAGACTTAGACATGTGCAATCCCCTGTTCGCCTTCAGAACTCTGGATCCGAAGCGCGCCATGTTCGTTAACATGCCGGCAAAGTGGCAGAGTGCAGGTCCGAGTTGCATTGTTCCCGTTCCCGAGCGGGATCCTGATATGGTTGTGAACGGATCCATACTGCAAGGGCTGCGGCTTCATCCCATCTTGGTACACGTAGACGCCGCGGTGAAGTTGGTTGCGGTGACACACTTCAAGTCCAGTGAGCATGCTCCGTAGCAGGTCCAAGTCTCCTTGCAGCCAGTGTTGCAGCATGAGCTCAGCACCAAACCGTCAGAGGTCTTGGTGGTCCCGGAGGTTATCCTAGGTATGCACGGGTACGGATCTTGGCAGCCCGTGTCGTCGGAGCAAGGGGCTCCGGGGCAGTTGGGATGGCACCCGTGTTCATCCTGGTAGCTCTGATCACACGAAAAGCGGCATTCGTAGGGGCTTGCTGGTTTCGTGACCGAAGGAATTGTCTCGGTTTGAGATGGAATGCCTTGTGCAGTGGTCGAGGAGGGCAGGCCGGGGCCGGCAGGGCCTGGTGAGGTCGCATGGTCGCTCCCCGTCCTAAGTATGTTCGAAATAACTGATTAGCACAAGACCAAACTAAAGATGAGCTCGACTTACGGTGGGTTTGAACTGGGTTTTAAACCCAAGCCCAGTCCCAGGCCCAGGCTCACCATTGCCACGATGGCCACGACGGCGATAGTCGTCAGCACCTGTCCCCGATGCTCATTGAACCACAGGTTCACATCGCGCTGGTGGTGGGTGTTATTGATGCCTAATCCATTGTGCTGGAGCCCTTGGCCGTTATGGTCATTGCCGTTGTAAACAGCCACATGCGAAACGTGACGTGCTGGCGACCCTTCCGACATGGTTGTAGTCCATACACGATTGCGCAGGACGACTATTTTGTAGTAACTGACTCCCTACGTGACAAGATACCAAGTCCCAGTCACGAAATGGCAATGTCAAACCTCATATTATATAATCGCGACTATGCGATCTTACTCAGAGTAGAACCCGAGTAGTTGTGGTTAAATCTCATGTCATACTGACATGGGACATATGGGATTGACAGCATCGCCCCCTTAATTACCGAGGTCTAACAACAGCCTTGTTTATTTTTGAAATGCCCATTTACACAGCCTCTTCAAGCCGGATTGACCGTTGGATTTTGCAAGCTGACCAGGAGGGTGTTGAAAAATATCTTCGTGCCCATTCCCTTAGCGATAGCAGGATAGCAAGGCACAATCTGGTCAAAATTTTCGTTCAATATGTGCCCGCATATAAGATCCATTGCAAAATCCATTGCAACTCAATGCTGCTGGTGTATCTGCAGTGAGGACCAAGCTTGCTGCAGCTTCTAAGCGAAAGGGTGCAGAATGTCGCCCGGTTTACGCCCGGGCTCTTGGGCAGCTTTAATGGAACAAGGCTCTGATACGACGCCACGCATCCGGCCTGCTGTGCATCCATGCACTGCATTTTGTGAGTGATGGCGTTACGTTTCGTTACATCGGGCGGTAATTTTGGCCCTTCGTAGAGAATCTCTAGGCCAGGTACAATAAATAGCAGTTGCATTATATCCTGGGGGTCTGAAATGGATTTTCTGTCCATCAAAGCGCCACTCAGCCTGATCTGAAGGCCACATTTGAGGAATGGTGTACGTAGCCGTAATATTTGCTTTTTCTGAGAGTACCTAGGAAGTGCGGAGAAGAGTCCAGAAAAGGAAATTTGCTCGGCTCATGCAAGGCTCTGGGAGTGCAGGGTTAGGTCAGCTAAATATATCTAAAGAATCTTACGTGAGTTTTGCTTTGCTGCTACAGAGTGTTGTAGGCCAGGTCTGATGCAATCCTGCTGCTACCATGGCCGAGATCCTAGCCGCCGTCGTAACTGCCGCCCAGGCAGCAGAGTATTGTCTGAAGCTGTGCGGCCTGCTCGATCGACTCTATCATGCATCCGAGGCTTCCCGAAAGCACCAGGAAAGGGTCCTGGAATTGGTTCCCCTCCTCGAGCAGATCCGGCAGGACCCAACCTTCGACACGCCCGAGATAAGCTGCTGCACCCGGTCGCTCGCTGCCATTCTCGAATCCCTCACGTTTCCGAAGCAGTATAAAACGCGGAGTCCCCGGTTTCTCAATTCAATCATCTTCGTCATCAGAGAAAAACGCTTCGGTCGCATCTTTGCCTCCATCGAGGAGAAAAAGAGCACTCTTACCCTATATATTACCAACACCACCCTAAAGGAAGTACGTGTTGGACTACGATATCACCAGAGACCAACAAAAGCCCTTGGCATGTGTCATTCAACAGCATGCGACGCGGGGCAGGAAGGACAGGACGTCGAAGGCAGCCCTTGCAATAAGCGAAAAGAGAGTCCGGACTCCGCTGGTATGGATGTGACCCTGCGGGAACCCTCTACATTGGATGCCATTGATTCAATAATCAGCAAAGCTATCGCCACTTACCAGGAAAGCAGCAACGACTCCAGGACCCAGGGTGGCCGTCCCCCAAGCCCGGCCGCCTATGATAGCAACGTGATGACTTCGCGCGGGCCCATGCTGAACGGCTACGATGTGAAAGGCCATGTCAGTGACGAGCGAATGCGCGAGTTTACGGAAAACAAGATTTATTACGGCAACGTCAAGGCACCAGCAACGTCAATCACACAACACGCGGACGGCCAAGGGGCCCATGTCCCCGGCGAAGACATCATGCACAATGGCCATGTCTTTAGGGATGGGAACCTGGCTGCCCACAATACCAAATACGTGGGAAACCGGATGGAGGTGGATGGCACGATGAGGAACGGGGACGAAATCCTCTAGCCAGACTGGGGCGGCTGAAGGAGGTGGGGGAGACGGCTGTCTGGAATGGAGGGGAGGTTGCTTTCATTGGATCAACTTGTTCCTTTGTCATGCTTACGGGACTCATACTGAATCCGGTCATTACCGTCACATTTCATTAACCTGCACTACACACACATACACGCACCGGCTGTGTAGCATTCATGCCAAATATCAGGGCTGCGAATTTGGTCTCTTCTTGGCAGAATACAGATAGGGGTGGGAGACGGGGCCAGACCTTGGGGTCTACGCCGTCTGACACTCCATGTGCGCCCAGATACGAGAACGCAATCAATCAGCCCCAAACAGGTCTGCATGACTGATTTGAACAGTATACGGTTTTCAATTCAACATACCATGCATTCCACACGATGCTTACCATGAGCTATATTCGGAGTTCTAGTGGGATGTCTTAGTAAGAGCAAGCCGCGCTGCAAAGCGGCCGTCTCACGTCTGTTGACTAATAGAGGATCATGTGGTATCAACTACTGGAAGATAGCCGAGGCATGATCCTGAGCTCTAGTTTCGTGGCTGTCCTCGGAGATACCGTCAAAACCAGGCATCCCAGAGCCTGATCCCAGCCAGACCCCCGCATCCCAGCCTTGAAGGGGACCGGAAATTCGTGGTAGAGGTAAGCGAGTCCGAGCTCAGCTAGACCGTCGTCCTGATGGTTCCAGACATATCCGATAGAAGGCGGCGAGGCTCCGTGGCTACGCACTCTACGACTGTCAACTGTAGCAAGGTGCAGTGACGTATGTTTCATCCGCGAGGGTTGCATGTCACTTGCTACTACACTGCTTCGTAGTAGGTTATCGCTAAATTATTGTCACTATCCCGATATTTGGCATCTGCAGTTAGCCTCGGATGCAACGACTATGGACGCCGGCGGCAAACATCAATGAATCACGATCGTCTGCTGGCTCACTATGCCATGTTCGACGGCCGTCAGTGCCTCGCCATTCATCAGCCCATGAACATACGCCTCGCCCACGAGTGTGCAGCTCACCACATCCCCGTCCTCGTCAGATCTAGGCGTTATCTCACCTGTCAGCTTCCGCACGAGGAACGGGACGTCGGCCCCCGGTAGGACGGAGACGCTGTCACCGACCTCGGTCGACTTGGGACCCCAGCCAACGTACCCCTTTTCCGTGACAAAGAACCGCTTCCCGTTGACCACGGTAGACACGATGGTGTTGATGTGCGTCAGGAAGGCCCGAGAAATGCTATTGAAGACCCCCTAAACGCATCTTCCGTAAGACCCCTCCTAGCCATAAAGGTGATGGCATTGTGCCCTTCGATGTACGTGTTCCAGAACTTGGTGAACGCCACAGCTTCCACAAACGGGGCGAGGTCGTTATTATTGGAGGAGTCCTTGCCGAACGGCGTGTTGCCAAACGAGGTGTTGGCGGTCATCGTCTTCCGGAAGGCCGTTTGTAGAGACTGGCTGGGCACGTGGGAATAGGGAATAGTGTCGAGCATAGTCCAGTAGGACCCCTGGATGTGCACCTGGCCTTCCTCGTCGCTATTACACACGATGTCCGGCGCCTTGCCCAGGTCGATCTTCTGGAATGCGTGCCCGGGGTGGACCGCGCCGACTCCGGGAAGGCACTGGACGCACACGTCGTAGTCGCCGCACTCGACGCATCGGTGCCGTGTTCCCCCGGCGGTGATTTCGCCTTCGCACACGTCGCAGTAGGCCCGGTAGACGGCGTTGCTGTTGGCCAGCATGAAGCACCACTGCCGGAAGCAGGCTCTGTCGTATTGCCAACCGGCGGTGTCGCGGCTCGGCTTGCCCAGGTGCGTGATGGTGTCGTAAAGAACTCCCGGGGTCCTTAGAAGGTTTGGCCTAGGAAACAACACCTCGGCCGGGCCCTTCCCTCCAGCTGCGAAGCGTCCGCGCATGAAGGCGCGGGCCAGATTCGTGTTCGTCGCGGTCTCGAGGTCGGTCTGCTGAGTCCAGTCGGGGCTCCAAGTAGGGAGACCATTTCTTCTCTTGTTATCCCCTCGGATGCCTGTGCCAGAAGGGCTGTTCAGGTCCTCGTCATTGGTAATGTACTGCAGCACTTTGAGGGACCGGGTGTGCTCAATCAAGCGGGAAGTGATATGGACGAGGCACTTCGCCAGGGGGGTATCGTAGCGTACGAAGTTGTTGGGGGTACGTCGTGCGCGAGCCCCGCAAAGGCGTAGACGAGGTCGCGAGGGTCCGTCGCGCTGCGCCCGGCCGTGTAGTTCAGGACCTCCAGCAAGGGCTGTTTCCCCTTTCGCCGCAGCTCGTGCCGGGCGTCGAGCAGGCCGAACAGGACCGCCATGGTCGCCCCGAAGGGGTTGTTGGCCTCGTCCAGGTTCCGCTGGGACTCCATCGCGACGGATACGCAGCAGGCGCCGTCGCGGAGGAAATGCTGGCGGAGCGAGCCCAGGTAGTCCTCGAGGTCCTGGAGGGTTAGGAAGTCGGCGCCGGCGTGGAACACGAGATCCTTGGCCAGGACGGCCTCTTGGAAGGTCCACGCCCGGAAGAACCAGGCATCCCAGTTGAGGTGGAAGTCTAGCAGCGCTTGGGGAGGATTCGTGTAGTGCCGCGTGTGATCTTTCCCGAACGACTTGACTGTCTGCATGCTCTCGGACATGTTTTCCTTCTGCCAGAACGTCACGACCAGGGAGGCTTGGAGGTAGACCTTGTCCATCATGGACACCTGGGCGTTGCGCTCCTGGAGATCGGCCTGGTTGATGCACACGGCATCCACCCACAAGTTGCGCGTCTTGTCTGGGTGCCGCAGGGCCTTGAGTGCATTGTACAGGTTCCTCGTAACGGGATGCGCTGCCCCGTTCAGGAGAATCTCCTTTGGGTTGTCTGGACTACCCCAGACGTAGGAAAGAGCCTCGTACGGTGGCTCCTCTTGTAGACTGGTAGTCCGCATTTGGCAGGAGATGGCCTGAGAGCCATGCTGACTGGGCTGCAGGTCCAGCACCCGGATTTCCTCCCGGGCCGCGTCTAACGGTTGCCAGCGATCCATGTTGGGGTCTTCAAGGAGGTGAAATATCGAGTTTGGAGGCTGGTTTCGCTTATAGGGCTAGATGAGAAATGAGTGAAGTGGGGATTATTCGAGGTTGCCTGCTGACGCATGCGAATGAAACCGGAAGTTTTTTTTTTATATCTGGTCGAAACCACTGTCGATTTTCTCAAGGCTGACTGCGTCATGACCCCGACTGCACATCAGGCTCTCGACTTAGCGCTGCATATGCATGCCGTTTCACTGCAATGTCTTGTGTACCTACGAGAGTGTTTATAGCAGAATAAAGATGCGTGGAAGCTAAGATATTTCCTAGGTGGCTTCCAGCTTGCGGTGGGCCGACATATCATGTCGTCCAATTACCGTGTTCCGTTGTATTTCCCCCCCTCATGTCTGTTTCTCTTTCTGCTTGGTTGAAAAAGGATACACCAACGCCAAGCCACTAGATACCCAATTTTAAGTGAAATGGATAACGGGGACGTTATCCGTTAGCCAGGCTGGGGCTATCTGGGACGGAGAGGGGTGGAGTAAATCGAGGATGCCCGTGGCCGACACGCCGAGTTGTAGCGGACGTAGTCCAATTCTCCACGATAGCCCTTGGTCGGCCACGGATACTGCTGCCGGGGACCTGCCGGGCGCTTGAGGCCGAGGGAGTTGACCCACTTGCTAACGACGTCCCAGACTGTTTACGGCATTGACTGAGCCGTCATCGAGTTTGACATGCCCGGAAAGATGACCGAGCGTTGAGTCAAGGACTTTATTTGAAATCCGATTAGCTAGAAGCAAAGGGACCAGCTGGAAGGGCGGGTCCAGTAGTTCACGTTCCGTTCATTTGAGAAACGAAACAGATGGTAGATAATGAGCGTATCTAGCAAATCTCTTTTGCTGGATGCAATTTCACCGCGGATTCACCAATCCAGACGTGCTGCCCTGCCCCGGCAGAATTTTTTGTAAGTAACTAAATGCTGGGGCTGTTTACAGAGGGTTGTCCAAGCTCCACAGGCACCTGATTGCCTATAGCACCTCTACCTGGGCTAAACATCACAGACGTACAGGGCAGACGTTCACTAACAGCACAGGTGAAGCCTTGTGAAACTCCCCTATAGCACTGGCAGTTCTTCTAAAACCTTATGGACTTGCGGCTCCTACTTATTGAATCGAAGCCAGGCCACGGACCTACTGTGCCATTTCTTTTCCCCTGTTGTCCCCTCCCTCCACAAAGCACAGCACGTTTGCAGTCTTAATCTTCAATTTTTTGTACAGGCGATTGCAGGTCGCTGTTTCTGCCGTTCGACTTAGTTTGTTCATACCCTTTTCGACTCATACCAGCGCGCAGTCCATGAAATGGGCCACACCGTTTCTCGTTTGCCCGCGCAAACAGCTCGTGGTGCTGCTGCTGGTACTGGAGATGCCGAGAATGGTTCCGACAGCAGCAAACATGTCGGTCATCAGCACTGGACACCTGGAATGACCTTTGGTGGGCTATTTGAGGCCAAGGACGAGCCTGACATCGAGGCCAACAAGTACGCGCCCCAGACGGTAACGACGACCAAGACGCAGAGACGCACAGCTACCAACGGCACCAAGCGAGTCCGTGAAGAAGATGCCACCGATATCGCCACAAACCACCCGATCCCCCAGCGCCGCAGGCTAGAAGAGCCGTCAATCCAGCCCACCCCAACAGTCGGAAGCCAGTACGCCGCAATTGACGAGTTCACCTTTCCCCGACCCGACACCATGATCGCCACCGTTCCAAATGATAACGCGCGTCGTGCCGCGGTGAACATGTTCTTCAACCGGCAGTCACCCGAGTATCCCTTCAGCTTTGAGATGCGAATGCGCACCCGACCTCCTCCGTTTCCCAGTCCCATTACGTCGTTCGATCTCACATCCAATGGGATGACGGCTGCAGCTTGGGGATATGACGGCCTTCGTGCTACCATCGATGACTTGGCCGAAAAGTCAGCAATTGATGACAAACACACCCTGTTTCATGTGCAGGTTAGCGGAGTTACCCCCGACGATAGGAAGCATCAGGTCGAAACCATCCAGACTACGACGAACCGTCTTTCATATGCCGATACCGCTGCCAAGACGCGAAGCGAAGGCAGTACCAAGAAGAACATGATGACCAACAACGTTAACGGCAAGGCCAAGACTCGTCATGGTGCTGGTAACAATGCGACCAAGCCCACAGCTGCTCCTCGTGGCCGCAATGCCCTCCGCACACTCGATGGCAACACTGCCGGCCGCCAGAAGACCCAGAAAGACAAGAAGAACCAGGTGCTCCGGCAATTGGATCAGGACATGTATGATTACTGGGCGCACGGCCCAGTCAAGGAGGACAAGGACATCAAGGTTGAGGAAGACTGAACAAGTAGAAGGGCTACTTAGGATATGGCTTGTGTAGTTTTGTCGCTACTGGATTATCAGGGATGATGGTACTTGGCTATGATGCGATTGGCTATCTTGTGGCGTGCTTGCCAGACCAATAACGCACCCCATAAGCTCAGATCCTTGCAAGCGATATGTTCCCGAAGCTCTGACATGCCCACTCGATACGGATAGTGTACTGAAGGAAATCTCAATGTATTCTGTTCTTATTTCACGTGGGAGATCTTGAAACCTCCAGGAACTCTGGTCTGGAAGAATCCTTGCGGGTCGTACTTGGCAGCGACCCTTTTCATGAATGCTATGTTCTGTTCCATAGATGCTGGTTAGTTGGCCGTTCCTCAGACACATGTATGATCTAACTCACCTCTGCACCATATGACTTGAGCGGGTCTTGCTTCGGGTTAACATAGTTGACATACCGCCACCGCGTCGCCGCCCCGATGGCCTCCGCAAACGCCTCGAGCTCCTTCGTGAGAGCCGCGATCTTGCTCTGGAACAGGGCCTCTGCCTCGGGCGTGCGCGCAAACGCACGATTGAGTCCTCGGTCAGGCTTTTGTCCATGCCTAGCACGTTGCCGCCTGCGTTCTTTTGCGCGTAGTGCTTGGGCAGCTGCTGGAAGACGAAGATGATGCGGTCGACGTCGCCCATGGCGCCCTGGGTCTCGTCGAGGAGCTGCTGGTATAGCTCGGTCGCCTTGTCGACGACGCGTTTGTTGTTTTGGAAGCAGAGGGAGAACCAGACGTAGCTAAATGAATGGTCAGATTAGTCTGAGAAGCAGAGGTAGAAACAAGGCAGTGCCACTGAATCTACCGGTCACCTCCATTGTCTGACATGGCGGCTGCCAGCTCGCTGTACGTCTGCGTCGCCCGTCCGTCGGAGAGGCAGGGCACTTCGGCCATGGGCTCGAACGAGGTGGAGTTGGTAACGCCGTCCGTGTTGATAACGGTTGACGAGACGGTCGATGATCTGGTTGCCACATCGTACATGTAAAGCACGATCTGGCTGTCGGCGGGATTCTGCTCGTTGATATCAACCAGGCGAATGAAAGAGTCGACGATGGTGTCCCGGTGGTCCCAAGCAGCTGTAACCATGCCGCCGTAGAGCGGGCCGGCTGGAAACGCGGCAAAGTCGAACCGGGTCACGATGCCGAAGTTGCCACCGCCGCCCTTGAGGGCCTTGAACAGGGCCGGGTTGTGCTTGCTGTTTGCGTTGACGATCTGGCCGCTGGCTAGCACGACTTCGTAGTTCGTCACGTCGTCGCAGGTGAAGCCGTGCCGGCCAGAGTGGAATGACAACCCACCGCCGAGGGTGAGGCCGGCGACGCCGACGGTGCCGACGCGGCCAGCAGTGACGGAGAGTCCGTACTTTTCGACTTCGAGAAGAGCGGATGTCCATCGTGAGCCGGCGCCCACAGACGCAATGGCCTAGAGTTGAGTTGAGTCAGCGTTTGTTCAAGTACATGAACATTGCTCTGGACCTACACCAGTGTCCTTCCTGTTTGGCAGATGCACTTCGGCCTGGTTGAGAAGACTCAAGTCGATCGTCACACCATCGGCGACATTGTTGTTTGGCCAAATACTGTGGCCGCCACCCCGCATGGCCACGTTTCCCGCCGGGAGTTTCGACAAGACCTTGATGGCTCTGGAGACATGCTGTGCAGTTCGCGGTCGGAGGACGCAGGCCGGCTTGATTTCCCGGACGTCAAGAGAGTAGTAAGAGTCGAGACTGGCCCGGTAGCCGTTGCCGGCCGTGGAAGGGAACAATGTGCTATCGCCAAGCCCAGCTGCTACAAGCGCCTTGCACTGTCTCACATCCGGATTAGCAAATAGCACGTACAGGAGCCATGGGAACCAAGCCTCGGTTGACTTACGCCGCGTAAACCAACCGGTGCTGTTGCCGCTGCTTCGGGGGCCAAGACGACCATGGCTGCAACGCCGAGAGAAAGAGGAGTGAAACGCATCCTGACGGTGACAGGTCGTGTTTACCAAGGGTCTGGTTGCCCTTGATTCGGGACGAGATATTTATGGAATTGACCACGCGGGATGGCTGGCTCTTAAAGCTGGTCGGGGCGGTTTCACTGCAGGGCTCCTTGCTTCGGTCTTTCCGCTTATGCGAAAGGAAGAGTGTATATTGTCAGATTGACATTGCCTGACCACCAAAGCGTGCTATATGCAGCGATCCTTGCCGTTGGAAACCGACATGCGAAGAAGCAAACAAGAGTCTCGTGGTGTCGCTTCCACCCCCGCCTCTCATGCATGCATTCGCGGGAGGTCAGGGCTCCGATGATTTGCTACCAATTAGAACCCCGACTGGCTGGAAAGACGTCTAAGCGAACTGGTCTAGGCACATCTATATCTGCTGCACTATGGTTTGTTTAGGCCCTGAGTTGTGACACCAAAAATCACCCTTGTAGGTCTAGCAAACAGTCAAAACGGTGCCCGAGATCAAATGAAGGGTAATCCCTTACACCATCTGGGGCTCCCCGCCTTGCATCGAAGTCACCTTCTTGTTGCGGATAAGGCCATGTTGGAACCCTCTTACGCGATGGAACAAGCCTGGCAAAGCCATGATCAGCTATTTGTTTGCTGGAACTTCCCAAACGTCTCCATCTGGTCCATGTTTGCCGTATCAGCATTGTTTCTTTCCCTTCGCTTCTACTGTCGACTCGACCGTTCTGGGCGGCTCATGCGCGATGACTGCGTCCTGGCTGCTGGATGGGCCTGTATGCTCGCCTCGACATCTCTGCTGACGAAGGCAATGAGCCTGGGCTACATCGACACGGTGTTGGGCGATGCGACCGTTACTTTACTGGCTCGATGTGCTCACAGTGCGTACATCCACTTCGTAACCGGGGAGGCCTATTTCACTGGTTGGAGCTGATCGCAAGAGAAACAGCTTGCCACATGGCGTCGCTTTCACTGACGAAAACCTCATTCGCGGTAACCCTGATACCAATCACCCGAGCGTGGCAGCGGGGCGTCGTTTGGTTCATCATCAGCAGCCTCAACGTCGTCTTCGCTATCCATATCATACTCCTGTGGCGCCCATTTTGTCAGGGCGAGACGCCGTACGACCTGCATGTCAGCTGTTGGGATGCTAGCCATGCCGTCACGCTCAACATCTTCAGCTCGCTCTATTCCAGTGTGGCAGACTTTGTGTTGGCGTTGCTGCCTGTGAGCTTTTTCCCCCTCGACCGACTTATATCATGATTAATACTAAAAGTGTGAGTAGTGGAAAGTCTTGATGGACCTGCAAATGAAGAAGTCAGAAAGAATCAGCCTCGCGATCGGCATGAGATTTGGCGTTGTGTAAGTTGAATGACACCCTGTCAAGTATGCAGCGACTGACCTTTAGTAGCGCAGGTATTACTGGTATCATGAAAGCCGTGCAAAGCGTGACCATTCTTGATTCGAGAGTACCAGACTGTAAGTCTCACAGTCATATGAACTCTGCTGTCTAGTCACTGACGTCGTGTTGGTGATAGTCAAGTATAACCTCGTCATCTTCTGGATCTTCACGTTGGCAGAGCCCAATGCCACCATCATCGCTGCCTGCGTCCCGGTCCTTCGCGTGCTGTTCAAGGATGCGAGGAAGAGGTACTATGGATCCGAATCCCCTTTGACTGGGCGGTACATCAGGCCGAGCAACCATAGCTCCGGGGCGTTTGCGGGCCGACGCCCACGTGGGGCTGGTTGCGCCGATTCCCAGAGCGAACAGGCTATCCTTGATGGAGGCATTACTCGGACACGTGAGTACGTCGTGGGCATTGACGAAGACCGAAGCTTTGAGATGAGAGACCATTTGTCCATTAAGAAATAAGATGATACAAAATCGGTTCAACCCACAGTGGACCCATAACCTTCGGCCAAATTGTAGCTCTGGTGCTGGTAAGTCTAGAGTCATGCCTCAAAGTATATGCTCGGGAGCTAATGCAAAAGCAGAGTATAAACTATGAAAGAGATCGGACGAGATGCAAGCCAACACTGGCAAGCCACGAGGATTCACCGCCTTTCTCCGGGCATTCCTTCTAAACGAGCATCCGAGGCCGGTAATCCCGACTAGTCGTCCCAATAGGCTCGAGAGACGACAGTCACTGCCCCCGGGCCTTAAGTATACATAGAAATGCTGCTTTGGTGGCAAAGTACTCACATGGGAGATGGCATAGATGCACTCATGTCAGTTCACCAGGTTGATTTACGATATTGATATCTTTCAGGCTCGTACCACAGTGTTGCTGAATTATGTATGCGAGTTACTAGATAATGATTGGGCTTTCATAGAAGAATGATAGAGAGGGGACTGTCAGAGTGTATGCCCTGTGACAGATAACTACGTTAAGGAAATCCAACGAAAGAGAATTTTAACCATCTTAGCCTCGCACATGCCTGCCGGCAACTTTAGTCCGTGACATGAGGATGATGCAGGCAGCAGGGCTATGCATTACGTAGCAAGCCTTTTCTCGCGCGGCTGAAGGGTATGAGCAGGGCCTTCTCGCGAACAGCCATGTCGACGGCGCAACCAAAGCAGCAATCGCGCGTCTGCAATACACACTTCCCCCTGCAAAGGCCGCAGAAATTTGCCGTTCGATGGGGGAGTCGCTGACCAGTGCAACGTGGGCTTTGGCATTGGACTCAATGATATCACTGTTCCAACCGCTAAGGATGTCTGTGAGCTTCCACCCGTGGAACGATACTGGCTGCAGGTGGGTCGGATGATCACAAGTAGGCTTGTGGGCATGGACTTGGCTTAGGTATATGTCGTGCGGATTCAAGCACCGCATTGAATCGTCGACCTTGATCAGGGTTAGGAGCATGTGCAGCGATCCTGTGGACCCAGTACTGCAGTTTGCATGCTCAGTGGCTTGTCAGGGTCAGACGCCGTAGCTTCATGTTGAGTCTGGCCGACACTCAGAAGCGGCGGCGGCACATTTAGGGGGCGAGCTTTGTTGGTGACATGAGGCTTGTAGAACCCACGGTCTTGCATGAAGTTCTCTGGCACGCCCATAAGAACCTTGACACCCCAAGAGCCTTTGGCGCTGAACTTGCTTCCCGGGTGAAACCAGGATGGGATCAGAGTGATGGGTCCAAATGTGCATCCTAGGATATCCCCTAATTCATCTAAGGCACTCCGTATTCCTAAATCGGCAGGAATCCCAGTGATGACAGTTGCGACGAGTCGAAACCAATCTCCCCAAAGTATCATGCCCTGCGTGGCAAGGCTGTCGAGGACCCTGATTGTAGCATCAATGACTGGGGTGGAATAGGGGTCTGTGGGTGAAAGGTTGGACGCGCTCGTGGCTCCAGCTGCCTGAGCCAACGCATGACCAATCAGCATCAGAGCTTGGGCTAGGATAACGCTCTGCAGACATCCAGGACGCAATCGGTACTCTCCCTTTTCACAGCCGCAGACACATCGCTCGCTGGCGAGGTCCATGATATCCTTAAGTTCCGAATAGTGATCGAGGACGTCTTCTACGTCGATAGTTGATGTCTCAGAAGCAATCATCGAGTCCTCTGGACTCATGTGCTCTCCATCCTGCTTATAGACTTGACTTGTCTGGGCTCCTTTATCTTCGCCCGATAGGTTCTCCTGGCAAAGACTCGGAAACGCCCACATCCACCACTCAACGGTTGTTTCGCTTTTCTCGTCTATCCGGAGAGCGATGGATGAGCCAGTAGCTCGTACCTTTTGATTCAATACCGTCCTGACAAGACTTTGTGCACACAGCCTCGCCAGCTTCTGTTCCTTGCGGCTTAGCTCGAGCGTAGCGAGGCTGTAGGGGTTATGAATGTCGTAAATATCCAAACGGTATGCGCCTGCGTGGTCCCACTTCTCGTGTGTCCTTGACTGAAAGTTGGCCGTTTCGGACCATCTCTCCGACGACTGGTTTTGATGAAGCTCGCAGACATTGATTTGACTAGGAGAATGCTTGGCGGTGCAGTCCCTCGTGCATTCCGGCTCTGTAACGAATATTTGCAGTACCCTGCTGGAGTCTCCAAGTGGCTCGACAAAGATTTGCCTATTGCTGACCCAGACCTCCAGAACTCCGCTCCAGTGATAATAAATCCAGCCAATGAGATCCGTAGCGCAATAGGCCATGGTCACAAGTGTCGAGTCCGAAGTGGATAGTTGAATCTCAACAATGGCGCGTGCGAGGACTTCGGGTGATAAGACGTGTATAGGAAGCGATCTCAAAACATCGGGCATGACTTCTAGACGTGGAAGGCCGGGTACATCCACGACTCCTTCCCCGATGTTGACTGAATTGAGGGCGATGATATCAACCATCTTGTCAACTGCTCGGCTGGTTAGGCTCCGTGCGTAAGGCGCCATGCGGCTCTGAGTCCGCTCAGTGTGCCGGATGAAAAGCTCCTTGAGCATCAGGGAGACCTTGAGGACCGGTCCGTGACGCAACAGAACGGCCGCTGTCGTCACCATCCAGCAGAGACATGGATCGCCCATGACGAGACGGCCCAATTGGCTTGGTACGAAGAGTTTGAGACTCGGGATCGTAGACGAGTTCGACACTCGGTCCGAAATGGCCTGTAGGACGACATCCCCATGCTTATTGGGCGATGCCTTGATAGCCTTGGCAAATTCGAAGGTGTTTACCAGCTGTGCCTTCCCAACCCCTTTGTGACATAGCCACTGCACCATGCCCTGAGCAGCACTGGTAACTAATGCATCGTTGGAAACAACCTTGATAAGGTCCAGGGTACGTGCTGCAAGGTCTAAGCGGCTAGAATCCATGTTGACTGCTAATACCGTTAGGAGGGGAGAAGCTCAGCAGGCGGCATGTACTTGAACGGTTTCGACGTTGGTATATGGGAATGTTGACATATGACCATTCAAGAGTTGTGATCGATAGTCAGGGAAAGCTCTTCTTGGTTCTCGCTGAACGTTGTCCCCTTCTTATACGATGTGACCTCGTTGAAGGCGTAGAATGCCGCGGGCAAGAGGCAGACCACAGTCGGGCGACGAAGAGGGGTTGTGTAATTAACACACCTATGTTGGCATTGCACCGCTAACAGCCAATAGTTGCAGTAAATCAAGGGGCTGTGTGATTACGCCCACACCGACTACATCATCCTTGCAGGAAATATCCTCATCTGCTGACGAGGCTCTCAATAAGACCATGGTTTGATTGCCTGTCCAGAAGACGGGCTGAGTTTCTAATCGCTTCCATTCATTGTCCTTAATTCCTCTGGTCACGTAAACGAAGTGTCAAGTAATGTGCCATAGATTTGGAAACCTCCTGCGTATGCCTGATTAAAACTTGATGGAATACTATTTCTTCCTTCTTTTTGCCTTCTTTTCTTTTTGGAAACCCATCCTCATGACTCTTGTCGAGACATTGCCAGTTTCCCTCCATTAAGAGGTATTACTGCTGTTTCAGGGATGAATGATTTCAAATTGTTTCAATTGCCGAGGCCCTTTCGCGACCATGATTGATTCTCGGTTTTTGTATCATTATTGCATGAGATGAGCAGCACCTGGTGTGGCATGGTAGTATTTGGCCCCCTTGGAGAAGCAGAGAGTGACATGCATGGCCTAGCACAATCCTGGTTCCTGCCTTCTCGTCGTCCGCGGACCCTTTCTTCTCTCAGTACTATGCATGTATATTCTGGGTAAGCCAACGATATCCACCACTGATACTGTATCAGGCACTTGAGTTCGTCATCACAATATATTCAATTTCTAGATCATAGACGGTCCTTATTAAGCCTTTGCAGTACATCTAAGGACCAGCAACTGGCTTATACTCGACGTGAGGCAATCGAACAAAGAACATCAGCGCCAAGCAGACGGCCATGAGGGAAGCCAACGCATAATAAGGCAGTCCCAAGAATCCGCCCCCGCCCAGCTCCATGCCCGACGTGAACAAGCCGGCCAGCATCGGGCCCGAGTACACGGACCCCACCATATCGACCATGGCCACCAAGCTGAAGAGGCGGGAGTGGTACTCCGCGTCGAAGAACCCGCTCAGCAGGCTGCGCTGGTAACTGCTGGACCCGGCCCCCAGCGCCAAGACAAGCAGACCAACGATAAAAAAGCCCAGGTTCGCCGCAGCGCCCATGAGGAGAGCGCCGGGGATCGCGACGCAGAAGGAGAAGCGGGCCAGGTAAAGATCCCGCTGCGCGTCGGACCCCACGCCGGCGCGCGCGCGGACGAGGCGCGCGAGGAGGGGCAGGCCGAGGAAGAGCTGGGCGAGCTGGGCGAGGCCGTAGACGGTCTGGACGTAGCCCGTTTCGTTGAGGCCGATGAAGTAGCGGATCGAGAGGTACTGGACGAGCAGCTGCGTCGTGGCGGGGATGAGGGAGTAGGATAGGAGCACGGCGATCAGGAGGCAGGCCGAGGAAGGTCGGCCCACGAAGGGCAGGAAAGACCGGAGGGCCTTGGTGGCTTGAGTGAGCGCATGGGTCGCGGAGGAGATCCGGAAGGGGCCATCGCTGCTCGCCCTTGTCGAAGCGCTGCTGTGCTCGGAATACCGTTTGGTATCGGGCACAAACCCAGCCGCAGAAGCGCTCAAGCCCAGAAGCGACACGCCCAAGAGCATCGGGATCCAGGGCCCAAAGGCCCCCATCAGGGCAGATGCCAGAGAGGGAGCCAGAAGACTTGCGGAGAGCGCCGCTGCGTGAACGCGCATGAAAAGCGAAGCCCTGATTCCAGATTAGGCGCAATGCTCGAATAGTGAAGATGTAGTTTCTGGAGAGCGCTCACCTGATCTCCTCTGGTGCCGCATCTGTGATGGTGCTCAGAACGACGCTTGTGAGCATCGCATTCCCTCCACCGATGACTAGCCCTGCCGAGGCGAACCAGACGGTCCAGGACGGTATATGGAAGTTGAGCTGGAGCCAGATCATTGCGAGCCAGATAAGGTTGTCCGCCGTAATTCCCGTAAGAGCCAACACGAAGACTGGCTTGCGTCCAATCCTACAAGATATGTCAGACCTCTTGAAGAAATGTTGATATGACAGCTTCACTTACCTGTCCGCCACCGTGCTCCAAGGTATCGCCCCAACGAACCCGATGACCGACTCGAGCGCGGCCCCGACGGCAATGATGTATGCGACCGTCGACTGCACCTCTTTTCCCTTACACGACGACTCCAGAATGCTGCCGTTATCATCGAGCAGGCCGGCCACCTCGGCGCCTTCGAGAAACTCTCGACACACGGCGGTCTCCAGGAGCTGGATCTGCGGGATCGTGACGAGGCCCCCGGCCCCCGCCGCCACGAAGATGATGGCGCACAGGATGTTGGTGGTGCGGTAGGCGACGCTGTCGCTGTGCATGTTACGCTGGGTGTTTGATGGCTTGTCATCGTCGCCCAGGACGTCTCCGGCCATGATGGAATGCGCCGAGTGGTTGGGTCTCTCGTTATTGGCACCGCTGGCGACCGTGCGCGCACCCATCGGTTGGAGACGCGATGCTTCCATGCTGATTACTAATTCTAATTCGGTGTGTTTTAACTGAGCCGGTACGATACGGGTTGGAAGGCCAGGAAATCGGAGAGCAGGAAGTCTCGGGTTTAGTTTTCTCGCCTACCACGGCTCTTTGGGCGCCATGTCAGCCCCCGAAGCGCACCACTGGGGAACTGTACACATTGTGGCGCGCGCTACTCGGGGGCGTTGTGGACCATTCTCGGAGGATTGAAAGACTCGTCACTATATCGTTTCGATGCCGGTTCAATCCTCGTTTTATCTTCTTGGTATCTTCCGCCTCGGGAGCATCATAGGAGCTCCGAGATGCGAGCGAGTGGATTTACAGACCAGGCACATAACTTCCATCACAGCAGAGGGAAGGCAACATTAATTTCACTGCTAATGAATATCATCTAAGTTGACTCCGGGACGTAGGTGTAGTTCTATAGCACAGATTGCTGCATTGTCTCTTTCTTAACCACATGCCTATACATACTTCCCGTAATAATTCTTAGTCCAAGACCGCGCTCGCCGCATTCTCCATCGTCCACCTCTGGATCTTGCCAAAGTCGCGACATTTCCGCCGCATGTTGAAGTCGCTCTTAAAGCCTACCCCATTAGAGTCGTCCCGCTCAAACACGACGGGCGTCACGTCCGCGTTGCACATGAGGTACTTGCGGATCGTCTCGACGCAGTGGTCGACGTGGCCGCGGACCAGGGCCTCGGGGGCCCGGAAGGTGGTCACGTTGCTGTAGTCGTACTGGTCGCGGTAGGTGTACTGCCGGACGAAGTTCTGTTTTGTGTGTTAGTCTGCTGTGATCAGAGTTGCCAGGGAACGATAGCAACACGTACGAGGCAGTGGAGTTGGTGGAATACGTTAAGAAAACCCTGGACCCCGCCGTCATTCGTGTGGGCGTATCTCTCCGCAGGAGTCTTGTTGAGTGCCTGGAGCTTATCTTCCGGGAACTGGATGTACGGCACTGGTTGCGCCGCCCGCGTACCAAGTTAGCCAAAGAGTGTCTTGATGTGCTTCATGTGGGGATGGCACTTACGCCGCCAGAGTCTGAGCCATGCATCTTCGACTGCGGGTGTGGGATGGCCGCGATACGGCGACGGCTGCATCAGATGGTTTTGCTCCGTGTAATCTTCGAATTCCAAGTCGCCACTATCTAGATAGGGCGCTGTAGAAGAATGAGTCAGCTGATGTGCGTCGGAGCAGAGGATTGTATTTACAGACAGGAAGACTTACAATATGGCGATAACTGCACCGCACATCGGCCATCGCTCGGTCGGGCGCCAAGAACGGCGTGTATTGAAAGTGCAACTATGAGGATGCACTGTATCAGGAAAACAGCCAGCACGATGGGCTTGCTTTCGAGGACGCTTCTGCGCTGTGCGTATTCCGGAAGGTAGGGATCGAGACTTGGGCCCCTTTCCTTGGCATTGACAGGAACCCGTCCGTACCCTGTGTGGGACTTGTTCTTTCCAATATTGAACCACATTGTTTCTAAGAAGACGAAGCTGTCGGACGGCTTAATTGCTCCTGCCAGCCTCAACTAATGATTTTGACAGAAACAGGGGCGGGTTTGTGAAGTGCAGTAGACCATACAGCGGCTGAACTCACACTGCCCCCTGAAGAACGTGGGGTAGCGGGCAATCGATGCTTTCCCCCCCCGCGCCAAATCGGCGCCAACAGCTGCATGGGCAAAAATGGCCAGAGCCCTTTTGCAGGGGTAAAACGGGGGGCTTCGAAAACGCCGAGGACATTGTCCAAAAACACGAGAACCTAGAGAAATGTAAGTTTTTTAATCGTCTAATTAAGCAAAGAAGTATGTTTCACTGTCTAGGTTTCGAGAGATGCATTATCGGGTATTACCAAGCGGCAAAGGGGACAAAGTCATTGATGTAAAGTACCTAAGAGGAGTACCTAACCAAGTGCCAATTGGCCGAAACGCTGTAAATTGAATACCCCAAGTAAACTCGCCCAAATCAATCAATCAGTCAATCGATCCATCACGACTCCGTCGTCGACCCGATGGGGAAACAATCATGGTACATGACCGGATACGCCCACTTCTGCAGCTCCGCCGGGTCGTCCCCCTCGACCAGGCTGCCCCCGATGTGCTCGACGCAGTGCCGCGCGTGGTAGAACTGGTGGCAGCGCGCGTCCATCCACTCGAACCCGTGCTCGAGCGCGTACGAGACCTTGCGCCAGCAGTACAGGCAGTGCAGATCGTGCGACTGGTGGTACGTCGTGTACGCGAAGCTGAAGTTGCCCGCCTGTAGTAGGCTGATGCCTTGGGCGCCCGGCCGCACGCGTTGCGTCACGTTCTTGTCCCAGTACCACGGCCACAGGACGTGCATGTCGCCAAAGTGCTCCTGGAACTCGTCCACGACGTCCTGCCAGCCGCACTGCGAAGGCACCCAGGCGCTCAGCTGCGGCTCGAAGAGGCAGCCCCGTCCGCGGGCCTCGTCGGGGCTCGCGCCGCATTGCTTTCCTCCGTTCCCGTCACCGGCCGCGGCGGCGGACGGCGAGGTCAGTGCGAACATGAGACCGAGGCTTCCCGCGAACAGGACTGAGAGGAGCAGGACCACCTTGACGGGTGGCACCAGACCACACAGAATCACCCGACTGCGGTCGCGTAGCGAGAGGTCTTCTTGCTTGTCGGGAATATCGTCGCCGCCGTCTGAAGTAGAGGCCTTGCTCGCGGTAGAAGCGCCATCAACATCCGCTTCTTGGTCTGGTACGGGAAGATACGGCGACCGAGAAAACCACGACGCGAGGCCGCCACGCCGTGAACTCGAGGGCAACTTGACTCGCATGATGGAGTCCATGATTGGTTTGGAGAACATGTTCCGATAGGTGCACTCAGCGGGAGAAGAATGTTTGGTTACATGTGAGATAGCTGCTGCGACTTGTTCTCCAGGTTCACAGAGAGTGGTATTCCGTCTTTCCCAGGGTCGTTGGCGATTCTGGCCTCGACTGCCTAGTTTGAGGGTACTGGCGCGACCACTCCTCCTCATTCACAAAGTCATCAGCGCTGCTTGCATCATGGCGCTCATGTAGCGATGGGCTATGGCACTTTCCATAGGCCCTCCGGGCAGTGATTGGTCTTCGCACGAAGTCCGGAACCTTTGGCGCGTCAATCAGAGTCCAGAGTGAGCGCCGCTGGCGTTGGCGCCGTCCTGCAGGAATAAGCGCCTCTATTGCGGCAGTGCCTCACCGGAGCAACCCATCAAGCACCGGGGCCTGGAGCTCGGAGGGCTTTAGTGAGTGAAGGATTCATTGTGTTAAGGTCAGCTATTCGGACCGTCCAATCCAATCCAATCCAACCCCCCGCCCAAACAACCAGTTACCCAGCAAGTGAGACCAATCCTCGCCTTCCAATCATGACCACCATCACCACCACCACTCCTACCACCGTCACCATGGGCAGCCTCCAGGACCCCAGCCTAGACAGCCGCCTCCCCGAGTCCGAGAAGATCCAGATCCTCCTCAACAGCACCCTTTACGACGAGTCCCTGCGCGACCTCGCCTACATCCCGCGCTTCCAGCACCGCCTCGCCATCCTCAAGGCCCTCTCCATCCCCGCCGGGTCCCGCATCCTCGACATCGGCTGCGGCCAGGGCGAGTCCACGCTCGCCCTCGCCCTCGAGCTCGGCGAGCGGTGCCGCGTCACCGGCATCGACACGGCGCTCCCGGACTACGGCACCCCCTACACCGTCAGCCAGGCGCAAGCCCACTCGCTGCGGTCCGTCCTGGGTCCGCGGATCGAGTTTCATCGGGAGGACCCGGCGACTCACCTTTTGCCGGAAGGGTCTGACGCTCTTCAGCAGCAGGCCGCCCCTCCCAAGTACGACGCCGCCGTCCTCTGCCACAGCATCTGGTACTTCCCCGACCAGTCCACCGTGACCCAGCTCTTCCAGGCCCTCGCCCGCGCCGGCGTCCCCCGCCTCTACCTCGCCGAGTACGACTACTCCGGCCCCCTCCCGGCCCAACAGCCTCACATCCTCGCCGCCCGCTCCCAGTCCCTCTTCCACGCCTGCAAGACGCCCCGGGCCGCCGGCCGCTTCACCCTCAACATCCGCGCCGCCCCCGAGGCGTCCGTCGTCCTCGACGCCGCAAGCGCTGCGGGGTTCAAGCTGGTGCGCGAGGGCGTCGTGGTCCCCGACAAGGGCATGCTCGAGGGCCACTTCGAGGCGCGCTACACGCAGGGCGACAAGTACGCGGCGCGCGTGCGGGCCGAGGGCCTGAAGCCGGAGCAGGAGGAGGAGATCTTGTCGTATGCGCCGCGGATCCGGGAGGAGCTGGAGAAGCTCAAGGAGGCCGGGATCGAGAAGGCCATGGTGATGGATACGCGCTGGCTCGAGTTTGAGCTACAGACAGCTGAACCGGAGAAATCCTTATAGAAACTAGATTAGTTGATTGCGCACGGAAATAGCAATTTGAGTTGCTCCCACGAAACTTCATTTGAAAGGCCGAATTGCTCCTTTGTTCCTTTCAGGGAGTCAGCCCAGTACTCTAGCGAGCTGCACTAGACACCCGCCCCTAACAGTGCAAAAGGATCGCGTTGCCAAGTCAGCATTTTGGCTGTCTAATAGGTAGAGCTTATTAAGTCGATGCACCCCCTACGCTCACACCCCCCAACGGACATAGGCAAAAACACCATCCCTGATCAACACCACCTTCTTTCTGCAACTGTATATAAGTCAGTTTTCGTCGCACTTTCAATTGAATTACTTCTTTCTCTTCGTCTTCTTTTTTTTATACTTAACGCTATAGTAAGCGAGTTAAACCTTAATCGTGCGATTTAAGACGTCTCCCGCGGCGCGCGTGTCAGTGCAGCCGCCTTAAAGCACCGGGTTAGCCGCACGACTTTAAAGGTTCGGATAGAAAGCCGGTTAACTTGAAAAGACAGAAATGAATCGCTCTAAATATTAACTCCGATAAAAGAGTCTCGAATTACGTTTTAGGCTTTTATATAGGTTTTATTAGGTATCGTACTACCGTATATTTACCTTAAAATATTTATTTAACGTATACTTAAAGCTAATAAAAGTTATTATATATTAAGAAAACGCTGGATTAATAAATTTCTTAAGCGCTACCTTTACTTAAATTCTATTCTTTTATATACTATAGATTTTCGGCGTATTAATAGTACTTTTAAAGAGAATATCCAAGAATTTTTTAAAAAGCTTAAATACGATTTTTTAAAGTTTATTTCACCGGCCTTTATTTAGAATTATAACGAAATTAATATATAACTAGGTGCCGATAGTAACTAAATAATAATCGGCCCTACCGAAATGCGAAAAGTTATCGTTAAAAACTTTATTAACCGAGAATAAGTAATTATAATAAAAATAATTAATGCCGATAACCGGTTTATTAAGCCGATAATTATATTTAAAAGTTAATAGCTTTAATTATAATGGTTTTCCGAGGAAAATAATACTTTTACCGATTAAATAAAAGGCTAAACTTTCGCGGCGTTACCGAAAGGTTAAACGAGTAACGAATTAGCGCTAATATAGTTTAAATAAACTTTCCTCCTTTAAACTACTCTTAATAATATCGATTAATAACGCCTCTTTATATTAAATAGCTACGCCTCTTACTTAATTAAAGAGTTTTTATTAACGTATATCGAGAATAAGGTTTAGTTCTTTTTTTTTTCGGCTTATACGTCGCACCTCTTATAACCCTTAAATTTAAGGGTATTTAATATACTTAAAAAGAAATATCACCGAGAGGTTACACTATACTGCTTAAAGTTTAATAATATAGGGATAAATAAAAAAAAGTTTTTAAAATGCTATACGGCGGCTAAAACTTTTACCTTTAAGCTACACATTATCGCCGGCGAATAAAAAACAACTGGCATCTTTCCTCGTAACATTAACAAGCCCCTGAACTCTCGGCTCCGAAAATTCGAAGCCTCGTAGACGGCAGGACCGGTTGAGAAGCCAACACCGGATCCGGAGGCCGAATATACGGCACTTTCGTTAGCTACTCTAACTAGCTCCCGGCAGATTAAAGATTTAGCCGAGAAATTAAAAAATAATAATATGCGATTCGATGGCGTAATACGGAGGGTGTTATTTTAAAAACTTTAAAAGAGCCTAGACTTTTTAAACGGCTAAGTCGGCTAGCTTTAACACGAAAAGGCTTAGTTAAAAGCTAATTTTTTTAAAAAAAAAGAGGAAAAAAAAGAAGAGGCTTATCCTCGACCCTAACCGGAAATATATATTAATAATAAAGGTAAAGGAAATAAAAAAAAGGATATAGGTAGCTCGTATACGCCGGCGCGTGTAACTCCGCCGGCATTATTATAGGAAACACTGGAATTAAGTTTTAATACGAAAAGTAAGGCCTTTAGTTTAATTAAAATAGAATAACGTTATTTCTATATTTTTACTATTTTTCGTTGTTTTTCTATAGACTAATCTATTATATTATTGCTTATGGTGTTTTTATTTTTCGCCGATAGCCGTTAGGGGGTGTGAGCGTAGGGGGTGTATCGACTTACTAACACTTACAGCTCTCTTTTACGAGTGAAGAGTAGTTGCAACTGCACCCGAGTTGCCATAAATATCATATTCATTATCAGCTTCTACATTTGACCATTCTCACCACTAATTATGCTACAATCTACTCTACGTTCCTATAACTAGCAAACAGCTCCGCCACCTCCCTCACCTCCTCCGGCCTCCCATCATGCACCACCCGCCCCCGGTCTAACACTACAATCCGATCATACTCGAGCGCCGCCTCGAGCCGATGCAGGATCGAAATCACCGTCCGCCCCTGCAGCGTCTTGCCCACGAGGTCGGTAATCCGCTTCTCCGTGGCGACGTCGATACTGTCACACATCCATATTAGTAGGTGACCTCGGATGGAATAGTAAGTGAAAGAAAAGAAAAAACGTACCTGCTCATGGCCTCATCAAACAACACAATCCCTCCCTTCCTCGCCCCTGCCTCCAGTACAATCCGCGCCAGCGCCAGCAATTGCATCTCCCCCGCCGACAGCGTGACCTGGTCCAGCGTCGCCGCGAGCCCGCCCGACGCCTCGACCGGCTTCCAGACCCCGCACTCCTCGAGCACGGCGACGACCTGCTCGTCCCCCTTCACATTCCCGTCCGGGTCGAGGGTCTCGCGCACAGACAGCCCGCGCAGCAGGACGTCTTGGGAGATGACCAAGAAGCCCGATCGTAGCCGCTCGAGGCTTACGTTGGCCACGTCGACGCCGTCAATGGTGATGGTGCCCCGGGGCGTGTCGATGAGCGACAAGAGCGAGAGCAGCAGCGAGGATTTGCCCGAGCCCGTCTGGCCGCAGATGGCGACTCTCTCGCCCGGCCTGATGTCGAGGCAGATATCCTCAAGAGCCCAGACGGTTTCCTTCTCGTCGGACGGAACGTGGTATGTCGCGTGGACATGGTTCAACGTAATGCGTCCGGCAGAGGGCCATTCCAGGTCCGGAGGAGTAGTTGGATCCTTCGGTTCCTTCTCGAGCGGGGTGCTCTGCTCGAACCCCTCGATCCGCGCAATGCACGCCAGCGACGTCTCGAGCGACGTCCAGGCCGTCAGCAAGTTAGTCAAGCTCTCGCCGAGGCTCGCGATGTTGAGCACGGCGACGCCGATCCCCGCCGCGCTCGTGACGTTGGACTGTCGCAGCGCGACGGCAACGCCAATGACCAGGACCGACAGGCCGGCTACCAGCATGTTCATGACGAACCGCAGCCACGTCTGCACCATGTAGAGGAGGTACACCGGCCTCTGGCTGTCATCAATCTTGGCCTGGAAGTCCCGATGGGCCGAGTCCTGCCACCCGTGGGCGCGGATCGTGGGCAGGCCCGAGAGCGTCTCGGACAGCTTCGACTGCAGAGTCGCCTTGGACTCGAGGTCCAGCACGCGCAGCTGCTTCGACGTGCGGAGGTAGAAGTGCTGCGTGAGCACCAGTACCAGCGCCAGCACGGGGATCGACGCCAGCAGGTACACGGCCGACACGACAATCAGGATCACCTGCGCCGTGCACGTGAAGAGCGTCGCCGCCGTGTTGAGCAGGTCGATGGGCAGCTTCGAGTCCACGAACATGAGGTCCTGGTTGAACCGGTTGACGAGGCTGCCCGTGTCGACGGCGCTGAGGAAGGCGAACTTGGCGTTCAGGACGGTCCGCAGCAGCTTCTCGTGGAGCTGCACGCCGGAGCGGGGCACGATGAAGAGCATCAACTGCATGACCCACAGCGCGACCACGATCAGCGGAAGGATGTTGAGGAGGGCGTAGATGCCGATCCAGTATCCGACACTCTTCGAGTCTGGAGATGTCCCTGTGCTCGCGTTGGTCCACCACATGGCCCAGACGTCGGGAAACCTGAGGCAGAACGCAAAGGCTATGCCCCCGATGAAGAACAACAACATGTGATGGTGGCCAATGGAGCGGAAGTACGCTCGGTAGACTTGTCGGTCGTTCATCATCTTGGTTGGAGCTTGCTCACTTTCAGCCGTCTTCTTGGCCGGCGTCTCCTGAGACTCCGGAGGGGACAAGGTGGTAACATCGGCTCCCGTCGCCACGCGAGGTGGTGGTTCGTACGGCTCGAGGTGCCCGGATGGGTTGATGATAAAGGCATCGTCGGCCAGCTGAGCGACGAAGTCATCATGGGTGGTCTGCAGAACAGTGATTCCCCACTGGCGGGCGATTCCATCGGGTCCGAACAAACGTGCCGTCATGTACTCCTTTGTGCGCTGGTCGATCGCACTGAAGACGTCGTCCAGAAGCAGGATCGAGGGGCGGGTGGCAATTGCACGGGCTATGGAGAGTCGCTGCCTCTCTCCGCCGCTGAGCTTCGCCCCACCACTGCCGATGGTGCTGCCGGAAGTTTGAGTGTTCATGAAGGACTCGAGCGCGCAAGCATCAATGATGACCCGTTGTAATTGGGTATCCCCGGCCAAGTCGTCGGGGACGCGGCTGAAGATGCCGTCGCTCGCGCTCAGGTTCTCAAGCCATGGGTTTTGGCTGCAATAGCCGACGGTGCCCCGCACGTTGATCTCTCCGCTACAGTTTGCCGACTCTCCTAAGAGTGATTGTAGCAATAGAGACTTTCCGGAGCCAACTGCCCCTTTGATGACGACATGCTGACCGCGACGGACATTCAGATTGATCGCGGTAAGCATTGGACTCGCATCGCGCTCCCAGCCGAATGAACCGTCAACAATGTCGATCAATGTGTCTTTTCCTACCTTTTCAAATTCCGAGGACCCTGATGGAGAGCCGCCTGAAGTGTGGTGTTGTAAAAGCGTGGGTCCCGCTTTGCCTCCTTTCGGAAGAACTCCGCCAGCCGTCCCGCACATGCGAATGCTGAGCCGAACGACGGAATGATCTGCAGGAGGCGGATGAGCGGGGCAGAGATGAGGGTGATGAGAACGAGCGACGAGAACATTCTGGCGGCGTCGAAGGCGTTATCTTGAAGCGTGGTGCCAATGTATGCACCAAACACCACGACGGGGGCGAGCGTCACGGTGGAATACGCTTAGGGGGTGTTAGTATCCACATCTTGGTGTCGGTGGCGGCATTGATGAGGTACTCACAGGCTATTAGGCTTCCGACAATCAGCCTGCGGAAGATCTTGGAAGCAGCGAACTCCAACAACCGGAGCTTCTCAATGGTGGCATGGACGGAACGATTCGACCCCAGCATTTTGATTGCCTTCATCGAGCTCAACATCCTCTTCGTAGCGGCCATTCTCTTCTCTGTCGCCGCCAGCCAGTTGCCTTGCTGAGTAGCAATGTGTTTGCCAACGACGATGGATGCCGTAGTCGATACTGTGGGGCCGTAAATATCAGCCACGTGGGCACGTATGGATACCGGAAAGACTTCGTGGGAATAGTTGTCACAGGACAGGTGAAGACACAGTGAAAGACGTCCTTACCGAGTGCTACCGCCAAGACAGTCAAACTGGAGGGGCCCAACTGCCGCCACAGCAGCCACGTCCCGATCGCCGTCTCGACCGGCGAGATCCAGAGCTCATGTACGTAGGCCAATGCCGCGACGACTCTCTGCACGTCCGATACCATCAACGTCAGGGCCTTCGCCTCGGCCCCCTTCTCCGACATGGAGAGCGTCAAAAGCTTCTGGGAGATGGAGTCGAGGATACCTCCCCGTATCATCACAGAGACCTTGTACGAAGTGTTCCAGTACCAGGCCGTAGATACCTGGACGTAGTATTCAGCAGGGGTTTCAGTAGAGGCCATCAAGAGGAATACGCACAGCCATGCCCGTATAGATGAGGGCGGCAGAGCCAACCAGGCCGCGCCCGGGGAAGTCTGGAGCCGATAAGTCATTGAGATAATCAATGACAGCAGATGTCAAGAACGGTTGGGCGAAAGTAAACCCTGAGAGGCACAGTCGTGGAATGACTGGGGAGAAGCTGTACCATCCTACGGCACGGAAGGACGAGACCAGGAAAACTCTGGCATCTATGTCAAGTGATCAGCCAAGGGTCCCCAAAAGAAAACATAGTAAAGGTTTACCTTTGTGGCCTGATATGAACCTCGGAAACCTGCTCGTCAAGGCGGACGCCGACAACGACGCATCGATGGCGCCGATATTAGATAAGTCCAGGCTTCTCCTATATCCGCGGAGGAGCAAGGGCAAGATCCAGGACATGAGACTGCGGCCGAGGAAGCTGCTGGACTCTTCGGGTGACGAACGAGGGGGCTTGGACGAAGGCCCACGTGCCAATCGATTATAGCTGTCAGTGGCAAGCAGCAGCAACTGGACGACGATGGCGGCGATGCTGGTGGATGCGAGAAAGCCGCCGCCATAGAGGAACCACAGCGTCCTGGCACAGGCTGCCCTAAGGAGTAGGGTCAGGCTTAGATAGAGACCAATCAATAAGGACGACCGCTGCGACCGTGTGTGCTCCAACAAGGCGAGAAGGACTAGCCCCAGAGCGGCGACGAAGTCCACGGCTGCGGCGGGAATGGTTGCACGTGTGTGGCGTTCCCTATTGAGGGAGGTCCATACGAGGATGGCCAGTTCTAGTAAACAAAAGATGGTCGCCACAGCCTTGAAACATCCAGTCTTAGCAGAGCAGCAAACAAAGCTTGTCCATGGCAGGGTGGAGTGGATGGTGGTCACTTACGAGCTTGCTGCAGCTCAATACGCTGAAGCCCGGCCTCGCTGCTTGGCGGAGCAAGGGAAGGGACCAAACGGCTGCGGCGACGATGAAAAGACACGAGGGCAGCAGCCGGAGAATGGACTCCTCGAAGAGCAGAGTAAAGTCGGGCGACCTGCGGCAGGGCGCAACGGCCGGACCGAATTGCTGTTCAGCTTCCCACCCACAAGAAGCCATGGTCGTGTGTGCTTGTGTGAGTGTGTATATGTGTAAGAGTTTGAATGGAGGCGGCTCGGAATGGCCATGCACCCGATCGTAGATGGTTCAATGCCAACCGAAATGCCGACGAGTTGATGTCGTGGAGCTGCTGTGGACAATTCATGGAGCTGCCACAGCTCAAGTGGCCAGACGGCATGGGCAATGAATCCAATTGTCTTGGGCCATGTTTTGTTTGGAGGCCTGCAAGACGCGTGCTGAGTTCTGCTTGTGCTGGTCTTTGAGCAATTGGAAAGGCCCTGCTTTGGACACACCGGTTTGCTCGCCCAGTGAGACGAGGAAGCGCGTAGAGCGCGTTAGGTACGGTACTTACAGCAGCAATAGCGTCCATGCCCCTAAACTACAGGGCTGTTTCTTTACTTTTTCTTCCCGTGTGGGCCTTCCCCGCTGACTGGCAACAGGCTGGCTGCCTGACTGCCGCCGATCCAGCGCCTCCTGCATCATCCCGCGCCGACACATTCCTGGCGCGCGGACTTAAGAAATGAGGGGTACCAGCCAAAGGCCGAGCCTGGCTCTTCCTTCCTTCCAGTCCCTAGCTGCAGCTGCAGCTCAAGAAACAAGCCAAACAGGACACACCAACCGTCCCGTCCGTCTGCCCAAACATGAGGTCAAGTCCCCCCAAGCTGACGCTTCCCCACAAACCGCCAGGCGAGCGCTGGAGGGAGGGAGGTGGCCGATAGCCGTTACGCCGTCGTCGATCCTGCCGAGGCTTGGCCCTTCTTGGCTTGGCCGCGACACGCAAAGCGAGTAACCTTAAGCAGTGCACTATTGGCGTCTCTCTCTGCTTACCTAGGTCAAGCTGCCATCCCTGCTTACCCTCTTACCACACCTCCTACTCCGGTCTCCCTGGACCAGCGTCGACCAACGTCAGCATGCGGCAGCCGGGCGCTGTGTCGCATCACGCCCCGGCGATGATCCTTCTCGATCCAGCAGTCTTGGGCGACGATCCAAAGTTTACCGTGCCAGAGACCGAATCACGGTGGTTTACGCGCGCAGATTCCTGCCCCGTGTCTCAATCGGGTGCAATCCGTTCGGTTCCGAGGGCTTCCGTAGGACTGCAGGTGCATACGTATAGCGCAGAAGCGTCCTTCGCTGGCTCCGGTCTACATCGACTAGGATGGTGCAAGCCCTCCCACAAGGCCCTTTGGCTGCGGGCTCATCGACGATGTATTGCGGATATACAGTATATAGGGCGTTCAGTCGTGAGATTAGGCGCGAGCTTTCGTCGCTGGTAGTTCCTGTCCCCCCTGGTGAATGGACGCGAGAGACTCGCTCCGTTGCCATTCTCTTTCTACGATCTGTCGACCTCTCTGAAGCGTTGGCGACCCGCGGCGCCGCGGTCCCCCATTCCTTGCTCTTTCCATATACCCACGCTTTCAGTCAGTGCGGATGGCTCCGACTCAGCGCACCAAAAGCGGCTGTTGGACATGCCGCTTACGACGCAAAAAGTGCAGCGAGGGCGGTCCTCCTTGTGGCACATGCGAAGCCCGTCAGATATTCTGTCACGGCTACGGCCGGAAGCCCGACTGGAAAGACAAGGGCGAGAAGGAACGCCAGGAGGCCATGAGGTTACAGCTCGAGGCCAGAGGAAACGAAGTCCGCGACACTGTCGTTCCTCCTGACCGCCCTTCGAGCTCAAGTAGTAGGAGGACCGAAACTCGCGGTGCCGCCGTCGGTCCTGAACCTCCGGGGACTGGTAGCTCACCACCCCCTGCCGGCCAACCGGCAGGCCCCGAGGAGATTTTGTTCAATATGGACTGGTCTCCAGAGATGGTCTCGTCCTTTTCCAATGATTTCACCTTTTTCTCTTCGCCCACCGCAAACATTGGGGACAATAATGACTTGGAAGCCCAGCCTGTCCTCTTCGCAGACAATCCTGCTCATAATCATAATGCCATGTCGGCGGGCGATCCATGGCCACCCTGGGAAGTAAGCACCAGCGGCTCTTCCGAATCAAACGTTTACACCCAGTCTGAGCGACTATCGTCTGATGCTGGGTCGTCGCTCCATGATCTACCGTTGTCCATCACCACGACCGAGAGCCAAGGTCGCGTGGACAAAGAGATGGACCTGATCATGCATTACATCTCCCACTTCTGCTCCTCTTCAAATATCCCTACTCGCCAGAGGACCTCCAGTTCGTCCAGAGGCTGGCTTCTCTTTGTCCTCACACGTTCTCCGGCTTTCTACAATGCATCTTTGGCGATAAGTGCCTACCAACAGCACCATACCTCTTCGCAGGACGACACCCTCCAAACGGGGTTCTACCATGACTACCAGGAGTACAGGGCGCAGGCCGCTCGACTATTCTCCGTGCTCAACCACTGCGGCATATGTTCCTTCCCCGGCGAGGATCTACTATGTGCCGTTCAGCTGTCGCGATTGGAGGTAAGACTTCTGATATCTTGCACCACCAATCTCCAGCAATGGCTAATACTTGTCTAGGCACTTGCCGGCAACGCCCAAAACTGCCAATCATACATGGCCTCAGCCAAGTCGGCCATGCTCAGCGGTGAACGCATTGAAATGGCGCGGCCGGATCCACCAGTAACTTCCGCCATCCAAAGACCGCTCTCGCCACTTTCCAGCATCCTGTCGTCCACGACGACTGGGGACAGGAAACCCGAAAGGTTGTCGTTTGGGTCTGCCATGGAGCGCAAGGCCATTGCCGTCTCCCAGTGCCTCGTGGTCTGGAACGACCTCTTGGTCTGCTCTATCCAGAAGACGGTACCGGCCGCCCACGAAACATACCGAACATGGCTCTCTGACCCGGAGCTCATGGCCCTACTACAGGAGACTACAGGCTGTGAGCCGTGGGTTCTCAAAGCGATCTCGGACATCACCCAACTAGAGGCTTGGCGCAAAGACCAAGAGACACGCGGTGCACTGAGCATCCGCGCACTCGCGGGCCGCGCCGACAAGATCGAGGCCGCCATCGCCGGTGGCATACAACGGCTTACCCTGGCTGATCCTGGATCGCCCGCCGTGAAGCCCAGCAACCAAACATCAGGCCGCCGTGCATCTTCTGCTTCCACTTGCTCGGCCTCGACCAATCACGTGCCCTCCCACATCCACACTAGCATCTTCGCGCATGCAGCCACTACCTACTTACATATCGTCGTTTCGGGTCCGAAACCCGGTATCTCCGAGATCGGCCACAGCATCGACCGCGCCATCGACTCCTGGAAGGCCTTCCTGGGCCTTCTATTACAATTACTACCACCCGCGGCGGGAGGAATCAGGGAATGGCCGCTCGCGTGGCCGCTGTGTACTACGGCGAGCCTCGCCACGGGGGCACAGCGGGTTTTTTTCCGGGACTTAGTCGCGGACCTGTCGCAGAACACCACCATGACGACCTGGGCAACCAGGACCGTCTCGGAATGCAGGACTGTGGTGGAGAAGTGCTGGCTGGAAATTGATCAGCAGACCTCGGACGGAGCCCCGTCGTGCGATTGGCGCGATGTCTTTCAGAGGTGTGGGTTTTGTCATTTGTTCAGCTAGCCACTACAATCCACATATCTGCTGTAATCACCAAAGATCATACCCCTTTGGAGTCTCGTCAGCACATCTACTGAGATGTGATGCGACCCGATCCTGCATCTAATTATCGAATAACTCTTGGCTCTTAACGCACCAGGCAAGTCGCTTACGCGGAAGAGCGAAAGACGTGCTGTGACTAGTGACGCAGGGGGTGTTTGACCATTCAAGAGCCATCACGTCACGGCCTAATGCCGTAGTCTGCCGTAGTCTGTGTGTCGTGTATTTTGTTTTGCCGTGTGGTGGAGCGGGAGATCCCGCGGCAGCGGAAGTGGATGTGTAGAAAGGGACGGAACTGGTTGGACTAACCAAATTTGACGTGTCGCATCAAGCAGGCTTGACTAATTTAGTGTGCTCTTGTGTGCTGGATGCGGTGTAATTTCAGACATGCATGGTCAGCAAGGTGCTGACCTACTGACTGCCGGTCGGTGATGTAACGGAATGGCGTCTTATATGCACACGCCGTATGCACACCCACCACTGCCTCTGCCGTGCCCGCATGGACCCGCATCCTTGCCGATCAAATCAAGGGCCGTGGCGCCAACGGGCGCCAAAGCTAAGTGCCCCTTTTCGTAGTTCACCCTGTGCACGTACCACCGCCGCCGCCGCCGCCACCAACGACGACGACGACGTACTAACGATGAACGTGCTGATGGATTCCAGGGGCGTAGGAAGGGGGATACGGACGCTATCACCGTTGTCGATACCATGGCTATCGCAGCACTATACCACGGTATGTGCTCGTATACTAGTTTGAGACATGAGATAGAATGGATGACACTCGTTAATGAGCAGCTAGCACTAGACTCAATAGAACCGTAGTAATCATTACAACCATTGTAGCCGGTGATAGTGTAGTAGGCTATCACAGCAACACCTGCAACGAGAAACAGAGTCATCGTGTCATATGAATCGTAGCATGTCCTGGACCATCAGAACGCCCTCATACACAACTATTGCTTTTCCCCGGTGCATGGCAATGCCGCAGTGCGTCGCCAGCCCTCTTCGTATTCCGTCCTGGCCTCCATCACGCAATGCCCAACGTCTCTTCCCGAACATGGCAACATCTGCCAACACGGCGCCAGACCCTTTGCTTGCGCCAACCTGTCTGGATCTCGGAGGCGCTTAGACGAAGGGACTCCGTCGGATCGGCGCTGGACGAGCATGCCCTATCCTTACCGGATGGCAAACGGACTTGCATAAAGAAAGGGGGGAATCTCACCCCAATCATCTGGAGAAATCATCAGCCATCGCACCAAACATTACACAGCACCGCCTACTAACAACAACACTACTTCAGCTTATCCAAAAGCCCCCTTCCTGCTTCAGTCCAACGCCGCCCGCCAGCAAAGTCATCAACATGAAGTTCTCCGCCGTCGTCGTCTCCTCCCTCGCTGCCGGTGCCTGGGCTGCCCCAGCTTCTGCGGTACGTGAACTCGTACAACAGCCCTGGCCCTTCCAATATGCATAGCTGGCAGCCGTACTAAACAAAGACCGAACAACAGCCCAAGGCCGTCGCTGCCCGCGAGGCCCCTGCCTCCGTCGAGGACTACGTCATCCCCATCGACAAGAAGCGCCACAACAAGCGGGAGGCTCCCGCCAGCGTCGAAGACTACGTGATCCCCATCGACAAGCGCGAGGCTCCGGCTTCGGTTGAGGACTACGTGATTCCCATCGACAAGAAGCGCGAAGCTCCCGCCTCGGTCGAGGACTACGTCATCCCCATTGACAAGCGCGAGGCTCCCGCCAGTGTTGAAGACTACGTCATCCCCATCGACAAGAAGCGACACAACAAGCGGGAAGCCCCGGCTTCAGTGGAGGACTACGTCATCCCCATCGACAAGCGGGAAGCTCCTGCTTCAGTGGAGGACTACGTTATCCCCATCGACAAGCGCGAGGCCCCCGCCAGCGTGGAGGACTACGTGATCCCGATCGACAAGAAGCGTGAGGCGCCGGCTTCTGTTGAGGACTACGTTATTCCCATCGACAAGCGCGAGGCCCCGGCCTCGGTCGAGGACTACGTCATCCCCATCGACAAGCGCCACGACTAAGTCTCCTCTGCCAGCCAGAGCGCTTAGGACTGCGACCATTCCCCTATCCCAAGAGCGTCACCATCCGGGATGGGCTCTTGCGGCCGGTGGGGAGCGGGTCCGCAATGATTCACGAGTCACGTTCGTTTATGACGGGGAGTGGGAGGAGGACAGGCATGGACGAAGGGTGGGGGGGTTGGGACAGGAGTACTATCTGCTTGACTCGTGCAGATTCTTATGAGTGTTTATCTGATTACTTGCTTGACCACGACGAGGTAGGACGCACGACGAGCCTCAGCTACGCTCATTAGACAGGATTGAATATTTAACCGGGTCGTCCATCGCATACAGGAGTCACTGTCTACAATGAGATCCATTCGTGACACGATAATGAAACCAAACGCCACTGCGGCTCACCCCTGTGTCCGTAAAGGGTTATGGTAATGTCTTTTGCCACAGTAGCAAACAGGTCATTCTGGTTTGTGATGATGACAGCTTACATATGGACCATGGGTGTTCGCTCTCACTCGGTCTCTGAGATAGACTATGCCGAGTGTGTCACAGCGATTTGTCCGCATGGCAGGCACTTGCTGGACCAGACATATCGCCAAAAGGCAGGGCAATATGTGAGGAGCAAACGAAAGGGCCCAGGGTTGTCAACAAGCCCATTCAGGATATATTGCACATGAAATAGTATCGTCGAAACCTCACAACCTCGGTTCTACATTGAATCAACTTATCGTCTACTGTTAAAATGCTCTGTCCCAACACCCTCCGCACAAGACCACTGAAATAGAGCTATTTGCTATCCAGTATTCCATCAAACCTCCGAGATCCACCGAGTCGCACCCTCGCCAAACTACTTATCAAACTCATGTAGGTCATCGTTGTTGCTGCGTCTTAGTGTTAAGGCATGAATTGCTTGTGAGAGAGACACACGCTGCTTACTCTGGGAATGTATAAAACGTCAACTACGCCGTCTGATGTATGTTTCATACGTCTGATCATAGAAATGGAGAATGTCTTACACTGTCCAAGTTAGCCAAGGGGAAGCGTTGAGTCGGCATCGTGGATACCTACTGCACTGTCTCTGACGGACGTAGGCACAATGCCCTAGAGTGCACGAGTTGGTACTTGGTCTCTGCGTTGCAAGTAATGGATATCAACTCACGGCCTTGAAGTGGTCTTCAGGCAGGCTCATGGCCACTGGCGACCAGAGATGCAACCAGAGGCACGATAGAATGAGCCACCTCATCCTGGAAATCATGCAATGCTGTTACGGGGGGCTCGGGCGTTCGTTGCTCGTCTCGTTTCTCTCTTGTCGTCCGAACGAATCTTGGTCAAACTTGCCTCGGGAACTTGGAAGTTGCAAACATTCGTTCTTTCACTCAAAGAGACACTTGTGGGACTTCCGGCTGGCCCAGAGAAGCTCAGAGGGCGTACCAATTGCGATGCGTTCCGCCGGCGCCAAATTCTGGCGCCAATACCATGGTCACGGGTGGGCACCCTAGTCGCCCCCAACACAAAGGGTCACCGTACCCCACCGATATCTTGTAAGCAATATTGGCTATAGTCTCTTTGTATCTTGAAGCTTCACTGTTTCCCATCCTCCTTCATCCCAGAATCACATAGCACTACTTTGAATAATGTCTGCCGCGAAAGAAGGATACAAACCCTACACCGACGATTCGTCGTCCGAGACCGGATCGGCCGAGGAGCCGCTGCAAGGCCAGTTCTGGCGTGCACCTTGGCCGGCCCCGCGAAACAGATCTCGCTGGCTACTCATCGCTGCACTGGCCACGTCCACCTTCTTTGCCGGGACTACGGCGTGGCTCGGCGTCGAGGTGATCCGGATCCGGAACAGTGGGTCGTTTGGCAGGGGTTTTCCAAACGAGCTAGGTAAGTACATTCTCATTCATGACTACACCGATCTCCATTGGCCAGTCTAGGCATGGTGATTTGAGCCGATGCTAATACGTTCACTGCCAGGCCCGGCCAAACGCACGATTGAAGTCGAGTCGCAGTGGTTTGAAGGCAGCCCGGCCTTCCTCGACGACGGGTTTGAATACGTACCGCCGCCAGACGATGGCATTCCGAGGCTCAAGTACACTGGTGATCCGACCTTGGAGGAGGATCGCAAGGAGATGGACCGGAACTGGGCCATGTACCATTGGGGTGAGTCAGAAAGCCCCCCTGGACCGACGGTTTGGGGGAATACCCCGCGCTGACTGATGCTGCAGGGCGATTCTTCCTACTCGAGGAGCACGAAGCTCGAGAAGCTTGGGGGCCGGACTATCAGAAGTACCATGCTCCCAAGCAGGGAGGCTACGTTGCCGCGTAAGTAGTAAAGGCCTGATAACCGCACTAGGAAAACATCTGCTCACATTCACACAGTCTCGAAGTCATGCATACCATCCATTGTCTCGTAAGAAGTCGAGGCCCATCTCCCTCTCTCTCTTCCCTTCCCTGTATGATCCATCCCCAGACCAAGCTGACACACTCCACCTGCCTACAGGACCATATCCGCAAAGGCTTCCGCCCCGACGTCTACCCGCCCGACAACGAGATCCATGGCGTCAAGCACATCGACCACTGCATCAACCACCTCCGGCAGGTGATCCTGTGCGCCGGCGACCTGACGCCGATCCCGTCCGTCTACTTCACCGGCATCGAGAACAACTACATCAACTCGGACCGGCCGCACACCTGCCGCAACTTCAAGAAGATCCGCGACTGGGTCTCGGAGCGGTTCAACGGTAGTCAGGCCGTGCAGCCGGAGCCGGGCTCCGTCGATCCGGAGGAGTGGAAGAAGCTTAATGGTCTTGAATGAGGCCAGAGCTGGGATAGGGGCAACTTGCTTGTGTGGTAGAGAGTGATGTAGACTATGATTTCATCATATCCGGTGTGCTTAGTGGATATGACTTAACGAGGAATCACCGAATTGGATATGAATGAATTTGCTCTATCTATGACCTACTGAGTACTTGCCCAGACCTGGATAAGATATTATGTTTCAAACTTACTAGACCGTGACCGATCCAAAGATAGTGCACTAGGTGAAAACATATGTTCACTATTACAATTATTGGAAGGTATGCTTTTGCCGCGGACCCAAGTGACTCAGATTATCTTTGGGAATTCTTTAGTTGCCAGGGGTGTAGGAAGGCAAGCTCCAAAGATGTCAATTACCGTCATGTACATTTATACGTAACTAACAACTAAATGAACACAAAATGTCTCAGGATGGCCTCAAGCATCAAACGATTCTCCAATCTAGTCGCGTTAATAACGATAACACAAAAGCCCACCCGCCGTGTCCATGACATCCTCCACCATGGGATCATCGTCGGCCAAACCCGCCATCGGCAAAACGTCCGTCATGAAGGACCCGCGGTCCTCCTCGTCATGGTGATGACGAAAGTCCGAGCTGGGGCCGCCGTACTCCTTCAATCTCTTTCCTGGGTTCCGCTGCTGCCACAGCGCCCACAGCCGATCGACTTGGGTATGGTGTAGCCAGAACACGGGATCTAGACATTACCATCAGTCTCCTTGGCGCTAGTTCCCTTCCAACAATACAGAAACGGGTAAGGGGATAAATGGAGACTGTCTTACCATTCGGTGCCGTAAACGTCAAAAAGTCCCCCTTGATGAATTGCGGAATCGCGTTGTGCGGCCCCTCCTCAAAGTCGGCGAAGAACGCCGCGTAGTCGGGCTGGCTCAGCGTCTTCTCGACGCGCTCGGGCGAGATGAGCCGGTGCACCGTCGGCAGCAGCTCGTCGCCGGGCTCCGTGAAGCGGCGGCTCAGGCAGTGCGGCTCCATGGTGACGTCGTGGGTGTGGCCGGAGCTCAGGGCCTTCCAGGGGCGCGTGGTGTCGGCGAAGGGGCCGTCCTTGACGCAGTACCTGACGTCTCCGTCGTCGTCGCGCGACAAGGGGATGGCCTTGCCGTTGCCGCCGAAGCCGGTGACGGGGTCCCAGACTGGGGAGAGGGAGAGGTTGGCGGAGTCAAGGGTCCAATCCCAGTAGCTTTACACCTTCGAGGTCAATTGTCCTGTCCTTTTCAGGGATGGAGCTGATGATCACTTACACGAATGGTCCTGCATAGCTGCACATCTCCCTTAGCGCCTTCTCAAACAGGTGAACGTACATCCGATGCCACGGGAGAAAGGCGGCAGCGTAGTGCGAGTACACGCCCGTCTTGGAGTGCGCATAGATGAAGTCATCGTAGTAGGACGTACCCGCCATGAACTGGGAGGGGTGGGCCATCAGGCACTTGACCGCCATGATGTAGGACCGCTTCTCCTCGACGTCGATGGTCCGCCACTCGCGGCGGACGTGTAGTTGGCGGCATCCTTCGGACGAGTGCGAGTGGTGGTGGTGATGCACAGCTGCCGAATTGCTGGCCTTGCGATCATCTCCGGGCTGGAACACATAGTAGGTCGCGAAGAAGACGGCGATGATGACGATTAAGAATATGGTCGCACACAGGCGCTGCAGCCATGTTCTTCGTTGAGCGGGCCTGATAGTTGCATATTGGTCAGTCATCCAATACAGTTGCTACACAGTGACAACCTACGTTCTCATGGGAAGTTGGCCCAGGTCAGTAGCGTCATCGTCATTGTAAAGACGTGCGTACTTCGGCCTCTGGCTCCTCAGGGATTGCGGAAACGCCCGGAACTTCCCCTGTGTCCAGGAACTCAAAAGTGAAGCCATATTGGTCTGGGGTCATTCAGCACAGGTGTGAAGACTGCCGAATAGGCGTGATCAATGATGTCGGCAATGGTGCAATCTATCTGGGTGCGGGTGCTGTATGGTGAAAATAGGAGTTGGACACACATTCTACACCGTACCGAGCCCGCTGCGCGGGTCTGACGACATTGCCTCGACGAGAGGGCTCCGTTGCTGGCGAAAGCACGTTGGCGCTGCTGGGCCTGTTGTTTGGCGCCACCTCTCCATCCAATGGGCATTGCGCGCTTGGCCGCCCACGGGAGAGCCACAATCCAATGCCGTCGTCATAGTCTGCAAGGCTCTGATTGGTCCACAAGTCAAACGCTCAATGAAAGCTACGCTGTGCCATTCAATGTCATCTCATCTACATGGGGCATACAGTGGACAAGACGCCGCGGGACTCGTATCTAAGAGTTCGTGACGGTTTCCCATCCAGATATCGCAATGCCCAAGTCGAAAAAAGTCAGATTCTGGGATAATACACAGCACGGCTATCACGCCGTCGCGGAGCCTGAAGCCAACGCTCATGGTGGTGGCCCATACTCCTCCAGCGTAGTCAGCCGTTGGACATCCAGACTCCTGCAACAACATGACAGCTTCGGAGATCATGTTCAGCGTATCTGGGGGCTGTTCCTATGGGCATGTTTCATCTTTTCCATGTTCCTAGGCCTCGTCCTGTCCGCCTTGACGATTTTGGCCTGGCCATCCGGAGACCAGCCCAAACGCTGCGTCAACCCCGGAGTCCGGCGAGAGTGGCGCTCGTTGACCTTGGAGGAGAGGACGGGGTTCATCAGCGCCGTCAACTGCCTGAGCAGGGTGCCTTCGGTATGGGACAGAAACGGCACCATCTACGATGACTTTGCCGAGCTTCATGGAGGGATAGGATCCTGGTGTAAGTATTCTTTCTCCAACATCATTAGCATCAAATTAATTTCTTGGCTGATACCGTCTCCTCCAGCTCATCGCTCTTCTTCATTTCTACCATGGCATCGACATACCTTGTCCATTTGGGAAAAGGCGCTACATGAACACTGTGGATTCGAAGGACAAATACCGCAAGTCCTCTACCATCTCGGAAAGCCCAATTGGGGACTAATTCTTTTCCTAGTTACTGGGACTGGACCGCCGACTGGGCCGACCTCGCCGCCTCCTCCATCTGGAGCCCTGAGACGGGCTTCGGCGGCGACGGCAACCGCAGCGGCCCCGTCACCGTCGGCGAGGGCCGCTGCGTAACGGACGGCCCCTTCTCGGAACTGCGGCCCATCAAGTACAACCACACCTACGTGACGCACTGCCTCTCGCGGGGGGTTCCGCGCGCGCGGGCCCCAGGGCCAGGACCTGCGCCGCAGCTTCCGCCCGGAGTCGATCGGCAAGATCATGCGGATGCGGACGTACTCCGACTTTGCGCACGAGCTCGAGTACCGCCTGCACAACTCGCTGCACTACTTGGTCAGCGGGGATTTCCGGGCGCTGACGGCGGCTAACGGTACGTACTGTCTTGTCTCTCCACTTCCCCTAGATGGTATGAGCTGACGAGGGAAAATAAGATCCCATATTCTACGTCCATCATGCGCAGATGGATCACCTGTGGTGGCGGTGGCAGCAGGAAGATCCGGAGGTGAGGCAGATGCAGTATCAAGGGAAACACATGTTCAACTCGACAAGGGAGAATGCTACGGTAGAGGACATGCTCCACTACGGGGGTTTTGTTGACGACATCCACGTCTCTCAGGTCATGGATACGCAGAATGGGCATTTGTGTTACCGCTATTAAGATTTGAAAAGAATCATCACTCACCAGTCCTAGACAGGCCCGTTCCCTAGATCAGTGATAGTTTATAGGTTATACGTAGTGGCGACGCATCGTCAATATTTGCCAGGATGAAAGGTTCACACTTTCAAAACATCAAGCAACTACTAAGCATAAAATAACTAGATAATCGTTCTTTCCTAATCCTCTAACCTACGCCCTCCGCGACCCAGAAACACACAAATCCCCTTCCTCCCCAAACATGGCCCGCGCCGCATCCACCCACATACTCGCCGGCTCCATCGCATTCTCCACTGTGAAGAACCGCCGGCAGTCCGCCGCCTCGTATACGAACTGCAACGGCGTCTCGTCGTCTTCGGGCCCGTACGCATCCCGAAAATTGACGCCGCTCTGCCCGTACCGGTCGAACTGCAGCGGGAACTCCGCGCGCAAGGGCGGCGCCAGGGCGGCCAGCCTCTGCACGTCCGCGGGAGGCAGCACGTCGGGGGCTAGCCGGAGCGCCGTCTGCACGTGCTTCTCGATCGCTTTTAGGGACCAGCGCTGCCCGCCCCGCACGCCGCCGACGGCCTGCATGGGCCCGGGCCGCGGGCGTCCCCCGAAGGCGAGGGTGCGGACGCCCTGCTGGTGGAGGAGATCGACGAGGATGGCGCAGGTCGAGGCGCAGCGGCCGTCGGTCATCTGTAGAAGCTTGGGGTTAGTGGATTTCCTTCCAGATCTCGCGAGTCCGTTTGGCTTACGACCGCAATGTCCTTGGCTTCAAAGAGCTGTCTCTTTGGATTATGGGGTATACCGCCAAAGCCCCTTATCGGATCTCGAACCGTGGAGGCACGATCAAAGTCGAAATGGGCGTATAAGCTGGACATGCCGTCTCCTTTCACCTTGGGATCGAGGTAGAAATCCTTTAATGAGCCAAACGGCTCTGCGGTATTGGGTCGAACTGCCTGGCTGTAAACGAGCGGCGGGTCCAGGACGTCCGGTCCATCCGCCCAGGCCGCGGAGAAGACCCTGGTCATGAGTCCCAGGAGCTC
This sequence comes from Apiospora aurea, assembly GCF_038362705.1. Taxonomy (NCBI): domain Eukaryota; kingdom Fungi; phylum Ascomycota; class Sordariomycetes; order Amphisphaeriales; family Apiosporaceae; genus Apiospora; species Apiospora aurea. The sequence continues at coordinate 6,601,394 of NW_027117392.1, read as the reverse complement.
GGTCGAGCGAAAGCGAGTGGCGGAGTAGATATTCCCATTCGGAAACAGCGTTTTGAACAGGTTGAAGGCCGGAACTATATCACCGCCCTCGTTGCCAGACAGGTCCAAGACTAGTCCTCTCTTGCCCAGATGGACCACCTGCGTCAGAAACCGGCTGACCGTCTCGGCAACTTCTCGTGCGCCGCCTGCTGAGGGAAACGTAGGCAGATGCAGCACAGCGACGTCCGGCATAGCGGGACCGGCAGACGTGTATCCTCGAAAGTGGCCACCGCCGTCCTTAAAGTCCGGACGAGGGAAGGCGGGTTCGCCGCTGGGCGGGACGTCCCAATCGGGCTGCGTGATAAACTCGCCGGGGAAGCTATGGAGCACCGGATCCGCGCGTTTCCGGCAAGCCACGTCGAACAGCTCGCGGCCGTTCCCGTAGGTCATGTCTCCGTTGGTTTCGGACCACATGGCCAGCACCTCCACCAGCAGCTCCGTCCCGTTGGCAAATCTCACGACGTAGGAGGGCTTCCCCGGCCATAGTCCAAACCTGCTCGTCCAGGCCCCGCTGTCGAAGTGCTTGGAGAAGTTTCCTGTCGGAGAGGGAAACAGGCGGTTGTATCTATTTGATCATTGAGCACGGAGAAAATGGCGAAACTGGGCAAAGGGGCTAACTACCGAGCGTCGGGATCTTGATATCCTATGTACAACGCGATCTCGGACTCTAAGTAGTAGACCGCATCAACCCCATTGATCTCTACGACCTGGGAGACACTGCTTGGGTGGTCGGAGAGCATTCTAGCATCGGCTTGTCGCGGCCGAAGTCAGCTAATACCGAGGTAATCATTACATAACAAACTCAAAGGGTCACTGACAAACCGTATACAGCCGAGGTAGCTCGATTCCATCTGGGGAAACCGACATAAGAGGAGTATCGTGGGTGAAGGCGAAGACCTCTTGAGAACAGAGGCCAGCTAGGAGATGGCCATCGTTGGCGCGCGTCAGGAGAAGGCTCAAGTCTCGATCAAAGTCGAATTGGTTTGAGTAGTGTCCTGAGGAGACACGGTGTCTGAGTTTCTGGAGGCCGCCGTCTAGATCGGTTGGGAGAGATGGATAACTTGGAGGCGGTTCTGGGTATGCAATATCAGGATATCATCTCGTAGTTGGTGAGTTTATGCAGCGACGTACTTCTTAATTTCTTCGTCGTGGATTGAAACTGGAGGTATCCATCATAAGCATCCAGAAAGTCTAGAGCTGATTCCGTATACAATGGCATAGACTGAAGGCATTCCAATGCCTCTGCACCAGGTATATGGCCAAAATTGCCCTTGCCTACAATGGATTACTAAGCTGATTGCGCATGATACGAGGAATGGACCGGACAGTACATACCACCCGACTTTTTCCACTGCCAATACGACGCCGAGACTCTCCCACAGGAAGACTTGAGTGACGAATTAGACCATTTGACATTGTTCTCATCCAGTGCCGCCACACCAGTTGCCGCAAAGGCTACGATAGCAAACGATATCTTCATCGTGATGAGGCCGCACACGAGAATCAATCATCCAAATCTAGCAATGCATCTGGTCCAGCCAATATCTGACAGCCATGACATACAGCATACCATGAATTCTACGTCATAGGGTCGTTTGCTGGCTTAAGCGCAGTTATGGGTGGAAGAGGTAGGATTGGCGGGGGACGCTTCATTGTCCCGCCCCTGATCAGCGTTTGCAGATCTGCCCGCCCTCGCGCCAGCGCCAAATTGTGTGCATGCACACAGCAAGACACGGCACATAATACCATCTGCCGGATAAGGGACTGGACCTCATATTTCCCAATTAATGTCAACAGTCCTCAGTCTAATTCTGCTAGACCATCATCATCTTGTCCTAAATTGTCGACGGCATGGAAAGTTACGGCGACATTTCGCTACGAAGATCAATGTCCCAGTCATCATCCACCTCCGACGACGTAGAGGAGAAGGAACAGCTCCTCGACGGCGAAGACAGCCAGACCGCCGGGCCGAGACAGGCCAAGCGGCGACGGCTGCCTCTTCGTATTCTCGTCACCATCGGTTTCCTGGCCGCGCTCAACCTGGCCTTTATCACGGCGTTGGCCGTCTTCGTGGTCCGCAAAGGGCAGGCCGATGCCCAACCACCGTCGTGGATGCCGCCGGAGCGGTACACCAAGAAGCTGTTTATTTATCAGTCCGTCTTTGGGGATGAGCCGAGCAAAGAGTCCGAGGGGCAGTGGACTAAGCTCATTCCGAGTAAGTGGTGCCCTCACGGCCTGTCTGACTCGGCTTTTGTGACGTAGCTAACGCTGGATGCGCGTGCTACAGAGGGCAAAGGTTGGATTGACGTGGATAATGACACCGCGCTCCCATACATGCACGGCATGGACCAGTCGCTGCCTAAGCAGCAGGCCATGATATCCGTGTTTCATCAGCTCCATTGTCTCGTGAGTCTTCATACAGCCATGCTGAAATGAAACAAGTGGAAATGAGACGTAGCTAACCAAAAGCACTCGCCAGTACATGACCAGAGCCGGCTACTTCTCCGCCCGGGCCGGCAACCTGGACGAGGTCAACGCCGGCCATCTGGCGCACTGCTGGGACTACCTGCGGCAGGCCATCATGTGCGCGGGCGACACCACCCTCGAGTGGCTGCATGCGCCGCCCGACAACATCGGGAGCACGGGCTGGGGGTACCAGCATACCTGCAAGGACTACGGCGCGTTGTTCACTTTTGCGGAGCGGTACCGGTCGACGGACAAGAAGGAGATTCATGGGAAGATTAACCATTCAATGTGAACGTTGGACTGAGCTGTGATGCCCCGTGGGAGTCACCGGGGTCGGAAGGACTGGCTAGCCAGGAAGATAGGTATACACATCAGACAACGAAAACCATCCTATAGTAGACCTTGGTCAACTGACAAGTGCGTAGTTGTCTCGCTCTTGTAGACATTGTCATTGATACAACAACTCTACGCGCTCTGAATATCGCCTCCATGACCCTCGAGACGATCTCAAAGCAGTATAGCATCCGGAATCTCGCAGTTCTTGAGCAGCCGCGGTTGGTGGAAGGGGATAGAGCCTCAATCTATCCCATTTCCAGCATGCGCATCGTCCAACCCATTCCATAACTGGTTCATTATCATCAGCCCTGTAGGTCAGATTCAACGAGCCAAGTTAGTCTGGATCTGGACCGGTTTGGCAGGCTTGGTCGCATGGCTCATGTGGTCGTTTAACGTTTTTAACTGAACCATCGTTTTGGGTCTCATTGTCGACAGAAGTAATCAAAGGTCTACGTTCATAACTTGCCCCGTACCATGCCGTGACACCTTCTCCAAATCCTAAATAACATGCCCATCCACCACCCGCTTCGACTCCGTCCAACTAAGCAGCTGGTCGTAATCCTTACACAGATGAACCGCCCCTGTACCATCCGTCCCCATAACGTCCTTATTGGGATCCTGGCCCTCCAGCGCGGTGTCCCCGCAGCACACGATGGACTGGCGCAGGTATCGGAAGCAGTGGTCGATATGCTTGTGCGAGGTCGGCGCGCTCATCGAGCCGTCCAGCAGGCCGTTGTACATGGTCATGATGCTGTACTACACAGTGGGCACGTCAATGTCGTGGACACGTTGCGAGTAGGAATACAGCACACATGGTTAGTGACTTGTCGGGGGGCTTACCAGGCAGTGCAGCTGGTGAGTGTACGCGACGCTGTACGTGTCTTTGTTGTTGTACATGATCGGGGGCGGTAGCAAGTTCCCCTGTGGCTGCCCGAGCGCCACGAACCCGTTTCCGACTTCGGGCAGGGTATGCGTTAGCAAGATATCTATGCGCGGTACAGGTGTATATTTGTATTACTCACCGGGCATATACGATAGCCAGTCATTATATGTAGCGTTCTTGGACTCCTCTGTCGCGTGATCGCTTGTGGCCAGCGGATCGCGGCCAAACAAGACCTGCCGAACGGGAACTGCATTGAAATGCCGTCAGTCTCACTGGAGTAGCAACAGCGTCGTTTCTCCGGGGTTGTTCTCTTGGCTTACATTCCGGTACCATGCCGTTGACCTCCCCCGTCAGACTTGCCGAACACGCCCGTCCCGTAGCAAATTTCATGTATAAGATGAACACCAACCCAATCAGAGTCAGCCCCGCGAAGAGGCCGGAGAGAAAGTAAACAGCCGGGTGTCTGCATCTCGCAGCTCCTTTGCCTCTCCCAGTGTAGCCGCCCTTCTTGTACCGTGTCTGGTAATGCCCGAGAAGTGCGCCGTCGTCGTCCTGCGAGTCCCGGCTGGAGTCCATGCTGTAACGCGTAACATCTGCGGCCGCCATGGCGATGGGTTTGGCAGTGTCGATAGCGAATAAGGATAACGTAGTACGGGAATTGATGCTGCTCGAGGGGACTATCTTGGCACCAAAGAGCTTTCTTTACGCAGTCAAGTTGTTGCTAGGATAGAGTTGGGCCGTTGGTTTGGTCACACGTAGAGCCCCTCTGCAGATACCGACGGATGGCGTATTGCTGAACATGACGTCCGTCTGGTGTTCCGTCTCTTGCGGCACTGGATAACAGTAGGTGCAGCTCGAAGCTGCATTGGCGCTGTACAATCGCTCCAATCATGCTTACTAGGTGCCCGGCTTCCAATAATCCGCCATGATATGCACGTTGTGGGCCACTGGGAAGCAACTGGCTGGCGCGATGTTAGGCGCCAATCAAATTCCCGCAATCTGCATGACCACATACCTCTTAAGGTTGCTTCTACAGCTCCCAGCGCCAAATACCCATAGGCGTCTTCGTTTACGAAAGCTCGAATGAATCAGAAATTAGGGACATCACCTGCGACGTTCTAGATACAGACTAAAGAGATAGGTAGAGGACAATGTGAATGATGTCATTGCAGCAACGTAGAAGTAATATCACTAGATCTCGTCTTGGACCCAAAAGTGCCGTATCTGTCACGTCGCCCATCATCACCAAGTGCCAAGCCATCCTTTTAACATGGTGCTGCTTCTTCCTTGTCATCTCCGGACTGCTTTGTTTGGGATCCCGAAGCGAGGATCAATGCATCTGGCTGCATGGTGATCCGTGTTGTATTAACTATCCGCCAGCTCCTAGAAGTAGTGCTGTGTTCATGTTCGCGATAGTGTCGACAGTCAAAGAAGCATCATAAGTTAATCGCTCTGCTGTCGTCACAGATGCACAGAACCCAAATTTGTAGAGGGATGTTTCGAGTCAAGTAGTTCGGCAGATCCTGCTGGGTCGAAGGCTGAGTATGACTTAAGATCGTCTTAAGGGTCGTGTCTTCTCTTTTCTTGGGTCCGGACATTGTCGTTATGGTGGCGACGTGGTTTGTAGATCAACACATATGCGACCCATCCCAGATATAATGACCACTCGTACCGTGTGGCTCCTTTACGAGGGGCCGGAGCTCTTCCTTCTGCTGCTGGGTGTTGCTTTCCTCGTCGGACCTGGGCGTCATGAACCTCTTCTTGGAAAAGTAGAGTTGGACGAGCGATGTGACGAAAACGAAGGCGGACACGGACACGGGCGCGTAAGGGTCATAGGCGAGGAGAAGGGCTGTGACGACGGGCGCGAGCGCGAGCCAGACCATGATCACCGATGTCACAGTGAGGCTGATGGGCGTCGGTGGTGCAGCATTAGGCGGCACTGGGACGAAGGGCAAAGCGGCCAGCTGGAGCCATCCCACGAGTGTGGGAGCTATAACAACGATAAAGTATGGCCATGGGACAGGCATTTTGAACAGCTTGGGGGACGATGCACCGAAGAACTGTCGAAATTGGGATAATAAAGAGCGACTGGAAGAGACGATGGTTGGCAGTATCCGGTGTACAGGTGAATTTTGAAATAAATAAACGACATTGTGGACGAGAAGATTAATAGAGTTCATGCAAGAGGGCAGAACCACCGCCGCCACCAAGCCCACCTGTACCAGGGACTCAAAGTTGCCTAATCAAGATACAGCCTTTGCGTTTATTGGTCTGAACTCTATGTTAGACAGGCCAATATCGCCATTGCGGTTGCACATACGGTGAGAGATCTTGGCAAACGGCACAGCAATCTAGTTTCGTCTTTAACGTTATGTTGCTATTCGCTTGGTAGAATTATTCATCGGGCTAATTATAACTTCCTCCCTGTCAGAGCTTCTGAGTATTAAGACCACCACTACCCCATAGTCGGCGCCAGCGTAATGACCACCCACTCCGTCCCCGAATGCTCGTCCTTCAGCGGCGTCCAGTGCGTCACGAACCGCTCGTCCCCGCGATACAGGGCGCTCCGCCGCGTCTGCAGCCGGATCTCCACGCTGATGGGGTTGCCGTTCCGGACCGCCAGCCTCACGCGCGACCGGTAGTCGGTCTCCTTGCTCACCATGTTGGCCTTGAAGAACCGGAACACCTCCTGCCCCGTGACTAATCCCGCCGTGTTGCCCGGGTGCAGCATCTCGCTCACGCCCTCGGAGTAGAAGTGGATCACGAACGTGTCGGCTTTGACGACCAGGTACTTGGAGTACGCGGTCCGGAACTCCTTCATCTGAGCGTCGAGGTCTTGGCCTTCCATCCTCCCCAAGACTTGGTCTTCCATCCCGGACTTGCCTAGGGTCCGCGCCTCGTCGACGCGGACGCCGAAGGCTTTTAGTAGAGATTTGCGCGCCGACGGCATGGAGCTCTGCCGGTGGATCACCGGCGCTCTTCTAGGCGGCGGGAGATCTCCCTCCTTCGGCGTCGGGGTCCCGGCCAGGACCTTCATGACGTCGGTGTTGGAGCGGATGGTGGTGGAGCAGTTGACCTGCCCCCAATGAAGAACGCCAGCGTGTCCGTCTCGTCGAACAAGGGCGCCATGTACAGCAGGTTCCAGAACGGGTCGCCGTTCTTCTTGTAGTTGAGGATCAGCTCTACCGTCTCCTTGCGCGCGTCCAGGGACATCTTCATATTCCGGACCGTCTCGCGGTCGGTCTGGGGACCCTGCAGGAAACGGCAGTTACGGGGCACGACTTCGCGGCGGCTGTAGCCCGTGACTTTGACGAAGCCGTCGGAGGCGAAGACGATGGGGTTGTCGGCTTTGCTGGGAGGTTGTTAGCTTGTGCCACAAGACTCTGAGTAAGTAGAGAGGGTAAGGGAATTAGACATACTTCGGATCGCTCAAGCAGAAGCAATCGCCCAATCCCTGGTACTTGTGCCGATCATTCGCCAAAGCATATATCGCGCTCAGCGCCACCTTCTCCCTCACGAACCGCGGGTAGATGTCCGTAAACACCGTCTGCTCGACCCGCTTCTGCAGATCCCCAAACAGCCCCTCCATCCCCGCAAACGTCCCCGACACCGTCGCCTTGATGTCGCGGTGCGCCTGCAGCAGCAGCTCGCGCGGCACACCGCCGAGCTGGGACGCCGAGCTGTCCGAGATGAAGGTCTTGTGGATGTGCGCCAGCTGCGACCCGAGGCCGCTGAGGGACTCCTGGTACTGGTTCACCTTGGCCAGGAAGTCGACGCTCTCGCCGCACAGGCGCTGCTCGCTGAACTTTTGGAGCTCGTGCGCGGTGATGGGGTTGTAGAGCACCGCCTGGAAGGCTTCTTCGCTGAAAAACTCGGGCATGCGGTGGCGCGAGCCGTGGCTCACGACGCTCTGCTTGGACGAGGGGGCGTATCCACCGCCGCCACCGCTGCCGCGTTGGAGCGAGAACTTGTCGTCGCTGTAGGTTCGGCGCAGTCGGCCTTTAGCAGTCGGTACGGGAGGGAGACCGCGGGGGTAGCTGGTAAGCTCGTCCGTGTCCCGGGCGTTTTCAGTCTCCCGCGCCGAGCGAGCGTTGTGGTTCTTGTTACTGTTGTTTCCGTTGCTCCCGGTGCGCTTGTGGCTGCTCATGCTGCCGTAGTCCTTGAGCATCGGAGGAGGCCGGAGCGGCTCCTCCTCATCCTCGTCCAGCTGGTAGTGGTCCAGGACCGGCTCGACGCGGGATGGCATGGTCGACATGCTGGTGGCGCTTCGTCGCTTGAGGGAGGACGGCCGCTTGGACGAGGAACGAGGGGGGATCTTGTCGGGGGTGCCCGGGCCTGCTGGCTCCTTGTGTTGCTGTTGGCCCGGCTCCGCCTCGTCGTAGAAGTATCTCCTCGGCCGGCCGATGGGAGGCGGGGTGGCGGACCGGACTGTCGCAGGTGGTGTTTGGGATCTTTTCGGTGACGCGGCGCCAGAGTCGTGTTGTGCGCTGGGTTCGCGACGGCTACTGGCTTCGGCCGCCGCCAGTATCCTCCTAGCGGCCTCGATCTCGTCTTCGCGCGGCCTCTTTGGGGGTTGAGGAAGCTGTCTCGGGGCGCTTTCATGATCCTCCTCCTCTCGGCTGCGATGACCGTTGGCATCGTCCTTCCTCTGGCTGATACTAGTGCTCCGAGACGTCCGTCGCGACGTATCTTTCTGTTTCGGCGGACTCGGGAAGCCCAAGTTGGCCTCGGCGAACTGCGGGACGTCCTCAAAGTTCGCGTCCTTGCCGACGTCGTAGTTGGTCTTGTAGGCCGGGCCGAATTGTCGGTGCTGGTCGGGCCGGACGCTGTCCATGGAGAAAGAGCGCCCCCTCCCGGACGGTCGGGCGCCGTATTCGGGCATGTCATCCATGGCTAGGGACGTCTGCGCGGCGGCGGCTTGGGCGGCGCAGGGTTTGTTGGGCGGCGACCGGTTGTAGAAAAGATCGTCGTCGATCTCGTCGTCGAGCCTTGGCATCTGTTTATATCGCGGTTGCTGTGGGTGCATGGGCCGGCGCGGTCCGTGGATCTCGTCGATCGACCCGTCCATGGAGTCTAGGTCGAACGGCATGGCTCTGTTTCGAGTGTCTTTCTCTCGTGAGGCTTCTTCGCCTTTTCTCTTGGGTATGACCAGTTGGTGCACCTGCAGGTTCAGCTGTTGAGCGACTGGACGAGTTTGTTTACCGGGAAAACTGCCGACTTGCACATGCGAATCTACGAACTCGTTTACCATGCCCAATGTTCGCGGCGAAATTAGATTCCGCGTTGGTTTTACCACGATCTCCTTGCTACGGAGACGGACAGGACATCGGCGCACTGAAGAAACAAGGCCACATCTAGATGCTGTGACTGGTTGCCGCACACTAACATCCACTCGAATGCCCGGAAAGAGCAGACGATGTCACATTTTACCAGATGAATCCCGTTTTAGAGTTTCTTATGGATGGGGCGGCACGATAGCCGGCTTGTTTGTCCCCCAAGCCCCTTGTACCGTTGAGTCTTAGTTCAGGCACTATGGGACGATTTGGTCGCCGTTTTCGTCCATTGTATCGCCGGGAGAAACGGGGTGGATCTTCCGGATGGCAGGCACTCTGAGCGCCGGACCGACTGCCGATGGCTTGCCTGATGCACGAGTCATGTTTAATCTATCTAATCGTCAGTTTGCAGTCCAGGTTGGAGTAAACCGGTCGAAATCGGGCCTAGAGGGAGCGAGGAGTAGATTGCTCGAGCCCACGTTGGTATTATCTTACCTAATAATTCCAAGTCGTGTCTCCAACCAAGGATGCCGAGGCATAACGGCCAAGGCCAAGAGAGATGAAATCCCGACTGCTAGGCAACGTGTTTGGCAGGCATTACCCAGGCACCAGGCGCCGTTGGCCGAGTAGAGTAGATCGATGGGCCCAGGCATGATCCTTACGATAATTATCAGATGCCGGAGAGCCAAGGAAGTAATCCCTGCTAGAGCGTGTTGCCCCTGTCGACTCTTCGGCAAACCAAATGTCCACCAACTAACCCGTTGCATAAGCTAATAAGAACGTTTCTCTCAACTTGCAGTTTTAAGCCCAGCCAAGTTGTTCGTGTCCAACCTTGTCGTGTCGATGGCGAAGCGTTTCTATTTCTCGTCAACGCATTTGTTGAGTATCCCCGTGATAAACACCAATAAGCCACCATCAAACATGACACACACACACTAGCACACAAGGTCTGTTGGCCCAATGGTAAGGCGTCTGACTACGATTCCATGTGATCAGGAGATTCTGGGTTCGAGCCCCAGGCGGACCTTCAATTTTACTTTTTTGCCGTTTCTGCCCGATCTCGGGGGCTGGAGGTTCACGGCTTGCACCTGTGCAGCGCATTTAGCATTTGGCTTCACGAGATTTTCATTTTTTAGTGGAGTCGATGGCGGTCGCGGCTCGTTCGTTATTGTGGAGATCTCGGGCGAGAACTTTGAGTTGTGGCCGTGACGCCGGGCGAGTAAGGGGTTGTAAGTGTTTCTGCACCTGCAGCAGCGCTGGTTGGCAGCTCAAGAAGACTTCATCAGGAAGCTAGTTGCGTGCATAAGATCACACTGACACGGTTTCACTAACTTTCGAAAAAGCTAATGTCGTGCAGTCTTCAAACATGCACCATAGGAAGGCAAGCGTAGAACTTGCGGCTGGAAGACACCATATATTTGCCTGAATATACCTGCCCTCTAACGTGAGACGCCCTCATTATACAGTCATTCCCCAACCTCGGCAACACCAACGGCCCCAATCTTCTGAGGTGTGACTAACGTTGCTTCAAGTCTTGCTCGAGCGCTTCAGTCGAGAGCCGCCGATGAGTCTAATCAGCCAGACTGCTACTACCACTGCTGGAATCGGTTTCATAGCCTCTTGGGCCCTTCTTCGACGATAGCCAACGCGGCAGCCAGCGCCTCCATCCCTTCTTAGCCCGGACGCTCTCGTCGTCCGAGTCGTCGTCCGAGTCGTCGTCGCCCCGACCGCACAACATAAAGCGCAGAAAGCCCCCCTTGCTTTGCGTCTTCCTGCTTCTCTTCTTGTGCTTCCTGGGCCGGATTATGACAGGTGGGCCGCGTGGGCTGTAAGAAGGCGGGGGAATCGACCCTCCCGGACGACCACCTTCCCCCATGGGTATGCCGGGCATGGGCAGGCGGCCGGGTCCAAATACTGGGGGGACCGGCGGGTACGGCACCGTCAGGTAGGGCTTGCCCTCGAGCACGAGGTTCAGCTCGAACGCGGCGGCGTAGAGCTCGCGCACGCTAGCGTAGGGCTTCAGCGGCTTCTTTCGGTTCTTGCCGGCCAGGTTGCAGAACTCCTGGGCGGCAATGTCGAACTGGTCGTCGCTGCTGCTGCTGCTGCTGCTACCATCCTTGTCGCTACTGGTGCCATTCTCGACGGCGTCGGGCGGCGTGGCCGAGTAGCTGAAGATGCCGAGGCTGCGCAGCGTCCGCTCGAGGGCCAGGGCGATGGCCTGGTCGTCCGTCTCCTCGGCAGACGGCCACCACTTGTCGGCCGAGACGACGAGGGCGTAGGTGCTGGGAAGACCGCGGACCGGGGTCCGCCAGAGGCGCATGGTGCGGTAGCGCAACGAGTCCCAGTCCGGGGCGACGGTCGGCGGCTGGCGCTGGTCTACCAAGCGCTCCAGCAGGTTGACGCGGGCGTGGACGTTGTTGAGCGTCGCGGGCAAGAGCTCCTTGAGGGGGTGATGCCGTTGATGCCCTCCAAGAAGGCCACCTGCTGGACAAAGAGTTGTTCGCCCATTGTAGGGGGATGAGGGTATCAGTTGCTGTGCCTTTTGTGTGAGAGACGTTCGCTTCCTAATTCGGTTATGACCGAATAGAAGGGCCTCGATGATAACGACACCCACGATACCGATCTCAGTGGGAACTCAGGGGAAGATATAAGCTGTGGGAAGTGGGACCTAGACCCCAAAGCCGCTGATCGCACGATACAGGGTCGGTCGGGCGGGGTAATAGCGTGTGTGTTATGCCGTCAGCAAAGTCGGGCGCGGACGACTTCGCTTCGGGCTCTGCGATACGTCCACGGCAGCCGATGCCGGTCTCACTGCATCTGCACGTCAAGCCTGAAGCTAGCCAGTGCGGCCCGGCGGTCAAACCACCGTTGACTCATTGCCATCCTGCAGAGTTCGTAACTGATCTTCTCTGGATCGGGCTCTGGCGCGGTTCATCTCAGATATTCTCGGGGTTGTTTTCGACGCCTGCCTGCTTGCCCGGTATTTTTTGATTCGTTGGGGCCCGACAGGATCAAAGCAGGCTGAGTGCACGAAACCAATCTTGGCCGGACTTGGCATGCAGGCAGGGACCACAGAGCCTGACTTTTGGCTCAGGTAAGTTGATTGCTTTTTCAAAAGCCGTTGAACCGGTGTGAACACCCTCCGACTCGGGCCAATGAGCCTCCAAGACCGATATTGGCTTACTTACCAGTTAGCGGACATGTGAAGTTGGTATCACTAATCGGTTTGGATGAGGCTGAGCCAAGTGCAGCAGGCCCAGCTAATAATTTCGTGCTATACGTCCAATGGTCGGGACTACCATACTTTGAACACATGGGAGGTAGCATTGCGATTCGAAGCCAAATGCAAGTGCAAAAATGAACAAAAGAGCAAAAAGATAATTGCTTGCATCAGCCGTGAATCGAACACGGGGCCCATCGATGGCAACGATGGATTTTACCACTAAACCACTGATGCTCTCACGGGGTTGTTTCTCTATTCAGATGTTCGTTTGTCAGATTAACTATATCTATATTAGCCTGAATCAAACTCAATAAGCCATGTCCCACTTCCCAGTTCTTTGGTAGGTGGTCGACGGGGACATCCAGAAGCCGCTGCCGCACGATAAGCCGAGTTTGACCCGGCGCAGTTAAGCGCCTCAGAGAGTTGCCAATTTAGCAGCCACCGGCAATCTTCCCGTCGCGACATTCTCCACCCGCCTGTTGCTTCGATATGGAGGGCAGTGTGGTAACTTGAAGAAGCACTACCCAGATCGCATACTTGCTTCCCGATCCCACGCAACTCGGAGTCCTTTGAGTGGCCCTCGGCTTTCATGAGAACTGAGGACGTGTTTACTTCTCGTCAGCCAGCTTAACTTTCTGCCGCGCACGTCCCCTTAAAGGGGCTAGAAGCATATGTCCGGTGACGGCCCCCTTTTTTTACATATCAGCCGAAAATTCAGCAGTGTGTTTACTTCGACCCTTTGGCTGAAAGTGAAAAAAGCTGGCTGCCGTCGTCTCGTCTCTTCCTATTAACCGGCCAATCGGATCGACGAATCTCGGCTGAATGGTTCAGCCGACCTTAGGGCCGGCTGATCCAGCTTTTTCTAGGGCCTTACAGGGCCTTATAGGGCGTAGAGGGCCCTGTAAAGGGTGCTGTAGAAGGTGCTGGAGGGTGCTGTAGAGTGTGGCATTGCTCGCGCTCGGTCCTCGAGCTGGCGCGCGTTGGCGTGCGTCAAAATTGGTAAGTGTGGCATTGTTCGCGCTCGGCCGTTAACGTACCGGATGAACGCTGGCCTTATTTCGACGCCAGCACGGAAGGCGCCGGTGATGTCGACGAGAGAATCAGCTGGTAAGCCGGACCGAAAAGCTGGCTCAAAATAAGCTGCTGAAGAGGTGCGTGCACGGCAGAAAGTTAAGCTGGCTGACAAAAAGTAAACACGTCCTGAGTATCACTCAATGCGGAATGCAGTTGCATGTCAGTGGCTGCTTCTGCGGCCGGCGGCAATTAGATGCTCAACGCTCTTTGTTGGACCAGGGTTGGCCCACTCTCCGTCTTTCGACGGTATTCTTCAAATACAAAGGAAGGGTCCAGGGAGAAATTTCTCTCGGTGTCTTGCAACTAAACCTGCGCAGCCTTTGAGAGTTCAGATATCCTCGCTCTTGCAATGGAGGCCAGAGAGCTGGGTCATGGCGAATCGGCCCGCCCCGACCCGCAGTCCAGGATCGCGACCTTGACGGCCGCCAGGATCTGGCGTTGCAATTCGTAGTTTATAGTGCCCAAGACCCCTCGCCGTCTGGGTGGCAGTTATCGGTTTGACCTTGGTTGTGCCCCATCATTAGTCTCTTGTATCTGGGGAGTAAGCCCGTAACGCAAATGTGTAGGCCATTCTCTGCCCTCATCGATGGCATTGCGTATCTCCTCTCTCTCTCTCTCTCTCTCTCTCTCGTTGAAAGGGCCGGTTTCGTTTAGACAGCCTCGGCTCAAGTGTCCCTCCACTCCACACTTGTAGCCGAAAGTGCGTAGTCTTCGACATCCGCAATGTGTTCACACAGGCAGACCGTGGGAAGTACGGGGCTTTTGCCATCTATATGAAAACCATATATATTAAAAAAAGTAAGCTATTCACTAAATGCGCAGTAAGTAGCGCGTAACGGTCACTACGTTGCAAGCAGAACGGGATTGGGGGAAAGCATATACCATTTGAGGGAGCGGTAACACCTGGCAGCTAAATATTGCCCATTCCGGGAACAGAAGACATTACCGTCCGGCATTCTAGCGAACGAAACTTGGAGACGTCCCATCAACGCCGAAGGCCCTATGCCGCGGAAAGGACCTTTCTACTGTTTCGCAGCTCGCTCTTCCAGCATCTTTCGGGCGAGGGATGCCCAGAGCTCCGGCCGGTCTCCCAAGGAGCTTGTTCCTTCGGGTGAGTACTCCAAGAGGACATCCCTGGTCTTGGAATCTCTCGATGACAAGACGACCACTTGCGACTTCGGGGCTTCCAAAGCCTTTTGTGGGGTCATGACCGAACCAATATCAGCCCTGCGTATCTCGTGACGTCTCGGAATTGTTTCGTACCTTGGCAATCATGTCGCGCACTTCTTCTTTCGACCTGATCTTTCCCGCTGAATCGCCGCCGCCGCCGCCGCCGCCGCCGCCCTTCTTTTGCACCAGCACGTGCTCGTCGGTCACGGCTTGCAGGCCGGGCCGCTTGCTGTTCCACCTGACCCGGCAGAGGATGCGTAGAGCGATATGAGGCTCCAGCCGGTCCGATGCGTGGCTTACGCCCTTGTACAGCTGGGTCGCGGAGACGGGGGAGATGGAGCCGGACCGCGTGTGGATCGTCATGGTTTACTCCGCAACGGGATGGGAAAGGAGGGGAAGGACGGTAATTCAACCTTCTGCTCCCATCTGGGACGGGGAGGGCAGGGCTTCTTCAAAGATTTGACTGGAGAGGAAGCTACTTTGTGGAATAGATAGAAACGACTGGTTAGGGGGACCAGTTTGGTACTGTATCGCGAATATTTGCCGCGGTTGTTTGTCGTTTGGAAAGCCAAAGGGGTGGGACGGGACGCAAATGGCACCTCCCTTGGGGGTTAGGTTTATATCCTGGGCTTGCGCGTGGTATCCCTCCCGTTCCCCGACCGCCTGGTTGCATAGGCGCTAATGCAGGTGCCGAAAGCGGACGAGGCACACTGGTCAAATCACTACATTACGCACTGCTGACAGTAGATAGGGGAATTGTGCAAAACGAGTGGCTTAGTAGCCCGTCTCCTTCTCGGGCTGGTAAGAAGGCACACTGTTCTCGGCCTTGTGCTCGTTCTTGGGGGCTTCATATTGCTCGGGCTTGGGCTGATGGCACTGCTTCTGCTGCTTCTGTTGGTAGTGTTGAGCGTTGTTAGACATAGTTGGGCGGTTCGGACTGCTAACGGTCAACCAAGAAAGATCATTCGTGGCCGTGGACCACCTTTTCCTTTTCCCACTTACCTACCTCCACGTACACCACCACTGCGAGTCCAAAGCAAATGGTCCCGTCCCGCTTGATCAGCATGGCCGTGCAGTCTTTGATCTCTCGGAACGGGCTTCAACTCCGCCACTCGGTATGAAAATCTCGTACAACTCATCATCTCCTTCGACCATCGCTATCTCATCCGCATCCATGACACCGTGCCTCTCTAATGAGGACACCGATGTTGCGAGAGACGAGCCGGCAGTCGCTGCCTTTCCTTGTGTACATCCGCTCCCAAATAGCTCTCAGAGCCGCACACTCCGCCGCCGCCGCCGCTTCTGCTGCGAGAAGCTTGGCCACCACACAACTAGCTGCCAGGACGGGGTTTTGGGCATCGCAAGTGTGAACAAGCGTGGATGGTAAGACCCGCTCGCCTCCAAATACACGGCGCGACTGTGCCGCCCAAGCTGCCAGCCAAAACACCAAAATCGTTACGTGACCGCTATGTATCGATACTTCGCCGATAATATTCTCGATGACTTTGTTTCTCACAATTTTGGTTAAGGTTAGATAGGGTTCGGGTTGGTTATATTCGCGTTGTATTGGCATGCTTTCAATAATTTTACTCAAATAGGTCGAGATGTCTCGTGGGATGCATCGTGAGATGTACCGGTACAATGCCTTAAGCGGCACAGTCGTGCCGTAAATACACACGATTCGTTGGGATCCGTAAACTATGCCGCACGCTAATAATAACTACATCCATCAAACAGATCACGATCGGCTCTCGGAAGAGGTACCCATCATCGACCCGCCTCGCTGATCACTCAGTTAAGAGGGGAGCAACATCATCACAGCATCAAAGAAGACAGCAATATTGACTCAGGTGATATATAATAAAGCCGCTATGTACAGATGATTCGTTACGGAGTAATTACATTAGAAAGTTGAACTATGTACATAGTTCCAGCATCCACCACCATCGCCCTCGCGTGCCGTCAGATCCGGGTGGTCCAGGCATTTAGGCAATGCCGAAGGACTCCTTGGGGATGATGGCGAAGGACTGGGGAGGGGTGCCGCCACGGTTGAAGGTGGTGTTCTGGACACCGGTGTAGTTCCAGTAGGTGTTGCTGGGGAAGCAGTTTAGCACATGCATTCTGCCCATCTCTCTCAGGCGCGGGTCATGGGAGAGATCAGGAGGGAAGGGGGATAACATACTCTTGGTTCAGGTCGGCGAACTGGAAGCTGACCTGGAGGGGCACGACGGTGCGCGAGCCGAGGAGCTCGGCGGGCTTGTTGATGCGCGAGACCAGGGTGCCCTTGGTGTCCTTGCTGTCGAGCTTGCAGTTGGCGTACTGGGTGTAGACCTGGCCGTCGGTGGACTGGCCGGTGCAGCTGGCCGAGAAGGCCGGGCGGGCCGGGTAGTCGCTGGTGGCGGCACCGGCGATCTTGAACTGGTAGGTGCAGCCGTCGTTGTTGCAGCCGGCGTCCCACTGGGTGACGTCCCACTGGTAGTCGGCGGCGCGGGCGGCCAGGGGAGAGGCGGTGGCAGCGGTGGCCGCGAGGGTGGCGAAGAAGGTGGAGGCACGCATTTTGACGGTTGGGAGTTGGAGGTGATTAAAGAATTATTACTTTTCTGAGTCGGGTTTTGGGGTGGTAGGAACGAATGGAATGGTAATACTGGTGATATTGCCGGTGGTGAGAAGGGGCGAGAAGCAGAAGGTATTAGAGCCGGCGGACGTTGGATTTAAATACTGAGTTGAGAACTCGAGATCAGACGAGGACCCGAAATTATCTGGGCGACAACAACAACAGTTCGGACGGCTCAGCCTCTCGCAACGTCATCCGAGCTCCCGGGGCGTGACGATCGTTTCCACTTTGGTGGGAGAAAGCCGTTCAGCCGTTGGTCTAGCTCCTTCGATGCCGTAGTATTGGCACGAAAGGGCTAGCTATTGGGGGGGCAATCGGGGGCACTGGGGTCGAAGAATACGAGGTCGCATTGCTGGGCAAATGAGCGCTGGCGGTCCCATGTTGGGCTTTCGATGGGCCTTCTATGGAGAGACAACTCCACCGCAGCTGGATCGTGCGCCTCATGCATTGCATCGCCAAGAGCCGCGAATCTGGGACGGGCCTGGGACTGAGGGGCGGAACAACCCGCGGCCCGGCAATTGGCAGTGGATGCATAAACAAGGCGGCCAGCATGATTGATGGCTTTGTGCCTTGTTCCTTGTTGTTGGCTCCAAGTCCGAGCCCGAGTGCTTCACTGCGCGGCCTTGGTCGGGGCTACAGAGATTGTCAGCATCAAGGCAGGCAGGTGTTGCATTACTTTACCTCCAACTTCCAAGTCAAGGCCCGACTGCTTGACAACACACAGCCAAGCCAAGCGGAGGCGGTCAAAGATGCAAAGGCCGTGCCTGGCCTGCGACCCAGTACCAGTACCAGTACCAGTACCAGTACCCGTACCCGTACCCGTATCCAAAAATAAGTCCCTGCAGGCTCACTGACCCGATCCAATTTGACCGCTGATCTCCTATTTCCTCAACTCCCGACTCCTCCGTAGCCCGAGCTATTTCGAGCAACTTTCCATGTGGCCCCCGGGTGAAGTGTGCTACTGATCAACTGGAGCCACTGGTCCAAGATGGCTCTCAGATCGCGCAGCAGCTCTTGCTTCCTCGCCTCATCGTTGCCGCCTTTGCCAGCCACCGTCTCGCCCACGATCTCCTGCAGCATGAGCGCACAGGCGCAAAACTTGAACGCCACGTCGCGCGCCACCGCCAGCCGGGTCAATATGCTGGTGCGGTAGTCCCACTCGTCGCGGACCGCTGCCACGGTGGCCGGCCGGATGTAGTCCTCCAGCTCGGCCATCGCGACCGCGAGGGCGTCGAACGCGTTCGTGATGACCCGGAAGTACGCGCCCACCGCCTGCATGAGCTCCGGCGTGTGGCGCAGCTCTACCACGAGGCGGCGGCGGGTCCGGTCGGTGGCCTCGTAGGCCTGCGTGAGGTTCTCCTGCAGGTGTCCAAAGTTCGTGAGGGCGTTGGTGGCCACCGACTTGAACCACTGCGCCGGACGCCTCCCTTCCAAGTTGCCTTCTGGCCCAACCACGCCCGAGGGTGCGGGTCTAGATGTTGCTGGCGTTGGTGAAGCCACTGATGATTCTGTTGGCGCGTCGGATGATGTGGATGGCGGTGATCCTATTGATCCCGCTGATCCATCTGATCCCCCTGATCCTGTTGGTGCTGGTGGTGACGCATCTGGAGGTGCGAAACCACGCCGGCGTCGTGCCGCCTTTTGCTGGAATCGTGCATCGTGCTGTTGGTGGCCGGCGCCCAACACGCCGTTCTGCCTGAGCTCCTCCAAGTATCTGACGCGAGTGTCCCAAGATCCGAGGACTCGCCATGCCTGCACGGCCCTTTCGGTCTCCCAGGCTCGTTCCTCTTCCCTGACATATCGTCTGATGTTTTGGAGTCTCCGGTAATAGGCCTGTCGGATTTCTATAAAGTCGGCGTCGTAACCGACGTTGAGGATCTGGAACAGATCGGTCATCTTGGGGTATGCTGATAGAAGCGGACCATGTATTTCTGTCAAAGATACAGTGGTAATCGTTCGCAAGTGGGAGTGGTTATCGCGTCGCGCAATCGTCCAATCTATGCCCCGTAGGGTCTTTTGGACCGAGGGAGCAGCCGGCCTATTATACCCTCTCGCCGACTTCTTTGTGTGGAAACAAAGAACATGCTAACTTACAATATCATTGTGATTGAAAGTCCGCCCGTCAAGGAGACTGGGAAGCAAACAAAGATTCGGTGTCTTGCTCTTGGTCATGTTGGTCCCCAATGCTCCATGTTCCTTTCGGGGCATTGTGTAGAATGTGGAAGTCCAAAGATGGTCGGCAGTTCTTGGATTGGAGGATCCTTGGCCCTGGACAGCTACATCCAACCTACCTCCCAACGACTCGAAGATGGTACTCAGCTCCACTAAGTAAGTAGGCAGGTACCTACAATTGAAGGCTGCCTCGGATGCTGCTGCTCAAGGGCTTGATCTACTACCTACATACTTTACATATGTATCGACCTGCGAGCTACCTCCCTTGCCTGCCAACACCCAAGCCGAGCTCCCAACGCCGTCACTTGCACACAGTGAGTGCCCCCGACAGTACCCAAGTACCAGCACTAGGCAAGCATTGAACCACAAAACTGCAAATAACGCGGCTTTCCCTCAACAAATAGTCGCTCTTGCCCATCACAATTAGTCGCTCTTGGCCGAGATTAAGGCGTTGGTCTAGAGATCCAATAGGGAAACCGACGTGGAAGTTCGAATCCCACTGGCGACCTTTCACGTCAGTGACGGTGAGTGGGAATTCACTGATGTTTACGCTGGGATCGTTCTTCATGGCGGGAGTACCGAGGGCCAGGTCCAGAACCAATTCCCTTCGGGGAGCGCGGAGTTCGAATCCCGCACGCGACAATATTCTCTTTTTTTGTTTCATCTCCTTTTGAATTCTCGGGATTCCCTTTTTGCCTACCAGTAAGTAAGTCTATCAGGCAAACATGCTGTCGAGGCCCTCCAACGACCCGAAACTTAAGTATCCGCCTCGCGGGGGCTCTCTTGTGTTGCGCCTCCTAAGGAGAAGGCCGGACGCTGCTGGGCTGAAGTGCTCGAAGTAGCCGAAGAGGCATTCCGGGGTGGAAAACGGAAAGTTACATCGCGTACCACCATCCTCCAGCACCACCGCCGCCGTATATGGATAGAGCTCCGGGGGCGTGGGCCGGGTCTCCGGCCAGAACTTGCGGAACCTCAGAAACCCATTCTTGGACCAGTTGTAGCGCTTATTTGTACCCTCAAATTCCGCCGTGGCCAGAGGGCCTTGCGGAGGCGCAGGCGGAAGACCGAGCATCTTGACAAGAAGCAGGGCAATCCTCGTTGCGTCATTGCCCGCGCAAAGCATCCCATCCGTGCGCCGCTTCGTTATGCAGCCAAGCCCGCACGCAATGACCGTGTTTCTCAGAGAGGGCTGTTTCGACGCCGCATATAAGCCCTGCGCCACCGGCTGCAGGTCAATGATGACGGGAAACTTCTCGAGCAAATCTCGGGTACGTGAACAAGAGGACTCGAAGCTCGAAACCGAGTCCGAACCCGACCAGACACGGAGGCCCTGAATCCGTCCTAAACCCGCGCAGGACCCTAAGAGCTTCTTCTTCTGCCTCTTCGGGCTCGACCTGCTGCGGCGGCTCGTACCAGTACTCCTCTCGATGCGCATCGTCGCGCTTGCGGCCCTTGATGCGAATGCTGTGGCTTCGGAAGGCGGCTCTCGCCACCGAGATGATGTGGATGCGTCGCTCGAGTGTCTCCCCATCAATCTCCTCGGGCGGCAGGCGCGTGGACGGCGGCACATACGTGGGGCCCATCTCGGTCACCTCAGTCGTGGAGCCGGTCCAGCCGTCGAAGTCGATAGCCACGAAACCCGTCGTGTTCTCGGCGGCGAAACGGCGGAGGTCCTGGACTGTGTATGGTGACTTCTCAAGGCGTCGACTGCAAAAGTTGCGCCAGGCTTGGGTTTGCCTCGTCTTGGCTTTTCCTTTCTCGAGTCTCTCTATCTCAGACATTCTTCCCCTGGTATGTAAGTGAATGGAGAGGTCAATTTGATGATTGAGCTTGGGGGAGACAGTGTGGTGGTTCTCGGGGTGTGTGGGCCAGAAGATGGTCGCGAGCACCTCCCGAAGCACGTTAAGTTGATGTTTTTCGACGGCAAATTCAGGGTACCTGGGAAGTCGGGGATCGTCTTTCCTAGATACATACTTATGTAGCCGGAGGCCCAAAAGATTAGCCACACCGCCAATCGCAAGAGGTGTGCTATCTCCGGTGCTGTTAATGTAGAAAGTTTGCGACCCTGAGGGTTTCCACCATCTCCGAAGAACAATGGGTGATTGAGTTCCACAGCTCCCTGGTATGACACAAGTAGATCGATCTGCTCTATTCTTCAATAATCCTACGGTCCCCCCCCCCCCCCCCAGTACACCAAAGTTCTATCGCACCCTTGCAAATGAAGAAAGTCGCTGGGCCAAGTAGTCTCGCTTGAAGCTGGTTTGGTGGTACTGCTGTTCCCACTTATTCGGTCAGCTCACCTCTCACTTTGCCAAGTCACACACCACACATGAGCATTTACATATGAAGAGAGCCAATAACTTGGATTCCGATGTATCATTCATTAGTCGAATAACATGGCCCGAACCTAACCGTCTCCAATCGATAAGCGACAACTTGTTTCCGTTGGCCAGCCATGAAGCATCCGCCGCCTTCTTTGCAGAAGTGCGTGTACTGCTTTCTTGGGCATGGCTCGGCTCACATTCCGTATTCTCTTCTTCTCGAGGGAGTTCCTCCTCTTACTTCTCCTCCACTCTTGTCTACCCTGATCGTGGATTGGCTGTCGCGCATCGCTTTCAACTGGACGTGGTAGCTAAAATCGGCCGAAGTCAGGTCGTCAAACGTCCGCACATAATGACTGTTGTTATCACTCAAAACATCGTGCCCCGAAAGCGAGGCCCGAGGGGCGGAAGCAGCAGCACGGGAACGCTGAAGGTTGCGGATGAACTTACGCATGCCGGACATGGTTGCATTCGGAATCTGCCAAGAGAGTTGCGGACCTGGGGACCTTATCTGGGATTGGTCGGCCGCCGCCCTCGCCATCGCTTCCGGGGCCAGATCGGAGGAGCTCTCGCTGTCGTCAACGGCGCTATGCGGTGGCGTGCGCCGGCTGCGGATCCAGGATCGTAACGACTTGCCGATGTCGGTGAGACGGCCCACGAACTGGGCGAGGACCACGGGCATAGAGAGAGCTACGAGCCCGACATTGATTTCGGCCATGCTGTTTCTCAGATTGTAGTGTCAGTCTTGAGAGCCCCCACGGCCATAAGCGGATAGGGGTAAGCTGGTAAGAGGTGCCTTACCATGTGGCGTATACGGGAACCGTGGTCCACGAGAAATCAGACTCATCAAGGATGTTTGGCTTTTGACGAAAGATTAGGTTCGTCAAGCCTGCAGCAATAGCTCTAGACGGAAGAAGCAAAAAGTGCATCAGCTGTCTTTGTGGTCTGGTAAGCTCATCTGGGTGGGGGCTACTTACAGCAGACCCGTAAGGAAGATGAAGCTGACGCCAAATTTCCGTCTCGTTGAGAGCCGCAACTGGGGGATTTGGTGTAATGGGATGACCAAGATATATAAGTCGGTAAACACGCTGACATAGGCAGCTGCGGTGAGCAAATTTGGCGCAATGAGGCCGCACCGTTTCGCCATCCCCATGTCCAGCCAGCCGTCGTGCTCACTCAGCCAGGGAGTACAGGCTACCAACACGATGATGATGTAAGCCACGCAGAACGTGACAACCACGGATATCCCGGCCCAGACCATCATATTGATATGGGTGACGGGACGGAAGAGGCGCCGGTATAATAGTAAGAAGGACACCTTGATCAGCGCGACGCAGATCTGGAGAAGCACCGAGTCGGCAACGGAGCCCTGCGTTCAGAACGTCAGACTGAATCATATCCGTGGTCATCGTCATGAACTGGGCAGTTATCACATACCTTCATATACTCCCCGTAACGTCGGAGAGAGACGTCCCACAGATGAAGCCCCAGTAAGCCCCCCCCGGCTTATCGCAAACTACAGATGAAGTGGTCAGCAGCAGTCGAAGTAATGATAGTATGGTAATAATTACGACTAAGTACAAGGCCAGAATATGAAAGCGTGCATATCTGAGGGCGCCCCAATTCGAGTCAGTACCCCTGTTCAGGTTTTCTAACAGCACTTGGTCGAGCTGGATTGATGTAGGTAAATGTCAGACTTACTGTCGCTACTATGCAGAACCCTATTTTCACCCATCCAGTTAGCATAGGAATCAACGGGGTTTGGAAGAGTAAGCAGGCCAAGGAGAACCTACAATCATCAAGGCCGAAGGAATGAGTTACCCGAAGCCGGGTGTAGATTCTGGACGCGGTGAATACGATAACAAGTACCGAAAGAACGGATATAACAATAACCAATTGGTATGAAATTGATTCGGGATCCACCAAGTTGAACTCGCGACCCGGAGGCGGAGGCCTCACCGGAGTGGTGTCCAGATATCCGGAGTCCATGTTGAACAAGAACACTCAGGTCTGTCAAGGCGTGTGCAATCTCATAGAAGTGCTATTGGAATGAATTAAGAAGAATTATGAATGCGAGAAGTGCTTGACGGTCCGTATGGAGCCGCGACATATAAACTGATACCTACCCGATGTTCGGATAGCAGCTGGTTACACAACATCTGGAGGTTTGCCATTTAATCTATAAAGAATTGCCATCATAACCAAACATCCCATCCCTTGCCTCTGATTCCCCTCCTCCAAAAAATTGGACACAGCTCGTGTTGGGCAGCGTCTAATCTATGAGTGCTGCGTATTAGTGCGGTTCTTTTGGATTATGCTCACTCACTCTTGCTGGTAGATAGAGAAAGGTGTAGCGCACATTCCTCAAATACATACTTCAATTGGTATCGAACTAAACGTGGAGATGTAGAGATCTTCAACGAAGATATACTCACTCATCTAGTTCTCACTGCAGAAGAAACCTCGACGGGTAGACCAAGCTGCAACCAGGCCCAATCCTCGTAATTGGAGCAAGCGGCGGCCACGCTGCATCGCAGCAAACAAATTGCGGGCTAGATTGGTCTGGAAACCATCCCCCTTACATAGTTGGGATGGCGCGAAAATCTCTTGTGGCAAAAATATGGTTAATACCATTCTCGTATGCTAAGCCGAATCAGCTAGTCTCACAGGTGAGCCCTCGAATGCCTGAGAGGCTTCCCGTA
The DNA here is from genome assembly GCF_038362705.1 of Apiospora aurea. Classification (NCBI taxonomy): domain Eukaryota; kingdom Fungi; phylum Ascomycota; class Sordariomycetes; order Amphisphaeriales; family Apiosporaceae; genus Apiospora; species Apiospora aurea. The sequence goes on along the minus strand of NW_027117392.1, from coordinate 6,577,121 downwards.
CTATCCACGGCTGTACTAGGAGCGATTCCTGAAATCCATGCCAGCTCTCAGGCCGAGGGAGGCAGAGAAGTGGAAACATACGGCGGTGAAGCTCAGTGATGCGCCTTCATCCGAAATTTAGCCCGGGGCAGTGTGAAGTTCGGTTCAGGGACACCTACCCCTTCCGCGGCGTGCGGGACTTTGCCGTTACGGCCTCGCCAAGCCCCATCTGGTCGCGAGGAGTAGAGTAACGGTGTCCAGGGACTCAGGGAGGCGGTTCATGGCGAGATCTGGCGCTAGGATTGAGTTTGGATGGCGAGAGTATGGACCGGGCCCGTGACGTGACGCCCCGTAGTTCATCCGCATTCTGATCGTACAGGAACCCACAAGCGGCCTACTTATATAATTGGCTGCAGCCCAGAAAAGGACAAGGCAAGCGAAACTTGAGGAAAGGGGGAGCGACTTGGAAGGGGCAGTACATGGTTACTGGAGAAAACATATCTACTACAGAGGAGCAAAGGGCAAAGGCAATGTTTAATCAATAATTTACTTCTAATCCTGGCGAATCTGTCTCTTCAACCCGCTTGCAAGGGGTTTTCCTTCTGGACAATATACGCACCGTTGGATAAGATAGTTCAGGAGGGTGGTACACGCCTGGTTATTTATATCCATCAGACACACTTCCTCCAGCCCAATGTAGTACAAGCATGCGAAGCCATCCCTTGTCATCCCCTGCCAAACAAGACAGACATGGAAAGCTTTTCCTGGTGCTCGTGTCTACAGTACTCCATACTTCTCCTACATGGTCCTCGAGCCAACTCGAAGATTGGTAGGCCTATCATTTGGCCGCCACGGCAGACTCCGACGTTCCACTGTGATTGCATCATCGGAACGCCCTTGCCATTACCCGGTTAGGTCGGACAGCCGTCGTCGACTCCCTGAGCGCGCCGGATCAGGCGTTCAGTGGATACGGGCGCACAACGTCGTCCTCGTCCAGTCTCGTGGCACATGGCCACCGCACACGGCCGGCCAGGGGGAGTGTCCGGACCCGATGAATCAAACAACTCATCACTGACCGTTTGAGCTGTTGGTTGCGGCAGCTTATCCACCTGTTGGCCTCGTGCGTTTGCGTGGTGCAGAAACTGGACGCGACTCGAAGCGAGGCGGGGTGCGAGCGCCAGCCGGATGCACTGCACGCCTGGGACATATGGAGTTGGTCAAACGCCAATGAATGAGGACGAGTTCATCAACCTGCAACGAAAGGAAAGACATGCGCGGGGGGCAGAAGAAAACCTCAACGCTCAGTTTGGGTGATTCAGTCTTTGCTTCAATTGATGGCTGCATACGAGATTCCGATATATGGCTGCCGGCAGGAACCGTCATCCCTACCTCTGCTCCTGGTTCGTCCACTCACGTGGGAGAGACGAAATGCACGTCGGAAAAAGGAGCGCGACGGCCTATTCGACGGCGTGGAGAGCGCCCAGCGAAAGAAGGAGGGGGAAAGACGCTAGTCGTCAATTGGGAAGTGGAAAAAGTTGAAAGTCGGACATGCATTGGTTGTTGTCTGCTCCCTTCCCCCGTGTAACCCGTTCGCACGCACGCACGCACGGTGACGAGAACAAACGCCCGCACCTCATCTCGCCCCAATGGTTCGACCCATCACCACCACCACTACCACCATGGCCGGAAAGGAGCCTTGCAGCGCTGCAAAGAAAAAGGCAACTCTCGATTCGGACAGCTGCAGCACTACTCAGACACATGGACACACACCTTTCCATTTCCTCTCGCCTGCGCACCACCCGTCCGCCTTGGTGGGTTCGCTCCAGCAAATCGAGATGCGGAAATGTCGTTCTTTGCCAACGGGACTCGACAGCAAAGATGCTGATGTTGCTGCGATGGAGATTCAGAAACCCCACGGCTGCTTACACCTTGTAACCTAGGAAAGTCTGGAATAGCGGTCTGCAGGTGAGAATCAACCGATCCCATTAAATCATGTAAGCAGCTTGGCGTAGCTGGCGGCCCCGGCAATTCCTACCCTGAGCTCCAGCTTGTAATGTGTGTGTGCTACCGAACAGCTTTGAGCTCGGTAGGACAGGTGAGGCTAGGTGAGGGGAAGCTCCAGGGCAGCAGCAGCGAGCGCAGCCAACAACAGCAGCAGCATTCGTTACGTGCTAAGTAGCAGCTATCAAGATAGGCGACCCACGACCCAAGTACAACTCCAAAGCCCCTCTCCTTCCATCCCCCCAAACCAATAACAAGGGTCCTTGGCCACGTTGTCAAGAACCACCACAACCAACGACATCCATCAATTGTCTTTCGCATTCTCGTTGCCTGCTTCTGCTGCTGCTCCTGCAATGCGCACATGCAGCTCTCTTTCGCCCGAGTTGCTGTGTGCGCTGCATCACTTGCCTGCACCACCCTCTTGGCGGGGTCAGCCTGCCCGCGCCCGCTACGTAAGACAAAGATGGAAGTAGACGAGAACAGCACACGCAGGTATGACATGGTGGGTTGGATTGGATTGCCTCGAGCACCAGCTCGAGAGAGAGGAGGGGGCAAAGGCGCGACTCTCCCATTCATTGATGGTCAAGTAGGTATATAACAAACGGGCGAGAGGTGTAGTATCACAAGGCAGCCCCGCGCCCGCACTGGACCATCGTTCCGTTCTTCATTCCCTCTCCCCTTCTCGAGGAACGGGTACTGACTCTTTGTTATTAGAAACTGATCGACAGAGGTCGTCTTGGGTATCGCAACTTGGATGAAACTGTAACAATAGCACAGGGACACGCCACGAGGGTGTTCCATTCAGCCGTTTTCCCTCTTCAAGCTGGGGGACCTCGCCTACAGCCGAGCTTGAGAGCATAGCATAAAAAGCAACTTCGCGTCCCGCCCATCATGCCCATCCTCCCCTATTCGACCAGCCCCTCATTCTCCACGATCTCTACTCCCCCTACTCTCCCTAGTGTCAAGGCTGCGGATGTTGCCGCGCGCGCCGCCGCCGACGGAGACGCCAGACCAGTCTTCGTCACCCAGACCGTCACCGAGCCCCCCAACATCCACACCACGATCGTGACCCTGGGCTCCAGCCCGCTGCCGACCGACGGCTCGGCGGGCGCTTCGCCACCACCGCCGCCCCCTCCTCCGCCCACGACGGCCTGAGCCAGGACGCCTTCGGCGGCATCATCGGCGGCGTTGTCGCCTTCGTCGCCATCCTGCTCGTGGTCCTGATCTGCTGCGGGCGCAGCAGTCGCGGCCCGCGGTCGAGTCGCGGTGGCGGCAGCAGTCGGAGTTTTAGCTCGTCGTCCTATGGCAGCGGGAGTAGTAGTGGTGGGGGAGGGGGGTCACCCAGGAGAAAGCATCGTCGACGGCCGCGAGGTGGTGGTGGAGGACATCGCAAACGGCCCAAGTCGGGGGGTGGAGGTGGGAGTGGATCGAGCCCGTCGTCGGCGTCGTCGTACTTGCACTCGGATGATGGAGGGGGTGGGAGCGACATGATGGACGATGGCATGGCCCATGGTGGCGGTGGTGGCGGCGGACCACCGCCGCCCGGAGGAGGGACGCCTATGATGGGTGGGATGCCACCACCCGGCATGCCGCCGCCGGGTATGCCGCCGCCGGCAGCGAGACCAGGGGGCTTTCCCGGGAGAATGGGAGGGGGGGCCGCCTCCGCCACCGCCGGGGGCGATGCCCGGTGGACCGCCTGGGGGCGCGTTTCCGTTCGTGAGGCTGAATGGTGGTGGAGGGCCGTCCCCGATGCCTGGGCCGCCTCCTGGTCGCGGGGGCGCGCCGCCGCCGCCTATGGGATGAGGTGGGGAAAAAATGATAATGTTTTATATGTGATGATGACTTTCCTTGCCATGATTCTACGAATTACGAGGGACAAGAGGGCTGAACGGGAATAGGGCGGTGTCGTGGTCGCGTCAATTGGCCCAATTCTGTAGACTAGATCTACTTTTCCCACCGCTGCCTCTTTGTAATCGAAGCGATACTCTACGACCAAGACCCGGTAATCTCATGGAGCAAGCGATGTTGTGTCATGGTCTCGTTAATGTATTAGTCCCTACAGCCAGCAACGCAGCACTCTAATCCCGCGAAGCCAACCCCTCCAGCGCCTTCACCGCCAGGACCGCCGCGCCCGCCGCGATGCCCCCCAGGACCACCATCTGCGTCCCTGCCCACAGACTGGCCCGCACGCGCCTCCACCGCGCCGCCGCCGCCGCCCTCGTCTTCTGCTGATAATGATGGCGGTGGTGGTGATGCCGATCATGTGTTGTCGATGACGCCCGTTGCGCGGCACCGTCGTCCTGGAGGAGGTAGTGCTTGGTGAAGCCGAAGAGGAACAGCGCCAGGATGCAGACGCCGAAGCTCCACCGCAGGCCCTCGCCGACTTGGCGGACGAAGAAGTAGGGGAAGAGGGGGAGCAGGCCGCCGAGGAGGTAGCCGATGGCGACCGAGAGGCCCACCGTGACGGGCGATAATGACCCGCACTTTCCGGAGCCGGCATCGTCGTCGTCGTCGTCGCGCGCTTTCGCCCGTTTGAGCGCGTCGACTAGGTCGGGCTGGCGGCGGAGGTGCGCCTCGACGGCGGCGCGCAGGCCGCCGCGGAGATTTAGGGGTGCGAGGTACTCCTCCATCACATCGACGCCACCCAGCGCAGCCTCCTTCTCGTCTCCGCCCATCTCATCGGCCGCGCTCTCGTCAGGTCCAGACGTGCCGGCCGCGGCCTGCTCGCCCTTGGCGGCCAGGTAGCCGCCGATGCCCATGCTGATGCTGCCGGCGCAGATCTCGGCCAGGCCGGCGTAGCGGACGGTCTGCGGCTCGCCGAGCGAGGAGAGGCCCGCCGTGAGGGCGAAGGGGACGGTCAGGCCGTCGGCGAAGCCGAGGGTGAAGTCGGCCAGGAAGCGGGAGAGGGTGGGCGGGCGGAACGGGCTGGGCGGGGGGTGGGGTGGTTCTCCTCCTGGCTGCCGAGGGGATGCGACCGTCGGGGTCGAGGTTGAGGCCGGTTTCGGTGAGGGTGATGTCGCTTCGCGCGGAGGAGGTTTCGGATGTGCGCGAGGAGGACGGGAAGGAGGACGCAGAGGGGGTTGATGGGGGTGTCGTTTCGTGACCCGATGGGTCCCTGGTGTCATTGCCGGCGTCCATCGTGGATAGGTAGGTAGGTAGTATGATTGAGTCTCAGATGAGGGCGTTTCTATACTCAAAAGCGCGAGACGGGCCTTGGAGCATGGGAGCTAGAACGTCTTTCACTCCAGGGGAATGGAGTTATCAATTGTTTTGGCAGAGAAACAACCAGGAAAAAAGCAGGCAGGACTTTACGTGCACCAGGCTTGGCACTTCATTGGACAAGCCTGTGGAGGGCCCAAGGTGCGCTTGGCTCGGTAAAGGACATTGAGATATGCCCACATGTACCCGAATGCCAATATCGGGAAAGGGAAATGGATTTACACAGACCAGACCGGACGGAATGTCATCTCAAAGTCGAGTCCGCCGTCACGGGTGGTGGAGGGCACACGTGAGAGCACTAACACGCCATCGGCAGAATTCCAGTTTGGCCAATGGCAGTCCCGGCAGTCAGCAGGTGGTGCGCTGAAGGGAACCCCTGTACGCCCGAAAAGCTTCGCCCTTTAGCGCATTGGTTGACAAGATGGGGGCAATCTCCGCAGTCCGGCTCTCTTACTCCCTTGCCCCCCCCTCCAACTAATGCAGCAGCGTGGCGGCTTACGGCACCTAAATTCTTTGCGGCTCACTCTTCTAGGCTAGGCAGAATCTCGAAGGCCTGGCAGCACGCAGTTATCTCAATGTCAGTGGGCTACGGCCACTGCCACAGGGCTCCACGGCGGTGCCGACCCCACCAACTGGACAGGCAGGCTAGCTGCTAGCTGCCAGCCATCACCCTCTAACCTACAGTGGGCCTGTCACCCACTGTTGGTCGATCAGCCCAATGCTTGGCTCTTCCAACGACACGTGCTCGGCTGAATCCCCTACCGACCTTCCTTTTCGCGTAAGTGGGCATTCTCTCGTTGTTGACCGGACATGATATGTCCACTTGGGTTCCTACGACTTCGCGCAATTCAGCCCAGAGGCTGTGTTGATCTTTGCCACAACTGGCACTGCGGATTCGCTGACTGAAGATTACGACGCCGCGCCCGATTTCGCTACGCTTACAGCAAGCAATGATTGCAGCGGCATCTTTCGCCTGAGGAATACTGATGCAGAGCCGTGGCTATGCCAGTTGTAGAAGGTGTATGCACAATGCAACTGCACAGCACCCCACGTGCGGCTAATCGGCCACGGTACGGGCGAATGGGCTGGCATGTCGACAATGTTGAGGATTCCAGAGGAACATTATGACCAGCCTCTACAGGTCTCGGCCATGCAGCCTGGATGCGGCCCAGCCATCCCGGCCAAGAAAAGAAGGCAATTGCTTCCCACACCGGAAACCCAACATTTTCCAACAAAACTCGCCCAGCTTCGAATAGCGCTTTAATGCTGAATTTGAGATGTGACAGACAAATGTACACGGCGGCAATTGCAATGCCAATTACATCCAGCCTATCAGAGCAAGTCCCTGGTCTTCCTGATTCCTCCGGCGGAGGAACACATCTTGCACTGATTTTCACCGGCAAATGGACTTTTCTCCGGTGGGGTCGCATCAGGAATCCTTCCCCAGGTCCTCCCTAGTCTCTCGCTCTCTCACACCGGCCATGGACGCAATGGGGCCATGGGACCACCCACCACATGCACGGGTAAAAAGAAGCTTCGCTCGCAGACTCCAGCAAAATGTCTCTCCATTGCCACGACGCTATACCGGGAACAACCTTACTTGTTCCGGTGGGCCCTAAGAAAATTGCTCAAGGTCAAGCGACAGGTCGTTGAACCGACGGTTAATATGTTCCAACTCGTCGGGACACTGGAATAAAGCTAATCGCGTCCCCCCCCCCACGACGTCAAGCTGCTTTTGTCTCATTACGCATCGGGACAAGTCGAGTCACCTCAGTCTCTTCCTGCTTGTTGCGTAGAGCCGTCAAGATGCGTTCCGCACTCCTGTCCCTTCCCCTCCCTGGCCGTCGGCGCCGCCGCCCAGGCCGAGAACCTGTACACGGCCACGGCCACCAGCGACGTCCATGCCGCCCGGGCCACGGCCAAGACCCTGAGCAACACCAGCAATGTCAAGGGCAAGGCATTCGACCGCTTCGCCGTCATTTGGCTGGAGAACACCGACTATGACATGGCCTACGGTGATGGTCAGTAACCGTTTTACTCACTTTCGCCGATGCCAACCGCAATGTCAAGTGACTAACCTGGACGAACAGAGAATCTCAACTGGCTCGCCAAGAAGGGTATTACCCTCGCTGGCTACCACGCCGTCACTCATCCCTCTGAGCCCAACTACATCTCCGCCATTGGTGGTGACTACTTCGGTATGCAGAACGACGACTTCAACCAGATTGTGCAGAACGTCTCCACCGTGATCGATCTGCTCGAGGACAAAGGCATCTCATGGGCTGAGTACCAGGAGGTCAGTCTATCACTCCTCTCATCTCCCACCCAAATCTGGAGGACGGCCGCGGGCCTTGTCACACTATGATGATAAACCATGTGCCTCAAACTCAGCCAAATGCGGTTACATCTCAAATGACCGTTAATAACAACCATTGATGGAATAGGACATGCCTTTCAGTGGTTTCTCCGGCATGGAGTGGCTGAACCAGGAAAACGGCAAGAATGACTACGTGCGCAAGCACAACCCCGCCGTCATCTACAACTCGGCCGCCGGCCAGATCGACCGCCTGGCCTCGATGAAGAACCTGACCATGTTCTACGAGGACCTCAAGAACGACGCTCTGCCCCAGTGGATGTTCATCACTCCCAACATGACGAGCGACGCCCACGACAGCGACATCCAGACCGCGGGGGCCTGGACCCGCAATTTCCTGGAGCCGCTCCTCGACGACGAGAGGTTCATGAAGAACACGCTGGTCCTCATCACCTTTGACGAGAACGACACGTACCAGGTCCAGAACCGCATTCTCGGCATCCTGCTGGGCGACGCCGTGCCCGCGGAGCTCGTCGGGACGACGGACGGCAACTTCTACAACCACTACAGCGAGATCGCGACTGTCGAGGCCAACTGGGACCTGCACACGCTCGGCCGCTTCGACGTGGGCGCCAACGTCTTTCAGCTGGTGGCCGACCAGACGGGCGACACGATCCGCGCGTGGTCCGGCCAGGTCGAGCTGTCGCAGCGGTACTTCAACTACTCGTACGCGGGCGCGTTCAACACCAACGGCGGCAACAGGCGCTACCCGGCGCCCAACCTGAGCGGCGACGGTGCGACCCACAACCGCACTGTCCTGCCCGGCATCCAGGAGCTGTGGAAGGACAGCCCGGCTCCGGTGTATTACACGACCGGGCTGGAGATTCCGGATGGGCTGCACCCTCCTTCGGGGTATGAGCCGGTTCAGTAAGGGGGTGAGATGGGTGAGTTGTAAGTAAAGATGTAGGAATACTCGGGATACCGTAATGAGTAACGTTTAATACATGGGTTTCACGTTCGTTATATTTCACGGGCGACGATCAAAGTGATTTGTGTGCAATAATTTCTTCGCTGTTACCTCAGTGGGAGATTTCGTGGCTAAGCATATGCAACCAGACCATTTCGTCAGGGAAGTTGTCGTCACCAGTCACGGCCACTGTCCAAATCCCCCGTCTCACTGTTGCAATGTCGGGAGGCGGAACTTGGTGGGTTATTACGACTTCAGGAACATGCGGTCGAAATACGAGTGATAGTCCCATCCCATGATATGCGACTTGTATCACACACGAGCACGTCGGCTTGCCGCCTCTGTTCAGAACAGGACAGCGTGTTTCTTTCCCTCTAGCTGGTCATTCAATCGTTTGGTATATCGCACATCTGGTAGACGACCTCGACGTCCAAGGTCGCTTCAGGTCCCGTGGACGAACCCTAACGGCGCCGCTTTTTCGATTCACGCTTGTGGACCTCGACCGCGCAATACGCACACCGCAGGACTTGACAGTTCGTGCAGTAGTCGTGAATGGTGATGGTCATGGGGCCTTGCGCGCATTGGCACTGCGAAGAAATTAGTGAGGGAGGGCACTCGGTGATAGGATGTCGGCGTGGCTTACGCAATACCAAAAGGGCTGGGGGGCCTCCGACGAAGACGTGTATTCTCTTTTGTCTCGGTCTTCGTTGCGTCGTGTGGGACTGAAATATATGGTGCTCTCTATTTTTATATCACTTATTAGCTCGCCCTCTTCGCCGTCCGTTTCCGGGTACGGGTTGTTGGCAGCCTCGATATCAAGCGTGGGCTGGGACCTGGAGCGGGTGCCTTTTGCGGCGCCGGCTCGTTTCCGCAGCTGGATAAAGGGGAGGCATGCCGATATGGGTATCCATAACAGCGGGCTGAGCACTGCTGCCGCACTATTCGTGACGGTGGAAGACGAGCGGCATATGCCGAAACATCGTTTCCACTCCCCCTATCGAAGTTGGGAGGCGGGCCAAGCTGTATCCCGCTGGCCTTTTCGCAAGCAGCGGAGGCCCAGCCGTGCTGTCGACTACATTAGATACTTTAGCCGTAGCGAGCGAAGGGTCTTGACATTCGGAGCTCACAGCTTCACAAGTCTGGATAAAGCCCTTGCGGGCCGTCCATTCGGCGAGCAGTTCGGCTTTGTGGCCATCCGAGGCGGCCCAGATGCTCGGCCACATGGAGATGGAGGTGATGACCAGAGCGAGGATGGTTGCCATTTTCATGGCCAACTCGGCCTTGGCGGTGCATACGCCGATAGCGACCTGCCAAATCTGCACGATCCTCACTTTCAGGTGCACCGGAATTCGGCCAGCCATCGTGGCGAGTAGGATAGTCGCCAAGCCCTCGTTCTCGCATTCTCCTGATTGGGTGAGGCCGGGTCGTCTGGTTCGGGGCATTTGTAGCTGGTTGGGCTGGTTGGGCAGAGGTTGGCGGGCCTGCGGACCGGCGCGACCGAGGTGATGACTGGGGAAGGCTCTGGAGCTCGTGGGAATCTGTCTGCTGCTCGGAATCCTGTGTTGACATTGCTGGACCTCCGGCGTGCGAGAGTCCACCCTCTGGGGCTGCAGCTTAGGCGTGGAGAGGATGAAGGAATCGAAAGGGAGCGTCGGACTGCGATGGGATTGCATCGGCGATTCGGCCGTGGCGTGTCAGGCCGACTGAAGCGCCCGATGCCCTGTCAGATAGCGGGGGCTACAATGCATGTAAGCTTGAAAGAATGCGATGATTGGCAGTCGCCAAAGCCAGCGCCCCCGTCCCATCATGCTCAGACCTGAACCAGTGGGCTGTGTCAGCCACCGGGCGGCAGTGCAGCCCTGAATATAACTAATGATTGTCTATCTCAGAGCACAGCCCATTCGACAAATCGCGCTGCGGTGTACCGTAAGTAGTTGCTGTTGATGGAAAATTGCTGGGGTGATCTATGTAGGTCCTATTTATCAGTCTTCATATTCCTCCTTCCTTGCTGTTGACACCTGAGGGTCCGTGGAGGGAAGTCTCGTGCTCCTGATGGCCGCCGTTCAAGTGTCTCTGCGGCCCACGAGGGAGGGCCGGACAGCCATATACAGGCTGCAGAAAAGGAAGACCCAGTTACCCAGGTAAACCAAAGCCCGGAACGCAATCGCAGTGCTATGCAAATTGCCCTGGTTGTCCCTTACAGGGCAAACGCCCCACGCTAGGAAACCGATGGTTGGACAAACGAGCATCGGCCACCATGATCTTATGATACTTCTGATCATTTGGCCAGCATCATGGCCGTCCGCTTGCTCAATGGTCATAATGGCTGGAACGGTAACTGTCTTGAACAATCGACTTTGTGCTGGTTCTGATGCGGGCGCAGACTCTGGTGCTGGTGGTGGTGGTGGTGGTGGTGAAAACCGTGTCCTGGGGTCGTATGGGTATTGTTGCGGCTCAAGGGCGTTTGATGTCGTGTTGGTATCTGATAGGCGATTGGTGTAACTTTGTCTCGAACAAAAATTGGAAATAACAGTGAGTGGAAGAGAGAGTGGGATAGTCTTTGGGAGAGCGTATGAGAGAGACGGGGTTTTATGAGGCAGCTGGCGTATATAAGATGAGTAACACAGATGTCGATCCATGTATGTTTATGGCGTACTACTTGTCTCAAATACCATCCATCTCACACGCCTCCGCTTGTTGGTTTTAGTTTTAGCATTTACTTAGTAGAGACAACCACTCATTTGGAATGCCGGCCGATGCCAACCCGAGATAGTGAGCGATAGCAGGTAAGCAGGTATGGGATGACTGGAAGTTGCCTACATTACTGCATGAAGCCGTATGTGAGCTGACAAATGCTATCCCAAAGTATCGAGCCCCTTTTACACCTACACTTCAAATAAAGGTTAGCACCTACATCAGATGGGGGCGAGTGAACAGGGAATGCTTACACAGGACTAGCCATACCACCTGACCCGCTTGGGGCCGTATACAACAGACTGAGGTACATCGTGATGGAGGCCGAAAGCTTCTCGTGACCGGAGACGCTCAGACACCATACAGGCCGTTGATGTAGCAATTCAGGGCCGAAAGGTCAAGTATGGGCCGGATTATTTCGTATAGATTAAATCAAATGGTGAACACACATGAGAAAATATAGAATGTCCTGAAAAAGGGGTGCCAATAAGCATAGGTTGAAAGTGAACAGTGCCAAACGTCGGCCACCGGGATAGAATAGGGGCTCTGGCGATTGTTGATCGGGAGGAGAACGAAGCAGCCTACGAACGGGGTAGCTAGTGCAGCGAGCGCTGCACCTATTGCTAGTCCGGGCCTTGCTGTTCTCTTCCTCGCGGTGGTGGCAGTGGGTTCGGTTTGTGTGGATTTGTCGACCATTGACTTGGCTGGGGGGTCCGAGGCGGAAGCGGATGTTTCTGTGGGGGGGTGAGGGCAGTGAAGCCTTATTCCGTTCGTGTGCAGCTCTTTGCCGCTCCGGGTCCTCTGAGGCCATACGGATCTTCCCTGCACGCGAGTTTCTGAGTAGGAGGTACATAGACGCAAGGGGGGAATACGGGGATATGGATCTTCATCCGCGTGCTTGTTTCTTCACGCCTGATGCTAATGCTTCAAACAGGAAGAGGAAACGAGGGAATTCCCAAAGAAAGGAATGAGTCGTTGAATTAAACCAGGCTATCGGAACGTGTACTAGCAATAATCCGTTGACCATCGTAGGTGACTGGCATGCATGGCGACAGGGAGGGCTGTCTCAGCCACCAGGCAGCCGGGGGCAGTAGCGCAGCTTCCATTCAGGGAACCGGTATGCACCAAAGATCATTCCCATCCCCCTCCCGATTTACTCTTTCGCAGGATCTCGACGGTGCAGCGGTCGCAACGCTGATGGTTGCATTGCGAACCGGAGCACACAACATTTATGGCAACAGTCATGGGGCCGTTGCCGCACATATGCTATTTACACCAGAAGGTTAATAAAAAAAAGCAGGCTGGCAACAAGGTAGTCATATAGATAGAAATAGATACTTACACAATGCCACGTCGCAGCTGTGGATGAGCCGTATACAGCCCCAACGCTAGACTCTGATTCCGCGGCGGCGAAGATGAGAGGAGGTGGGTAAAGGGCATCATACCCATCAGGGTTGAGTTGAGCAACAGCTGCCGCCTGCATCGCTGACGATTCTGGTGGTTCTGGTGGTGGTAGTAGATGCAACGGTGGAAGCAGACCGCGGCCAGGTTCGAATACCTTTCTCGGCTCGTCAGCGTGCTCTGATTGATGCCACCGTGGTCGCTTGCGGAGTAGAATCCCGGCCCGGAGATGGCAGTTGCGAATGTGAAAGGGACGGACGAACAGAGGGTGGAATAAAATGAATGCAAGCATGTCCACGCTACATAAGACCAAATCATATCATCGGCCATTCGCACAATCTTGGCCCGCGTCGAGTTACACGAACGATATAGGGGCTAACCAGTTTGGACACCCGACAGGAAAAGCGTTGAATGATTGGCCACCACCAACAACACTTCCAGCATCTCCGACATCTCCGGCGCGTGAACGAAGCCTCGGGAACCAGGGCTTGACTTCAAGAGGACTAAGTTGCTGCAGTGGATGGCCAGAATAAAGTGCCAAGACGTGTCACCTGGCCACGGATATGAACAGCCATTGGGGAGAGGCTTGAGCCAATCCGGACTTTAGGGCTGGACTGGTGGACATGGAGCAGTTACGATGGCTCAGTTGATGTTTGCGGCTTCAAATTGATCGCCAACAATGTATTTCAGAGCAAAGCAGAAAAGGGATTACGAGGTATTCTTTTTCTAGGGTAAAAAAAACACCAGGAAAATCATCGTAACCGATAATGTGTATACGAAAAAAAAAAAGAATGCTTCCCGGCCGGGAATTGAACCCGGGTCTCGAGCGTTTATTGCAGCGGAAAATCCGATGACAAGCTCGCATACTGACCACTATACTACCGAGAATTGAAGTCTGTAGAACAAACTGGTAGTTACTTGATGGAGGCTGGTGCGCTTATTAGCCCTTATGTACCTTTCACTAGCGCCTCAAGAAAAAATAATACATACCCCACTTATAAACATTGTACGTACGCGTATACCCAGTGGTGTAATATTAGATACACCTTGTGGGCGGGCTACATTCGATCGTGGATGTACCACAGGAAGCCCCGTGTCAACGTACCCGGCTCCCGCAGGCCCCGAATCGGCTGCTGCGGTCAGGACCCCGAGGACCAGCCGAGGATACATAATCTCACCACCAGCAATGCGCCAATCACGTCACCAATTCCGACGCGACCTCACCATCTGTGTGCACAGCGTGCTGTTCCTGTGCCCGCCGCAGCCTCTCCATCACCCCCTGCTCCGGCGTAACATGCACCCAAATCTCGTCCGCCTCGACCCCCTCCTCCAATCCCGTCAGGGTATCACTGCTCTCATTGTTGCCTTCTTCCTCCGCCGCACCCGCCTTGCCCTCCTGCTTCTTCTTCTCCTTGGCCTTCTTCTTCAACGTCGCGCCGCCATGCCGCCTCCCCCCACCCCCTGGCCCGCAGCGCCAGCTCGTGCCGGATCCTGAGCGCCGACCCCACCTTCTTGGCCTTGGGCTTGTGCACCGCCGGCAGGTCCTCCAGCTCCTCCATCTGCGTGAGGCGCTGCGGCAGCCTCCTGTTACCGCCGCTGCTATCTAAGGACGGCGAGCCCGAAACCGTCTCGAGAAAATCCAGCACCAGCCCCGCCGTCAGCTCAATCGCCCGCCCCGGGTCGATGGTCGTCTTCATGGCCCAGCTCTGCAGCCGCGGGAACAGGACCCCGAAGTCCGTCTGGCTCAAATGCGCCGTCCCGCGCAGCGTCAGCGCCCAGGCCGGCCGGCCGTGCCGCCGCGCCTCGGCGCACACGCGGTCGATGGCCGTCCGGTTCGGCCGCCAGTACACAAAGGCCTCGGACCCGATCGAGAGCAGGGGCTTGGCGCACTCGCCGTGCCGGCCGCGCTGGCATTGGTCGTCGTGGCTGTGGCTGTGGCTGTGGCTATGGCAATTCCTTCCATCGCTCTGGCTCTGGCTCTGGCTGGTAGTAGTAGTAGGCGGCGAGTTCTTCTTCTTCTTCGTCGTCGTCGTCGTCGTCGCGTCGGTCTCGGTGTCGGTCGAGTCCTCGACCTTCTCGTCGTTCTCGTCATCGAGAATCGGCATGCCCCACGTATCCAGCAGGACCCCCTGCCCCACCCACGCAAAGTGCGCCCCCGGGTGCCGCAGCAGCCGGATCGTCGTCGTCCCGCCGAACGAGTGGCCCATGGCCGTCACGTCGCGCTCGAGCCGCAACCGCCCCGTCCAGGCGGCCCAGTCGACGCCGTCGAGCCCCCGGGAGCTCGCCCCGCGGTTGCCCCGGCGGCGCAGGTTCGCGTCCGCGACCTCGCGGCCGCGCCCGGCGTTCAGCAGCCCCACGACGCGGTGCACCTCGCGGATCTCGGCGAGCCGCATGTCCAGCTGCGCGGACCGCATCGCCGTGTCCACGCCGCGGTCGTTGTTGGGCGCCGTGTCCCACGTGTTGCCCTCGGGGAAGAGGTAGTCCACGACGTAGTAATCGGCGCCGCCCTTCTTCTTCTTGACGCGCGTCGGCGGCGGTCGGGAATCGTCGTCGGCCGCGGGGGCGGCGTCCACGCGCGCGGGCGCCAGGTTGACAAAGGTGCGCGCGCAGCTGCCGTCGCGGTGCTCCATGGCCACGACGACGTAGCCCTGGCTCGCGAGCTCGCCGCAGACGGCGCTGCAGACGGTGCGGGTGCCGCCCAGGCCGTGGCTGAAGAAGACGACGGGGAAGGGGAGTACGTCATCCCTGCCGGAGCTTCCCGGGTTGCTGCTACTGCTGCTGCTGCTGCTGCTCTTGTGGGTGGTGTTGTCGTCCGGCGATCCATTGGGTTGCGCATTCGCAGCTTTCGAGGACGACGACGGTGTGCTTGTTGTCGATTGAAGAAGAGGCGCATTCCGGATGGCGGGCAGCTCGGTGAACATGCAGGTGGCGAAGAGGTAGGCGGCGACCGGCGGGCTGGGGATCTTGAACCACTTGGCGTAACCCCCCACTCGTCCACAGCCGCGGCCTTGAGAGCCAGGGCACCCGCGCATTCGCCAAGTCCTTCCTCCTCCGCTTGCGCAGTTTCTTCGGTGTAGTCTGCGCCTGGTTTTCGTCTTGTCCTTCTTGCTGCTGCTGCTGCTGCTGCTGAGAAGAAGAAGAAGATGGCGGCGACGATGATCCGTCCGGCGAATCGCCATCTGGCGGATTCGAGCCCGTCGAGAGGTCGGAGGGGTAGTAGATGGCGAACAGCACGGTATCCAGGCGCAGGGCGTAGTGGCCGCCGCGCTGGATGTCGGAGAAGTGGCCGGGCTTTTCGACGGGGACCTCGATTTCCAGGTATCCCACGTTGTGCTTGCCCGTGTACGGCGGGAGCGAATGGAAGACGTGATCCCGCATCAGCGTCGGTACTTCTTTTGGCGGCGGTGCGCCACCACCACCAGACGCCGGCATGGCCCCCACGCTGCCGCGGGCTCCCTCCTCTCCCATGGCGACCGACGGTAAACTACGTGCAACTGCACGCTCTCTTCCACATACACTTTCAACCAACTTCAATCTACCCGTCACACACCGATTACCGATGATTTGATAAAAAGAGTAGGTTAGATAGATTAACAAGTGCAATACGTACCGATTTGGCGAGGCTGTGTTCGGGAAGCCCACGAATTAAGAATTGCCTTTGGTACCTTATCGCTCGCTCGTCATGATGACGTCGCCGGCAGTCTCTTTTTTTTTTTTTTTTTCAACGCAGGGGTTCGCAAACGGCCTCTCGTCCGATCCTCTAAGAAAAAGATCATCGCCATGTTCCATTTGCGACTATCGCCTGAGCTAGGGTACCGAGACAGGAGACGGAGCGGAAGAGAACCAATAGCTCTGATAGAAGTCAAATCCGACTATGGGCTTCAAACACCCAAGTACGGTTATGCTTTGACACCGACCGGGCTTGTCCGGGGCAAAAAGACGTTTCGCGAGGCGCAAGACTCGCAGCAGCAAAACCGTTTCTGGAATCATGATTTGGCGTAGATGTTGCATTCCACTGCACGAGGCCCGACAAACGCGTCTCAAATCTGGAAGTCACACAATAATACGAAGCAGGGAGAGAAGATTTTGGCAGAGGTTAAACCTTCTTTTTGGTTGAACTCGCTGATTAACCAATGTCGTCAAGTTTTATATACAGCATTAGTCGTGAACAGTAGCGGCGCGCCATCCTTGGCAGGATCGCAGTGGCCGCAGAATCATATTTACAGTGTCCCCCATCCAGCAATCGTCATCTCCTGGGCACTCATAATGCCTCCATCGTCCATTCCATCATCACCAGTCTCTCCCAAGCGCGGCGGACCACCTTTAGTTCTCGGGGGTGCAGATGTCCATCTTGAAGTACTGGGGGCCGGCGTAGCGCTGGGTCTGGACGGCGCCGTTGTTGTCGACCTTGAGGTCCTTGCCCTCGATCTCGTGGCAGAAGGTGATGTTGGAGCGGCTGTTGAGCGGGTACCAGACGGTGAAGTCGAGGCCGCCGGCCGCGGTCTTCTCGATGGACCAGTGGTACGCGTAATTGGTCCCGTTGCCGACGGTGCAGTCGTTCTGGTCCTGCAGGGCCGGGAGGTAGTCCGGGCCCTGCACGTGGGCGCTGCACTGGGTGGGCGGGACCACGCCGGGCTGCGACGAGACGCCGAACTCGTAGTTGCAGAAGGTGCTGTGCGGGACGCAGGCGGCCTGGAAGCCGTTGATGTACTGGGCCTGGCCCTGGCGGGGGGGCGACGGCGGCGGCGGAGGCCGTGGCGGCGAGGGCGGCAACAGCGAAGAATTGCATTTTGGTGGTTGGAATTATTAAGATTTATTAGATCGTAAAGATCGAAAGGTTGGATGTGAGAAGGTTGGTTGGTAGATTAGGGTAGATTGGATGGATGGACTGGTTGGTTGGTTGGTGGTGGTGAGAACGAAAGGAAGTCGATGAGTTGCGATGGTCTGTCGTTCTACTTATACAACTCTGTCCATCGGGCCAGTGGGCAGCCTGGGCAAACCAAGCCAAGCCAAGCAGAAGTGGATGGACCCCTCCCCCTTTGGCCATCCATGATCCCATTCCCATCCATTCCATGGTCGGGCTAGGTGGGCATGGACATCATCGAGTTGGTTCCCGGCTGTTGCAACCACGCATCACCACGCCACCACCCACCAGCACACCGTTGCAGCCGGCAGATGGGGCTGAACGGGATTAGTGCTGGCCGATCATCTCGTATCACCGTCTCCGCTCCAGCGCTGCCGTGGTCCCGCCAGCCAGCCACCCCTGCAGCCCGTCATTTCCTCTGCTTTTCTGTGTGCTGAGTGTTGGGGGTTGGATGAAGGATCGACGTCATTTTGCCCCTGACATCTCTTGGGAGCTGCTCTTGTTACCTACCTAACGTGACGGACGGACGGTTGGGCGTGGCATGCGATGATTGGCCAGCGGGCGCGGGAAGCTCGGCACTCTTTTGGCAACCTCAACGCAACACCGGCGCTCAATTGCCATCGTTAGCCTGTCAGCCCGTGCCAACGCCCAAGTATGTACATAAACCTCCAGCAGGGCCGGCCACTGTCGACTTTGACCGCCCACTGAAAAAGGGCCCAGCGGTAGTGGGGTCACCCCCTAAAAGCCCGGCAGCGCCCCCTGTAGCTCCCCAGTAAACCAAGAATAAACAATGAGCGCACGCTCCCGTCTCCTGTCGATTCCTGCCCATTATGACTTCAACCACAAATGTTCTGCTAAGGGAGCCCCAACAATAGTTTCCATGGAAGCCCGACGAACACTGCCGATTCCTACCCGATCCCGCGTTCGTCCATCCGATTGCCGATGGCAAAAGGGAACGTTACCACGCTACCAAGGCCGCCCTTGTTGCTTGCCCTGGGACTTAGGTAGGGGGCGAAGGCAGCACAGCAAAAGAGCCTGATTGTTTTTCTTCCTAAGTAGCATGACTTCATGCCCACTACTGTAGAAGGCTGCCTTGGCCAGTTGTGGGTAAACATCACCGCAGTGCCTCTTGCGGAGCCGCCGACCCTCCCCGCGGCCTCCCGAAAAGACTAGAATCGCCCCTGTATCTGCATCGGCCTGCATTACTTTCTTTAGCCTTGGGCCACACAGCGTTACATAGTTGCGCGCCCTTAAAAGGCTGAAAAAGACGAGGCGGGTGGCGGGTAGCGGCAGTGGAGAGAGCCTAGAGCCCAGTTCGACGGCGCGACCCTACCTACCATGCGTCACCAGCCAGCGGCTGTGATGCAACTTCAAAATAGCCAGGCAAAGCAATCTGAGTGGGAATCACCTGACTCGAGTGGTCGCATGAGTTGTTGGATGGAAAAGCTCGTGTATGTTGCCAGGCCCCCTAGTCCCTACTTCGATCCCATCGCAAGCCGTACCCGATTCTGCGTACTGGCCCGCAGCTGCGCAGTTCCTCGTCGTCACAAGAGACAAGCCACACTTGCGCCAAGCAGACAGACGCACGAGGATTGCCCAGCCAGAGAAGTTACCTGGGTCCGGCTGGCTGGCGATGCAAGCAAGCGGCAGATACGAACCGCTACCGTGCGCTGGCTGAGACGTTGCGGCCAGAACCACATGACAGCACCCAAACTCGCCAGGAGATGGATGTACTCGAGCACCCCTAACCCATACATTCGTTCCAGCGTGGGTGGTTGCCAGCAGTTTGCCGCCGTATGCCCGGCGGATCGGTACAGCCAGTCTCTGACCCCTTCCACTCCTCGGAGTAGCCAATCCAGCGCCGGCTCAATCTTGCGACTTGGACGAAAAGTCGCACCAATGTTGGCGATTTCCAAAAAGAAGCGCATCCACCAATCCAACCGAAGCGAAAAAGCCTGGTTGCTCTGAGCGCAAAAAGAAATCTTTGGTGCTGCACTAGCCGCGAATCGAACGCGGGGCCCATCGATGGCAACGATGGATTTTACCACTAAACCACTAGTGCCTGGTCGTTTGGACTTCGTCCAAATTAGATGTTAGAATCAGAAGCTATTCATCCCTATATTCCTACGTCTGTCACTCCAATCTCGATATTTGGAATCATATCATGCATACTTTAGCAACCGCAGAGTGCGCGACCAATTCCCACAAGCGGTATTTTTCTCACGCGTGCATTTTAACTATTAGTATAGGATCATTTGAACCTCCGACTAACCCAGCAGCTCCCTGGTCACCTCGGGCGTATTGATAAACGCAATCTGCTCCCTCCTCCACGTATCCTCCTCCACCCAGCACCCCGTCGCATTGAGCACCATGTTCTGCGGCCTCTGCAAATCATACGCCGGCCAGTGCGGCAACACCATGCCGTCCATCGCATTACCCCTCTCGCTCTTTTGCTCGCCTCCTCCTCGTCCGTTCGGGTCCGCATCGTAGACGAAATTCACATAGGCCCGCCCAATCCCCCGCGCCAGCCCCAGGTGCCTGCCATACGCCGCGCGCGGCCCCAGCAGTCCCGACACGTTCTGGAAACTAAACGCCACGTTCTGGAAGTGCTTGACCCCGTCCCACGCGGGCCCGTTCCAGATCCGCTGGTCGAACCGGTAGCTGTACACTCTCGCCTTTCCACCCTCGCTCTCCTCCCCCGTCGGAGTGCCCGCGAAAAGCTCGGCCATCCGCCGCCTCTGGGCCCCCATCACCAGATCCGACCCAATCGCCGCCCCGCGCCGCCACTGCCTGCCCGTCCCCGCGCCCGGCCGCTGCGTACAGTGGCCAATAGCGTACGGCGGCGCCGGCGCGCACGGGTCGTCCGGGTACAGCGCCAGCAGCCGCCTAATGGTCGGCGGCGTGAGCGCGTACGACCGCCAGCTCAAAAACGCGTCGAAGAGCTCCTCCTCCGTATCCTGCCGGCCGGGCAGCGAGAATGTCTCGTCCGTGTTGGCGCCCGTGACGAGCGGCACTCTTAAGAAGTTTCCCTCCCGCATCAGCTGGGACGGGTAACCCCGCAGGAAGTCACCGTCGAGCAGCGGGTTCCAGACCACGCTCGGGTGCGCCGCGAACAGCGCGGCCTGGTCGACCGACCGCAGGCACGCCAGCTGGTCCGCCGAGTTCCCCCAGCACCCGACCGCGCGCGTCAGGTTCTCGGCCGCGCCGGCGTACCACGACAACGGCTGCACCTGCGCCCCCGTCGGCCCCCCGCTCTCGAGGATCGCGGCCCGGAACAGCCCGTCGTCGCGCCCGCCGTACGCGAACATCTGGTACGCCACGCTCTGCGCGCCCGCGCTCTCGCCCCAGACCGTGACCCGCGCCGCGTCGCCGCCGAACGCGCCAATGTTCTCCTGGATCCACCGCAGCGCCAGCCGCTGGTCCAGCAGGCCCGCGTTGCTCGAGCCCTCGGCCGCGAGCTGGGGCGTCTGCAGGAAGCCCCAGAGGCCCAGGCGGTAGTTCATGCTGACGGCCACGACGGGGCGGCCCATGGCCTGGCTCACTTGCACGATGCCCGAGAGGTTGTACTGGGGGTCCGCCGTGCTGCCGAGGGAGAGGCCGCCGCCGTAGATCCACACGAGGACCGGCAGCGGCTCTGGCGGAGGCGTCTCCGCTGCAGGGCGCACTACATTGATGGTCAGGCAGTCTTCGGAGAGGTCGAAGGCGGACCCGTACTGCATGCACGAGTAGCCGTACGTCGTCGCGTTCCTCACGCCTTCGAACGAGGCATTGACGCTCTGCGGCCAGCGCCACCGCAGTGGTCCCACGGGCGGCTGAGCAAAGGGCATCCCCAGAAAGGCGTCCTGGTCCCAGTCCGGGAGATGCAGACCCTCGTACGTCCCATTGAGCGTCCGGGCCGTGGGTGCGGTAGCGGCACCCTCTATTACGTTGGCAAGGAGGAGACCGAGTCCCAGAAGCCGGAGAGGGCCCTGTGCTATCCCCGAGAGAAGCATTGAAGTGGTAGCGGCCTGGGTGCGGTGAGATCTCGTGGTCCAGGGCGTTGCCGATGATACTGCTGTCGTTTGACGGTGTCGCTCTTCCTCAAGTACTTATACTCCATTCCGGCGACGGTTCCGCGAGCCATGATTGGAGGAATAATCCCCAATTCACCCGCGACAGGGGGAGTGCTCTGCGGGGAAACCTGGGGTCCAGTGGAGTCCAGAACAGTCGAAACGAGTAAGGCCTATGCATATGCCGAGAGATACAGACCATCCATTAGGGGACCAGGTAAGCCAAGAATACGTAGCGCAGATGTCGAGTTTCTGTATTCTTTTGCTTCCCTGCTTCCCGGTCCGGAGCTGGTCCCGTGTTACCAGATAGCCCCCCTGACCATGAGCTTCTAGGTTGACGTTTCTTGGCCATGACATGCCGGTACATCAGAGTTTCCTTTCAGGTATGGCATCGTCGAGGAGTAAGATCTAGGTAAATAAATTGGAAGTATCGTTGTTAGTGCTTAGGCAAATTGTGTGACATATCCTCGTGAAAAAGTTGGTGACCTCCTTTTTGGCATTCTCCTCCCTGAACAACGCAAGTAGCTTCGAGCGCAAAATCATGACATTACACACATAGCTCAGTTGAGATTCGTCTCCACAACCTATAAATATGTATTGGTTTTGCCTTCGGACTGTGTTTTTACTTGCTCAAGTCACCTACAAACATACTTCTGCCAAACCACGGTTGTCCAATAGGTTAGCAACGGCATAGACAGACAGATAGATAGTCACAGCGATCAAAGCAGCGATTCCAAAAACCCAACCTTCTCTTCTCCTTCTCAATGACTCTACATGCTCCCCCATCCATCCCCCGACTCCTGCTCTCCGGCAACACTACCCCACCCCCTAACATGAAGTCAATCACCGAAACCCTCTCCACGGAAACCATCGTCGCCGCCCTCTCCTTCCTGGGGCTCCTCCTATGCATCAACGTCGACATCCTCGCCGGGGTACTAACCAATCGCCGCTTCCGCTGGACGAGACCGAGACGCGCCCCGGTTCGGTACCCAGACGGGACCCCGTACTCCCGCCTCCTCGCCACGTCGCGGACCGAGGGGTGGGCGTGTCTGCAGAATAATCCCATCGAATGGTGGGACGTCTTCAAGATCTCGGAAAAGGTAAGCCCCCCTAGATCGACTCCCAAGTCTATCATCATCATCTCCAAGAATTAAAGGAAAAAAGAAAAAAAAACAAAAAAAAACAGACTGTCTAACCCCCAACCCTCGCCTTGATATTGTCGGCTAACAAAATCCCTCTCCCCCAAAATCCAGATCCTCAACACCCCCTCTCCCTCTCCCTCTCCCTCTCCCTCTCCCTCTCCCCCTTCCTCCTCCTCTCTAGCCCCTCCTCCCCCTACTCTCCCCACCCTCCCCCTCGAACTCCTCCTCCTCATCCTCGAAGAAGTCGGCGGCGGCAGTAACAACAACAACAACCCCAACAACACGCCCAATCCCCTAGACCAGCTGTCCCTGGCCTTAACCTGCAAGCCCCTCCTCCGCGCCGCCGCGCTGCTGCTGGTCCCGATCCGCCACCCCTGGCTCCGGCACCACGCCCCACCTCGAGCCGCCCTGCCCGGCCACTGTCCGACTCCAAGGCATCTTAGACGGCTTCTCGTCCTCGTCCTCGTCCTCGTCCCCGTCTCCGTCCCCGTACTCGCCCCCGGAGGACAACATCAGATCCAACGACAACAGGCAAGAGCCAGGCCCTGGAGGACCACCATGGCCCCTGCCCCAGCCAACAAGGTGCGCTACTGCCCGGCCTGCTGCCACCACCGCCCCCAGAGCCAGGACTACTGGTACCGGCGCGTCGAGCGCTGCGTCGAGCGCGTGCCGGGGCGCGCGTTCCCCGCCGGCGAAGCGAACCACGTGTTTCGAGGCGTTGTATACGACTGGGACGTCGGCAGCCATCTCGAGTGCCCGGAGTGCTGGCTGAAAGCGGTGGTAGGGCCCGGGCGGCCACGACCGAAGCCCATCCGGGCTGTAGCCCGGCCCAACAGGCGCAATGACAACTTGCGCGTTGGGGTCAACGACATTGTGTATATCTTGTTGTATGAAACCATCTTGCCCCCGGAGTATTAACACCATCACCTTGGCAAGTTACTCGGCACCAAGGTCACAAGGAAGCGAGCGCACAATATGGTAATGTTAACAGTCGGAATTGCATGAATCATTGCCCGCCAAACTATATATAAAGCACCGGGAACACCATCCATCGTACACGAAACATCTTGCAGATATATACACGCCAGCCAACCAAACATCCGTCCATCCGTCCCAAACCTAGTCTTCCCTCATATATCTGTCCTCATCGTAATACATACCAGCATTTGTCTTTACTGGAGGTACTTAAGAATAGACTCGCGCTCCTCGACGGGCATCATGTGGAGCATCTCCTTCAATCCCTTCAGGGTAGACTCCTTGTCCCCACGGAGCATGTCTGAGACCGAGCTGGCCACAGCCTCGGCCTTCAGCTGCTTCACCTTGGTAGTGACGGTCTCGGCGTTCTCCTCGAACCAAGTGGCCACGGCCTTGTCGTTGGTGTTGTAGTCGGCAACCCCAGTCCAGGCAGCCAGCGTCTTCTGGTTCTGCAGGCGGTCCTTGCTGGGAGCAGAGGAAGTGGCGCTGACGTTGGACTTGGAGGACGCGTCACTCATGCGCTTGAGGATGTACTCCTCGTTGAGTCTTCTGCGCACACGCCAGTAGAAGAAGCGGCGGGCGTTCTTCCACTCAATCTCCTGGCGGATGGTGCCCTTGGCCTTCATGCGGCCAGAGCGGTCGTGCAGGTCGGCAAACTGGATGCTAATCTGCGCGTAGATGGGCAAGAGCTGCTTCTCGCGCTCCGTCATCTTCTCCTTGACCTCGTCCAGCTGCTCCTTGTTCAGCTTGGGGTCGGCGGCCTGCTTCTTGAGGGCGGCATAGGTGTCGTCCATGCGAGCCATGGCCTCGAGCTGCTTCTCCTTGCGGTACTTGATACCAATGATACCCTCAGGCTCCAGGACACCAGCGCGAGAGTCGACATCAGCGTACATCTCCATGGCCACGGGGTTGATGGTAGGGTCGACGACGACCCAAGATCCACCACGAAGCTCTCCGAAAGGAGGAATGTAGACGAAGATGGGCTGCTCGTACTTGACGAGGGCATCGACGATGTAAGAACCGTACTTGAGAACCTCGTTGTACATGTCGCGCTGGCCACCAGAGAAACCTCTCCAGTTGGCGAGAATCATGAGAGGAAGCTGTTCACCATAGTTGAAGTCGTTGATGGCCTGAGCGGTCTTGAACGCCGAGTTGGGGTACCAGACACCACCAGCCTCGTTGCAGACTTGTTCGACCGAGTCAGGGTTAGCGGGGTCGGCAGGGGTGACGTTCTCAACAGTTCGAGTCTCAACGGCAATGACACCCATGGGGATGCCACCAAGGCGAGCACGACCGACAACGACAGTGCGGGCCCAGCCGCCAAGGGTCTCGACGAACGAGTCCTTGTCGAACAGACCGGGCTGGAAGCCCTCGTCGTCCTGCTTGCCGCCAATGAGCCAGCGGACATCGTAGGGAGCCTTGCCTGGGGGCGTGTAGATGTTGTCACGGTCCCAGGAGTCGACGCTGGGAGAGATGGGCACCGGCATGTTGCGCATGGCAGGGACGAAGGACAGCCACTCGACAATCTTGGAAACACCGGCGAAATCGTCGTTCGCAGTCAAGTGCGAAACACCGTTTCGGTACATGATCTGAGTACCACCGAGCTGCAGGTTGGAAGTGTAGACCTCGCGACCCAAAAGGTTGTTCAGAGCCTGGGCACCAGTAAGAATGATGGGCTGGCCTTCGATCTGCACGGCACGTTGGCCGAGACGGACGAGGTAAGCACCAATACCTGAGATTCGTTAGCAACTGATATAATGGGTGTTAGGGAGAAAAGACTTACCAATAGAACGGCATGTGATCAGGGTGACCGTGAAGATGTCGTTGTAGGCTCGGCTGGTGGCACCGGCAATGAGACCGGATCCTCTCAGACACTCGACACCAAGACCATCTTCGGCACCAATAATGGCCGTGATCTTGTGGCGTGTCTCGCCATCCTCGACAACCTCCTCGGTAATGACGTCGCGGCTGGCGCCGTCCTCGAAGCGCTTCTTGGCCTCGTCGTCCAAGTAAAGATACTTGAAGCCCGATTCCTGCTTGGTCGCGTCGTTCCAGGCGACCTTGAAGTGAGGCATGAGTTCCTCAGCAAGACCGAGACGAGCACCAGAGTTGGCCGAGAGGTAGATGCGAGGAATACCAAGTGCGCGAGCCATCTCGGTGCACTTGTGGAAGTAGTAGTCTTCCTTGGGGCCGAACGATCCAATCTTGTACGTGATGTCGTTGGCGACAATGATGAACTTACGTCCCTTGGGGTACTCGGGAGTGCGTGCCTTGATCATCCATCCCACCATGCCGCAAGTATTGGTACCAGGCTCGCGAGAGACCTCGGCGAGCTTGTTAGTGTCGTCGAGGACCAACTCGTGGTAGTCAATGCACTCGCCCACGGGGGGGGCTGCTTTCCAGCCAGCGACGGCTGGTGCTTGACGGCCTTGGCCCAGCTGTTCTGGATAGCCTGGCGGAAGAGCTCCGGGAAATCGTAGACATATTGGGTACCCATCAAGTGGGCCTTGTATCGCTTGGGCTGGAGGGCGTTCTTGGTGGGGTAAGGAGTGGTGACAGACAGCAGGTGCATGGAACCAATCTTGGTGGTGCCTCCAATCGAGTGGAAGACCATTTCGCCCCTCTCCGACTTGCGCTCGGCGTAGATCTCGACCTGGACGACGTAGCCAGAAGTGTTGGTGATGATCACACGCAGAGGGTAGGGAGTGCCATTCTGAGGGTCTGTGCAGATGATGCGGATCTCGACCTGCGCAACACGAAGGCGCCAGGCGCGAGGGCCGAAACGGTCCAAGAAGCCCTGGAGAGAGTGCTCGACCTCCTCGGGCAGCAGCTGGAAGACAGGAGTGAAGTTGAGGAACATGTGGTTCAGATCCGAGTTGTTGTTGCCAATGATCTCAAGAGCATCGAAGATGTCGTTGATGACACGGTCGGCCTCGGAAATGAGGTACTCCGCAGTAGGGATCTCATCTCGAAGACGGCCGGGTCGGATGACAGCACGCGTGAAGTAGCGCTTGTCGGTCTCGACACCCTTGCCAATAGCCTCGTACACGTGGATGTTCTTGTTCTCCGTGAACACCGGCGAGATTCTGAACTTGTTCAGACGACCGAGCTCCAGCTGGAAGGCAAGCGCGGGCTCGACGTGACGGATACTCTCGTCCTCTTCGTACGCAGGGCCACGGAAGGTGTAGTAGGCGGGGTAGTTGCCATCCTTGCGGCCGCATGCGAAAGAAACGCGACGGACGCGGCGCGCAAGGAACTCCTCCTTGTAAGCCTCGATAGTCTCAGAAATCTTAGCAACGACATCCTGGTCGCTCTGCGACTCAGAGTCGTACACCAAGACATTGACGACGTTGCACAGCTCATCGCTGCTATCGCCCCGAAGGGGCTTGCGCTTGCCACTCAGGTCGGGAATGAGGCTCGCCGTCTTCTTCTTTCTAGGAAGGACCTCGAGGGCCTTCTGCAGCAGTTCCTCGGCATCATCGAGGTAACGACAGGGGACGATGACACCCTTACGAGAAGGCTCTTGCTCGTTGTGGCGCGAGAGGTATGACATGTCACTGATGGAGTTGATACGTCCGAGGTTGAACTCGCCGCCAGTGGGCGTGCCGGGTGCAGAAGGGAACGAGGAGTTGGCAGGGATGCCGAACTCGGACTGTCCGACCTTCTTGAGAGCAAAGTCCCACGAAATGAATTGCGGCACATCGGCCTCATCGTCGTGGTATTGGACCGACTTGAGGTTGTAAGCACGGTAGGCTCGGCGCACATAGACCTCGAGGGCAGCGATGGAGACGTAGGGATCCTCGTGTCCGAAGAACAGAGCCAACACGTCGAAGACGGTGTACTTGGAGTCAATGACCTCCTTGATGACATCCAGGCTGGGTTCCCGGTAGCCTCCAGACTCACCGTACTTGGTCTCAACAACAGACGAGCGCAGGATGTGCTCCATCTGGGCAGTACGCTCTTCCAAAGAGGGCAGAGAGCACTGGATGAGAATCTCACGGGCCTTCAGCGAGACCTTGGCGGTCTGGCGGGCCTCCAACTCAGTAAGCTTGCGCAGGGCAGGGCGAAGGTACTTGTTGATGTTGCCCACATTAGGCTGGTTGGGTCGGTACTTGTCCAAGATGGCAACAATCAGGTTGTTCTTGGAACCGACACGACTGTGGGAGAGAACAGTGGAAACGACCTTCATGTGATCATCCTTGTTGTCGTCACGGAGCTTGAGGATGACATCCTCGTCCTGAGATCGGTGACCCGAGAAGAGGCTCTCAACATCATAATACGTGGTCAAGAGCTCAGAGATGGCCTGGAGCTCGCGAGCCTTGTGGCCGTCCGAGTACAGCTGCAGAATGTCGCTGAGAGGCGCCAGAGTTGCGCGCAGGAGATCGGCGTCGCCAGCCGACAGGTTGTCATCCAGGAACTTGGCCATGGTCTTCTGGAGCGCTCTGGCCGGGAACTCGGCATTTCGAGACTTGGCCTTCTCAATGACCTGAGTGAGCAAGGTGTCCAGTCTCTGGGGCATTCTGGAGTGGAGTGCCGAGTGCTGCGAGGTCCATTCGCTGTAAGGGAGCTCCGGGTTGCGCAGAACAGCAATAGTCTCATCAAGAGTCTGCTTGAGAATCGTCGAGTTGTCGAAACCACTGAGAATGTTCTTCAGCGTGTTGTACAGCATACCGAAACGCTGAGCCGGCTTGTTACCGATAACCTGCGGGACACCGAGGTCGGGGAGACGACCCAGGAAGGCCGTGGCCTGCTTGACGCGAGATGGGTCATCCAGAGCCAATATACCGAGGATATCACCAGCCTCAATGGTAACACCGGGCTGCTTGATGAGCTGCACAATACCATCTTCTTGTGCGACCAGAGGCATGAACATCTTCATGACCTCGACCTCGGCGAAAGTCTGGCCGGCCTTGACATGCTCACCGTTCTCAACGGTGTACTTGACAAGCTTACCGGGACTGGGGGTGCGGAGCTGGGTGGGGTCGTTCTCCTGCTCAAGCAAGCAGGTCTTGCTATCAACAGACAGACGGGTGGCGCCAACTTCCTCCTTCCAGTAGACACTGTGACTGCGTCCATTGATAAGAATCAGCAGACCACCGTCACTGAGGGCACGAACACCGACGGAGCAGCGAGAGCCATTGATGAAGAGGTGGTAACTGTCGACACTAGCGCGAGTAGCGGTGAACTTGTAACGCTGACCCTCGTAGATGAAGTCAATGCTGAAAACCGTCTTCAAGATTTCCTTGGAAGGTACCTGACCTCGCAGGAGACCAGACAGGTATTCGGCAATGCAGTCCTCGCTGGCGATGTGGGCCTTGGTAGCGGCACCGCACACGACGGCCAGCATGGGGTCGGGTCGCTCGGCCGTGAGCTTGGTTGTGATAAGCTCATCCAACCAGCCCGTGGTGATGGTGTTGTCCTCGAACGCCTCCGTCTCGAGCAGCTTGATGAGATACTCGACAGTGGTCCTGAAGTCACCACGAATGCTGAGTTCCTTCAGGGCAACGACCATGTGCTTTCGAGACGCGGCACGGTTCTCACCGTACGCGAAAATGTGACCAAACTGACTGTCGGAGAAACTGTGGATACTCGAGGCAGTACTGACGGAGAAGTAACCCCAGACATTGGCACTGGAACGGAAGTTGAGGTCCTTCAGCACACCGTTGGAGGGCTTGAAACCCTCACCCGGATCTTCCGAGGTGATACGGCAGGCTGTGCAGTGACCCTTGGGGAGCGGGCGGCGCTGGACCTTCTCGCTGTCGGAAGACTTGAACTCGAAGTCGATCTCCGTGGAGGTCTTGGGGTCCACACCGTAGAGCAGACGGATATCACGGATTCTGTGCAGAGGAATACCCATGGCTACTTGCAGTTGCGCCACAGGCAGGTTGACACCACTGACCATTTCCGTGGTGGGATGCTCGACCTGCAGACGAGGGTTCAGCTCCAAGAAGTAGAACTTGTCATCGGCATGCGAGTACAGGTACTCGACAGTACCTGCTGAGACGTAACCGACAAGACGACCCAGGCGGACGGCAGCGTCCTCCATAGCTCGGAAAGTGGGTGATTGGGCAATTGTGACGGGCGCCTCTTCGATGATCTTCTGGTGACGACGCTGTACGGAACAATCTCTGCCAAATAGGGAGATGTTGTTACCGTACTGATCAGCCAACAGCTGGACTTCCAAATGTCTGGCGTCGCCAGCCAACTTCATGATGAAGATGGGAGAGCCGGGAATCTCGCTCGCAGCAGCCTTGTACAGGGCCTCGAAGCCGTCCTCGGACATGGCCTTTCGGATACCCTTGCCACCACCACCTTCTGACGCCTTGATCATGACGGGGAAGCCAATGTCCTTGGCCTTCTCCAGACCCTCTTGCCACGAGTTAACACAGCCCTTGAGGTAGACATCTTCGGCAACTGTCACAATGTCGTTGTCATCTATCTCAACCGCATCAACGCCCGTGCCAGACCAGGGAATACACGGTACTTTGGCGTGCTGTGCAACAATTGTGGAAGAGATCTTGTCACCGAGGGAGCGCATGGCGGAACCGGGGGGTCCAATGAAGACGATCTTCTTTGGCGACGCAGCCAGAGACTCGGGGAGGTTGGGGTTTTCGGAAGCGTGTCCCCTGCGGAAGGTTGTTAGCCACCGGGCCCAGCTAGAAAGAAAGAAAAAAAGAGCCAGTAGGACACCACTTACCATCCAGCCCAGACGGCATGGACGTTCATACGCTCAGCAATATCGACAATGAGTTCGACATTGGCGTAGTTGTTGTTATTTGTACCACCGGGGACTTCGACGTAGTGGTCGGCCATGCGGATGTAATCGGCGTTGGCCGCCAAATCTTCGGGAGTGGCCATGACGGTGAATTGAATGGCCTTCTCGTCGCCAAACGTCTCGTAGGCCCATTTTCGCACCGATCGGATCTCCTTGACGGCGGCGATACCGTTGTTGGCGATCAGTACCTGTCGGCAAACCCGCAATTAGCACTGACGCACTTGCCAGAAAAGCTGCCCCCCCACCCACCTAATGGTACGGCGGGGTTGTTTGAGGTGTAACTCACGTTTGTGATGACAGTATGTCCATCGTGGGCAGCCACGAAGTCTTTCACCACGGATGAGGGTGCGTTCTCCAGTTTGTTGCCGCCAATGAAGTGGTCGGCGATCCGGTGCGTCTCGGCATACGACGCCTTGCCGTTGCTGACAGGCACCGTCCGGTTTCCGTTGGCGGTAGCCATTGTGTGTGTGGGAGAAGAGGGAGGAGGTTGGTAGGAGGATGGAGAAGCAATTAGTCGTAAAAGTAGGCTCAAGGGCTCATCAAAGTATAACGATTGCCCGAGTCGAGCTCCCAAGAGGCCCAAGGATCGAGCAATGGTGGGATTTGGGTATTATGCGGTGGAAAGACGTTCGCCGTGAGGGGAACGAGCGAGTTCGAGTGTTGAGAAGTGGAAGCAAGTTGGACAAGGACTTGCTGGCTCGACCTGCGCAGGAAAACCGTGAATGTTAGATTGGGTTGGTTGCTTGCAACAGAAAAAGGAAGGGGGGTCGAAAAGGAAGCCGCCGTTCGGGTCTTGAAGCCCGCCCACGTTTTCTCAAGTCGAAGTCGGTCGGGGCGCCGCTTCGTTGGGGCACGGGAAGAAGCTATGGCAGCTGACGTACTTTTTTTTGGCTTGGTAGGTAGCGCCCTCGAAGACTAGCAGCAAACCCGTGTAAACTTGATGGATCTCGTGGGATGAATATTCTGTAAAAAGAGAACCCAAAGGATTATTAGGACAGCAGTTTTTTTAAAAAGACTTGGAACAAAATGCCAATTGCTCGCGGGACCCCAATTGCGGTCTACTAGTGGTGAGATTTGGCGCGAGAGCTCTTTTCTTCTTTTTCCCACTCGGGTTTCCTGCTCGCCAAACTTGACGATTCAATAATGAACCCCCTTCATAAAGCTAGGCTAGATGAATTTCGAGGGGTCCGCCGTCTCTTTTGAGCTAATTGACGCCGCGCAATTGGCCTAAACTCCCTCCCGCATTTCTGTTGAGGTCATGGAAGGGTCCATCCAATTCTCTCATTCGGAGCTAGCAGGGAGTGCAGGGGGTTGTCATCTGGGAAAAGGGCGCCAAAAGCTGCGCTAGAAGCCCTCTCCAATGGGCCGGGGTGGGAACTCGGTACCCACGAGTCAAGCCAAGGGGGCAATTGCGTCGCGTTGATTGATTGATGGCTTTGACAGCACAGCATCTGGTTCGCTCGCTGGGGGGGTTGATTGGGAAAACGGGTCGGGGGTCCTGGATCTGGGCTGGTACGTCAACTTACACAACAAAGTAATTCAACGTAAGATCTGCTCTGAGGAGCGACAGAGTACAGGAGCTGGCTTGGTGGTGCGCAAACTACCGGGGGAGGGTATCTTGGTAGAGTCGGGTCGGTATGGATGGCAGGCAGTATCGCGAAGTGAGAGAAAGAAGGTGACAAGCCTTTTTTTTCTCACGATGCAAATCTGTTATGGAAGGAGGACGGATACTCTCTGTTGAGAAGCAGTGGGAGAAGAAAAGAGAGGGAGAGGGAATGAAATATCGACAGGACCGGGACAGCAGGCGGGCTCAGGATAAAAAGGAAATCTTGGGCCCAACGACACGACACCCGATGCTTAAATTATAGCCTGGATCGCCCGCACTAGCACCGGATTCACGGAGGGCCTCAACTGGACTGGGATGGGGACTTTTTGGGACGAACAAGCAGACTGGAGGCCCCGACAATAATATGGCAGGAGTACATTGGCGCCGACAGAGACATCAGACGGGACGCAGTCTGGTCTGGAGGACGAGGTACGGCACGGTAGGTACATTTTCAGATCGGAGCCTATCCACTTTGACACACGGTGCTGGCTGACGCACTTTGGTAAGATGCTTCCTATCTCACCCGCCTACGTCGAGGCGCATCTGCGCATCCAATGGCCCGAGCCTCTTCTTCCCTTCCTTCGCTCTCTGCCATCCAGCATCGGCGCCATACTGTACGTTGTAAGCACGGCCATTGGACGTACTGTGTTGTAGTAAGTCTTCTATCTCCTTCTTCCCGCGCTATTCTTACGAGAGGCGAGGAGCTGACCCCGGTCGTCTTCAACAACGCCTTATGCAGCCAGGGACGAAGTCAACAAGCTCTCACCCATCCCGCAAAGGTTCGTGCCAATCATTTGGCTCTAGGCACAGCTCGCAGCCAATGAAGTCTTGGCCCGGGACGTTGGGGGCACAAGCCACACCCCCGTCCAGGACTGTAGGCTGCTTAGATTCCGCTGAGACAATGTACATGCATATGATGGGACCCCTTCGAGCGTGCTCAGTCCCGAAAGGCCCAAGATCGCAGAGAGCGAGCAGGGGTCTCCACCCCAATGGACGAAGTGCTGGGTGCCGGACCCCGAAACGTCGAGGCACTGTCGGCGCCGGGGCCCCTCATACATCAATGTCCGGACTTTTTCTTGCTTCAGTGCGCATTTTCCCACTCTGCGCGCGAGCCACTTACCAAATCATCCTTCGGAGTTTCTGTAACGGTGACAGGTTCTTGTTCTTGAATGCGATGCACATGCCATATCGGCACGCGCAGCTGCCAGATGCGCTGCACATATTGCCTCTACAGTGCATCTGCTTACGAGACATAGAGACAGCCAAGCTTCTATTTTATTTATAGCTGGAGCGAAGTTCAGAGAGGCAGGACCCGAGTAAAGGAAAAGACTAGGGGCCAATTGTTGCGCCGGGAATGCGATCAGTCTAGCCCCGAATGGCAAGCAGGGTGAGGTAAGACCGCGAGAGTGAGCCTTGAGGCCCGGAGCTCTCGGGGGTACGTGTGGTGTGGGATCGCGAAGGAGCTTTGCCAAGACAACAAACCGATAAGCTGACGGGGACGGGCAGCAGCGTGCGCTGGGTGTCGCACATCGACGCTCCTGTGGCTGACGAGAGAGCATCGCGCCATGATCTTACGTTGTTGGATCTCCAGGTCGTGGATAAGAACGCGATAATCTCGCTGATGTTGTCGTCGAATTTTTTCGACAGTATTTCTTCCGTCTCTTTCGCACTCGCATGCCATGGATGCCTTCGCATGCTATGCTGAGAAGTGCCTGCATTGAAACGAGGGCAGCTAAACTCAATTGTTGGCTGTTGGGGGGTTTCTCTCCTCCCACCTTCCCCCCACCCCACTGTAGTCTGTCGGTCGCATGGCAGCTCAGCTGCTGAGCTGGACTGCTTTGGGGTCTTGGGGTCTTGGGGCCTTCGGGTCTGTCTTGGGGCCTTGCGGCTTGGGGACCGACAAACTCCGAAAGCCTGAGTGGGCGGTACATTCCAAAAACCTTCATGTCCTGATTCCAAGAAAGCCACTTGGCGTCCAATGCTGACCAAGACCGACCAGGGTCAGTAGGCCAGGTCGGTCATTTTTGTTCCTCTTCAACTCTCTTGTCGATAGACACTCCATCGCATTTCGTTGCCCGAACCGTGGCATGAAGAAAAAAAATAGTGTCGCGTTTTGGGAGCTCCACCCGCAAATCCCCAACATCTTGTCCGCATTCAAGGTTAATTTGGAGCCAAGTTTGCCAATCGTCGGATCTCGTCCGCACTGGCCGCAGCGACTAAATCATCAGATGAAGCATCCAAATAATACTAGCATTGTCCATTCCGTTTTATTGGGTTGCTCTTTGAAACAGGGCAAGACATCAGTTGGATGGAGGTAGGTATTTGGGGAACGTCCGGAGCGTACGTCGCAGCCAGTAACAAGTCACCGAATTGCAAAGTCGCCGATGGGTCGTGTTCTAGCGCCGAGAGCCACCCATCCACCCGTGCTGACATGAGAGGTATTCGGCCAACGCGGGCCGCTGTATTGATGTACTTTCCCAGTCGCCCCATGGAGCTGGTGCCACCGAAGATGGCAAGCTGCCATTGTTCACGTGATTGATCATGTTGGAATATGAAATCGGCGCATTAGTGCACAGTCCTGTTCTGCTGGTAGCCACGCCACAAGATGGCCGCCAGCGGCAGCGGATCCATTTCAATGGCATGCTTCTAGTGTCTTCGTAGCTGCGAATCCAGAGACGGTCTACGGTCCCCGAAAAGCCGGCCGGGAAAAAAAAGAAAAAGAAAAAGAAAAAGAGTCTAATGATGTTCGGTCTCGGATAGTCTGGCGGCTTGTCTGTCTGCAGGAACAGTTAGGCAGGTACAGAACGCTACCTCCCACTCCACTCCAGTGGTTTGGCCTGACACCAACAATGAAAGACCCAGCTTCATTCCCCGAGTTCCGAGCTTTTTTTTTTTTTTTTTTTTTTTTTTTTTTTTCTGGTCTCCTGGTGAGCTTCACGAAGTAGGGGAGGGGCTTCGAAACGCGTCTGCTCTCTTCGATTTGCGCCCTCACTTCTTTGGGCGCTCAATGGCCTTAGTCCTGGTGGGATGGCAGTTTCCCCAACGTGTCTTGTGCTTCGAGCTCCACTAAGCCAGCGTGCACATCAGCAGCAGGAGAGGAAATCAGGCACAGAACACCAAGAGTTTCTACTTACATATCCTATCCCTAGTCGTATACTGTCCCAAAATGGCAGAGATGGAAACCAGATATTCCCGTTTCGTTTCCCACGTGGTTTCTGTCTCACAGTCCACCATGCGATCGTGCCTGCTGGCTGCTGGCTGATCCCCGACCGAGATGCTTCTGGCGGCGGCTAAGGACTAGAGGGAGATCTCCCCTTCCGCCCCAAACCCTTTCGGGAACAACATCGTACGATTCTGAAGTCAGAGTTGCATGTAGGGCTGGAGAAACCACACCCATTCCGCAACGGCGAAGGTCCCTGTTTCCATCAATTGGGCAAATCAACTGACGTGCCCTCTCCTCCAGACTTCTTCTAGAATCCCAATCCAATCTAGATCTGCCGGGCCGCATGCGCCTTTTCTATTTCTGGCCGTCCGGGCCGCGCGCATTCGCCATTGTCAGCTCCTGTACCGAGCAGAGGATCCCACTCGGCTGGACCTGGAGCAGGGCCACTTGTAACGAATGCGATTTCGACCGTGGGAACGTGCGCCAATACAGAGTGGCCATTGCCGAGCAGACATGTATGCGATACATAGTCACAAGTAAGCACATAGTTCACGCAAGCCGATGACCCCGGACGGCGGTTGATGCATCGCATTCGCATTGTGTGGCCTGAGCTTGCGACCATCTCGGCGAACCAAATTGACATGGCCTTCACAACTACGATCAATCTATCGCCGAGGAACACTGCCGGATTCTATTGGCCCATCTGATACGTCGGCATGATGGTGTATAGATGCTGACTTCCTCCTACCATACTCTTCTGCTATACACGTTCAATCGATTATAACCCCATTTCCCGTGCCTTGCTGATTTCCTCGAGGGGACGCTGCAGCCTCATCAGGCGCAGTCGCCCTTATGTTTGTAATGATTTCGATTCATGTCCACCCTCTGCAGACCGGCTCGGACCATCTTGCGAGCCCTCCGTCCCAGTGTAAACCCGAGCATGCTTTTGTCTCCGTGTAACCTATCTATCTATCCTCAGACACGCGCGCTCCTCTCTGATATGTCCAGCCTATTGCCATCGCAGCTCTTCTCAGGGGTGGCCTCACCAACAACGATGAGACTCTTCAGGCCCCGACGATGGACCGGCTCAAGCCATGCGCGCCCCTCATTCGTGCAGCCGAGACAGACGAGGCACGGTCGTCGTGGTGTTTGTGAATTCCTCGACTCATGCTCACCCTCTGCAGGCCGGCTTGGACCATCTTGCTAGCCCTCTTTTCGCTTTCCTCGAGTTTTACCGCCACCACGAGGACTTCCCAGTAACACCTCAGCATGTCGAAAAATATGTCTCTGTTGCCCGTTCCTCCCCTGACACCACCCCTCATTTCCGTCATGTTCACAGCATGGCCACCCAGCTCTTCTTGGACGACACCACCAACAACTTCGAGATCCTTCAAGTCTTGTGACGAGAAAGCGTGCGCGGGAGGGATGATGGACCGTCATAAGCTATGTTCGCCTCCCTCTCTCTCTTTCTCTCTCGCTTTCCTGCAGCAAAGCCATAGTACCCGGATCTGTACACCATCCCATCCTACAGCTCCGCACTCCGGTCGCCGGTCGCCGGTCACTGGCAAGAACTCTGGGGGTTCTCGTGATGCTGCCATACCTAAACCTCGTTGCTATTGCAGTCGCATACGCACCCAATCTCTTGACATACTTGCAACCCGGGCCGCTTCGCCAACTTATCGAGCAATGAGCCAGAGCCAATAATGTGATGTCTCCGAGTTGCTTATCCTTGCAGACCAGATCCAATCGCTGGATAGGATAGCAGCTGTACCTCGTATAACATGACCGCATCACATCGCCACAGTGCTGGACGATAACGTAAGCTTACCTTCCCCCTCACAGGACCGCATGGTATCCCAGCGCTGCGAAGCTAAAGCTCATCAAAGGACCATGACAGTGGCTTGCACCGACGCGGCTCGGTTGCGTCAAGGGCGCCGCTACCTGTACCGACCGCAGCAGCGCCTTAGCCCGGTACACCCGGCTCCATCCTCCTATTCGGCGGCGGCCGGCCAGAGTCATACCGCCATCGACGGCGGAGGCCCTTCACCAGAACTGTAATCGAACTGCGTCCCTTACGCGCCCCTTTCTTGCCCATCGCGTCCGCGGATGCGCCCGGTGCTGTTGGTCCCCAATTGGGATGCGCTGATTGATGGGCATGCATCTGCGATCGGCAATGTACCCATGCACCAGCACTTCTCGCTTCCCCAACATAATGGTGGTTAACGAGGAGGATACCACAGACAGTCAATATGCACGCCCCATCACCTTGCTCGATAACGTGACGCGCTCACGCCTGTTGGCCCGAATGCGTCGTCCCCTTACCAGTCTTGGTCGCGACACGCCGTGAGTCAGGCTGCAGCAGCAAGGGCAGAAGAAGAACACTGGGCGCGTCGGATGCCTCTTCTACCGTCCCGCATAAGTCCTTGAGGACTTACCTTGCGGTCATCGTCTGGTGCGGACGCGATCGTACCATGTAGTATCCGGGCCCGGCGGTGCGCAGATGCCTGGACTGGGCGATACTCGATGAGAAATAACGGCAGGATCTGCAGCAAAGCGACGGTAGCGGACAGGAACTTCCGGGTAGTAGACCATGAAAGCTCCAACGACCCCATCCCGTCGAGCGAGAGGCCGCCTACCACACAATCCCACCAGGTCGATGTCCATCAACGGAGCGTACCCTGAAGACAACATCAACCGTGACGCTCCTCAATCCTCCCTCCCTCCCGTGACCCCCGAGAGCCGCAACGGCAACAGATACCAGTCGGCGACGCAACACCATTCATTGTCAAGCGCGGCCCGAGCCCGTCATCGCGCTGGTTGGATGCGTAAGTTTCCAGCTCGCCGCATGGGTTCGCGGAGGTGATACGGGCTCTGATACAAACTCAAACCATTGCGTCATCATCCTCGCCATGCCAGAAGGAGCCCCATGCACTCATGCATGCAGGAACGACACGACCCCTAGATGCGCCAAGCCAAACCGCTGGGTCGGATACCTAGTCAGACAGATGCATCTACGCGTAGCAAACTCTCGCGGGGTGGAATGCATGTAGAGCGGTTTTGTTCATAGTGAGGGTATTCGCTCTGGGGTATGTAGCTGATTGCCCTCAATTGCCAAACCCTCTGCCCCAACACGGGGCTCGGGCCTCGCTGGCAAATCAATCCCTGGCGCTCAATGAGATAAAAGATCAAGCGGGAAATGCGCCTATATCTACTTTTGAACATAATTGAAAGCAAGGTGCAACAGAATGCCGTTCAAAAAACTGTTAGACCAAATTCTAGGTAGACGATATAAATTACAATACGTTGTTGTTTGGACATCTGCGAGATTCTACTAGTAGTGAAGCCCGCTTGGCTTAGTGGTAAAGCGCATCACTAGTAATATAGGAAGCTGTTCTTCATCCGAAGACGCGACTGACGACATGATGAGATCACTGGTTCGATTCCAGTAGTGGGCAACCAATCTTTTTTTGCCAAAAGCGCGCCCGTTCTATCTGCCGGACGCCAGGACGTCTCTTTTCTTTTTCTTCTTCTAGAGTCGCCTCATTCATTTTCCCCATCGAGTTCGTTGTTATCCCAGTAGCAGTCCGGCAGACACCAAGACTTGTGGGTCTCGGCTGCATAGGCCAGAATAGCAACGTTAATCCCGCGACTAACAGCCAGCAAAACCCATTCCCGCCAACCAACGTATATGAACATAACTCTTAGCTTCTATTCCCCAATAAGTAAATGCTCAGTTTGGGTAGAGAAAGCCGGGCACAGAAGCAACAGCACCGCACGAGTCATTCTAGTCGGCCACAAATGCATATACCCCCCCCCTCTCCAGCCCCTCCAACCCGTCTTGGCTTCGCCGAACCCAAGACGGGCATGGCACTTGGTGCCAAAAAGTCTAATAGATGAGAGCGAACAAAACCTTCATCTCTCACAAACCGCCAAGAGCTCCGTTGCGGTTCGTCGCTAATCAGATCCACGAACCAGCGTCTTCAGCTTCCATCCCAGAAGTTGGCTGGTTCATCCACTCAGTCGGGTTTGAATTAGGTTTTGTTAGTTACTTAGTTTGACTGGGCACAAAGGCAAAAAAAGGGCGAAGAAGACGGCTCATCCCGCGAAATTCTGTTCTTGATCTGATACCCCGTTTCCGCTTCCTGATACAGCTTGGCGGCCCTCGCGCCCCGTAAGGCGACTTGATACTGCCAATCGACTTGATCGTCGACAGAAGCGGAAAGTTCCAGCAACCTCGCCAATTTTTTCCCATTCCACGACCTTTGCAAAGCTAAGGAAATCAAGGCTCGGCTAAGCTTCTCAGTGATCGCCCGATCCGGTGGTCAGTCAGACACAATATAGGCGCGGCGTGGCGTGGCAGTTGCACTCATCGGTTTTGGCTTATCATTAAAATTGTCGATTTCTATCTATAGAGACTTTTTCTCCTATGTATGTAGTATCTATGTAAGGAGCGAGTGAGCGAGAATATGTGTGCGAGAAAAGATGAGAAGGCGGAGAGAGCATAAAAAGGGAAACATGCTATGCTGGGGAAGATAAACAACACCAACAAGCCCGTACAAACATGGCAAGAAAGAAAACATATGCATTCGTTCCATTCATGTCTATTCATGCTTGTTCTGCCGTGGTTATTAACCCCTCGCGTCATTGACCCGTTGCAGTAACCATTAGACCCTCCCATCTAGAGGTATGTAGATGTTGATGATGATGATGATGATGAAAAATCTAGACGTGTGCCCCGCCTTGAGTTGCGGGCTGGATATCTCGAAAAACAGAAATCAGGAGCCAAAAAAAAGTTGTAAAAAAAAGCCTCGCCCACGGAGATGTTTTTGTTCCCCATGGTGGCTTATTTTTGCCGAACCACCGCCGCCATGATGTTGTTGAATGATGCCCCCATCTAGAAAAAGAACCAAGCGCCGAACCATGTGTGTGAGAGATGAAATATTAAACCCCAGTAGTGATAAAGAGTTGCCGCATTCTGGTCAAAAGAGAAGGCAAATGCTTGGAGGGAGAATTGAAGCGCCCCGTGGTGGTGTAGAGCGTAGGTTCGTTTTCTAGTGGTCGTTGACATCCTCGTCGCGCCCGGGGTACATGATGTCCTGTACGATGACGGCGCGGACGAGGTTGTAGGCAACAAACAGGAACATCAGGAGCAGGCAGATGGACAGACCCGTGGCGAACCACCTGACCGCCTCGTTCTTGAGCTCGTTGCTGATGGTGATGGTGGCCAGGACGAAACCCGTGTTGGGGAATACCATGGCCCACCAGCCCAGATGGAAGTACTTGGGCGGGCTTGCGATGACGGCAATGACGCCAATGAAGAACCACCAGACCGCCAAGGCCCACAGGAACACGGCGGCCATGACGGCCATGGTGCGGATGATGGGCGCGTCAATGATGCCGTCGAAGCTGGGGTCGAACTTATCGGGCAGCCCGTTGGCCATGCCAATGAGGGCCAGCGCCGTGAAAGCGGGGGGTCCCACACACATGAACAGACCAGGTCGGTGCTCGCGGTTGGGTAGGCCTGGATCTCGAGTCAATAATTGGCCTTGGTCTCATTCTACGATGAGACGGGGGATGAAACACTGGAATACGTACCGGCTGACATGAGGCGACCAACCATATGAGCATACATCATGAACGCGACGGAAATGCCGAGTCCCTGGCAAGTAAGGCCGGCCACGATGATGGGAACCGCGGATACTTCAGGCTGGGTCTCAGCAATGACCGAGGCGATGGTACCCGACAGCATGATGGGGAAGATGGGCAGAATCCAGGTGGGCATCATGGTCTGCACGCCCAAGTTGTGTTTCGCGAACACGAAGCTGTACTGGCCCACGGCAAGCATGAGGGTGACAATGACATAGAGCCAGAAGGCCGTCTGGATGGCCCAGATGAGCGCCGTGTCGTTTTCGGGGATGGCGTAGCGCTGCGTGCTGGTGATGAGCGTGGCGATGGACAGGAAGAAGGTGGGGAAGAAGAAGCCCTCACGCTCGTGCGAGAGAGACTTGGCGAAGTCGCCGCGGTGGAGCAGGAAGCGAGTCACCATGCCGGCGCACAGGAGGGTGAAGATGATGATGTTGAGAATGTAGACGAACAAGCCGATCTGTCGGAGGCCGGGGAACTGATGAGGCTGAGCAAAGATGAGCAGCGAGAGACCACCGGTACTCATGGACGTGGTGAACCAGGCCCATGTGAAGTGGTGCATGCGTTGCTTGAGACCCAGCTTCGGCCGGTTGGGGTCGAAGATATCAATACCATCGTGGCCATGGCCATGTGCGGCAGCACCCTTCTCTATATCGTGTCCTTCCTTGCCCCCCTTTATCGACGACGCCGCCGAGTTGACTTGGGTCTCGGTCATGCCCATGCTGAGTCGTCGCTTCTCGTCGACCGGGGTGGCGTAGTAAGGATCCGCGTGTTGGCCCGGGTGTGGTAGCTGGTACGACGACATGCTGCTCTGGTGTTGGTGGTGTTGTGACGATGTTTCGGAGTAGGAGTTGGACGGGCCTGCCTCTCCAGTGGTATAGGGAACTTGGTAGTTGCCTTGGTAGCCCCCATACGCGGGCGCCTGAGCAGGTGCCTTGTCCATTTTTTTTAATAGTTTTGTGTTTTCCTTGGGTTGCCAGTGACAAAGAGCGTATGTAACGGTATGGGGTGTGTACACGAGGATAAACGATGATGAATATATATACAACACAGACGAAGGAGAAGGACGTGTGAGGAAAGTTGGGGAAGAGGGGTGGATGTTTATGGGGAAGGAGAAAGAGGAAAGGAGAGGAAGAAATATGTAGGAAACAACTCTAACAAGTAGACGAAAGAAAGAAAAAAAGAAGAGAACCGGCCTCTGAACGAAATGAACTCTATCCCAGCGACGGCAGCACTTGTGAGGATCATAGATGGGGATCAGGCGTGAACGTCTCCTTTATTCATGTCTTAGGCTCTCGGCGCGTGGGTCCAATATTGAGGAGCCAAGAATTAGGAAACATCGCTGGACGGAAACGATGGATGCCAAGCAACGGATCGGCCAGGGTATAGTAGCAGCAGGAGGAGCGCCGCCAGAGATAGGCATGCTGGGGCATGGTAGCCATGGCCGTCTGTCAATCTGGCAGGCGCCCGCCGTCCAGCGCTGGCGGGCACATGCCTGTCTCTGTCGCAGACTCACACACAGACGCTTCCCCGTGTTGATGTTTCTGGCCTGTAGGCGACGTGTTAGCGCGGGCTGCTAATTGTAGATTTGCGGTACCCGAAACCAGCCAGTGCCGTTTCTTGTCACCTGGCTGATGGCGATCATCGTCATCCTGGGCAATCAGTAAGTAGGGAGGTAGGAGAGAGGTGCGGAGGTACGTACAGGCCGGGAGGTCGCAGTGTAGAGTGGGCAGTGTGTTAAGGTTGGGAATAGTATCAAGTATGACCCACATCTGCTGCCGGGTGCTGGAGGTGTGAAGCAGCAGATGGCGTATGAAGGACGCTATATGGGCAGGGGTAGGTGATAGGTTCACTCTCGGGCAGCAAACGCGCTTGGCGCAATTTATAGAGGACCACGACTTGGGCCGGCCAGAGGTTCGCGAGCTGGGAGTGGTCCCGGAGCTACACAGCTCGTGTGCTCCGGGGATGATGTCTATCTGACGCTGGCACGCATCGTGGAGGGAGGCGATAAGGCAGGTAGGAAGCAAACACAAACCGAGATCACAGGAAAGCAGGGCAAAGGACGCCGAGTCTAGATCGAAACACGGC
The DNA here is from genome assembly GCF_038362705.1 of Apiospora aurea. NCBI lineage: Eukaryota > Fungi > Ascomycota > Sordariomycetes > Amphisphaeriales > Apiosporaceae > Apiospora > Apiospora aurea. The sequence continues at coordinate 6,534,241 of NW_027117392.1, read as the reverse complement.
CAAGGCCTTCACAAGAGATGAAAATAGCAACGAGGGGAAGACTTAGCTTTCAGGATATCCATGCCAGCGTCGCAAGGGACCGTCAGGGACGGGCAGACTGGGTTGCGAGGGGTTGCGCAGAAACGAAACAAAAAAAGACGAAGAGGCCTGGCCTGGAGTACGTACCGTTGGTTGGCTGACAGGCGGGCGGCGGGCGGCCAATCGGGGGCAGACGCATCACGGTGGCAGTTCACGACAAAGATCGCCAGGGCCGCCGTAGGGCCGTGGCCCGTCGCGTTAGTGGCTGGCCTGCCAGGTTGTTGGCTGCAGGAGGACGTTGAGAAGGAGAAACGAGAGAGGAAGGGATGCCAGAGATGCTGGGAAGGGTTTTCGCCCGACGACGTCAAACCTCCCAAGGCCCAGAGTGCGACAGGACGGTGGGGCCCGGGACTGAATCAGACAGCACCCTGTCGGCCTTATCGCTGCGTCCTGGTCGAGTTCTGGTCGAGGTGCAATTGGCGTGTTAGCGTGGCAGCGTCCCTGGCCTGGCTGCAGGGTTCCCTGCTGCAAGCGACCGAACAAATGCGGCTCTTTGGAGATGGGCGTCTGCTTGGCGGCCTCTTGGCTGTGTCTTGGATGGCATTGGCATAGTGGGCACACTCGAGCTGATAGCCAAGCGCAGCACGCCCTGCTTGGTGCTGGCGATATCAAAGTGGGGGGCGCGCCCGACAGCAGCTACCTGAACTGTTTCGCGCGTGGGGGCATAGCAGGCTTCTAGGTACTACTAGCAGGCCAGCCACTCGGCCACTGGGGCTGGAGGGAACTATAGGAAACAACTTCAAACACCTGCACACACACGCTGGAAACCTCCTTCCGAGAAAACCCGACGCAGGGAAAAACAATCAACAGCAGTCGGTTTCTATTTTGCTTCCATTTTTACCATGGCGCCTGCCTGTCGGCTCCGCTCGCGGCCTTTTCATTGGAGCCCTGCTCGACGGGAGCGTATCACCAACCCTGTTTCATCTATTTTTTGCCTTTCTCTCGACTCTGGTTCCAGTGGGAAACGGACGGCCGACGAAGATTACGGGCAACGGACCCTCTCCCAGCGGGCGATGACGCTGCCCCTCGACATATCACAGCAAAGCAAATGCCAAGGCAGCTACGCGGTCATTGCCCCGGTTGCGCAGTCTCTGGGCGCATGAAACGGACGCTTTGGTTTCCATCGCCGAGACCCTCCAACGTAGATGCAGTCGCAGTCGCAGTCGCACTCGCCGTCTGAGTCTGGCCGTTTAGATTTCGTCTGGCAGTCTGGCCGCCCGTCGTTTATTGCGCCCCCCGCCAAACTATCGGGGACCCTGCTACCCCAAAGGCTGGCCCCCAGGTCCCTCCTCCCAAACCCGCCAGTCGTTCCGTTCTCCCCTGTTTTGACGTTGTGGTTTCCAGTTTCCAGTCTGCCATCCACACTCCATCACTGGCGTCTCTGGAGTGCGAACGTCAGGGCCCTAATTTAGCAGCTGGAGCACCCTGGAGCATCCAGTGGGCGGATATGTAGGCCAAGTCTAGACCGGCGGCACTCGGGGCCTTGGTAGCCTGGCCAGATGCGGCATGAGGGACTGCCAGAATCCACTCTGCTATTCGATGGGTCTGTGACGCACCATCACATGCGACCTCCCGACTCGCAACGGCCAAATTCAAATACCAATCAATGCGCAACGAGAAAGAATCGGAAGCTGGCTCGAGGATGAAGAGTTTTTTTATCCTCTTCTTTCTTCTTCTAATCGTCGCCTCGATGGATGCTGCTTGGAACTTCCTGTTCGGTTCCAATGGAATTGCAGAAGTGCGCAGCTCCCCAGATCGAGGTCGTATCTTTGCCATGCTCTGTTACGCGTTCTGCTGCGCCCGGTGTGTCCGCCTTGCACTGAAAGGAGGACGATCGACACACATCTGCAATAAGTCAAGTGGGACCACAATGTCCATCACCTCTCATCACGCTCTTGGCTCGCTCGTCTTTATATGCGCTGTAATGCGAAGCATACGCTATTGAATACGCTGACCTGTCTCTCTCTCGCATCGTGGCAATGTCATTGACGACCTGCTATAGCTGCCGCCGCCGCCGGCTTTCCAACCGGAAGACGTTCCCCGCGCCGGCGTTTCGGTGTCGGCCAAGCCACACCATGATGAGCAACAACACAAGATGCGAAGTGGCAAGTCAACGTTTTCGCCGAACTTCCTTCTCGACCTGGTTCCCGGTCCTTATCGTTCTGCCGCACGTAATGCTGCCCAACAATTTGCTTCTTCTTCTTCTTCTTCTTCTTTGTCTCCTCCTTGTTGCTTCCCAGGCCTCCTTCCCTGGAGTGGGTTCCGATGCCAGCAATCTTAAAGTGGTTGGCTTGGCCGACCCACGATCCAGAGCCGGGCCGCCACTAGTCGTCTTGGCTCGTCGACAAATCATCTCGCTGTCTCTCACACGAGTGCGCGTCGCTGTACGTCTTCTGGTTTCCTCGAGATGAGCCTTGCGCCCCCATTCTCGGTGGAGGTCACATGCAAGTGTTTTGTGCGGTCGGACCAGCACTTCTTATCAGCGACAAGAATCTAATCACAAGAGATCTGCAAGTTCACCGTACACCGTCCATTCCGGTCTGTGCTCCGTTTCCTGATGGTATGGTAGCTAATGGCAGGTTAAGGAGGAAAGGGTCCTCACTAGTTGTGATGGTCTTTATTGTTTTAATCCCTTCATCCAAGTCGTTGAGATTGGGGTTCAATTAAGCTTCTTATCGCCTTGACTTTTAGTCATAGTACGACGGCAAGGCTTTTTGGCATTTCTTGGGAGTTTCGATGGGGGGGGGTTTGGTTTGCCATGGCGAACGGGTGATCGTCTCTACGATTGATTTCGGGCGCCACGCCGCGCCACGCCACGCCCCCTTGGCCAAACTAAACTAAAGTGCTTGGCTCATCCCCCCCTTTCAGTCGGCTTGGCAAGGTGGGCTCCCGCCAAGATGCCCTATGGCTTGGTCTTTGCCAAGCAAGGGCACTGCCTGTCCTATTTTCTTGGTGTTTTGGGCGGCGACCTGTCGATTGTTCATTCGCGTGCATGCAATTCAAACATGGAGTTTCAGGCGTAGCTTGCCGGGCTCGACTTACTTGATGTCGGTGTATGTAGGTACGCTTCACATTAATAGTCTCCATGGATGTAGTAGTCCGAAGGGAGGCGCAGTAGTCTGTCTAGATCCATTGGCCAACCATTCGACCAATACTCAATAGCAACGGGACCCCTTTGAGCCACGCTGGATTTCATTTCTCATTCTCGATTTGTAGATCTTCTAGGGGAGCCCCGGAGTCTCTGCCGGTGGGCTGGGTGTGCGGGAGTAATGCGCATCACGGAACCACTTCCGTGATATGATGTGACCGTCTTACCTTCCACAGGCAGACGCCCTGCACATCCCGCCAAGTGTCTAAGCCTGCCTAGTAGCTTGGACGAAGTGAATTGTCTCGGCGTTGATATGTTCTTTGACTGGCTCGACCACTGTGTCGACACACATTGCTAGTATAACATATTGTTTCATCATAGGTAATAGCTTTGCTATTTATGGTGGTAATATAGGTAGGTTTGTCGGCCTCTGGGTCGGGGATGGTATATCATGAGATGAGAAAGCATCCGATCCCAGGCGAGGAGGAAGCGCTCGGTAGTTTACAGGCCCGAATAGTTCATACTACGGACGACGATGTAACCCGGGATGTTGATGTGAAGCAGAGTGATGTTTCGTTGATATTGGACTGTTTATGCATATTCAGTTCTATTTTTATATAGAAGTTGAATTCGACTTTCGGTTTTATATTTTATCTAATCGTTGGGAACTCAGCCGCAATAGAGATGTGCAGAGGTGCCGTACATATATCAGCCTAGCACCACTTCCTGGTCCTAGACGTGAACCCTCATCGCCGGTAAAAAAAAAAAAAAAAAAAACACGTCCGTGGTGACAGTCCGAATGGATCGAATCAAGAATAGGCAATAGTCGGATGACATCACATCGCCACCTCCGTCCTATCCCCGGATGTTCTGAAACAGTCGAATCGAATCGACAACTGCTCGGGCTCACGGTTCCGACTCCCGGGCGGCGGGTGGGCCGCCGCGTGGACTGCAATTATCCGAATCACATCTTGGCCCTCTGGTCAGGCAAAGGGGCTGTCAAGGCCTTGCAGCAAGACCACTCACTCGCTCACTCACTCACAGGAGATTTCTTGGTATTCGTTCGTCCGGACCGCAGTAATGATGTCACCTCGACCACCACGATGTCGTTGTGTCAAAATGGTGATCACAATGACTGAATACAGGGAACCCTTTGGGGGGAAGAAGGCCATGATTCTGGTCCCTTTAGCCCTACTCCTTTCCATGCGGGGTACAAGCATCTGAAAGCCCCCCAAAAATGACAATGGTGACTAGAATGAACACGGCTCAGATCCAAATCATCTCACCGAGTATTTTGGCATTGAGTGACAGACCGAGAGAACATGAGATAGATTTCGTATTTACTTGAAGATAGTACATGGCCACGGAAGTACTATGGTCCTATCTCTTGCAAATGTTGTCGGTGGCGGCTGCTCTCGACTAGCTATACTACCGTCGTGGACCGGTGAGTCAGGTAAGATTATAGCCGCGGTGACGGAGTACCAGAAGACCGGGACCCAGGCCCACAGCAAGAAATACTCTTCCCTTTCTCTCTCCCACATCACAGCCAATCCACCAGGTGTGATTGTGATTCCCAGTAGGACGAGTGTTCGGCATCTTTGGCCTGATAGGCGTTACACATTTCAATGACATTTGTTTTCCTTACTGAGCCTCAAACCAATTGGAGGGGTCCTAACCATTTCCCACGAGCAAGATACCTCAGTGATTGCAACCACTCGCATCGTTACGCTGAATCGGCCCCTTACTTCTACCCTGAGCATCCTAGAACGGCGTCATGCAATGCATCTGGACGGACCTGGTCTCATCACTGCTCGCCTTCGGAGAGCGCATCTCGGCAAGCATTCCCCCTACCATGGTTCTGCAATTGGAGTCCGAGAAGAAGTCGACTGAGTAAGTAGATAGGTAAGATCAGCCCAAGCTTCAGCTGCTATCTTCTCTCTCTCTCTCTCCCCCCCCTCTCTCTAACATTATGTAAGAAGGGGGTGTGGGAGGGAGATAGTGTTCCATGCTGGGATACGTGGCCGCCATATATATCTATATTCTCATAGGCCATGACCTACGCTATTAATTGTACAAGCAGTCACTAGGGCCGGTGTTGCATATGCTATTTAGCTAATTTCGTAAGGGTATGTTCAAGTCGGATACCCGGCAGGTAGCCACGGGTGTCTCCGGGACGCCATAAGCATGCTGACGGTGCATGGCATCGGGAATGACTCTCTGGCGTTACTACGGATCGAAGAGCTGCCTTTCTCTTTCTCTCAGGAAAGGAAAAAAAGACAATGCATGATCCCACGTGATTGGGCACCGCTGTCACGAATCCTCGCAGCATCTGTCCGGCGACCCATAGAACTGCCCAGGGGCGCCTCAGAGCCTTCGGCAGGTGATAACAGCCTGCACTTCGGCCCAGCTCTCCTTTTGAATTCCGAGGCGGTACACGCCCGCAGCCGCCCCGCCTCTCCGGCCAGAGCGTTGACCGAGTAATACGCCTCCACCAGGGCCGTGGGCGTGACCCGCGGAAACCCGGGCGGCTGTCTCCGTCGGACGGCCGGGCAAGCAGGGTCCGACCCGTCCTGGAGGAACGCTTCGAGGACCTGCGCCCATGCCTGGGCCTTTTCCCTCCATAGTGCATGGCTGATCGTCGTCGGACGGGCTCGGCCGCCGAGATGGGTGCCAGAAGGCGCCGAGAAGCGCGCCCTGCCAAGGCGTGAGGCCCCCGTCAAAAGACAGGTTGGGGTCTACGCCGCTTGCCAGCATCCGCCGGACCTGCTCTACATCTGGGTCCTTTGGCCTGTTGTTGGCGGTGGTGGCCGATCCGCAAGTGCCCGAGACGGCCTGCAGCAGGAGCCAGTGGCTCACTTCGTGCTCCACGGCGGCGTGGCCGGCGTCGCACTTCATGTCGACGTAGTGCGTGAGCCCAAAGGCCCTGGCCAGGTCGAAGAATGTGCCCTGTCCCTCCCGTGCTCTGCCTCCCGGGACTTTGATGGCGCGGGACCAGTGGGGGCGGTCTCTCGATTCTTCGAGGACGCCTCTTCCTCGCTCAACGTCTGTTTCACGGTGATCGAGGCGTCGACGCCGATGACACGCCGCGGGCGCGCACCGCACTTCCAGTAATAAGCAGCATGAAACAGGTCTCAGAAAGGTCAAATCATGTCAAAAGGCTTTAGCGAAATGTTGTAATATACACGCTAAAAGGATTCATAACCATTTGCAGGAATCGGATCTGATGCAGATGAGGAGGTCGATAAAAAAAGGGGGGGCGAATTGTTGCACGGCAGAGAGCGTCAGATGATACATAAAGTGCTAGCTAAAGGAAGGAAAGAAAGGACAAAAGAGAAAGGCACTACGGTGCTAATAAATACACAAATGAGATGTCTAGCGTAGGGCGCTAGGCGCGTCAAGGGGCGAACCCCTGTCTCCATCCCACTGCGACACGAATAAATTTGGAACCTCCGGGGCTCGTCGCGATACGGGGACACCCTCATTTGTAGCCGTACATGACAAAAACGAAAGAGAAAAAAAAAAAATACTTCTTCGCTTCCAGCCGATCTTCGCACGCTCTCCTATCTCCGACCTCACACACACACACACACTCTACACCCATCGTGATTCGACTCACAACTACCACCAATCCTAACGCCCGATCCAATACGCCGCCGAAACCCCCTGCCGCACCACCGCCTCGGCGACCTCGGCGTCCGACATGGTCTCCTGGTCGTTGAGCGCGAACCAGGGCGAGCCCGACTCGGGCACGAGGTAGTACATCTGGCCCCGGCTCGCCTCGAGGCTGCTCGCCAGCCGCCCCTCCGCGACGAAGTCGGCGGCCCACATGCCGCCGAGCTGCATCCAGGTCTCGTAGGCTTGGGCGGGGTCGTAGACTCCCGCCGACGAAGAGGACAAGGAGGAGGAGGAGGAGGAGGAAAGGTAGAAGACGGGCGTGTAGGTCCGGTCGGAGCGCGGGGTGAACTTGGCGCGGAAGGCGGGGGTCCCGGGCAGTTTGCAGGTCTTGCCGGAGGCGGCGGAGGGGGCGAAGTAGCCCATGCAGCTCGCGCAGGGTTTGGAGGAGAGGAGAAGGGCGTCGACGATGGGATAGGCGCCCGGCGAGTCGAAGGACTGGTGGTACGCGAGCAGCATGTTCTCTTCGGCATGGATCGTTGTCGTCGTCGTCGCCGTCTCTTCCCCTGGGACTGCAGATGCTGGGTTCGCGCTAGAACTACCTCTACCACCACCGCTTCCACCGGTAGAAGAGGCAGAAGCAGTAGTAGAAGGGATAGCAGCAGCAGATGAAGTGTCAGACGACGTAGTGTACGACGTCCAGATGTCCGTCTCGCCCGCCGCGAACACGAGAGACGCGCACAGGTCGGCGTACTCGGTCGACCGCAGGCCGGAGCGGACGTACTGGTACAGCGCGATGACGTGGCCGAGCTGCTTGTAGCTCAGCGCGACGCCGTGGCCGTGGGCGTCCCGGATGCGGAAGTTGGGGAGGTCGATGAAGAGGAATTGCGGCATGGTGGTGGTGGTAGTGGTGGTGGCGTTACCCGTTGTCGTTGGTGCTATGTTCTTGGTGTTGTGGAAGTGGGATCGGTTGCTGATCCAGTTTGGCACTTGGACCTCGATGCGTGGATCTCGAAGATGCCTAGTTATATATGGGTTGGGGTTGAACGTTTTGATAGTGTTCGTAGATTACCGGTGTCCTGCCAGATTTGATGCGGTTGTCTTGACCTGGGCTGTTGTTGCTGTTGCTGTCGTGGATAGAGATATGATTTAGACCGAACTACCAGCAACGGGTCGATCCTTTGTATATACCCCACGACCCTCTTTCCTGGTTCTATGTTGAGTACCAAATTTCATCACGAGTTGCCTTTGACGTCTATCGTAATCGTAGAAGTCCCTCGTAGTGTATATGATAGGATGCCCCCTTAATTAATCGCAGCTCACTCGCCGAACCCCCAAATCATCACCACCACCAAACACCACTGTCCAATAAAACCGGCAGAGGCTTCTTTTCGCTCCTGACTCTGGAACACGACGTCACACGACAAAAGGCGCCCACGCCGGTCATCATCAATTGCGTGGGGGATGCCGGCTACTGATGATCATGGTCTCACCACTTCCCAGAGGCTATTTGTGTTATTTCATTGCGCCCACTTACTTGCTCCGGAAAAGGGAATTTGGCACGATGGACATTTTATGTGGAAACTCATGGCATAATACTGGGAAGGGACTAAAGTACGCCCTCACTCGTTCGGTGCGATCCGGCTTACTAAAATCTCCAACCTGTTGTCCTTTCTCATCCACACGCACATTCTGCTCCAGCCCCGCCACGTGCCCTCCCGGACGTAATTATCTAGAACATGGGGCAACGGAGCCCCTGGCCATTGACCTAAGACGCACGTGGGCCTCCCTCCCAGTAGGAAAACATGGGAGACTCAGGTTTAGCTCCTGGTGTTGGATGATATCATCGCCCCCTTTAACAAATACCAACGTTTACCACGTCGCATCGTGGGGCATCGCATAGTAGTAAACCTCCCTGACTCATCTAGTAATTGAGATGGCTATCTAAAATATTACTTCGTAGTCTGCATTCAGCCCATCCAGGATCTGTCAGTAATTCCCACAATCCAATTGCGAGCTGCCAGCACAACCGCCAAGAGCAGTGGCGAAGCACTCGGCAGCTGGTTTCAGGCTCGAATAGGCTATTAGTAGGGCGTCTTCGATGGATATGCTGCCGCTACGCGATCTCTTCCGGTCATTATGGAGTAAGATCCAATGGCTTCTTGTCGTAGGAGGGTCCAATGGGGATGAGCGTTTGCGTCCTTGGCCTCGCTTGCCCGTTAAACAAACATCTTGACTGAGTACTTAAATAGGCAGCTAATCCAGGTAAGGTGCGTTTCATCGAACGTCATGCTCACCTCCATTGGACATGAATCGTGTCACGCATAAGCAGGGGTATCTCCGCTCTCTGCCCCTGTTCAGCCCTACAGCCTTATGGTCAGCACTAGAAGCCAAGACGACACTTTGTTCCGCAGCCGTTGGGATCTGACATCTGCAAAACGAAAGACTGGGACAGGCTTACACCAACCTTGACGTAAGCCCTGACGTTATCATTGGATCTCCCACGAAATGGAATTCCAAGTCGTCCCTCTGACCCTGCGCCTCCTTCTCATTCTTTCGTCTTTGGTCACTTTGGGGATACGATCGGCTCCCTCCTGCTCAGCCGGCCGAGTCCGAAGCAGAACGGCCCAATGGACGACATAATCAACTGTTAGTCTAACTACTTGCCCAATCATTAACCGTCTTTCAGGGCCTTGGCGTTCCACACGGCCGAATTCCAAATAATACCACCAGGTTGAAGGCTTGGGATGCATTGTCGGGGTTAAGTGTAAGCATGTCGGAGATACCAGCGGAACTCAGCCGCTGCTTATCAGGACATCCCGAGAACAACTTCATCATTGAACTGCGGCGGGTCTCCTCAAGGACAGGAGTATGCAGATTTGGAATTGTTCGGTCTTCAAGCGCCAGTCCCAAATCGCTAGCCTTTCACAAGTGGGAACAAAATTTAGTAAAGCCCGTCTTTGAGCAATAAAACAATGGCCATGCTTAAATCAATAGCATTCCAAAACAGCGCAACCGTTCATTTCAGGCAGTAAGTCTCGCCCGGCCCTTGCGTCGGCAATGCAGGGAATGATCACAAAAAGGGCGGTGACAGCACATATTGGGCTAAATGGCGGTTGGCGTGTATACTGTGAGTAATCAGGTTCCCCACGTGGTGACACGTGTTACCTGCCGGAGTCTGGGGAGTCTAAGACAGGGATTTTACGCCAAAGTCTCGGGGCTCGAGAGCGCCCGGCCCTTTCGAGGCGACACAGTTATCCGGATTCGAAAGAGTGACAACGATCTCTGCGTTCCCACGCGCGCCACACCGTGGCACCGCTCTAGGTTGTGCCAATGTATTAAGCATTGGCGTACACGTGTGGCTATGACACCGAGACCGTTCTCTGCGCAACATCAACTTATTATTTAAGAGGAAGGGTCTGCGGACTTACGGACGAGTGTCGGGTGTGCCACCACAGCCGCAAAACCGTACAGATCACGCAGCACAAGCTAACCGCTTGTTGTGTGGAGCAGCCACTTATTTCTGTCATAATATTTATCGAAAAAAAAGAAAAAAAGGAGTTTTGAATGAGCTCCGATGCGTTTAGAGATGAGACAGTGTTGCATTGGGCCGACCGGAAGGGGCTGGTGGCCGAGACACGGAGTTTGGAGCTTTATATAGCGCTTGGAGATAGCTCGGTTCACCGTCACGGCCGATACTGTAGCAATAGGAGGAATTATTGGTTGGGATTGGGTTGAAAGAACCTAAAGTAACAAAATGTCGAGTGAGCAATTAGCACTGAGTTCCGCCACTCACATCCGGTCACATCCGACGCTTCCGATGAAGCCGTTTCAGAAACATCAATATCTTCCAAAGACCTCCCGGAGCCCTATTACGGCCACCATTCCCATCCCTGAATGTCCCCTCTCGTGATAACACAAAGCAATATGTTGCATCCTGCCTTGAAATCGTTGCAGCAGTAACTCAGACCGGACTCAGCCCGTCTTTGGAATACTCGACACTATATCTAACAGTCTTCTGTATGTGCATTGTCCTGTCCTCGGACAGTATGTACTCTTCAGAACTCCTCTCCGGCCTTCGGATGGCGCCCATGGCGATGGAGTCTTGACGTTCGCTATCCGTCCAATGACTACAGACACTCTTGGCTGGGCTGCTGACAGACTTAGCCAAGCTACCGCTGTTCGGAGGTCTTTCCGATCGGTCGCGGGAGTGCGACGCTGGCATGAGTCTGGGAAATACCATGACAATCAGTGGTCGGATCTGGGGTAGGCAGGCGCAGACTATGGCCACGTTCATCTCGATGACGGTCCACATGGTCGAGGCAATGTCGTAAGTCTGATCGTTCGTGGTTGCCTGCACGTTAATAGTGGTGACGCGAAGACATGAAGTGATGACCACGCTACTTGAGTCAGCCCTGTACGCATGGTATAAACAGGTAAGGATCAACGTACAAGACACCGAGGGTGAAGACGGCAATCAAAGCGAACTTCTGGGCCCGAGGAAGCTGCAGGACGTATACCATTGGCAACGGGATACAGAGGATGATGAGGTCCGTGGCGATGGAAAAGCCGGAATTGGCGAACCAGAACTTGCCATTGTCGATGCAGGTGCCGCCCAAACTCTTGTCGTATGCACGTGGGACAGGGGTGCACTGGAAGATGGTGACGGTAACCGAGGCGACACAGTAGATGGCGACAATGGTGGTCAGGACGATGCAGAGCCACCTGAACCACTTGACGTTGCCAAAGATGCGCAGGTACAGCAGCAGTATAGATGCCTTGGTAAGGTTGATGCAAGACTTGTACGTGATTTGGCAGAGCCAGAAGTACTTGAGAGCTTGCATCCTATCCTCGGGTGACAAGTCTTTGAGATGGCGCCCGTAACCGTAGACGCAGGCGGCAATCATCAAGCCACCGGAAGCCAGGGAGCATACCTGTGTGTCTTGGTTAGTGCCTGGAGGACCATCTGCAGGCCATGGGGAGCCATCGAAGGCCTGAAGTCAAGTATATTGAACCTACCAGAGCAGCCAAGACGGTGTAGTCGTCAGCTCCGACATGCCCTCCCTTTCTCATGCGCGACCAGAATCTTATGACCACAAGCAATGGGCACGCAATGAGAAATACAACAACGGGTACGTAGATTAGATGAGCATTGCTCTCTGTAAACGCAGCTGCCGACATGCTGGGTCGATCGAAATGTCTCGGGCAGACGCTGGGGTGATCTTGGCGAGAAAATGACGGGACCTCGGAGGTCTATCGGGGATACAAACCAAGGGCGATGACCAGCAGCTGCAGCTGCTAGTCCCAAGCCGTGTTCCAACGATATATCAAAGACAGAAGCCGTACCACATTACGTGGCCGCCGAAAAGCTGGGAACGGGACTGACGGACAGGACCCTCCAAATGGGTGGCCTAGGCCCCAACCAAGGAGTCGAAACTGGACTTGGAAATATAAGGACAATATGTGGACAATCGGGCTAAAGCTCTCAGTGCCAGACGATAGTTGGGTGTCGTGTGCTTGGCGTCGGATCTTGGTGTGAATGCATGGATGGAGAGCGCGGTTGAGAAGAAGGAGGACGGAGGAGGAAGAGGACTTGGTGCTTTTGGGAGACCATCTGTGACTTCCCTTGGTCCAGCTGTTCTGGCATTGAATGCAATTGACCAAAAGGCAAATGGCAAGGCAAGAGCCCATCGACCTCTTCGTACCTTCCTTGGATGTTTGTTTCTTGCCCACATGTCCGCAGTCTGGTTGAATGTAGCTGGCGGTGGAGACTCCGACCCAGTCGTGGCGGCTGTTTCCTGGTTGAAACCAAGTGCTGAGCACCTCTCTGGTCAGCTGAGTCTGTCAGTCCAGAGTCAAGCCGATTTCCTCCTCGTCCAAATAACTCAAGCCGCCATGGAATCCGTTATGTCGGGAATTCTGGATGGGCGAGTTTTGGCGTTCTGGTTCCTTGATTGATCCTGCTTGGAGTTCGCGCCGGTGGGCAGGAGAGGTGCTTTGGCTGGCATCAAGGATGTATCAAATGCCGAGGGCGACAGGAGGTTGTGTCGTACAAAACTGACCAAAGGAAGGAAGCCTACATCGCTCTCTTTCCCCGTCTCTTCAAGTATGGTATCCTGCATGCTTGCCAACTTAAGTTGTATTCAAATGATCAATCTGGCAAGTGTCGTTCTTGTCACTGTCAAATGCCCATCAACCCATTCTTTTTGGCAACTAAGCCTCGGAGGAGGCGGCAGACTCTTGCTTTTTCTTTTCTTTTTCTTTTTCCTCTTCTTCTTTTCTTGTCCTCCAAGAGGCTCTTGAGAGATCTGCAAGCCCACGGAAACCAGTGGGACGCCTCAGCTTGCAGTCCCGGTCCGGTCCACCTGTTCGATTGGCTGGTCATGACATAGCCGGTTGCTTGACGACGGGTGCCGAAGACGGCACGAAGCGACGTCGATTGACTGGACGTGCGCTTCGTGCCGCCAAGGTCGCTCTTTCGCTTCCCGGGTCACTGGCCCGCCAGTTACAACGCTGGTAGATTACCTTATCGTCATTCCTTTCCTCTCCTCTGCTTCTCCGGTGATGATTGCGTTGAAGTCAAGGAAGGCCATTGTGACTTGTCCTGTGCTACCATGCAGGTAGGAATACGGGAGACTGCAGCGGAACTGACTGATTCAGAGCTTTCCAGGCGTGATATCGGATGAACAAGCTTCTGAGGGCGGTTTTGGATGCGTGCACCCTGAATCATTGGCATCGCTGGGGATCGAGATATTCCTCTGCCCTGATAAGCAAATGCCTCATCCAGAATCAAGTTTCTTGACGAACTTGAAAGCTGACCTGTGAAATTGTTTACGGGATCTACCACTACATACAGCTACAATCTGCTAGGCGAATGAGGGCCTGTGGTCTAAAGACGAGGGGTTTCCGTCCCGTCCCGTCATGGTGGAGAGATCGCCACGCCAAGCACTCATCTCGCGAACAAGCTTGGGCTAATGCGGGAAACACCAGTTGGCATCGCCAACCGTCCAGCTACAGCGGGCGAAACTCAACAGATTGAAAGTTTCGAGCGTCTTTGAATTGCGGTCCTATGGTTTCGTATTTGTCTGGACAAGCTGCATGGCGCAGAGCGTAGGCAGTAAAGGTTGCTACAGCACATGGCGGCTTGGTACTGCTGAGCATGCGGGACACCATCGCCAATCATGTACTCCCAGGTGCATTCAGGCGAGTCGTCGGTGCTAGCCACAAATCTTAGGGGATCGACGCGGGCCGCCAGTTCCCCAGTTCCCCACTAACACCCGCCTGCCGCCCACTCTAGCACCTGAAAGATCCCCCGATCACTTCTCAACCCGATCATATCTCAACCTCACCCGCACCCAAACACTCCAACTGCGCACCCTGCACCACCTAATTACTCTAGTATCCAACCATGCGCACAAACAGACGATGCATGACTTTACCTCTCGAAATACGATTGCCGTCGCGATGGGGAACTAAATGAGAAGGACGGCCATTGGTAATGGGTAACGTGTTGCGCTCTTCAGTTAAGCCACACCCCCAAGCTGACCAAGTGTTCCAAGTCTAAGACATTTGCCTGTCAAGATATTTTGACAGCTCGCACTGCCGATCGGAGGCGAGCGTTGATTCAGAACCCCATGTCTCGACCGTTTCCTGATGTGCCACCTGGGACAAGGACTTCGGGGTTTGTGTCCTCGGGAAGCATCCTGGCCTGGCCTGTGTATCACCGGTCCACGCCATTCGCCCGCTTATCTGGAACTTGCATACAGGCACCACCGGCCATGTACCAGGAAGAAATGATGAAGAAAGCTCGACAGGTGAGATGGTGCGATTGATTATATAGGTGTCGCTGGTTGCCGATTTTCGGCTTGTCCCTTGATGTGATCGTGGATATCTGCTGAGATTGTGGTGAATGCGATGTGGAATTGGATAAACGACGATACTTGATTCTTTTCCCAGTAAAAGCGACAGCGACAGCAACCCTCCAATTGGGATGTCAACCATCAGTCCCGCCTGGAATCAGACCTCCACCGAACGGGCATTATTTGCTTTCCTACCTTGAATGGGGATCAACGACTTGCCCTGGGCCTCTGTCTACCTCCCGCTCTCTCGCTTAAAAAAGCGAATTCACGAGGTCTTCACACCACATACCGATCGCGCCACACCACCGCGGCTCTCAAATCTCGTATCCAAGCGGGATAGAAGAGAAGATCTTGTATCGCATTCTGCTGTGCTTAGCTGCTACTGTGGCCTTCCCCCATCCATCCCCCATCCCTCACATACTCACACAACACCAGCACCTTGTTTCGCACGTGGGCGGGAAGTGAACAGCAACCTTGCTTCCCCTTCCGTCCACCCAGGCACCTTGCCGTCTAGCTTCACCTTGCTTGCTTGCTCGCAACGCAACCTAGTGTGTTACCCAACCTTCACCTAGTGGGAGCCAAAGAATCATTTCTTTCTCTTTCCCACATTCATTCCCCTGCATCCCGCTACCTCGCTTCAGCTCGCTCGATCATTCGCTCCTTGCTTTCTTGGTATCTGCGGACAACCTTAATTCACCCCCAACGTCCATCGCATCGCTCTTCCGCTCTTCCGCGCTACAGCGATCAACCATGTCGGCCTTCTTCGCCAGCATGGGCGGCGTCGCCGGCGCCCCCTCGGGACACGCCCACGTCTCGGACTACAACCACGCCGGCCCCGTCCACCCTCGCGACTTCACCGCGACTACCGATCCCCCCGTCACTGGTCAAGATGTTGCCAACGACAACAGCGAGAAGGGCTCGCTGCCCTCGCCGACGAGCTCCGTCGACGATGCCGGCAACGAGCAGCAGCACGTCATCGACCCCGTGGCCGAGCGCCGCCTGCTCCGCAAGATCGACTTGAGCGTCTACCCCATCCTGTTCGTCGTCTACATGATGTCCTTTCTCGACCGCATTAACATCAGCAATGCCAAGATCCAGGGCATGGCCGTCGACCTGGACCTCCTCGAGGGAAATCGCTTCAACATTGCCCTCTTTGTAAGTTGACCTCACTATCCCCACCACCTAGGCCACACGTGTATGTGTCTTGGGACTAATCAAAATGCCTTCCCCGGCTCATGCTTACAGATCTACTTCATCCCCTACATCTTGCTCGAGGTGCCCAGCAACATGGTGATCCGCAAGGTCCGCCCCTCGTGGTACCTGGCGGGCCTCATGGCCTGCTGGGGCATCATCAACATGTGCATGGGCTTCGTCCAGACCTACCAGGGCCTCGTCGTCCTCCGCTTCTTTCTCGGTGCCTTTGAGGCTGGCGTCATGCCGGGCATCATCTACCTGACGTCCATGTACTATAAGCGACACGAGTTCCAGACGCGCATGAGCTTCTTCTTCTGCTCCACCCTCATCGGCGGCGCTTTCGGTGGTGTAAGTCCTTCCTCGTCTGATTACTGCCACTTGTTCCACCCCAATCATCCAAGTTCAGCTTAACTGACAGAACATAAATTCTTGTAGTTGCTCGCTTATTCTATTGCTCATCTCGGCGGCTCGCACGGCCTCGCTGCTTGGCGCTGGATCTACATCATTGAGGGAGCCATCACCGCCGGCATTGCCCTCCTCGCATCGTTCCTCATCGTCGACTGGCCCGAGCAGTGCCTGTTCCTCACCGTCGCCGAGAAGGATCTCCTCCGCCGCCGTCTTGCTGAGGACGGTGCTGAGAAGGCTAGTATGGAGTAAGTGCTGCGTCAAACCGCTTATCACTAACCCCCACCCAAACCAAAACCCCAATTGAGCTAGGAGGCATTTCCGTGCCCAATGAAAGAAAACACCAAGCTAACCAACAAACCCCTCATGCACAGCACCCTGAACCGCCAAGCCATCCGCCTCATCCTGCGCGACTACAAGATCTGGCTCGGCTCCTTCGTCTACATGGGCGTCGGCGTGACCGGCTACGCGACCACCTTCTTCATGCCCACGATCCTGCTCGAGTTCGGCTGGCTCGCCGCCGATGCCCAGGCCCGCACCATCCCCGTCTACCTCGTCAGCGCCGCGGGCATGCTCCTCGCCGCCTGGGCCTCCGACCGCCTCAAGCACCGCTCCGGCTTCATCCTCGCCGGCTGCGCCATCGCCACCGTCGGCTACGCCATGCTGCTGGGCCAGGCCGCCCTCAGCCGCGACGCTAAGTTCGCCGCCGTCTTCCTCGTCTCGCTGGGCGGCTACCTCGCCACGCCCATCGGCCTGGCCTGGCTCGCCAACAATTTGAGCGGCCACTGGAAGCGCGCTTTTGGTTCGGGCACGCAGGTCATGCTCGGCAATGTCGCGGGCATCATCGCGTCCAACATCTTCCTGGCCGGCGAGGCGCCCCGCTACCCGACCGGCTACGGCGTTGCGCTCGGCATGACGTGGCTGGGCGCGCTCGCGACCGCGGCGCTGGCTTTGGGGCTGTGGCTCGAGAACCGCAAGCGCGATCGGGGCGGGCGCGATGATCGGCTTCTTTTGCCTGAGGAGGAGGTCCGGAACTTGGGTGATGATCATCCTTCGTTCCGGTTCACTTTGTGATTCTGGATTTTGGGAATCTGGCCTGGTTTGGATTCGTTGGACGAAATGCCAACCAACATATGGTGACGGAAAGAATCACGTAATACATGTCAGTGCTGGGAGTTCTGGCCACATCAGAAAGAGGAGCTTTGGGATACAGTGCTGGTAAGCACGCCTTGAGTTCCCGTGGGCTTATTGGCGTATATAGAACCTGGACGGTGGCGCTATCGGATCTGGGATCAGAGATAGAGAGAAGGGATGGATCTTTCTCGCTTGGACATCGTCGTCCTTTTTGCCATAGACATCGAGCTTGTATAGTACATGTAGCAATAAAACACAAGGGATCTTTGGGCATTCTGTTGCTGCTCTTGGAGTACCAATGCGTTATGCAACGACTAGGTTTCCACAGCTTAACGTCTGATACGTCCATTGAGTCGATATGGGCCCGAATCTAGCGTGCCCGTACAGGTGATGTTGAAAAGCTACACTGCCTCAACCTTGGCTCGCAGGTCAGAGCCAAGCTGAAGAGGCCTTGTCTTATGCGCTGCGTTAACATCAATTAAATTTGGGAGCATAATGCAGATATTATCATTCCTTTAATCAATCCTGGCCATCTTAGCGCATAGCAAGCATTCCCAAGGCACAGCTTCGTCCATCCTCGGCCCGAGATGATAAAAGCCAAAAAGACGACTAAAAGAAAAAGAATATTAGACCTCTGGGGATTCGAAACCCAGCCTCCATGCGTTGTTACATGGCGTACTACCGCTGCACTAAAGTGTCTGAACTCGGGTGGTATGTAGTATGGTATCATAGCAAGCTGCTGTTTCGGTTCATATAACTTCCTCGTCTGAAGTGGGCCAGTGAATGCTGACTCTCTATATTGGAAGCTCTGACAGTACGTTGGGCATGGCTAGACCAGGAACAACGCCTGTACAGTTGCGTATGCCATATTTGACCCCAATTCGACTCTGACCGCGGTTTTGAACCTGACGGCGGCGGTCTGCCGACGGGCCTTGAGATGCTAGGTTCTTCAGCTTTCTGGGGATGACGGGATTCGCGAGCACATAGAGCGACGTACCCCTTTTATCGTCTTGCATCACTGGGTGAAGTCACCGTGGCGATTCTGGTACTACTAAACGTCTATAACGGCCCGGTCAGATGGACTTAAGTAACATTGAAGGTAGGTCAAGCACCCTCCCCAGCGCAGGGAATTCCAGGGACTTGTGACATTTTTAGCCCTGTTGTCCGCCCCGGCAATATCGTGCGTCTCGATCTTGATCAGCCATGAGAATGGGTATGAGCCTGTCGCTGCGATACGCGAGACGGCGAAAGTTCCCCTCTTCACCATGATAACACCATCTGAGCTTCGGGGTACAATCCACTACATGGAGATAGTAGAATGGCAATTCGTTGTATATACGCTGGTGCAGTTACCACCCCTATATCTAAAGGACTATGAAATTCAAGCTTACATCAGGATCCCTCTAATTGGCCAGCCAGGGTTTCATCGTACATTAACAAATGCAGATAGATGAGGACGGCGGCAAGCTTCAGCAGATCGTTCGTGAAACCGAACACGACATCCCTGGGGAGTTCCGGATGCCCAACCCCAACTTGGCAAGCAAGCACTATCGATCGAGCATACGGGCCTGGCGATTTGAGTTCACCCATGTGTACCTCGTTATACCTAACTGCGACAGCGACTTTCTAGAAGCATTGCGTGGCCAAGTCCTAGGCTGTACCATCGCCGTCATGATGGACGGATGTTGGTGTCCGCACCCGCACCGACAAATCAGCTTGGCGATGGGTCGCTTGTGGTCGACTTGGTGATTAGTAGCAGATCTAGCTGCTTGAGTTGGAGGAGTCAGATCCTCGATCGCATTATTTGGAATGATGGTGGTGTCGTCGTTCAAGACGGGCCGAATCGGGCATTGTAGCGTCTCGATGCTGGAACCTCTTGGGGGCTCTTGGGTGGTAGGGGTGAGCGTCACCTGGTATTATGGTATGTCAGAAAACATTTTTCTTTTTCTTTTTCTTTTTCTCTCATTGTTGGTCGTGATCCTGGCGCTTACGCGTTGCTCCGGATCGTCTGCCGGCATATGTGAATGTGGGGGCGTTACAATATAATGTCCAGGTAGATGTCATATACATTCATGGATGTGTCCCAAGGCAAGGCCAAGACGCTTCCGTAGCAGCAGCGTAGAATTCTACGAATCTCTGATAAAGCTCTCAGAAACGACAAGGACACATTGCGCACCAACGTCTTTGCGAAGGAACTTTCTAGAAGAAACCTAAAGAGTTTATGCAATCACGAAAGTCACGAAACAACACTTTGCTCGGCACTGCTGACTGACTTGACATGCAAGCAAAAGACTGATACAGCAGGCCCCATAGGTTCAAGAAGATTGAATTGATTGACGACATGGAACATCAAGGCTCTACAAGTAGCATTCTCCATGTTGATTAGTAACTCTCGTCATAAAGGCGTCCTGCGCCTGTCCATCCGTACCTGACCGATGGGACAATACGGACACCAGCCATTGATATCATACATCTCTAGCTGGTACAGCTGTTTCAACTCCTCAGTGTTGCGCTGTGTACGAACATCAAAGTATGTTAGTAATATGATACGTATGTTCAATCCCCAGCCTTCCAGGGCTAGGTTCAATTTGAAACTGATGGATTGATTTTGTTGATATACCACGGACTAGCCCAGCCAAGGAGGTCCCCTGACATTGCTCGACGAACCTCGTATCGCCAGTCCCTTGGCCAAGCAACACGGGCTCAGGAAATGGAAGCCGACCTTCCGGGACGTGCTTCAAACCGCTAGGTAGATGATAAACATTGCCCTCTGCGTCCCTGGGGCACCGAGCAGCGGCAAAGGTGTTGGAGAAGGAGGGTGGCATATCGTCTCTTGATGATGATATATGTGTATCGACTCTCGAAGGACCTCGTGTTTACTCACTGTCTGATATAGATCCAGTGAGCCTCCAGATGACTTGATGTCACCCATCACCACTTTCTTCACGTAGACCAAAAATACACTATTTTGTAATAGCTTCTTCTTCGTTCACCAAATCCAAAAGATGGACCATAGACACTCGGCGCCGATGACTATGCTTCCGAGCTACCAGTCAACCCGCCACAACACATTCACTTCACACGACGCCCCCGAGCCCAACGGACAACACCCTCATAACGAACCGTGGACGATCGAGATGAGGGAATGGGGCCGCAACGGCCCCGTTCGACAACTCCCCTCCAAGGAAGACGACATTTGGTGGTCGGTGAAGGGGCATGCGGGCTCTTCCAGAGGAAGCAGCGACTCCATCGTCAACAAGACACCAGACGACCCAAATCTTGTAAGTAATAACACTTCACGAATTCGGGCGCTGCCACAAACGTGAACCGCGTATCCATCTTTAACAACATGGAATGCGGCCAAGTACTAACAAACCATCACCAAAGGTAACATGGGACAGCCCTACCGACCCCCAAAACCCCCAATCCTGGTCCATGGCCCGCAAGTACGGCCAGTCCCTCATCCTGGGCCTCTTCCTCTTCATCGGCAGCTTCTCTTCCACCATGGTCGCGCCCGCGCTGGACCTGATCGGCGCCGACTTGAACATCCCCGCGGGCCCCGAGCGGACGCTCGTCCTGTCCGTCTCGCTGTTCGCAGGCGCCGTCGCGCCCATGTTCTGGGCGCCCCTCATCGAGGTCTACGGCCGGATCCCGATCATGGTCTACCCGCACTTCCTGCAGCTGATCTTCAACACGGCGTGCGGGTTCGCGCAGGCGGGGCCACAGATGAACGTGTTTCGGTTCCTGGCCGCGGTGGGGTCGAGTCCGCCGGGTATCGTAAGTTGCTTGAACCCCCCCCTTTTTTTTTCTTATCTGGCTCATAAGCTGATATTGTGCCGCCAAAGATCGCTCCAGGACTCACCGCCGACATGTACCCCGCCAGCCAAGGCGGCCTGGGCGACACGATGCACTCTATGCTCCCCTTCGTCGGCACCGCGCTGGGCCCCGTCGTCGGCGCCCAGATCGCCCAGACCGGCCAGTGGCGCTGGATCTTCTGGTCGACCTCCTTCCTCAGCGTCCTCGCCATCTTCCTCGGGCTCGTCGTGCTGCGCGAGACCTCGCACGCCGTGATCCTGGGCCGCCGGGCCGCCAAGCTCAGAAAAGAGACGGGCAACCCCCGGCTGCACTCGCAGTACCACCGCCCGGACCTGCCGTTCGCCGCGCTGTTCCGGAAGCGGCTGGCGCTGCCGTTCCTCATGCTGGCCACGCACCCGATCGTGCAGCTGCCGTTCCTCTACAGGGCGTACCTGTTCGGCCTCGTCGCGCTCATCATTTCGACGTTTGAGCAGGTATGGGAAGATGGCTATGGGATGGACAAGAGCACGGCCAGTTTCAACTACTTCGCCCTCATGGCCGGCTTCATCATCGGGCTGCAGCTCAGCCATCATTTCATTGACGGGGTATGTTTACTCCTTTATCTATCCAACTTGCCTGGGCTTGGGGTTGCATGTAATTCCTGTACGGGGGAAAAGAAGAAGAAGGAGAAGAAGCAGCTAACGTATGTTCTCCAGACCTCCGCCTACTTCCGCAAGAAAACCGGCCGCGAGCACATCCCCGAATGGCGCATCCCCCCCCAGCGCCGCCACCGCCCTCCTCGTGCCCACCGGCCTCCTCCTCTACGGCTGGACGGCCGAGGCCCGGCTGCACTGGTCCCTGCCCGACCTGGGCATCATCCTGCTCGGGATCGGGTCGATCCTCGGCTTCTTCAGCATGCAGCCCTACGTGACGGACTCGTGCGGGCCCGAGTACGCGTCGAGCGCGCACTCGGTCGGCCAGCTGCTCCGGGGCCTCTGCGAGTTCGCCTTCCCCCTATTTGGGCCGCCCCTTTACCGAGGGCTCGGGCTCGGCGTGGGCAACACGATTTTGGCGCTGCTCACGCTCGCGATCGGGGTGCCGATCCCCATGGTCTTCTGGTTCTTTGGCGAGAGCATCCGCGGCCGCAGCAGGTCCGGCTTCCCCGTCTGGCCAAGCACGCGGCAGACCTCGGGATGATGATGGAGGCGGTTTCGGCGGTGCGAAATGCCTACATGGGTGGCGGGTGTGCTCGCCCCGGCAGATCTTGGCCGTGAATGGCAAGGGTTGCGATTGACGCTGCCAGGGGATCGGGGGATCTGGATCAAACAGACTTGGACCCCGGCACATACCATTCATTGTATTATTACGTCATATATCATTTCTCTTTGTATTATATGGGGAGGCAGTGGAAGTGGAGGAGCATGGGTAGTGCCGTTGGTTTTTTTCTTTTTCTTTTCTCGGCTTCTTTGTTGGTTTCCGATTCGCTTGGGCTCTGCAGGCCAGGCCAGGCAAGATAGAAAATCAAATCAGCATTTTAGATGAGGGTCACACCATTACAGTATGATACCCCGGATTATATAAGGCTCCATGATAATGAGCAGGGTAGTTGAACCCCTCGAAAATTCCCCGAGATCGACACGAGCCCCGGGAAGCTTGGGTGCCTTGGAGACATGAGACGCCCATGCACCATTACATCTGCGCGCGCATGTGGTAGAGGATAGCAAGCTGTCATATCCCGCCCATCATATCTCACATCCCCCCCTACATATGTAACACGCCGCCCAGCCTTTCGTCCGACTGCCCTGATGACTACCGAAGCACTCGATGTTACTGCCACGTGCACTGCCACCACCACCGTTACATCGCGCCATCGTAGCACCATCATGGAAGTGACATGTCCGATTCCGCCGTTTCACGCCGTGCCATAGTCATTACATCGACCGCACCGAGTGAGTACCTGACGTTCTGGAATCTTGAGAATCTTGTCCGCACCTTGGCTGCACTCCTAACCGTCACAGGTGTTCGCTAGAGGCGCCCGCTCACCCACGCCGAGTTTGCTTGGATCTGCTTCTTCTTCTCCTGACTGACGGCAGATGGGCTGAGCGTCTGCCGCATATGCGGCTTGGGGATGGTGAATGAAGGGGATGAGATACATGATCCAGGCCACTTGGCGCCGAGATCTTCTCACTGTCCTGACAGGTTGAAGCCTGCACACGTATAGGTATTAAAGCATCATCGCTCCGGACAGTTGGTGTAAGTCAATCTGAAAATGAATGCATTATTATCTAGTATGATCAGGAATCCTACCTAGTTTCAGATAGTATCATGGAAAGCCTATCGACTGACACGAGCCAGATCAGGGAATGGCAGTCCATCGTCACCCTCATCGCCTTCTTCCTCGCCAGTAAGTAGCCCCTTGATAGCCGCCTCCAGTCGCTACTAACCAATCTTCTTCACCGTAGACGTCGCCGTGCTCTTCCCCTTCCACATCCCCCTCCCCATCCCCCGCATCCTCTGGAACGCCATCCTCGGCGCCCTGGTCAAACTCCGCATCATCCCCCAGCGGCAGCAGTCCCAACAATCACAAGCAGATGCAAGCCCCAACCATCATGAAGCGGGCGGCTTCTTCCGCCTCACCCCCGTCCCCGTCAACATGATCACCGCCCCCCTGATTGCCGACCTCTTCCTCCTCGCCACTCTATCGATAGGCCGCCCCGAAGTCCGCAACGGCATCCTCGGCGCCAACGGCATCGACCCCGTCGACGTCATGCTCTTCTTCCTCACGCTGGCCTACATCGCCCTCTCCCTCGACGCTTCGGGCCTAATCCGCCACCTGGCCTGCCGCGTGCTCCGGGCCAGCCGGTCCGGCCGGAGGCTCTACTTTTACCTGTACGGCTTCTTCTTCGCGCTGACGACGTGCATCGGCAACGACCCCATCATCCTCTCGGGCACGCCCTTCCTCGCGTACATCACGCGCGTCTCCAACATCGAGCACCCGGGCGCCGCGTGGATCTACTCCCAGTTCGCCGTCGCCAACATCGCCTCCGCGATCCTCGTGTCGTCCAACCCGACCAACCTGGTGCTGACCGCGGCCTTCGGCATCCGCTTCATCGACTACACGGCCAACGTCATCATGCCCGTCCTGTTCACGGTGGTCCTCCTCTTCCCCTTCCTGCTCTTCGTCGTCTTCCGCGACCGCAGCTTCATCCCCCGCACCATCGAGATGCAGAAGCTCGAACGGCCCGAGGGCGAGGGCCGCGACGAGGAGGCGTCCCCGGTGAACCCCAACATCCCCTATGCCGCCCATCTCGGCGACGACCAACAGGGCCTCCGCGAAGTCCTGAACCCCTACCTCGACAAAAAGTCCGCCATCTTCGCCGCCCTCATCATGGCCGCCACGCTCATCACGGTGCTGGCCCTCAACGCGTCCACGGGGGGCGAGGTGCCCGTGTACTGGGTCACGCTGCCCGCGGCCGTCGTCATGTTCGGCTGGGATGTCATCTTCGGCTGGCTGAACCGGCACGAGACACGCGAGCTGGCGCGCCGGGGCAGGCGGGAGGCGGAACGGGCGGAAGTAGCGCAGGATATCGTCGCAGAGAGGCGTCGCGAGCGGGAGCGCGAAGAGCAACTCCAGAGTGAGAAGTCGGAGCAGCTTCCGAGGCGGCGTCAGGCTCCTGTGGTCTCGCCCACCAGTGCCGAACTAGAACCCTCCTCTGACACCGACGAAATCCGCCCCGCGCCGACGCCTCCCGTGCCCCAACCATCCTCCGACGACGAGAAGAGCAGCGCGGACACGGACCTAGAGCGCCAAGTCTCCCACCACCTCCAACCCCGCCACTCTCGCCAACAGCCCCCAGACCCGACCACGCTCACCTCCCTCCTCCGCGACGCGCAAGCCTGGTCCCGGGCGACGTTCCCGACGGCCACGACCGTGCTCTCGCTCCTCCCGTTTCCGTTAGTGCCCTTCGCCTTCGCCATGTTCGTGCTGGTGGAGGCGCTCGTCACCAAGGGGTGGGTGCCCGTCTTCGCTTACGGGTGGCACCACTGGGTCAACAAGACGGGGACCGTGGGCGCCGTTGGCGGCATGGGGTTCGTTTCCGTGGTCCTCTGCAACGTGAGCCTGTCTCCTTTCCTATCCTGCCCCATTTTCTATCCTGCCCCTACCCATTCAAAAAGGCCTAGTAGACTGGCCCAACTTGGCTGATCCTCCCCACAGTTCTCCGGCACCAACATCGGCACCACCATCCTCCTCTGCCGCATCCTGCAGACCTGGCGCCAGCTCCACCTCGACGCGGGCACGCCCATCAGCGACCGCACCTTCTGGGCCGCCGTCTACAGCGCGGCCCTGGGCGTCAACTACGGCGCCTTCAGCGCCGCCTTCAGCGCCTCGCTCGCCGGCCTCTTGTGGCGCGACATCCTCGCCAAGAAGGGCATCCTCTTAAAGAGGACCGAGTTTCTCCGGGCCAACGTGCCCATCGTCTCCGTCGCCACGGCCGTCGGCCTGGCCGTGCTCGTCGGGGAGGTTTACCTGGTCCGGGGCGAGCAGCCGTACGTGCTGAGGGAGTGAGGGAGTGAGGGAGGGAGAATGGGACTACTGACTGAAAGGTAGGCAAGGTAGCATTCGTTCCGGGGAGTCGACGGATGGCGGAGAAAGGGGGTAGGTGTTCCTGCAAGGTTGAGGGGTCCGTTGGGCGCCTCGATGAGGTTGGGCTTTTTCGTCGGCATTGCCTAGGTACTGCAGCAGTCAGGGTCAGGCAGTAGTGGCCGTTCCACCATAGAATTTCACATGTACACTCACGAGCAACTAACTGCATCTCGATCTCTCATTACTAAATCTAGGCCGGTACGTGTATCTTCCGTGAACACGTGGCGTGAGATGGGGCGTCTCGCGTCGTCCGGCCCGCTGCATTGCCTGCCCAACGGCAGATGTTTATTCGGAGGCTTGGAGGAGGGGCTCTCCCCCCAAAAAAGGAAAAAAAGGAGGGGGGGAACGCCCACCAAGACACGCCCGCAGAACCCAACCCGCACTCCATAAGACGGCCAAATCGACAGGACAGAAGCAAAGAAGGCCATTAAGTAACTGTGATGTACATACATATTATGTTGAATGCGGGAAGCCATTGTGGCTTCGATCTATTATGAGTACCCGGTTTCCTATATGCCTAATAAGTCTCTCGAGAGCGCATTTGCTGTATCTGATGAGCCCAATGCCTCCAAATCTTGTTTATCCCTTGGGTATCGATGTTTTTCCGTACCCGCCCATCCCGCAATATTTCCAAACCCAAAAACATGGAGAACATCAAATCCTTCACCCATCTCTAGCCTGAGTAGTGGGCTCTAGCCAACCTGCTGGGTAGTGCGCGAGCCCACAAGCGCACCAGTCATCCCATGAGGAGTCCAATGTGGGAAGACATCAACATGAGGCCAGTGAGCGGGCGGTGGGCCGACCCCACGAGGGGCAGTGTCTCACAGATCACCAGTTCACCGTCCCGAGCCCCAGTACTGACTGGATAACAGCATAAGCACGTTGGTTGGATAGAACATAATTGTTGCTAGTAAGCGCGACAGCAATCTAGTCCAACTAGAACAAAGGCCATCCATCCGTGATCTCGAGTCAGCTATCATCAAAACGCCAGTTGTCTCCCGTTCTATCGATCCCAACTCCTGCAGGTGCGCCAAACTCTTGGGCCACCCAATGCCACGCCACCACGCAGAGCTGACAATCTCGCACTTCTTCGCGACGCCAAATGACCCAGACAGTAGAGAGGTGAAGCATTATGCATTATAAAAGAAACACCCCCGGTGGTCTGGTATTCGTATGAAGTCATCAGATATGTACCCGTCCAATGGCTCCCTCCCGTGAGACCAGTCGTGGATTGCCAAGTGCCTGAACGCCGTTTGCCAAAAATTCAGAAATGTCCCCGTGACCTCCCCCCGTTTTTGTTTTCCCCTTCGCTACGTGTGCTGCTTAAAGGACAATGACGCAACTGGATATTGCCGTTGCGATGCTGCCGAAGCCTTGAACGCCTTGCCGAAGAAAATGCAATCAAAACAACTCCGTACCAGTCATGGTATAAAAGGATGAAAATGACAAGGTGAGAACGATCGGGTCCGGTGCTCCGTCAAAAGAGGGACGGGCCGACCCTTCCTATTGTCGAGTTATGCGAGGCCCCTTCCTATCGGTAGCCTCGGTGTGTATGTGAATGTTTTTGTGTTTCTGTGTTTTCGTGTGTGTATGAGTAGAGATGGTGCAGTGGGCCTCACCCACGAATCGCTGTCGCAGCGTGAGCCTCGGGCGAAAATGGGAAGCGGTCTGACATTTGCTGTGCATGGTGGAATGGGACTGCATTAAAACCAAGCCCGCCCGACGACGATGACGTACCGGCTAGAGGAGACAAGGTTCCGGAGAGCGAGGCCGGCGGGCTCGATGATTGACGCGGAGCAGAAGGTAGGCCGTTCAATGGCGACTCGGCCGGTGAAGCCCCAATAGCCATGTGCGTGTTGGAAAAGTAGGGGTTCAGGTTCTGGTGGATGGCATAGCGCAGGGCGCCATGCTGAGTCTTGTCCATCATCGGGCTGCTGGCCATGCTGGAATCCGAGCTCTGGTTGACCACGGAGTCATCGCCGACACCGTCAAATCGAGCGTTGCGCAGAGTTCCGTCCTTCAACTGAGGGCTGGACTGCTTCGAGCCATTGAACTGAAACATGCCTCATGTTAGTTCGATGTCTTTCATCTTGGGAGCGGCGTGAATCCGTGGGGAGCAGGGTACCCATTAGGCTACAGGATGTCCAGGAGTACGTACAAAGCAGTATTTGTTAACAATTTCCTCATACGAGGCCGAGGCGATGGTCGCAGATGCCGGAGATCCAGGAGGGCCAGAGAGCTGGGCGGGAGTAGGGCCGGACGGTGCGACTTGCTTGACCTGGGAAGGCGGAGCTTGGACGGTCGAGTTGGCCATCTGGGTCTGGATGGGCGGGCCGAATGAAAGCTTCCTGTGAGGCTTCATATAGAGGCCATCACTGCGTGGGCTGCCACGCGGGCTTCCACCGGAGCTCTTCTGGGCCTGCTTGGCCGCATCCAACGAAGCACCAAAGTCATACCGGTTGGCAAATGCAAGGCCACTAGGCGCCGACAGCTTGTTGGCCAAGTTGTCGCTCGGCAGGCTGGTCGTAGACTTGGAGCTCCTCTTGAGACGGATCGGGGCACTGTCCTCGCCCAGGAACTCATGGATAGGGCCATCGTCCCACATTTTGTGCTCGCTGCTGAACTCGTCAAACACGCCGGTAGGCAGAGACTTGGGTCTCGGGGCTGTCGACGGGCTTGAGCGGCGGTTGCTGCGCGGCAGGGAATGGGACGGTCGGGAATTGGCACCCTGGAAGTTCCTCTTGCCGTTCTGGGGTAGCATCTTCTTGCGGAAGTCAATCTGGAAGTTCAAGTCGGCGTTGTTGTCCCAGTACTCCCGGCCGTTAACATTATAACGCACGCAGAAGTAGAGCGTCTTGGCCTCGAGATTAGCAAAGTCGGAGAGCTTGATGGTGAACTGGAAGCGGTCGTGGCCGGCCTCCGTTTCCCTGGGTCGGATCTCGTGGCTGTACTCGGCCCCCACTTCGGACGTCGTTTTCCAGTAGTCGAAAGTGAAGCGGCAGACGACCGACTTCTGGAACGCCAAATTGGCCACCGCAATGGAACCAAGTAGCGACTTTTGATCGGGCGACATCCAGATTCGCTCCACTCGGATGGGCATGGCTTTCCGTAGCGGGGTCTCGACAGGGAAGTTCTGGATGACGACTTCCCACTCGAAAGGAGGTGTCCGCGTGGCCGACTTGTCCGTGTTGAAGGGGTACTCGGTGTCGCTTTCGTAGTTGTCTGCAGGCGACGATCCAGCACTGACGGCGAGCGGACGATCGACTTGTAGGAAGTGCCGCACGTGCTCCAGGTGGGAATCGAAGTGGACGGCCTTGGAGAAGGTGGGGGTGCCGGGCATACTAGACGGTCGTCGTTGTGAGGCGGGCCTCAACGCTGGCCGTACAAGCTCGCCCGACTTCTTCCGCACCATTTGGGGCTTTTGCGGAGGGTCGTCCATCTCCGAGTCCTCTTCCGACGCGGTGGGTGTGGCATCTGCAGACTTGGAGACGAAGATGTTAGGTTCTGTGTTAGAGCGCATGTGAGAGACGCGTCGGTGGCCTGGCGGAGCTTTGTGGTGCTGGGCTCCCTCGGTCATCTCCTCGATCTGCGAGGGGAGAACCAGCAGGTCGCCCGGAGAAGAAGTCCGGTCGGGAGAGCTTTCTCGGTGTTGCGGGATGGCACTGATAGCATCCTGCAGCTCCCGCAAGTTCTCGATTTCCCGACCACGGGCATCGTCTCCGCCAGCCCCTTCATCTTCGCTGGAGGTTTGGGAATCAGGCGGCGAGATGATGGCACCGGCAGGCATAGACCGACCATCTGTGACTGGAGGTGGGGACTGCCGTACCGGTCCAGCATTGAACTGTGCTGCGGCGGTCGCTATCGCGGCCGCGTCCGCCATTCCCTTCAAGTCATCCGAGGTCCCGGGTGGTGTAATATCCGGCGTCGATCCATTGGCGGAGTGGGTGGATGCTGCTCCTGCTCCAGCACTCACCGAGGGTGTACGTCTGTGTTTAGTCAAATACGAGGCAGAGCGAGGCAGCGAAGGCCTCGACTGGGCGCTCGGCGAGGTGGGGCTTGTTCCATGGATGGAGGACCTCCGACTGACGGTTGGCGATGTGGGAGCTGAGGACGCAGGAGAGCGGTAGGAGGGGGGCGTGTAAGGCATTCCCGCTGTGGAGGGGTGCCGAGGCAGAGAAGAAGGTAGTGGGTTGATGGGCGGGAGGCGGTTGTCCGACGTAAGACTGGTGTTGTTCTTGGGGCTTTGCCTGATGGGAAGCAGACAAGGAAACAGCTTTCTCCAGGTCTCGAACCAATGATCGATGGGAGATGCGTGAGTAGCACCTTCTGTTAAAGCGATCGCGGGGCACTCGCAATGGCCGGCGGCTGTGAAGGAAGGGTTGATCAGCATTCTCGCTCAGCAGAACAAGTAGTAGTAATAGAGGCGATGACGCATAAGTCCATGATCCAAACAGGCAGAAGAATGTGTTTTCCCCACACGAACCCCCAAAAGCAGCAAGCAGATCGTTTCCCAGATGGGGGCAATTGGCTTCAACCCCCCATCAAACATCCGGGAGAGCTGGCAGGCGGCGGGTTTTCATGTATTTATAAGAACATCTGAATCCGGGGAAAAGCGTGGTTTGTGGAATGCAAATGGGTAATTGGTATGGGGTTAGGCCAGGTGACATGTTGCAGACGTGCGGCGTTGTCAGAGGTAACAGGACTCAGGAATGGACTGTGGCCACTGCTTCGACCGTTGCGCCCATGTCTTGCATTGGACATCCCGAAACGGCAATTCTCATCGTCAGGATTCAACCCGTCCGCGGCGTTTGCTGTGATGTCGAACCAGGTGGTGCTGTGGCTGCTGGGGAATCGGGGCTTTGGGATCCAAAGGCAAGGGACGTAGGGAGTGCGGGAGACTTACAATCGAATCTGATGATAACGTAAAAACGTGCGGGCAAACTGCCGTAGGATACGCAGTGGTTGCCGGCTAGGTGAAGCGGATAGGTAAGTCTCTCGAAGGGACAAGGGAGATGGCAGAGGCAATATTCCAGCAACAATGCAGATACGATCCCAAGCAGCCCAAGAGGAGCGAGAGTGCTGGCAAGTTGTCTGGGAATGCAGACAAGAGCCGGGCAAGAAGGTAGGCGAGAAAAACTAGGTCTGTCGTACGAACTTTTCTGAGTGAGCAAGTTCGTTATATGTCCCCAAAACTGTGCCGGACGAAACAGAAAGTGAGAAGATAAAAGGGTCGAAGAGCCCCAGGATCTCTAAGGCCGGGCTGCTGCTATGCAAGAAAGCAGAATCGACTCGTTCGCTGATGCTCCGGACATGTATGCCGTCGAAGTGAATCGGCAGGCGATGTGGTCGATCAGGAAGCAGGAGGAGCTAGAGAGGGGGACAATGAAGGACGGTCAAGATCAGGAGTCTGGGCACAGGCCGAGGGGGGCTCTTGATTTTTTTTGGGGCTGGCTTCGAAGAGATTGCGTCGGAGCCGTTATCCTTTGTCTAACCTTAATAAAATCTTTTCTATGTTGGCGTGCTTGCACTTCCTTTCTTCTGAGCCACAATCCAAAAAGATTTAGAGGCTCAAAAGTAGTCCAACCGGGAAAACCAAATCAATGAGTCCACGGCGGAATGGGAGGCGATGGTTGCAGCAGGGCAGCAACACCAATGGCGGCGACGACGAGACGGGGAGAGTCTGGTCGAAGTGTCGTAAGGTCGATGAGCCGACCCAAGGGTTGGTTGTTGTGTTGTAGAATGGGGTGGGCAATCGGTCCGTTCTCCAGGTTTTTCCTTTCTCGGTCCTTTCTCTCTCTTCTCTCTCCAGATTAAAAAAAACAAGACACACGGTTCTCTCTCGGGGTCTCGGTCTTCTGGGACGGTGCGGCTAAGGTGTCGGGGAACCTTGAGGATGAGAGGGCAAAGCAAGACCACACACAAGCTTGAAGGGTTATCTAGTGAAGATGTGACAATCTTCAAGATAGTCCACGACAATGAGAGACGCTGCTGTTCTCTGGGGATGTGGTGGGATTAGAGGGATGTTGCAAAAAGCAGCTGGGGATGGAGGAGGAGGATAAGAGGGTGGGTTGGCAGGTCGAGGGCTAGTTTAATAATGGTTGGGGCAGAGATACGAGTTGGTTTTGAATGAATGGGCCACCCCCCGTCTCGCTCGTCTTGTCTTTTGGCAAGGTGCAAGGTGCAAGGTGCAAGGGGATGGGGTCTGGTCAAAAAAGACTGATAGGACTGAATGCCTGCTGCAGGGAAAGGGTAGAGAGAGAGAGCGCGAGCGGAAAATACATCAAATGGTACACCCCGGTGAGCGAAAATTGATTTTATCGTTACGATGGGGTGGTGTTCCTGCAAGTACCGGCCCAAGTCACTGACACACTGGAGCACCTGCGCTGCACTACCTGGGCTGGGGGGCGGGCATACATACAGCACCAAGCGAATTAGGGAGGGAGGGCGCTAAGGACCTAGGGCGTTAGCAGCTGTTGCAGTGCAGTGGTACGGCGGCGGTAGTGTACTTGTTAGTTGCAGCTCGCGTCCAAGACCAAGGCCAAGGAGGGTATGAGTGAGCGAACATGGGTGTGCCCACAGACTGCTGCAGACTGCAGACTCTGTGCAGAATGGGTCGACTTTCGTTTTCTCAAGGGATGGATGCGTGAATGAAGGGATGCGACGGGATGGGATGGATGGGGATGGGGGTGGGCCTGGAGCAGAAACTGGAGATGCTTGCTGCCTGTCTCTGCCTGCCTCTGCCTCTACCTACTATTGCTGCCACTGCTGCTGCTGCTGCAGTGCAGTGAGTGCCCCAGCTGGCTGCTACAGTACTGCGGGAGAGCCACTGAAAGGAGTTCAGTTCAAGGAGGAGCCTGGGTACAAGCCAACCGTACTGCTGCTGTAATTGTGTCTGACCAGGGCCAGGGCCGCGACTGGGGTACTGGGGGTTTTTTTTTTTTTTTTTCTGGCTGGGGGTGGGTGGAAAAAAAAGCAGAGTTGAGCAGCTTCGAGCGCGCCCAGGAGGTCCCACTATCTCCCACCCCAGCCAGCCGTGTATTTGGCCACGCCATCGACACTGTATACCTGAGTGGATGGCGTTGACCGGTTTACCCTACATCCAGCATCCAGCGAGCCAACGCTTATTACGCTACCGCTGACGGGTTTACGGCTACCAGAGATGCTATCTCCTTTTTCCACGGCGATGGATACGTTACGTAGTTAGCATCCTTAACAGGTTCCCTGGTCTGGTTGGCACAGCGAGGCTTTCCCTCCGTTTGCCGTGGATCTTGGTTTTGTGGCAGGTCGGGTAAAGTATCGAGTCCCCATCGTGAAAAAGAAGCCCGGCCGGGAACAGGAGACAGGCATGGTGGCGGTAGAATATTATGCGAGAACGGAACAGAAGCGAGGCGCAGTGGCTTTACTCTGCTACGGCAGCGGACCTTTTCGCCCTGTTCGAGAATTGCCAATGGATTGATGGATTGATGGACTGATTGACTGCAACGCACGCACGGATTTGATCGTTTAATCTCACCTTTCTCTCGTCATTCACCAGGCCAAGCTAAGCCTACACCGGCAAGATACCCTACAGCGTTAGCCTGCGATGCAACGCAGAAATTCATCAACAAATCTCCTGGGCTTGTCCGTCTGTCTGGTCTGATATCGCCGCTGTGTTTCGAAAGAGGCCAGTGACAACCTTGCCTCTGGTTCTTCAATCGTCCTTACCTGTCTAGCTCCCTTTGCTGGCCCCAGCATCCAGCTCCTCTCTTTACCCTCTACCGATGTCAAACCCAAAGAAAAACCATAACCCTGTGCACTGTTGTAACGAGCGCCCGGGCCTTGGAATGGAGCAGACGGGACACTGAGCCTCATCAAGAATTTCTAGCCCGCATCGCTCATCACTTCGCTACTATCCTCGAAACATGTGGTCCAGGGGAAGGGAGGCATCAGGTTCCTTTCGCTCATCTGGTCGTAGTAGTAGTTGCCAAGTAGGTATTACCAACAACGTGGTCTGCTTCGCCTCCTGCGAACCTACGCATCAATAGCAGGAAACTCTGTCAACTGATCGTATGCGAAAAAAAAGCGCATTTGGTAGGTATTTATTTTATCTGAACCATCAAGATATCGACTTGCGTCGTGTCGTATATGCGTACGTACGTATGTGTAGGTACGTATTTGCGCGCGGGCAGTTCTGCGACGCAATGCAGCCGGGTGGGTATGCTTATGGGTTTGAATTATGAAGTAGAGACGGGCGGACGGACTGGGCATCAAAATGGAGTCTTGAGATTTTTTATCTTGTCTCTTGTCTCTGGGTCTGTCTTGTTGTCTCTCTCCATTCCCCATCGATATCGTGCCATTCGTCGAATCGCTAGCCTGCCCGTGCTCTTTCTTTCGGTGGATATGGGTTTGCAGATACCAGACAAGAGAGTGAATGGGCCAGAAAGAGGGCCGCGGAGAGCGTACTAAATCTACCAGCTGGCCGTACAGGGGATGCCCCAGCGGCCTACTAATATGCTATTATTTGGCGGGGGTGTTTTTTTATTGACCCAGCTGCACGACACGCGCGATGATGACGTCGTGGTACAACAAGGAATGGCGCCAGTCTCAGTCTGCCCCGGCGAAGGGAAAGGCCCCATTGGAGCGCACGATGGCTTCGTTTCGACTTGCACCAGTCAGATCTATTACCTGCCGTATGGGCATTGGGCAATTGGTGCCCCCATAGGTTAGGTAATTTGACAGCCGCCAATAACAGGATAACAACGATTTTTAAGGAACAGTCCAAGTATTGCCCCCCTGCCGACGATCCCCGTTTAGCGAGGGGGAGGGCTCCAATTTCGCATGGCACTTTCCAATCGAATCAATGGCGCCATATGCCTCAATCTGCAATCCCGAGCCGGGCTTCACTGACAGGTCTTGGACGACGACAGAGTCCTATATCAAAATGCACATAATATGACACTGCGTAACACGATGATCACAGTACGCCACGCCGTTCAGCATGATACAATCCTGATGATCGCTATCGTGAACGTCAGCTTCGCCGCGTTCGTGCTTCTTCTTCTTATCTGAGGCGGCGACAAATGGTAGTAGCCAAGGCCAGCGGCACACACTGTGTGATGAATAAATTCGCCAGTTTATATGTCTCCCTCGGTTTTGCCTTCATCGCAGAATCGTCTGATGCAATGTCAATGTCAATCCGTCTTGTATATGGTTAGAGTTTCAACAGCTCTGCCTCGCCAATATGCATTCCGCCAAGAAACCTTTCCTTCATATTCATGTCATGGGCCGATGCAGAGCCGTCTATCTGTCACTCCTCCTGGCGAATCTGTCGCTATTCTCGTCCGTTGCCGTTCCCGACTCCCATTCTCCCACCTCCCACCTCTGCCAAATGGCTCGCTTCAGCTAATCCACCATGCCAGTCCGTATTCGTCCCAAACCTCTCTATTCGCCGAATGCGGGCTACCCAATCTTCAAACAGCCTGCGTTAAAAGGAGATACTGTTAGTCACGGCTTCGGCCGTGTGCGGCGAAGCTGCTGCTTGTCGTCTAATTGGCGTCGCTAGGTGGCGAGACAGCGGAAGGAAAGCCTAATCCGTGAAAGCTTCAAGCCCCCGCCGCTACGATCTGGGTACATGTAGATGTAAGCGCCGAACATCGTCGGGTGTGCCATCCCCCCGGCTCGGAGAGGGGAGTCCCGACTCTCTTCTTCCTCCCCTCGGTGAACTAACCTTTCTGTCGACATTGGGGGTCCCTACATGTGGCTCGGCCAGTGATGAATGGATGGGAATCTGACCGTCCCCCGTACGTACATGCCATGCGATTCTGCACATTCGGCACTAACGGACGTGACCATCTGCGTACGACTACCTACATATCGCGCATCCAAGTTGTTCGACCCAGAACCTGTCCGGTATGTGTGAACCATGGGTGTTTTGAGTTTGCGCCAGGCCAGCCCATGCGCGCCGACTCTCAAACGTCGGTGCGCAGACGCCCGACACGAAACAACATCAGACGGAAGAGGATGAAGAGAAGAAAAGAGAATAAATCAACATGGCTAGGTGTGATACTGGGCATGTAGCTAGTATATTGCATCTGCTGCAGTATTGGCATTCCCATAAGCAAGTAGCGGCAGCAGCCAGATGCCATGTTTCCAATCCATCCCACACACAACATCGGGCTTGACCAGAAACGGCATCTTTTTCGTTGGCCAATATCAAACCCAAATCCCGTGACCGTCCCAACCAAGACATGAAACCCCCGCCTGTCGATAATTATGGCATTCTTGGGGCGAGATAGCATTCGTATCACCTGATGTTGGCGAGTCAGCTGTGCCTCATCCTCCGCTTCGACAACATAGCTGCCAGCAGTGAATTCTGAAATTGCTATCGAATTGCTATCGTGAAGATTGCGAGGTGCCATCGTGAAAAGGCAACAAGACATTGATTCCTCCTGGGTGGGGGATTAGCGTTTCCACTCCCCATGCAAATCATCACAATCACGCCAGACCGTCCGGCGAAGTACATAAGGTTGGAGAGAGGATATGGAGAGCATATGCAGCCAGAGAGCATTACTGCCTGTATCTGCTGCCAGGCATCCTACAGTACCCCGGCCGTCCGTCCAGGACCTGCCTGCTTGCCTGACTAACCGTGCAGTCGTTGGCCCAGGATTGTCAGTGCAGACTTGGCGGCGGGTGGAGTCAAGACTCGAGAGTACTCTAGCGCGCACACAATGTCTCGGGAGTCGGGACCTTTGCTCCAAACAAAACTCCAGACAGCACTCCAGAGTCTGCGAACTGGGCAATCCTGGAGCAAATGGAGTCCCACCGGGAGCTGTCTGTTATCGGCCAATGAGAGCTGGCGGTGGGTTGAGTAAGTACTGTATCTTATCGTCTCAGAATCCATGTCTGCCCATGGCCACACTATCGGGCAACACTCTCGCTCACTCGCTTACACTGGTACGATGGATGCACCATTACTCTGCGCTGGAAGACATCGACATCAATCACCCCGCGATGCCATGGCGACGGAGAACAATCTAGTCAAGCAGTGAGACTGACATTTCGGCGCCGCAGCCCCACCAGCGACAGAGGACCAAGACCAGTACATATCAAGCCCGCGCGGCGAAGCATTGCTCCTTTGAGACAGGACGACCTAAGCGAACCCACCGCCTGCTCGGCTGGCCCGCCATTCATTTTGACTTTCAGCTGGACTTATCGCCGAACGGGGGCGTTTCTATTTTGCTTGAGTAATAACATGTTAATTACTAAAGAGAAGGAGATGAGAGAGAAGGTTTCTGGCACACACACACACTGTTCCACCACACCACACCACGCCCCTTCCCGAGCCAAAAGACCGGTCTGGCAGAAAGCGAGCGAGCGACAGCGCCCGACTTTTCCTTCCCCGCCGACGCTTGGGCTATCTCGAAAACCAAATCCGCGATGCCGGAATGGCCATTGATAGCGCAACGGTCGGCGCTGATTCGCCAGATCCACGTACGCTCCGGCGGGTTGTGGCACTTACACCGACCCTTGCTCGGCCTCCAAGCCTCATCCCATCCTCAGGCCATGTCGGTGTCTGGTATCCATGGGACTAACCATTCTTGAATGAGAATTGAGCCACAAGTCAGTAAAGCATGAACTCGCGGGATATCTGACATGAGGCTCTCGTCAAGCCGTCTTCTTGTAGAGGTTCGTTTGCTTCCACGACTGCAAAGTGGTAAGCAGCCAACTGACAGATGATGGGCTGGCGTCATCTTCCCTCTTCGGGTAAAATGGGCAAGGCTGGCTGCGGATGACGTCTCCCCCGGATACGTCTCATCATGCCACTCATTCACTAAGTAATCTACACAATCAAGTAATATCACCCTTTTTTTTCTTCCTCTTCTCTCTCTCTCAAGCAGCAGCGAGCAGCATCCCGTATCGCCTCTCGCTCCGGATGCGGCGGTGTTCATTTCGAGACACACAACCATTTGCCGGGCGCCGATCCGCACCGGATTGGGTGGGTTGTCTAGACCACGCCGATTGTGCCCCTCCCTGGCAGTCAGGCCAAGCACAAGCACACCCCCTACCCTGCCCCCGTCGTCGTCCACCACCATATCCACTATCAGCAGCCTTCCCCCATGGGAGAGAGGCCACGGACAGAGGCCCCACCCATCACATTTTTAGTAATAGGAGCCCCAGCCCAGGCTGCCAGGAGCAGTAAAACGCCGCCGCATATGTACTGTCCTGTATGCATTTCCCGTCCCTGCTGCGGGTGGGCAGGGGAGAGAAGGAGATGCATACACAATAACGGCTCTCGAAAAGATGGATGGGTCATGTATTCTCGCTGAAATTTAACATGACATGACCAATATCAAACTGAAAACAGAGTCCTTCAGCCGTGCGACTGCAGGCCAAGTTTTGCGGTCGCGAAGAAAACCCCGTTATCAGCGCTGCGGTTCCGACACCGGCCAACCTTCTCGGGGTTTACAGGATAGGTAGGTAGGTGTGTGAGGTGCAGGCGATGATAGGCTGCCGCTGTTGATGAGACGATGGCGGCAGGGCAATTTCGACCTGCCAGGCCACAGGAACATGCACATGTAGGTAGATTGCCGTCTCGGAAGTCGATATCGTGCTGTTTGCATCATCGCAAGGGGGAAAAACAGGGTCTTTCCACACACGAGAATGAAGGGTCTCTTTTCTTCGCCATCTCCCCCTACCATGTCGTCCTTCCTCTCTCCCTATGAGAATGGTTGGCTTATGTACGGTCAATATATGTGTCTGCCAACATTCATTTACGGATTGCTACATCCGACTACATGCACGTATATACACGCTCGTCGCTGAGCGCCTAAGCCCGTTGTCGCAGTACTAGCACAATGCACACGCATATACAGGTAGATACAAGGCAAGGTACGACACCATCCGCCAACATTCAGTCCAGGACGACGACATGTTCGCTGAGATCGGCATGAATTGCTGCTGCAATACTTTTGCTAATCTGGAGGGGGAGAGATATATGCACGAGCCATCATACGAGTACATACAGCGAGACGCCAGATCACGAAACTGCGACACCGAAACGCATGCATGCATCCCACCTTCACCCACACTCACCCACTACACCACACCACACCAGCAAGCACGCACACAGCGCGCAACACACTTTGTTGGAGACGACCTCACATCATGAAGAAAAGCTGAGACAAAATGCCACGCAACGTAGAAATTGTTAGGCGACCTAGATGACAACAGATGATTTTCTCTTCTTTCCTGTTTCGCGGCCTACAGTACGTGTATTGTCTTACACCTCGGTTGCCACCATGCAAGTTAATGCAGTGTGGCATGGCCGAGCAGCCGCCTCGAAAATGCCGAAGGAGAATGAGAAGGGAAAAGCTGCGCGGCCAATCATGCCATAGTCGCACGATGAAAAGGGCAACATTTGGCCTAGACTTTGTTTGTACTCCCTTTTTTTATCGCCTTTTTTTTCTCTTTGCTTCTTGTACCACCCAAACCGTTGAACACGAGGGGTTCTTTGTCTGCTACTGCAAAACCTGTCTTGCCTAACCGCGCGACCGAAGCCCCCCGAAGCCACGGAGAGCGCCTAGATTTCCTTCGCGGGCTTCTAGAATCAAGAGAATCGAGCGAACAAGAAGATATGACATGAGATGGCACTTCCCAAGATGCAGAACTAGCTCTTGAGCTTACCGACCATCGCGATGTCTATGTATTGAAGAGCAACACTTGCATACTTGATACTTGGTTGCATGTCCTTGTTGCCAGTCAACTGCAGACTCCCCAGACCCGTGCTGTATCGAACAGGACGTAGAGGAAACAAAACGTACTGTATCCAGTTGCAGTCCAGGGCCGCTAAGGAAAAGAGAAGAAAAAAGAAAAGCACAGTGCGTGCGACCGAAGTTGAGCATTGGTCAAGCGATTGCATAAGACAAAGATCATATCGGAACTTATTATCGCCCAAGCATCTTGGCACTGGCCCAAGCTCCCTTTTTGGGTGCCGGATCCCTGTAGCTCGTCCTCGTTAGCCCCTCACCTCCCTGTCAACTCCGTTTTTTTTTTTCGTTGGTGGTGGTGGTGTGTGTGTGTGTGTGTGTGTGTGTGAGTCCTTCAATTGTTCCAGATAGGCTTCATTGGAATTGGCCTCACGTCGACGAAACCAGACAACCTTATTGGCATCTTCACCGTTCGCCTCTTTCGCCTCTCGCCTCCGGCAGTAAGACGGCCGGCCGTCCTCGCAGCTCGTATCTGTGTATGCCCAACAAAGATCTCACACCCTCATCATCTCCAGAGATTAGATGTTGACTGAGGGGTAGGTATGGTGTTAGCACATCGCAACAGGGTCTGCATTTCGTCATTCTCCTTCCGTTAGGTCTTTCGAGACCTGTACGATGTGGGATGGTAGGTATTATGTATCAATCAATATCGAAGTATTCGCGAACATGATGGTTTTTATCTGGTGGTTGCCCCCATCCCGCCAAGAAAGGCAATTCTGGCGCATCTTCGGGAAGAGCGACGAAAAGGTTGAGTTTAGGCTGCTTTACGTTTTCTTGCCTCAACTGCGAGGCTTGGAACGACGCGGAACAGCTCCAAGAACTCCCATTGACTCTCCTGCTGCTGCTGCTCGAGAGGTGCATGTTGTGTTACGTTGCCCGCAACCACCAAGCGATAATCTCCTTCCATACGTCGTTCGTTTGCTGTTGCATGAACTCTCGGCGAGAGAAAGGAGCATAGAAGAAGGTAGAAGAAAGCGTATTCCCCCGTCTCGGACCGGTGACGTTGCAACCATCATCACGAAACATATCATATCTACTGAAGGTGCATCAAAACGCATGATGTTGATGTTTCTACACTCGCGCGACACTTTTCTTGACCATACCGATGCGAATGGAGACAATGCGCGCAATACTACACACCCTTGCCCATCGTCGAATCCCCAACGCAAATTACAAGGGAGGCTCAAACTGACGATCGACAGGTCCAGCCAACGGCCACGTCCGCGGAAACTCTAACCAATGGGTCTCCTCTGAAGATAATCGGCCGTTTGTCTTGGGATCCTCGTCCGTTCCAGGCTTGGGAGGGGGCTCGAGGGAAGAGGAGGAGTCGTCGTACATCGGACCTCAATCCGTATCCCCACCATCGTGATGTTTACCGGCCCATGGGCTTTTCCTCTAGGGAATTTTGACATCTGCTTTGCTAGGGAACTGTTACTTTACCCTTGTTCGACGGCGTCGCGGTGACAGGGATGGCCATCTATCATTTTTGTTTTGGGTGTGGCCCCCTTGCCCGCTAGCACCAACAACCACCACCAGAAAGCCCTTTCCCACACCACCACCAAACAAACATTAGCATTGTGCTTACTGCACGACACTGACTCCCATGTAACCCACATCGCCCAAGCCGCCAGCGAGCGATTGATGGCCACAGAATGGACAATCAACCCTGGTTGCGTGCATATAGTGTCGGCCGCTTGTTTTTATTAATACTCACAACCCAGTTAGTTGCCCAGACCGGCGGCGGCAGCAGCACCAGCAACAACAACGGCAAGACGAGGCACACACATACACTCGTTATCACCACCCTCACCACCACCACTGCTACCACCTGCCTGCCTACAGTACGCAAATTGGATGGATAAACAAGGGTCCCACTCGGGTTAAAAGTTGTCCCTTCGCTTTGCCAAGTCGCTTGCGGCTTTGCGCGGCTCATATTGCTTTGACGTTGGGATACTACCATTTACTACTGTACTATTGCGACCCTGAAACATCATAAGCCGGCATGGATGAATGAGGCAACCCGCTCTGGTTGTCTTGCACACGGGAAAACGTCTCAGGAACTTCGGCACCGTTGGTCTTACACGCACGCAGCACATCACCACACCAAATGTGCATTCGGCCGCGGCGCTTCATTCGTTCGCCTGCCGAAAACAGTAGTAGGATGTATAATTGGCGCCGGTAAATGTGAAATCTTAACGCACACATGGGCGAGCAGGTAAATACTC
This sequence comes from Apiospora aurea, assembly GCF_038362705.1. Classification (NCBI taxonomy): domain Eukaryota; kingdom Fungi; phylum Ascomycota; class Sordariomycetes; order Amphisphaeriales; family Apiosporaceae; genus Apiospora; species Apiospora aurea. The sequence goes on along the minus strand of NW_027117392.1, from coordinate 6,492,461 downwards.
TGGTGAGCCCGCCTATCAGCCTTACAGGGTAGATAAGATAACAGCAGGTGAGGTTCTCGCGAGTGACGCACGTTCGTTCATCCCAACCGGCCGGCGCCTCCGAGAGTTGTTTGATGCTGCGCAGCCAGCCCGCCAGCCAGCCAAAGCGGTGGATAACAAGGGCCAAGGGTTGCCCATGTTGATATCTCCGGCCCTTGAAGGGGGATCGACGCTCAACACTTCTGGATTTGGGAACCCATCCACCCTAACGCTCACTTGCGCATAGTGGAGTCCGACAAAACGAACAAAAAGATACAATCCCGCTTATCAGAGCCGATATATCGCAGGGGTCGAAAAAAAGCACTCGACCTCAAGGCTAGAGCCCCTCAGGACTTTGGGCGACAGGACCACTCGACATGTACATACTAGGGCCAGTGTGGGTAGGGACAGAAATCCCTGCCAGTGAAAGGATTTTATTTTTGGCTGCGCTGCCGCGACAAGCACCTTCTCACGTACTCGTAGTAGTTGGTCGGTTTTATCACCTACGTGCGTAGAGGAATATGTGCCGTACCTGATGATCATTCACCCGGGCTCCGAGCCCGCCGGCGGGATTTGCAACGAGGGAGGGAAACCTTTTACTCCATCGCTGTTTACTTCAGATACCGATGGCATCCATCTGTGCTCCGAATGGACCCGTTTGCCGTTTTCCCCTCTGCGCACACTGTACTGCTGTGCATGAAACCGAAATACAACATATAGTGACAGCTTCCCCGTGAAAATACCAAAACCCCGCGGTATTCTCGGTCTCTTTTCTCCATCCTGCAGTCTTCCCTTCTCCATGGGCACAATGCATATACATACGTGGTAAAACCTCTTTGCTGCGGAGCCCCGAGGGGCCGCCCCCGGTCCGAGTTGGTGTTTCCACAATCATCGTGGGCCAGACCAGGGAAAACGAACTAGCTTCAACGAGCATTCTGCACTCGTTTCGCATGGCGGAGACGGACACAGGTGGGCTCTCCTACCAACGTTACCACACAATATACATGTGTCAAATCTATTAAGATGATATCACCGGCCGGTAGTTGGTTCAGATGCAATCGTCGATTTCCTACCGGGACATATATAACTTGCGACGTCGCAAGCAATTTTACTTGCCCCCTTGACCCCATAGTGTCGCGAAAAGCACACTGGCGGTCAAGCAGTTTCTTCACGATAGCGGAAGCTGTTCCCGGTTTCCTCTCTCTCTGAACTCATTTGGCAAAAGAGAAGAGGCCTCTGGTTTTACTTCCAAGGAAGCTGTTCTCGTCGCTCCTCCGCCCGGCAAGGATTTCGAAACTTCTTTTTTTCTTTTCGTTCCTTCCTTCTAGGCTCCTAAACCAGGCAAGCACCCATTCCGTCTCGCAATAGCCTCCTCCATTGTGGAAGAGAAAATAAAATGAGACGAAAAGAGAGAGAACGTTGGATAAATTCCCACTGCTGCCTGCATGACGGCATGACGGCATGACGGGATCCGCCGACCGGCGACAGGAATCGGGCATTTCGCATCAGATCGTAGAACTGGTCGTTCTCGTCGATGGCGGGGCGCGCGCGGTCTACCAACCGCACGGGGGAGCCACTACGGGGCCCCAGAGCACACAACACAACCCAGGCGCTGCTGCCAGGAGGTCCAGTAATAAGCGAAAACGATTAGGCAGGCTAGCAGGCACCTTTCAGCTTACCCACAAGGCCCCCCTCAGGGCCTCAGCCCCTCAGTACCCCCCTCCGGGGCGCTAAAAAGTGAAGGAAATGCGCTAACCTAGACCAGGCTGCCTGTCAGATTGACGACGGGCTGGGGTTTGGGAAAGTGAGAGAAAAGCCGAAAACCAGATCCGTCAGCCAGCAAAAAGTGTAAATTCCATGCTACTCGGATGGCATAACACAACCCGAGCTCGACACAACGATGCTCTATATCGCGCAGTACTTGGTTTTCCATGTCGGAAATGGCACATGTATGTATAAGTTAGGTATGCGGTGAGAGAGACATCCCAACAATTACTCGGCGCTGTGGGTGGTGCGCCTGGTGCGGTGCGGCTTACACTTGCTTACCTCTTGCCGGATTCCGTGATGATACCTTGGAAGGTAGAAGGTGAAAGAAAAAGCGCTCGCTCCCGTGTTGAGGCTGCTTACCGGGGGAGGACGACGCCTGCCTTGCTTACGGGAAATTGATGCGTCTCACGCTTTGCCTTGGCTTTTCTTACCTTGGTCCTTGGGATGTAACACTTACAGGGTGAAGGAGAATATCGTGGCGGGCGTGTGTCGCTTCGGAGAAGAAACGCCCGCGTTGACGATAATGGAGCTGTGGCTTGTCATCACGATCTTGCTCAAGTAAGGCATGTATGTTTGGGTGGTCACCTAGGCAGGCACAGTGCACGATTGCTGACGGGTACAAACCGATGGGGCCAGAGAAAGCGGGAGGGACGCCCCGTAGGTTGGTTGGTATTACGGTAAATCTGGATTCCATGATCTGCAACATTGGACTCGTCGCCATCGTCGAAGAAACTTTCCTCATGGCTGGCTGATTGGCTTCATTCTGTGTCAATGTGTGAATGGGTGTTCCACAACACCGGTGGCACCAACCACTGTTCCTGTTGCGCTGTTGCTCTCCATTTGCAGTGCAGTGTAGTGGTTCTGCAGTGGCTAGCTGGCAGTTGTTAGGCCATGTGGTTGTGGTTTTGGAGAGTGGGCAGTAGTGGGCACCTGTAACATGTGTCTTAGCTGCAAGGCTTAGGCCCAGTCAGTGTCTGTTGCAGGGACGAACACACGCAACAACACACATTTGTCTTTACCAATAACCCAAACCCTGGTTGGGGAGAGCCCCGTGACCTGTGACTGCATATCCCTCAAGTGGAATACCCAATATTGAGTTTGATATCGAGCACGATCGTCGACATTCACTTTTGCATTCCAAGGAATATCGGCAGCTCGGCTGAGACGGCTTGTGCAACCCCGACGACTGGCCGAGTGACCCCCCGGTCGAGAAACAACATTGAACATGGGTGCACGCAAGGACAACCCAACCCGACTTGACTTGCCACTCCGGTTCACGCAAGTCCAAGACGTACATCAGATCAGATCAGATATGTACGGCACGACACACGTACCTATCTCTCTTTGTCTTCGGTTACACAAACGCACATTTCCTTTCTCTTCTCTACCTCCCCTCCCCCCAAAAAGAGGTCTGGACTGGATTCTGGAACAAACGCCCGTCAGCGCGAGACCGCAGCTTGCCTTCGTCAGGTGATCAGACTAGCCATGCACTCTTGGGGGCGCATTTGACTTTGTATGCTGACGGGAGATATTGAAAGCCTCCCGTTTACTTGCTCTGGTATTCGCATCCCTATCAATATGTCTACTAGGTTTGCTATATGTCTACTCATCCAGGACAAACAAGCGGTGAGTATGAGCTGTCGCTTCGCTAACTGCTGCTGCTGCATGCATGCATGCAATCCCACAGATGCTTCGGGGTCAGGCTCAGAACTCTGGGGTACAGCAAGGCAGGTTGGCAGGCCGGCAAAGCAAAGTTCAGCACCCCATACACTCTTCTTGTGATGCTGCGGGTGCTGCTTGGTACACCTCAAGGAATTGCCGACTTTACCTAGTAGGACAGCTAACCTGCAGAGCTGCAACACCGCCAGGCCTCTCTCTTTCACCCTTCTGAAAGAGTTTATCGATGAGACTGCACCTACTGACGATCCCTGCTTGAGATCTCCAAGGCACATGTCGGGTCTGACCAACGACAGCTGTCTATATGTCGAGGATCTGCACTTATACTCCAACGACGCCTATTGTTCTGGTATCTCTGGCTGCTTAACCCAGAGATGCCTGGTTGCATAGGTCTCCCAACTCTAAGTTACCACTATTCAACTAGCATTGGAGCTTGCAAGTCGGGCATGGCCTCCACCAGACATTCACGGCTCAGCATTGCTATGAGACTCAGCTGTTCCTCTGGCATCGGGCAAGTCTATCATGAGATTCATAGGCGCACCGCAATACATGTGAGATGAGCATAGCCGCCAGCCAGTGCATGCCGAACTAGAGATGCGCGTCCAGCAAGATCATGAACACAGGGACGCACACATGTCGTCGTCCCGCCCCCTAACGCGGTACGACTGCCCACGAGGTCGATGGGCCCGGAGAACGACTTCTTCAAGTCCAGCATCAAAGCCTCCCGCAGCTGAGCTTGCGAACGTCACACAGAGTTTGCGTCGTGCTAAGACCTTTCTACATGACATCTGTTCATGCTGTGTTACCATGCATTCCTTCTTTGGAATCTGGGGTGCGTCTGGGGTATTCGCGACCGAGTCTCCTATCTTCTGCGTCAGAGCTGGCAGCTTCGTGGGCGCCTGAATGACTCAGGCCTTCATCCCGAAGCTATTCTTCCAGATAAGATGAAGATGTTGTGGAACTAGCGCCGCAAGCTTTACAGGACTATGCGCAGGTGGTTAAGCTGCTATTCATGCACACCTAGCGACTGCTTTTAGGGGTGTTGCTAGGAGGATGCGTGAGGTGGCTAGCTCGATGCACTCCAGATCAAACCACCCGCAGCAAAACCAGTCCAATGGGTGTCGAATGACGACACAGTATGGTAATACTGAGACTGGGGGAAACCAGCTCTTTCACTTCGCTGGAGGGGTTTACCACACCCGTCGCGCGAAGCTACTACACCGGTCACAGCCTAAAGCAACCAAGGCCAAGCAATGGTGCACAAGTGAAGGCAACACTACTCACCCAACTCAACTTCAGCCATATTGCCGCTGCGATGTTTCAGAGATTTGACCGGTAGCTGACGCTGTGGAACCTCTTGCAATTTCCTTGAGTTACTGACGGCGAAGCTGCCAATAGGCTTGGCTCACCGAGACCACGTTCAAGTTGACAGACACTGACCTACCCACACACACACACCCCCCATTCATTACTCCTTGTGGACCGACTTTCACATGGGACACACAACACGCAGGGCTGTAGACATCCTGTCCTTTAGTTGGTCTACGAATTGATGGAGGATCGACACCATACAGACGCCTAGAAGCACTCTGGGCCTATGGCTGCGGAAGCAATGGCGAATATCATGGCATGACACGATGCGGCTGTTCGGCTAGCCGTCTTGAGCAATGCGGAGCCGGCCACCACCCAGCCCGCCGGTTACCCATCAACCCATGTGCGGGGAGAAGTGGTGCCATCAAAACAACGAGCGGGACCCTCCTCCAGGTCGAATCCGCCGCTCGCTCCGGGGCTTTCGTCGTCGGCATGCTGCCCGAAAACACATGATACCATATGAGAATCAGTCTCGTGTCCCTTTCTCTGTTCAGCCATCTCTCCGCGAGAATGACGCTGGCGATGACGCTGATGCTGACACTGATGGACCCTGATGCAGCTGATCTATCGGCACTGCCGACTTCGAGGCGAGATCGCGGCGACCAGGGGATCCGAGAATTCCGAACCTCTTGGCTTCCTGGGGTTTTCCTGTGGTTATTCGTTAGTCATTCGGGGTATCACAAGACGGGTTCATAGCGTGCGGGTTTAGCCGCGTCTTTTGATTGCCCGTTGATGAGGTTGGCAGGTATTGAAGATGGCAATTACGTTGGCGACACCAAGGAACTCGGCATTCCAAGGCTTCCGCTCTTCGATTCGAGTCAGCCGCGGTATTTACACCACCTCTACCGTCACAGTTCGGCATACGGTATGTAGTAGCAGCAGCCAGTACTCTCTCACTTGCCCACATATTGCTACATCGAAGTTTCGGATGCCAGATGAGATAAATGGCAACAAGCTGTTTATGTCAGTCAGCCAGCTAATACGCGAGGTAATTATCCCTGAAGCGCCGGTCGCACTGCGTCCATCCAGGGACCCTGAATGAAGCGCACAATTTCAGGAATTCTATATTTGAGGCACAGCCAGGTTGGATCATACGATAGGCCGAGACTTTATTTGCGGATGGGCATGCAAGCCAAGAACAAGGAACCCGCATCTTCTGCACTCCGAGGCTCGCTCTACTGCTCACCTCCTGCAGTCTGCGAAAGCCTCCCAGTCCTCTCTGCCGCCTCCAACTGCCAATGTCGCGACGCCATTGGCTGCCACCCTCCTGCACCGTTATCTCTGGCGCACCCCTCCACCTGCAACCTCCCAAACAAAACATGTGAGAAGCCTGCTTTTTCTTTCCTTTCGCACTGCCCATCAAGCACACACACATGCACCCAGCATGCATGCAGGCGTATTTGCGGGAAGTAGCTGCTGCTGCACGCCATTTGCAGCGATATTAACGCCAGAGGGGAATTGACCCAGCAATCAAACTTGGTGATCCTCCGCATTCTATTATTGATGCACTTACTCCGGATTGCCAAAAAGGAGGGGTAGCTGGACTGGTTGCCCGCTTGGGAGGAGGGGGGTAGGTCGAGAGCTTCGAGCTGTGCCCCTAACCAGCAGCCAGCATCCTCGCCCGCCACTACCACCTACCAACCATGGCCGGAGGATCTTCAATGTAAACAAATCCATCATTCGAGGATGACGGTGGGCGAGGCAAGTGGCAATGACGAACGAGGCGGATGGATGATCTCACAATAGATTGGCGAGCTGTCGCAAAGAGGAGAAAGATCTCGTGTTTTTCGTCATCTCGCCTTCGCCACGACGAAGATCAACAACGGGTTGAGTGGCACTGATGCGAGCAACATTCGACTTCAGCTGCAGCTTCATCCTCAGCAAGCAGCATCGCGGTTCCGTTGTGGCCATCTTGGGAGGAGTCTACGGCAAATAGAGTGGGAAAGAAAGTAACAGCTTGCAGCATTCGCTCATCAGGAGTTTGTGGCGAGACGCGACCAGACCCCGGGGAAAAGGGGGACCTCGCTGGACCGTTCGAGTCCGTTGCCGTGTCTGCGTGCGTGTTTTGACGTTATGCCAATGCTTGAGCCAGCCCGCTGCCGAGCGTGCCGTCTTTTTCTTTTCAAGGTGAAGAAGGTAAGCTATCTCCAATGTGGTAATACTGGGCTTTTCGGAAGGACCCCTCACTCAAGGGCCAAGGCTCAGCTCTCCAACACACAGTACAGCCCGACTTTGAGAGTACTTTGCCTATCCATCAGCCCATTATCGTCGTTTCTCGTTAGTTCACCCCTTACAGTGCACAATCGGTGAACAGATACACTGCTGAATTGCTATCTGACTTTCCAGATGGTGGTGGTGGTGGTGGTTTGGCCTAAATGCTACGCTGCTACTCTGCTACGGGGATACGAAATGCATGCAGGCAAGTCCCCTAAGGTTACATGAAGCCCACAATATATTTAATCAGTTCGCTTCCCTCCACCCCAGCCAACCTGTCGACCCAGCCTGCCTGCCCCGAAGAGTAGGTTGGGGCTTCCGGGGTATATGTATGTACGGTCATGATCCCATTTTTATTGTTTGTCTCATAAATAAGAGAATTGAGAACTCTCTTAAGGCTACATTGTGGAAGGTGGAGAAAATGATTACCAAGGGGCAGAGGACCAGACTGTTCCTTTTTCTCTTCCTCCTCTTTTCTTTTTCTGCCCTTCGCTCTGTTTCGTCTCATGTGGGTTCTGCAGGACGAGGAATCTCCGCCTTTTCTCCGTGCAGTGTCTGGGGAAGACCGAGATTAGCTCGCCCAGACCCCGAGGGACAGAGCATCCCACTTCGCGGACTTAGGTTCGAGATGGTAAACAACAACCGTTGGGGTGGAGACTGCTGCTACTTAATATATCAAACACGCACATGGACCGAATAGAACATATGCGGGTCAGTATATAGTTCATCATCGCGTAGAGAAACATGGATTGCTGCTGCTGCTGCCGCTGCATTGCTTCTGTCCACGGGAATAATAGTTCTACCCTTTCGACCACGCCGGAGATAAATGAGTGCTGCAAGGAAGCCAACAGAGATTTCAGGATGTAACGCAACCACGGACCCCCTCCAGCCCTTCTCCTCCAACAGTAGCAGCAATAACAATCATTAGAAAGAAAGAGCTGCCTGGGTTGTTTGTCTGTCGGCGTGTCGGTCTTGGTGCTGGTTGGCTAGCTGGGGATCGGGAAATGGCGGCCAAGGGCCAACGAGGGGGCTCCGGAGCACTCCATCGATCTAGAACTTGGCGGAGAGGGGGGTTAGGTTAGGGGTGGTAAGTAAGTACGTAAGAACACGCGAGGGGGAGGGACGGCGTGCAGCAGCAAGCAACGTTTCAAACACCGCATTTCATGATATGTTCGTGATTCCATTTCTACATATCTCCATTTTCACCATCTGTTCAGGTGTAGCCGGATTTAGAGTTTATCTCGTCTCATATTTTGTACGTTCTGACTGCAATATCAGATAAAGGCTAGGCAGGGAACGGCTGGTCGCTGGTGTCGGAAAGGTAGACTTTTTCCTGATCCGGCAGTATCTGAACGTTTTGGGTTCCGGGATATCTAATCCTATCTTCGATACTTGACTTGGCGTGTGGCGACCTCAGGTCTTGATTCGAATGGTCTCCGCCGTGCCCGAGACCGGCGCAGCCCGTGCAAACACCGGAGTGCGTATGTGTGTGTATGTATGAGAGAGAGAGAGAGAGAGAGAGAGAGAGGTGGATATGCTGTTATAACGACGGATGACGGAGGACCCCTGACAGGGACCGCCGACCGTGGCAATCACAAGCTTCGCCATTCATAATTATTTCCCTCTACTGGTGCTGCCGTGACGATCTTACCACCCACGGCTTTCTTTCTATCTTAATTACCCCTCCCGCCTTCCTGGGGCGAGCCTGAACCAATATGGCCAAGCCTGTATCTCTATGCAATGGGTGCCGCGCACACGCCACACAATCTAAAAGGCGGTGTTTTTATGCCAATGGCTCTATAATTGTCTAGCAATTGGTGGTGTGTCTACTGGTGCAGTGGTAGAGGTGTGTGTGTGTGTGTGGCCGAGCTTTCTAAGGATACGGAACACCGGCCGGCCCCCTTAAGGTTTTACCAGCGGTGGGTTGATTAACGGACCCTGCATATCGATCAACCATGAACAATTCGCAGGTGGCGGAGTGGCCGCATCTCACAGCGTTCGTACGCGTTCGTGTGAGAAATCCAGCATAAGGGGGTGGTGTATGGTGTATGGTCTACGTGCGTTGCTTGCGTTGCGTAATATGATCTGCGTGCGGTTCGCGAACCCACACCAGCCGTCCGCCATCGAGTTTCGTCTGTCTAATTGTAGATCGAACGGCGGCCAGGACGGACAGGATAGGGCATCTGCAATGTGACAAACGTTACGCCGACAGGTCTGGGCTTTTTCTGAGCCACCACCAGCACCCACCCACCCACACCAACCAACCCTCTACCCCGAGATTGTAAACGGATCATCGGTCAAGCAGCGGCTAAGCCATGTCGCTAAGACGATGAGGCGGCTGAGGGATTGTCCTTATGATTTATTGATGCACCTAGTACTGACATACACCACGCGGCGAGTGTTGTTCAGCAGAGGGCCGGTGCTGAGGCCGTCTGGGGGTCTAGTCTTTCCGAGTCTCCGCACCTAGAACTCGAGATCGACATGAAACTATTCCTGACCTGGCCGGCTGAGGTGAGTAGTATACTAATGCTGCATCACAGTGCCCGCTAACTATATGATACACACACACTATGTATGTTGAATATCAGAAGTGAAAGCCGCCCTGAACTACCCCTCTTCTTCCGACACACCGGTCAAGGCCCCCTGGTGGCTTCAGTAAGCTCCGCGCTGGGAAGGCGGCTCCCTTAGCTTCTTCAAAGGACGGTTGCCGAAAGGCTGTGGTGGCGGTCGGTGCCCTTTACCCCTAATCAGTGTACCTATGCTCGCCCCCTCAACAGATAGATACATACATTGGATGCCAATCCGCGTGCCCCCAATTTGTGATTTTGTCAATACCCATTGGGAGGCCCGGTGAGCTAAGCTGGTCCAACGTGACTTGAATGAGGGAGTGCCCACCCCGTATTGTCACGAGACCTTGCTAGCCCGTGACCGATATGATAAGAGACGATTGCTGCTTGGCGTTGCCAGCTGTCACTTGAGTGTCACCAGATCCCATGGGCATGGTCATCCTCAACGTCTGTTACGCTAGGGTGGCTAGGTCACATACTGATTAGGTAGTTGCCAGTCTGTGCGCCCCATTAGATCCGGGGTGGGAAAGTTAGTCAGCACCCCCCCTTTTTTTGGTCTTTTTTCGGTCATGCAAATCCAGGAACGCCTGCCTTCTTAGCAGATCCATCGGCAAGGCAAGCCTCACTCTGGGACTGGTGGCTAGCCCGTATCACACGGTGCGTCTGAAGGTTCGTTCACCGCCCTACGTCTGCAGGTTGCGACGTTTGACTGCCTAGTCGTAGTCGTATGTACGAGGGTGCATGTGTCAAGTCAGGCGCGCGCCGCCGGCTGTAAAAAGAAAAAAAAGAAAAAGAACGCGGTAGACTGTTGGACGGGGACGGCGCTACTGGCCTTTCAGCAGTTAATCTCTCGTCCAAGCATCCGGTAACTTCTGGAGTGGTTTCAGACTTCGGTCGATCTTGAACAGGATCAACAGAAGCTTCCCAATTAGGCTGGTAACTAGAATCTCAGTCGTCTGTCAGCCTCGCTCTATTCATTGCGTACGCGGGCTCTCTTTCTCTTGACTCGGCCCGCCCATGTTTGCATCTTTCCTCCCTTATCCGGAGCTCCTTAAGAGGTGCGACTACCGTTCCGGTCGACCAACTAACGGACTCGAGGCGGGGAAAGACTTATTCGAACCAGCCCAGATGCCAGGGGCCAGTGGATGGAGAACGATTTTGTCCGCGGGGGTGTGCGAGAGTCACGACCCGACGCGATGGGAATAGAGTTTCGCGCTTGCAACGGTCTATCGGTGACTAGGCCCGAGCTTCCGCTGCTTCCGGTGGACACTCGAAGCCCCGAGCTTTGCGAGTCTTGCCTTTTCCCGGCATGGCCTGGCGGGGTCCCAGAGCAGAAGCTGGTGGTTTCGAACTCCAACTGACCAGGCCACCCTTGGCTTGGCTGTCGATGTCGATCTTTCTTTCCTGAAGGAGATGGTGGAAAGAGTCGTGGGCGCTGGTTCAGTTCAGGGCACAGAATGAATAACGGACTAGGTACTCCCTCCGTGCTCTACACTGTCTACCGTTGCAATGGCAGAAAGAAAAAGATAAAGGCGTCCCCACGGTGGAGGGGGCTAGTTGCGGGACTGGCTCTATTAGGGGGGGCAGAGGCTGATAGGGGCATCCCCGCGAGCGACGGCGAGCAACCAACGAATAGACGGGGTGAGGCAAAGACCTGGCTACAAATGCGAGTAGTCGCAGTTCGTACACGCTGTGCTTATCACACTGCCCAAGGGCGTGTGCGTTCCGGGGCTCTTTACTGGCTTAGCGAACCGGGGAAAAAAGAGGGATGACTTGCGGCTGTAACTGACTCCGGACGGCGTGCTGGCGGTTGCGCTCTCCGTATCAGTGACGGCGATCCTGAGTAGAGATTGAGAGGTAACAGAGTCACACTATTCCGTCTCTGGTAGTACTCTCCGGGAAAGATGAGACCAAAGCCCGACGCCGAGGCCGGCGCAAGCGCAGATGTGCAGAGCGAAGAGAACGGCTATTCGGAGAAGCCAGGAGAAAGCTTATGCGCACGTCGGGCGAAAGTCAATGTGCAACCGCACACGACCATATTAGATGGAGTGAGAACTTGCCAAACTTTAGATAAGAACCGCATCCACCTGGATGGTTTCCACATCCAAAGCCGTGGGGGAAAGAAAGCGTGGATCTGTACGTGGACGCCATTGGACATGCTGCTCTTCTTGAACATGGTATTATTACGAAAGAGCTCGAGCATGCATGAAATAAACAACCCCCTAAAATTGGAGGCTTCTGGAAAATTTTGGAATTGACTTTGGACTTGATCGGAGCAGTACGCAATTGCCCCCTGAAGCCTATTCAACTACCGCTTTGCGGTCGTCTGCGCGGAAGGGGGCGTGTGTGCCCCTTTTTGCTGTGGGCGTGGGTGCACAGCAGACAACGTAACAACTCGTCCCGGATGACGACCCAAAGTTTCCGGATGCCATTGAGTTGGCGGAGTATTCTAGGTACGCTAAAAAGAAAAAGAAAAGAAAAAAAGGAAAACGTTACGTTTTGTCAGGTGCATTCACCTGGGTCGGGATGCAAAATGAAATGTATTTGTTGCCCACTACTGGAATCGAACCAGTGATCTCATCATGTCGTCGGTCGCGTCTTCAGATGAAGAACAGCTTGCTATATTACTAGTGATGCGCTTTACCACTAAGCCAAGCGGGCGGGTAATGCTCGATGATCATCGAATGAAAGAAGATGCACTTATTGATGTCTAGATTGCCAGGCTGGCGACATTGTAGCTGTCTGTCTCAGATAGCCAATAAGCCAAATGTCTCACTTTTTACTGGGGCATAAGACGGTCTGCAATGCGAACATCGATCTTCCTACGAAACAATTGGCTGGTAGTGAGTGGCAGTATGGCACTGAAGAGCATCCGGAAGCGTTGACGATAACTCCATCCGGCATTGATAATATTATGCGATAAGGGCCCCCGTTCCTAGCACTGTGTCGCACGCAAAAGTGGAACTCCCTTAAAGCGTACGGCAGTAGTGGCATATATACTCCCAATGCGACACACTGCGAACATCCGGGACTTCAAGTGGAATCCAGCTGTTTGTGGGGGTGCTTAGCAAACATGTCAATCGATTTTGAGAAACATCGAACTGGGCACAGAGCCGGGACCGGGCGGGGGAAAAGGGAAGCGAACTTCGAGACGAATGGCGACATGGAAGAGACCGCGCTCCTTGTGCCCGCCGAGATGCAGCTGCCTAGTGGGGGCTGCTGGGGCTTCCGTGGGAGCAGAAGAAGAAGGATCAGGACAAGGGCTTGTTATAGACGAGACTTCTAGCAGGGTGTAGGAACCAGCTCATGCAGCTGGATGTCGGTGTTATGCCATTAGCTTACTGTAAGCTCACCTGTATAGCGGACGGCGAGACTGAGGAAAGCAAATTTTTAAAACTAGAAGCATGGAATGAGAACTGTCTAGTTATAGTATATAGTTTTGTTTCCTATTTCCTATTCCTATCTCCAGAAGAAAACACATTAACACTACGTTGCCTGCCTGTTATTCGCAAACCTGTGGGAATCAGAGCAACCTCCGAGGCGGTGTGAAATTATATTAGGGGGCTAGCTGCTAACACGATGTCACATGCTATTATGGGGTGTGCAGCTCGGTGGTACCCTTGAGCCCTAGTAGGTATCATGGGGAGGGTGTCTTAATCATGGCTAATATCGGCAGAGGATATTGCCCCGATAAGACGTCGTCACTAAACAAAGGGCAAGACCACTGTCCAAGTGATGGCAGACATATAACTGAGGTCAGGGGAGATGTGAGAGGCGAGAAAGCAATATGATTGAGACGTCAGCTGGCTCAGTTCCAGTCGGCCATCCCTTAGCCAACTGACCCTTTGCAAGCTATGCTATGGGTGACTAATTCAAATCCAGTGAATGTACAACGCCTTTGGGTAATATAATAACGTACATATGGGCTATATCGTACGTTTGTCCTCGGATTAAAGTATAAAATTGAAAATAAAGTTAGCCAGCAGCTAAATTTAGAGAGAAAGGGAGCGAGGTAGAACGATGTAACTCTAGCTCGCGTAGCTTTCTTCTTTGCAAATAGCCTGGTAAAATAGGGACCAAAAGAGTAGACGTGTCGCTATTTACTCGAAAGCCACGACCGGCGGCGTTGCCTTGGTGTGGCTTGGGTCCATCGTCACAACGGCGCAAGTTTTCGGGTCTCCCCCGTGGGAACTTGGTCTTCTTTGACATAGCTGGGTCTTTTCCATCCGAGATGACATCGGTGAAGATTGAGTTTGGCAGGCTGTAATCGGAAAGCACTGGAAAGCAATGAAGCGGTCCACCGAGAAAATAAGAGAAGCGAAGTCGATCGGCATAGCAGAGGCCACATATGGCACGCAAAGCCGTTTGGGTTTCCTTCGCTAGTCAATATTCTGTGACCACAGGGAAGCCAGGGCTGGTTGAAACATCCGCCACGGGATTACTCATGTTATTGTGCTTGATATGATTGCTTCACATACAACTAATCTTTTAGGTTGGTTGAATACCCACGCAGACAAGGGGATCTCTCTTAAGCCAATAGCACCAAATATGAATAGATTGCATGGTTCGGGACAATGAAGGCAGTTTGATTTACCCGTATAATGCACTAGTGTTACATAAGAATGTAGCCCGGGCAAGGGCCTGATGGGACAGCCTTATTAATCTCCTGGCAGAGTGACGAAGAACTTACTACCAAAAGTGAACTTACAGGCACAGGGAAACTCAATTACCGAAGCAACTGTTCCGTCGAGGCCCAGAAACAATGGCAGTGGGTTATTCATCCCATGGGATTTGCCAGCCCTGGGTCCCTGAGCCCCTGAGCCCCTGAGGAACTCCAAGCCCAGCCAGCCTGGTAGGAAGCCAAACCAGTAGCATACAGGTGATGACCGAGGCTGGGAAAACAATGATTTGCCCATAGCAAAGAGATTGATCACTTATTCATGAGTGTTGAGTGCGTGTAAGTCCGAGATGACAAAAGGCATGTAGCTGATTGGGTGATGTTCTGCATGCTGGAGGTACGTACCACGATGGATGGACTCGGCGGATTAATATTCCGAGGATCAACCAGCAATTCGGGTACGAAATGGACCCATTTCGATCTGAAGGGCAAGAGCAAGCGTGACGTCTGCGGCTATAAGCTCTGTTGGGTTGGACCTTCCCTGCAGCTGCTGAATTTAGGACGGGGGAAATTCTTTAGCGGCTCGCAGCAGGCAGTGCCATCATCACATCACGACGAAAACAACAGCGCTTTCACCACGCAAGGCCCGACAGACATCCACGCTGTCGCATTATTTCCTGTTCCATTGTCAGCGTACTCGTCCCACATTCGCAATGCTTTGCCAATCATGTCGGCGCATTGCTAGCCAAGCCGCCAACCAGCTGGCCACTGCCGCCACCAGAACCACACAGGTTGCGACCCGCCGAGTGCCTGCCCTCACAAGATTCAATGCCTCTCGTGCCTCTCAATTGACATGCTTCCGCCAATCCACACCGATCCACGCCCGACTGTACTCTACTTCCCCCGACTCGTCTGCAGCTGCCGCTCCTTCAGCGCCCTCGACCCCGAATGCCCCCGAGAAGCCCGACTACCTCGACGAGGCCGAGTCGTCCATCTGGGACCTGTTGACAGCCGAGTTCGCCCCGACCGAGCTCCAGGTCCAGGACATCTCGGGCGGATGCGGATCCATGTACGGCATCGAGATAACCTCGGAAAAGTTCCGTGGCCTCACCATGCTGAAACAGCAGCGCATGGTCAACGCCGCTCTCGGAGAGCAAGTCAAGAAGTGGCATGGTGTGCAACTACGCACCAAGGTACCAGCCTAACTGCGGGCCGGACCTTCCGAATAAGATCATGGTTAGGATGAAGCGAAGGGATACCACAGACAAGGAGTCCCCAAACCCTGTATAATACGGCCCACGAGAGCTGATCCTGGGGCGCCACAAGACTTGGACTTCTGCCACAGAGCCGGATTCAGCTACGTACATGTACAGAACCTCAACTAATAAACACTATGTGAAGAAACCGAATGATCCAGAACCAAGCCTTCGAAGGAGTGCCGAGCGCGGGCATGGTACCCGACAGGCCGGACAAGCTACGGCATCCTTCCTGGTACGGTGGGAGATGTGTAGCGCCATCTGGGCTTCCACTATTGATCGTGCCCTGCATTGGATCCCCGCAGTCTATCGGGTGGACTCTTGTCATATCAGAGCAACCTGAGCCCTCCTCCCGCCTTGCATAAGGTACGCAGGTCATATGACACTACGCACGCAGGCATGGCGGCACGCGTCTTGAAGAATGAGACACCTGCCGTTGCTTTGTTGCACTGCGGCCCGTCAAACCAGCACCACCAGGATCCCTACTGCGTCGCCATGGTATTGCCTAGATCGCTTTCCCAACATACATGCATATGCCATCTCAATTAAGCTCCCATCCAGGTCATCCAGCAAGGTCAGGATCTGCAATCAGATGATGTATCGACGTCTTGTGAACCAGACCGGTTTCCATGCATAATGATCTACCAAAGCAGCTGCATACGAGTCACACCTTGTACAACCCAGCCCTCATTGCACTTCAATGTTCGTGACGAGCCGACACCAAGGACTTCCCACCTCAAAAAAGACCCATTGCGGCGTTGCGGACCTATCTTCTTCGCTTGGCTTCCCAGATGCACGCATCGATGTCAACACCGGCCGTCAGAGGTCCTATATGGACTGGGCTGCATCTCTAGCCCGTGGACTCCGCGCTACTCGATGTGCCATGTCTCCCCTGCAACCACAAGGACGGGCGCCATGCCGCCGGAGTAAATGGCCCAGCTTCCCGGGACACTAGTTGCTCTCATGTGAAAATAAGCATCGTCCGGAATGGATTGCCCAAGTTCCTATTTGGCAGCCTTGCGCCATGGATGCCTAGTTAACGGCAAGCTCCATCGTGCCTGGGAGACACGACCTAGACCGCTTGGCGCACCGCCCTCATGATGTTCCCTGGACAAGAAGGCTACGACATCTTGATGGCAGGTTGGAATGTTCGGATTTGGGTACCACACCATCAGCCACCACCACACCAAAGAGGACGGCATATGCGTGATTCAGGTTCCCGCCTGCCACCAATGGAAACTCTGGACTTCTTGACGGCAATCACATGCCGCCTATATTGCTTCTTCCCAATTTGCTCAAACAGCAGAGTGGTATTCCTCTCGCATCACCCGGCAACCGGCCTTAAGCGACCCGTCCAAGAGATGAAATTCCCGCAAAGGATTGTTGTATTGCGTTCTATGTGCTGTGGGCCTCTTTGACGGCATCTGAGTGCTCCGTACGACAGAAAAAGAAAGCAAAAAGCAAACATAACTGGAGCTATCGCCCCTCCCTGGGCAAGACGGCCGAGCAGTGTAGCCTACCCGGAACTCGCATTATCCACGCAGGCGGGACTGCAATCTGTCTCAACACGGCACGGCGAGTACCGGCTTCCAGCATGCACGAGGCCCAACATGCATGCTGGCTAACACAACAAGCAGCCAGCCCAACAGCATGCCGCTGTTGTTTCCAATCGAAAGGTTCCATCGGAGGATGCCCCGAACGTCATACCAGCATGGGCCACATGCATCATGATCAGCAACTAAAAGTAGCCAATACCTTTCAGGATCGAGGGTCCCAAGTACGAAGTATATGTTTGCAGACGATCTCGACATCAAACTACTTGCCTTTTTTGGAACGTTTGCCGATCAGTAATCGTCACGAACACCGCCATCTCAGATGGTGCCCTTGCCAAGTTGGTCCGTAGGGCGAGGCTAGGGCGGACACCCCTGCTGAAGGAAGGGGGAGGGTGGGCGAGGGACCCCTGTCCATCCACCCCGAACGACCTGTCGGGTGGAGGAACCGGCCACTGCCACCGTGTGTTACATCTCTTAGCCCTGTTCTGACATACCCATGCGTGCGCGATGCCATACCCGCGGTCCCTGGAAATTATTAGAGTAGCGGCAGCGATCCCAGGACCGATTTCCAGATCTTGTCCCATCTAGATCCGACTTTGGCACATACACAATCAGCCACCAGCACGAGCGATGACGGCCATGGCGCAACACAGACCCCTTGCGCCAGGCTACCAATGTCCTTCTTAAACCTGGCGACCTGCATCCAACCTCTCATTATGCCGACTCTTGGGAGGGAAGACCAAGCAGGGTTCGTTCTACCTGTGGCTTATCAGGGCACCGTCCAGGCTGAAGAACCATACTTCGAGCTGTCTGTCTATTAGGACAGGGTATCATTCTATTAGATTCCTGGCGTGCACACAACTACAGCAGCCAAGGACCACAACCAGTCACTCTCCTTTCTCCCCTGACCGCCACCTCCGCCGAATTTGCGGCTGTTGGACAACGACCACTGCTTTGCTAGTTGTTGGACAAGCCATCTGCAGCATTCTTTAATAAGGTGGACGCCTCATGTCTCGTTTTCAGCAGTTGCTTCACCAATATTGATCCTTATAAACGGGGATATACCTACCTCCGAGTCATTGGCGCCCAACGAGAGGTTGGCGACGAGAAAGGCCGAATCGCCTGGGAAGCCGGAACACAAACCCAATCCACGAGGATAAGATCCCGGGAAAGGAAAGGAGACGGCGCAACCCATATCGTCTCCTGTGAAACCATCCTCGGACAGAAGGAGCGACCTATATTAAGGTCCTGGCCCCAGGACTGACCGAGTGATCATGCTACCTGCGCATTGCCACCATCTCATCGAGCAACAGCTAGCTGCGGCATCACTATCACTATCACTATTACTATCACTGCCGCATTCCTCTGCACCCGGCAAAAGCCCCACTATCCCACCTCCTAGTCCTCAGCTTCCCGATCATCTCAGGAGAAACCATGCCCTCAGACCGACAGAACATGCGCATTGAAGTGCAGCCGCCAGATCTCGTACAGTCTCGTCAACTGTTGATGCCGCAGATGGTGGTCAGCATCCCCCACGACGTGAAGTGCGACTTCCTCTACGCCCATCTCTTCAACCTGGCCGGCAACCCCGTCGCCAACTCCATGGAAGGAGGCGCCGCGGCCCAGATGCCCCGAGAGATGGACCAGGACAACACCGCCGGCGGCTCCGGCGGCTCGTCTAGCAGCAGCAGCAGCAGCAGCAGCGCCGCGCCCCGACTGTACTC
Organism: Apiospora aurea; assembly: GCF_038362705.1. Taxonomy (NCBI): domain Eukaryota; kingdom Fungi; phylum Ascomycota; class Sordariomycetes; order Amphisphaeriales; family Apiosporaceae; genus Apiospora; species Apiospora aurea. The sequence continues at coordinate 6,473,696 of NW_027117392.1, read as the reverse complement.
GGTGTTCCCCAACCTCATCATCACGCACTCGGGCAAGTACCGGATCTACGTCGAGGCGACGGCCATGGACTACGAGAACAACCAGACCGAGAGGACGGCGTTTGCGTATAGCCACGAGATCGAGGTCAAGCGTCGATCCGTTGCTGAGGCGAAAGTTTGTGAGTTCCATCTTCTCCATTGTCCATTTATTTATTCATATGGATACTTCGAATCTTTTAGACTAACACCACGACCGCGAAATAGCCGAGAAGAAGCGGGCGCTGCTTGCCACGCTACGCAACGAGGGCTTCTACTAACTCGGAAGACCCGCCCGACTTGGCTGATCGTTGGGCTACATGGCGCGGAGCTCGTGGCGCCTTTTATCTTTCTTTTCACTTTCCACTTTACTGTCCCTACCGGTTGGACGGCTTACATACCACCATATACTCCATCTTTATGTATTTCGAGAGAGTGGAATTGGATCTTGCAGGCGTTGGGATTCACTACACCGTGGTACCAGGCTACATGCTAGACACCTATCATAGAGGGATTACGGCCGTCGAGTAGCTTCCTCGCGGGAAGCGCAGACTACCGCCTAGATCTATAGATTATCATAATCCTAATGCTGAAGCTGGACAGGCCGTCGTCCTCTGCTGACTGACTGACCGACTGACTTCCTTGCACGAGCGTTGTGTAACCGTGGAGGCAATCATGAACAAAAATCGAGAGGGTCCGTTCGGCATTACGTGTGTGTCAAAGTGCCATTTACGATTGCCATCGTCATCTTTGTGGCTGTGGCTTTGCTAGTACCTCCATGTAGCAACAGCGCCCCCGGGAGTGATTGGGATGTTATGAGGGCATGGGCCCAAAATCGGCGAGCTTGGCCGTTTGCGGAGACTTTTGCAGGGCTGGCATGGCAGGAGGCTTGTTATGCCCCATGCGCACGCGTAATGTGTAGGGTTTTCCGGACAACCGAGGCCAACCCTGTCAGTCAGAGCAACCCAGGCAGGCAGCCACCACGATGTATGTACATACTGCTTCACGAATGATCCCTTGCGGGGCATGAGGAATGTTTACTGTACTTATAGGTTGGGTTGCTAAAAATAAGCACAGGGGTGTCTTATGTCGGCTCAGAGCCGAGATCGGATGACACCGCACCATATATGCGGCAACGGGGGTGGAATTGGGACAGATGCAAGTCTCAGGCCTCGACGTCGCCTTCTGGTTGACTTTGGGTGCCCCTTGGGTGCCCCTTTGGGCTACCATGATACCATGCGGCTTCCCTACTGTAGTACCGCCCTCATTCCAGCCTCACTGGCGTGAAACATCATGGCAAGTTGCCGACGGATGCGTCGGATCTCCTGCCGTGCCACGGAGCTGTGTGTGTGTGTGTGTGTATGGGTTCTGTACCGGTTTGTGTGGTATTGAAGATTTCCAGATAGATGCCCATGATGAGTTCAGGATGGGATTATGGAGCAAAATCTGCAGCAGGAGATCGTGGAATACTACCCTACTGGATCAGGGTACAACAGACCATCGGCAGCGAGCCGAGCCAAGAGCATCCACCCATGATGGGGGACGCTGGGTGCGTTCCTATTCGATTACGCAAGGCGAGCGAGTTACGGAAAACGGCAAGCAAGTGCTGGTTCCAGAACGTTGGGTGGATTCCGGGGAACGGGGCCGTCCGTTACGGTGGGTAAGTAGTGTGGTGCATAAGAAGGAAGAACGAGCCGGCTGCCGACCCCCAACCGTCCCCTCGGGATCTCACTAGATTCCTTGGAAACGGGAAGTTGATGGATCGAGAAATCGAGATTCGCGATAGCCGAGGACGGTGGCCACTTGGTTGGCTGCGGCGGTTAACCCTGTCTCTGTTTGCCCTTTCTTTGGGCAGCTTTGATTCAGATTAAGCTTCTTTTGTGCCGGTTCATGCATCGATACCCGAACCTATTCTCTTTGTCTGAGACGGTAGCGTTCGTGACATATCTTGTATCACTACGCGCGCACGACTGAGACGGGAGTAACTGCCAGGTTTCGACCGGAAGATAAAATATGTCTTGGGTTCTTCTTCCCACCCTCCACCTCCACCTCCGTCACGTCATCCATCATCGTATTCTCCGTCTTCCGGAAAGCTCCGAGGAAAAATCGTATACGACAGCTGGGTTTGTTTCCTGATTTCTCTTTTTTTTTCTTTCATTATTTGCCTTGGTGAACTTCATCTTACGCAATCGTGTTTCAATGGAAAATGGCGAGAAACAATTGTTTTGTGCTACGCCAGGTCGATTGTGACAGCCTCGCCGGGATCTGGGGATCTTACATCCGCATCTCGCATGTGGTGAAACGGTCTTTCCCCCCCTCTCAATCGATTGGTGGGTGGTGGTGGCATTGGCACGTCACATCGTGTTGTGGCTTGTGTGTGTCCTGGTCATGCTGCCATTCTGACTCTGACTCTCACTCACTGCCTTTCTTGTTCTTTTCTTTTTTCTCTCTCAGTCCGAGGCAAACCCTGCAATAGGTCGTACTGGGCGCAGTGAGATGGTTGACCAATATTAGGCAACGATCCGCACGCGCGTGGTTCGAGACTTACGACAGACAGGGCGTGGCTGGGCTTGGCTTTTGGGGGATAGGTAGATGGGGGGAGCAGGGGGAGAGAGAGAGAGAGAGAGAGAGAGAGAAACGCCGACCCCCCCAAGCCACCCCTGTCAAAACAAAGGAAGCATGGGTTCGTACATACGTTTAGATCGGGGAATTTAATCGTCCAGTACCATACAGCGTGACATCGTCAGTTGCCACCATTTCTGACGTAGGTATCACCCTGACGGTTCGGAAAGAGAGATGCATCTCGGCGCATGCAATCGGGTAAAGAGGCCATTCGCAACTACGCACGAAGCCGCTTCACACGCACTGCGCGCAACGTTGCCATGAATAATGACGACGGCTCGAGACCACAATCCTAATCTTCCTTTTCCTGATTCTGGGCTACCAAGCTTGAAGCACCGACCGACCTCCTTGCTGAAAGAGGTGTCCAATGCGCGTGGCGGATGCAACTGCGGGCGCCGGCGTTCCAGAACAGCTCCATGTGGCGTTTCCCCATGCACAGTACTACTTTGTTGGCGTGCAGGGCTGAAGCGAGTCGCAGTGGCCCTGCCGACCCAATCGTATTGATCAGACGGGACAAGGACCGATGGGCCAATCAGAGGTGCTCGTCTGGTCTTTCGTCCGTAATGCGGCTCTTCGATCGCTCTTTTCTTTTTTTTTTTTCAAGTTGCCTCTTCTTGCCTGACTGCCAGCCAGCCAGCTAGCCAGCCAGCGACGACACATTGACGGCGGCACAGCTCCATGCAGTACTAGTATTGAGCTGCCAAGTATTTGACCAGCTGCCAAGTATTTGACCAGCTGCCAAGAGTATTTGCTGACTCAGTTCCGTCTTCTTGGGTGTTATGCTCGTATAACTCATATATGGCTGGGGCCAACCATTGGTCCCGACTGCCCGAGATGTCGCCGCGGAAACGTCGGATCCCGCTGTCAACCTATACTGCAAGGACGCCCTGCTGCAGCTGACTGGATGAAACAGACAGAAGTAGGCCCGAGATGAGGCTCGGGGGCCCGGGGGTTGGCTCGCGAATCAACAGCGTTTCCTCTGCTGTGCTGAGCCGGCCACCTGGTGAAGAGAGGCGTGATGGCCTCATTTCGCGAAGTACGTGGCCCTGTCCCGACGGAGCGGGAGCGCCGACCAAGTACGTAAGCATGAACCAGTTCAATTTCCTCTGGTGTAGCGCAATACAGAACACCGACTCGTATTTAGTCCCGTCGCCCCATATATATATCAGATGAACCTCAGCTGCGGTCGTCCGGGCCGCGTCTGTTTGCCTGGGCGGCATGGTAGACGTGTCGTCATGGCGTACGTACAGAGCAGAAGGCGGTCCGTCCGCTGCTCATGCTGTGTGCAGCGTGGGCGCCCCTCCACTGACACTGGCCGCTGGATGGCAGGCAGGGCATGAGCAGGATGCCTGCGGATGTGGTCCTGAACATATACCGCCCATATAAACCCCTGGACTGTCTATCACGCATGCGGGTGTACAGCATGAAGGGGGGCAGGGAGCAGTAACCGGGTCGGCGGGTACTGCAATGTCACCGTGTCTTCGTGCTTCGATCCTGTCATACGGTCACGATGGAGGTATCGATGGAACCATCCTATTGGCCCGCACCATCAGGGGAGTGCTGATTGGGGGCTTTCGGTGTCAAGCGGCTACGTATGACCTTTTGGGTCGCAATGCATGGCTGTGCCCGAATAAAAGGGGCCAATGTGTTTAGGCCCGCTCTGTCTCATGAGTGATAACATTTCCTCATGTTACCTAGATATGTCTCGTCAAAACTAGATTTCTTCACGTCACTGTGTTCGGCTTATTGATGCCCAATATCAAGTGTTATATATCAGACGTGGGTATCTCCTACCACGGGATACTATTACATCTGGCTTTCCCCAACGAGAATCAGGGAGAGCGCGCTTGACAAAGCGAGGGAACTTCTCCAATAACATTCCGGTAATTACCCACAAGCCCTGTGTTACCGAAAGAGCGCCAGCGCGGACGCAACTGCGGCGTCGGCGTTCCGGACTGCAAGCCATATGTCTCATTTGGATGTCTGTTTCATGCCATCTTACTCACAACCCAGTTCTACGATGTCACCTACCCCCCACCTAAGCGCGTAGAGCATCCAAACTTAGCTGACACAAGGCGCAAGTAAGTAACATGACGAACAATGTTGGAAACGGGGCTCCAGTACCCCCTAGCTACGCCTCCTTGCCCACGACCGCGTGGTTCTTAGCCATCCGCCTCCGCATATCCCCCAAGTAATACCGAACCGGCCACGTCCGGAACCGCGTCGGCAGCGCCGGCTAGATGGAACGACCAGTCATATATCCAGGATACCGGAGGAGATTCCCTCAATCCGCTCTGCAGCGACCTCCCTCGGCTGGCGAAGTGTGGGGAAGATGTTGTTGGGGGTTGGCCTGAAGGGTGGCAGCCCAGACCTGTCAATTGGCTCGCTACCGTCCCGTCGCTTAGCCTTAATGAATTGGATGCATGGTATCCCTCAATGGACCTCTGGAGGTGGTGTGGTCGTCACGGCAGAGGTATGTGTGATAAAGTCAGTGATGCAAGAGACGATATCTACCGTGCCATTAATACCCCACTCACCTCGTTAAGCCTGAAAGCCATTACCACGATGTTGCTCGAATTCGAACTCGTGCGGATAGAGCGTCTTGGAGAAGAGGGGAAACCTGTGTGGCAGATGCAGGCTGCAGTAATGAAGAGCCACATTCCCTTATGGCAGCCCGAGCGTGTTAATTGGTGCCGCCAGTGATCTTCGATACTGTCTACAATACCACACATCTCCTTTCCTTGGGGGTGCATCCTCCTGATTGAAGTGTGGGGTTGTGCGCCGAGATGCCTCATCTGGCCCTCCCTGTTGACCATCTTTCGGCGCCGAACCAAGGCACAATTCATCTGGCGGGAGGGGCAGAAGCTTGTATAAAAGTTTTCATTAAGCAAAAGATGTGTGTTTCTCCAGCGACGAATGGTTAATCTCCTCAGTCCGTGTGCCATGTCGAAGCGCTCGTGGCTCATGGATTCCTCAAACCAAGCCTCATCTCGAGCAGAGTTTGCCGGTCCCTTTTAGCGAAGCCGTTGGCACAGTGGCCAGCAACGCCTCCAAATTGCTTGAAACACTAGCCGGCCCCTTTTTGGTCCTGCCTAAGAATCCTCCCCTAAGTAAGTAGTCATGGCTCGACGGGAACGATCCAACGACGGCTCTCCGGCTGATTCTTCTTGGCAACACACACGAGACGCCAACATGTACGACACTGCAGCCGGTAAGAGCCATGCTGGGGGCATCGGCAAGGGCTTTTCAAAGACCAACTCTACCTACATGACGGCTGATCCAACTATGGTAACACCAGCAATCACCAGAGACAGCGAGGATGAATACGATCACCCCGAGAAGGCCCATCCGACGCCCGCGAGGGTCGGGAAGAGGGAAAAGGTCAGGCGACATTTCGCTCGATTCTGGTGTTGCTACCTGATAGCCGTCGTCATTTTCTTGGCCATCATGCTTCCAGTGCTGTAAGTGAACCTTTGCGAATTCAATGCTGCCTTACGGACAAGAAGCTTAACAGGCAGCCACCAGGTTCCTGAAGATCATCCCCGCCCTCGCGCAGCGGATCGTGGATGACAGAGACCTGCCCATCCAGAACGCGACCCTGAAGGCCGTGAGCAGCGACCAGATCAAGGTCTCGCTCACGACCTCGCTCAACGTCCCCAAGGGCCTCACCGTGGGCCTCGACGAGTTCAGCCTGTACATGTACAACCCGGGCCCCGAGGGCGGCTTCTACCCGTACCTCTCCCTCGACATGCAGCCGCTGCGCCTGTCGGGCGACACCGACATCAGCGTCACGGACCAGACGCTGCGCGTCTCGAACCACACCGAGCTCAACGACTGGCTGAACCGGACCTTTGTCGAGGACGCGGCCGAGCTCCGCGTCCGGGGCGACACGACGGCCCACCTCGGCGCGCTGAAGATGGGCATCCACCTCGCCAAGACGGTCCCGCTCGCGGGCCTGCGCAAGCTGGCGGGCGCCAAGCTCGACGCCATCAGGCTCATGCTCCCGCCCGCACCGGGCGACGGCGCCAACGTCGTCGGCAACTTCACGCTGCCCAACTGGTCCATCCTGACCATGGACCTGGGCAACATCACGCTCGACATCCTGGCGGGCGAGATCCTCGTGGGGACGGCGACGATATTTGATGTTTTCCTGCCGCCGGGGAACCACACCCTGCCCTTCCGGGGGCAGTTGTACCTCCCGACGCTGGTGGAGCAGTTCGGGGGGCTTCTCAGTAGTCAGGGCGACGCGCTGGCGGCGGGGAGGCTGACGCTGGGCGTGCGGGGGAACCGGACCGAGGTCGACGGGCAGCGGATCAGCTACCTGGAGCACGTGCTGAACAACATGGTGCTCATGACGGACGTGCCGGTCGCGCAGGTGCTGGGGGACCTGGCGGACAGCATCGCGGGGCGGAACGCGAGCGTGTCGCTGCCGGGGCTGCTGGGGGTGGCGGGGGAGGTGCTGGGGCCGGGGTTCCAGAGCTCGCTGGAGGGGCTGTTTAAGGGGTTTAATCTTACGTTACCGCCTTTGCTGACGGAAGGCTCGGGTGGGAGCGGTAGCGGTGGTGGTGGTGGTGACGATGGCGGCGGTGGGTTGCTTGGGCAGGGGGAACTCGGGGGGTTTATTGAGAAGTTGAACATTACGGGGACCTTGAACAACACCCTGGAGGAGATCAGGAAGAATGACCCCTTGACCGGTCTGTTGAGCGGGGGCAATCCTTTGGCTGTTGGTGATAACCCGTTGACAGGCCTTAACCCGTTGGCGGGCGGGGATCCCTCTGCGGCAACGGGTGGTGATCCCCTGACCAGTTTGCTTGGATTATCGTAGCTGCGGCTGTTCTGGTACTTGCAATGGTTTCGTTATCGGCATGCTGGCGTTTGTTTTGAAATATTACACAATATACCATCATCTGATCTCCAGTCTTTTGTCCCACTCTCTACGCCTCTAGAAGGCAGTGTTCAGGTAACGTGAGAGCCCTGCACCGGAAATGCGGGAGCAGGCTTTATCATCGCATATCTATCTATTTCTGTTAACCGGGGAAGATTTATTGGTGACTATCTTGACATGAGGTGGTAGTGCACCAGTGCCGTTATAGTCTCAGCTGAATGCAGCGTCACCATTATGCTGCTGGCTTCAGGTCCCCGACCCTTGCAAGCCGGCCTTTGTCACGAAGCCGCCACCGAAGAGTCTACTACTGTACATTCAGACCCGCCCTCGGATACACAGGAGCATCAGTCGAAGCCCGTCACTCCGGCATCGTCAACTACAAGCAATGACAAGATCCTCGACGCCGCGGAGGGGCCCGAAGGCAGCCGCGAGGAAGCGACCGAGACGAGCCCCCCCCCAGAACCTATACGGCGCAGGAAGTGACGAAGCACAAGTCGAAGAAGGACCTCTGGATCGTAATAGGCAGCGACGTTTACGACGTGACCGAGTTCCAACGTCAGCATCCGGGCGGAGTCACAGGTCAGCAGCATCTAAGCCCCTTTGCGTCTAGGTTTTTCTTTTCTTTCCTTTCTCAACGTCTTCATCTATAAGTACGTTCTCTAATGTCCTTTCTCCGGAATCGGCTTTGGCAGTGATGGATGCCTGCTATATTTGACGACTTGCTGACCGGGGTCTGCGCGCGCGAACAGTAATGCGTGGCGTCGCCGGCAAGGATGCGACCAGGAAGTTCGATAAGCACCACCGCCGCGGCATCCTGGAGCCGTATAAGCCCAAGTATCGGATTGGCGTCTTGGCTGCGGCATCGTTGCCGAAGGACAATGGGTACCAGGCTGGTGGTGACGGGGGCGTTTCGAAGAGGAAAGGGGGGTTGCTCCGTAATCTGTGGAGGTAAGAGGGGAGGTATCCAAAGCCAAAAGCGGCTCCAGGTTCTTATTACGGGTAAATGTCCGTGAGAGGTGATGAGATAGGTGAGAGAGGGCGTTTCATGGGCTGCGGGTTTCGTATATATGGAAATGGACTGTGATGTGTTGCATTCTGGGCAATTGGCGACAGGGATGGCTTCACGGCGCATGGTGGGGATTGGTGATGGCCTGTCTTACTGTTCCCTGGATCTCCGGCCGCCATGAAGGTTTTGCTAGTCCATGAGCGTCTCAAATTTTGAATTGTTTTTAGAGTCTGGGGGTATTAGGGTATGATACCTCCTTTTTGAGTCAATATGTGTTGGGTTTGTTCGGTTTTGGGTCATTTTCTTCTGCTGGCCTGCGCTGGTATGAGTCGAAAAGCAAAAGAACGAAAAAAAGAAAAAAAAACGTTCCCTTGATCTTGAGCGGATCTCGTCTTGCAACTGAGCTCAAACATCATGGTTACATCAGGGGTTACCAGTGCAAGATGCACACCGAGCGTCATCCATAATTATCGACTTCTACGACTCATGACCCGTGGCCAGAGGCCTTCCTATAATTAATAGGTGGAATGTATGTCAAAATAGTAATACACGTTACCTTGTCTTATGCGAGTGGATGGTGATAACAGTATTGCGGCAGGCGATTGGACGGCCATGATGTGTTAGGCAGCATCTATTGGAATCCTTGACCGGCATACACGACGCATCAAGTAACCCGTCAGCCCTTTTGAATAAAATCTGCAGCAGCAGTCTTGCCCGGTCTTGCGAGCCCCGAGTGGGTTCGGAAGCGGCGCACTTGCGGGCTCCACCCCCTAAGGCAGCAGAATAACTCAAAGTTAGACGACATTTTAGTCCCCATCAGCGCGGGCATGCGAGGCACTAAATCAGCCAGGGGTCGCTCTCAATGCAGGGTGAGAACTGCTCACACACACCACGGGAAAACGCTGCTGTCCATCATAGACTGGCTGTCCCTCCGACTTGGGACTCCCAGCTTGAGGTTCTGGTCGGGTAGTGAGCCCACCGGTTCAAGTCTTGAACCCTTTTCAGATATTACCTCCTACAGCGTTGCAGCTAATGTCTGCACTGCACCGTAAAGAAGGAGACAGACGAGACGTGCAAGACCAATAGATACGGCGTCGAGAGAGGTCTACACATGCGCTAGCAGCAATTCGATCAGGCATCCACATAGGTGCTGTTACACAGGTTATCGCGCCTATGGTCAAGTAGGTGACCGCAAATCAGTACAAGGGAACCGCCATACGCCCCGGATAACGGAAGGGGCTTGGCCCCTGTCAGACTCGGCGAGCATGAACCTCATGTAGGGAAGCGGAGTTAAGAAAACCTGTGTATACTTGTAGATGTGACATGGGCAGTCTTACTCGAGGCCTAAGATATCCGTCTCGATCATTCTCCGTATATAGCTTCTCCCGAGGACTAAGCAAGCAATGAACGGAAAGTAATAGAATTTCGGCGGCATGGCGTAAGCCCGGTGACGAAAGGGACGGCGAGGTATCCCCAGGACCCTGGAGCTTGGACAAAAGGCAGAGACCGTATGCCTGCCGAATCCGAACTGTTACGAAACTTGCGCAAATACTTAAGCGATTGCCAATGTGCAGAAACATTTTGGTTGTTTGGTGTCTGCAGTACGGCAGCCAGGCCAGAGGGAAAACGGGTGCCTGATTCCCAACACACACTTCCTCCTAACCTTAGCTCATAAGCTTTGGGCAGTAGGGCCGATCCGGGTAGGCCGCAGGGCCAGAAGCAACGCGCTCGCAGATGGCGCGAACTGTGACATCGGGAGATCTGTGTACTGGCAATTGAGTGTACTAATACATCAGGTGCCATGGAAGATAGAGTAATACTTAGAGATGCACATAATTCAGATATGCTGCCTTGCGATGCCTGAAGACGGAATATCATATCGTTGCCTCCGTTGCCAGAGAGGTCTGGCCAAGTGTGGCGCTCAAACAGGGGTGGGAGGACACGGTGGCCCGAGCGTCGTCGCTCTTTAGCCACTCAATCTTTGCTGTCCCTCACCAAGAATTTTGAAGCTGCCTGCGCCAGTCGCCAAAGGACCCCCAGATTTGACTTCTTCCAGGCAGCAGGATTCGAATCCGACAGCAGGGTTGCTCCCTACTGCAGGTGCCAAAAACAGTCTGCGAGGGAGCCGTTAGGCGAGCATCCGATCTTACTTGCTGCTGTGGACGATCTGGCTCCCCCACATTAAAGCCAACTGACTGGGCACCTTGCTCGACCTTAGGCAACGAAATTGTTCTGCGCAGTTGTCCGTGGGCCGTGAGGCGTCGCGCCAGCGAAGGCAGCCATATTCTACCTCAGCTTACCTCGAAACCAACAAAACGACGAATCGACGACCTTCACATCCGTGATTCCTTTTGAAACCAATGCATTGAAATTGCACAGTCGCCTATCTTTTCATTTTCTACGCCTCAGCTCTACACAGCTATCTCCATTTTGGGATATCAACCTTGTAATCCGACGTGCTGCTGTTGCCCCAGTCTGGGCCTAAGCTAAGCTGACTGGAGGCTGGACCCCGCCTGCCACTAACAATAACTGGACAGCATCCCCGCCATCGACCTACTACCTGGACACCATATTTTCAACCTCTTGGCATACAGACACCACACTTAGAATTGGGGGGACGACCGTCTGGTCATCCAACATGGAGTCTTATCTGCCCCTGGGTGGCTTCCAGCTGCCATTCCAGAGGCGCCTCAGCAGACTCTACAATGACACCAAGAAGTCGTCCGACTTCGTCAAGGAGCCCTCCTCGGAAGACCCGGAGATCAAGGCCCTGCATCGCAAGCTCAAGATCCAGAAGGACCGCCTGGTCAGCTGGGGCCTGGAATGGAGCGACCCGAGCAACCAGTCGGCCGAGATCGACGAGTCGCTCTCCAAGGCCGGGCTCAGCGACTTGGTCGGCAGCATCATGTCAACTATTAAGGACATCTTGGCAGAGGCCGAACCCCTCTGGCTGAGCTCCAAGCGCCGCATAGGGGAGAAGGAGCCCGAGAGGCCCACCGGCGACAAGAAGATCCCCATTGTCGTCTGGGACAAGACGAGATTCGAAGACTTGATCAAGGACCTCACGGCTTCCATCGACACCCTGCATGATCTATCCCGGACCAGGTCGTCCGCCACGTCGTCGAGCAGGATTGGCCGATTGACCAAGTCGCAGTCATCGCTTGAAGAACTGCGACCGTTCGGATCGACGCGCATTCAGACACCGCAACAGATTGACCCCCAGACACTGACCAACATCCAGACCATGCAGGCCGTACCGCTGGCGTCGCCCGTCACCTCGGAGCGCCGCTCCCAGGAGATCGTGTTCATGGGGAAGCAGGCGTTTGCGGACGTGCGGCGCGGACGCCAGGGATGGTCGCCGCTTCTACTTGAGTTTGCCCAATACGACCCCATCTACTCGACGACCGGCATCATGCCTTCCATGTCCCGCTTCGAGAAACTCAGCGCAGGCCTCCAGACCGAGTCGCACAGGTCGCCCGGAGCCTGGAGTGGCTTGCCCCTGTTGCTTGGGTACTACGAGGACATGGAGAACTCACGGCTGGGACTCGTTTACCAGTTCCCCGCCAACTTCAGCCCTGTCACTTTCGAGAATCTGACACAGAACCCTATCGACAACCTGTGTACGTTGAGCGAGCTCTTGTCGCGTCCCGATTTCGAGCCTCGCTTAGAGGCCAAGTTTCGCCTGGCCCACAACCTCGCCAATACAGTCTTCGACATGCACGCGCGAGACATCACCCACGGCAACCTTCTGGACTCGACCATCTCCTTCTGCAGTCCGATTGGCAGTGAACACAGTATGGAAGTGGCAGAGGTTGACGTTAGGAAACCTCTTGTGTCCAGTTTTGACTTGTTCCCTGAGGACGGGCCGACGCTACCAACCTCGGTGGGAACCACCCTCTACCGACATCCCTTGGACCCACGGACGACGCCTCACTCACCCCTGGCTAGCTCCAGAGACTCCAAGACCCTCGACCTATACTCACTCGCCATGCTGCTTGTCTCTATTGGCCTCTGGACAAAACTTGAGAACCTCGTGCCTAGCCCGAGCTCGCCAAGCATCCCGGAGTCTGTCCTCGAGCAGCTTGCCATTAGATGTGGCACGCTCTACATGAAGGCCGTGCAGGCCTGCTGGAATGCTGTCGACCAGGAACTTATGCGACCGGGCTCAAGCGACGAGATCCTGAGCCAGGTTCAGATCCGAGCCAGTCGCTACCTGGAGGCCTGTTCCATTCTCGACGGTGTCAGTGGCCTTGACGATCGGATCAGCGTCGATATTGGAGATGTGCCAGCCACTCCACGTGAGCGTCAGCCACCGCTTGCTGTCTCGATGTCCTCCCTGGCTGGTCCGTCCAAGGGCGACACCAAGTCCCGCTCCCCCGCTGCATCTCTCCTGACTGGGCCCAGGTTCGAGCCAGGCTTTGTGTCGGATCCGGAGAAACGTGTTTCGGGTTTGGCCAAGATGCCTTCCGACCAGGGCAAGAGTCGCGCGGATCCCAGCATCACTGAAAAGGCCGAGGTTGCACCCACTTCTGAGAAGCCCAAGCCAGCCAAGGCTCGCCTCTATCCACAGATTCCTCTGTCGGATGATGCTGTCATGCAATGGAATAATGTGGTTATGCCGCAGATCAACATGGCGCTGAAGCACTTTTACCGCAAGAACCCCGAGAGCGTCGAAATCTCGCTCGAATCAATTGGCGAGTCTCCTCAAGAGATTACGCCCACGGTCCTCGTGGTGTGCACTTCGGTCAGCAAGGTCCGCTCTATCCTGAAGAAGAAGCTTGGTATACTGTTTGACGGCTCGACGGGCTTTGGGCTCAAAGTGTGTCGGGGCTCCATGCTTCGGTCCCGGAAGGGTGGCATAACCAGAAGAAGCATGGCCAAGAACGACGACGAGGAAGAGGGAGAGGTGGAAGCCGCCAATCCCGATTACCAAGAGAGGCCCCACAACGGAGCCAGCATTGGAGCCTGGATCGGTGACCGACACCTTCCTCCCGTCAGCTTCGGCGGCTTGATCATGGTGGACGATAAGCCGTACGGCATGACGGTGCATCACATGCTGGACGACCCCGGCCAAGGCCACGGCCAGAAGGACGAACAGATAGTCCCGCCGCCCGTCCGAAGCAGTGCGGCCTCGCAGAGCATGACTCACCTACAAGAGACCGATACGTCAGAAAGCAGCAGCGGCGATGACTTCGCCTGCGAGTTCTCCGATACCGAATCCGAGGTGACAGATTTGACTAGCGATGACGAGAGCGATGAGGAAGACGAGGAAGAAGAGTATATGGAGCCTGGCGACATACCGGGCATAGAGCCAGGTCTTGGAAAGGGGTACGTGGTGACGCAACCGGCCTTGGATGACATTGGTGATGGCTTTTATCCTTCGGTAAGTGACTTTCGGTGCTCATCCTACCTCTTCCAGGGGTTACTTCATGGCCCCAGTGGTGGGTTGTTGCCATTCTAGTGTCTTGATGGCAATGAGGACGTGGTTTATACCAAGAGACACGTTTGTTCCTTTTAGTGCAATTGTCCTGCTTATTCCTGACAGCACAATCAGACTGACTCCCGAGCGATGATAGGAAGATACGATGGATGATGACCATCTAGATACATGTCGTCTTGGCGAGATATACGCCTCTTCTGGGATAAGACGGCGTCATGACCATGAAGGTCTAATCCATGAAATCGACTGGGCCCTCTTCTCATTTGAAGACGAGAGACTTCCGGATCACGACCAGAATCGGGTGCCGCAGGCCTTACCGGACTCACCGAGCGGCCTACTCCAACCCACGGCCATCACTTCGTCGTCGGAATTGGCGGGGCTGGAGGTGCAGTGTATCGGCCGCACAAGCGGCATGCAGACGGGATTAATCCTACCTGCCCTCACTTCGGTAAAGATCTACGGGCGCGTATCGCCAAGCCACACGTACCAGGTCAGCAGCAAAGCGGCACGGACAAGAAGAATGGGGATGGGAGGCAAGAGCGATCGTCCGCCGTCGACCATGAGCGGTCCTCCTGCTCCTCCTGCCAACAACATGCGTAGGATACCCGGCCTGTCGCTGGGCATACCGGGCGACTCGGGGGCGTGGATCATGGAGCGGCACAACGGGTCCCTGTGCGGGCACGTGCTAGCCTGGAGCGAGCGCAAGCAGGTGGCGTACATCTGCCCGATGGAGGTGCTGATGCTGGATATTGCCGAGACACTCGAGGCTTCGGATGTGCGGCTGCCGGGGGGCAGGTCGGTGTTGTCTGGGCGTGGTCGTCGGCGGCAAGAGGTTGACGAGGACGAGGACGAGGGGGTGGGCGTAGATGAGGAGGGGGGGGATTCGGATGGGGGCGAGGCGCCGGGGGACGTGTCGAGCAGCATGCGCAGGCTGGCGGAGGATTTGGATCGGATACATATGGAGAGTAGTAGTGTGGTGTCGTGCGATACGTGCCCATGATTGGTTGATTGAATGAGGAATGATGAAAACGCTAACTACTTGCTGATGGGCGTGTACCCTATCATTATCACCCGCGCCTCTCCCGAGATGGTCCCTGACTATCGTCGACTAGACCGTCGCAACAATCAAGAATCACGGTAAAGCCGAATCAAATGAATGCAACTCTTGGGATCAACAGTTCAATGATTACGCCTAAGCCACTGGAGTGATAAGGCGTAATACTGGACGCTGGCATTCGGTGAGCTCACCTCGAAGGCGCCAACGTACCTTCGGCCCGCTGGGATTGGCCCACTATCGCCGACCAGCCATCTCGTGGCAGACTATTGGGAATCATCATCGTGAGGCCGAATGATGACTAAACTCCCCAGCTTACGTTCTTTATCTCCTTTTATTTCCAGGTGTCGGCCGTAAGGTGTTGGCGCCGCCTGCATCAAGCCGAGATGCGAATTTCTGCTGGTTCTCTAGTGCTCATCCAAATCATCTTGCCGATATAATTTTTGATGAGCAGTGAAGTGGACAGCCACTCCAACTCGCAATCGGCACTAGGCAATCAAGAAGACTAGAATACTTCCCGGAAGGCTGAATGCGCATGCATTCTAATGCCCTTTTCGTGCTCAAGTCGATTGGCAAGATTCAAGCAATGAGGCAGGGTGCATGGGTACGGAAGAGGCTCCGAGCCAAGATCAGTAAACATGGCAGAGGTGGGCCATGTCCGACTCATTGCAGACGACAATTGACGGACTCCGCGTCACGTAATCCAGGGTCCGTCGGCCACGGGGACTTATCGCCGTAAAAGATGATTAATAACCATAGCAGAACGAAAAGTCGAATTGCTGGATTGGGGGGTTGCATTGTTTCGAATCCCACTTCTACGTTCTTCTTCGGTCATGCATGTTCTCCATACATAGAGCCCAGGCCCGGGACGACATGACAAGGGGGGACGGCTTAAACGCCGACCGGCGGCGTTAGCGGTTGCTTGTGTCTGCAGCAATTGAGTCCCAGGCAGTCAGGCTATGTAGCCCCAAGACGCACTGTCAGAGCCGGTAGAGGCCCTCGCTGCAGCGCTACAGCGCGCTATTTGCCGGCGTCTACTGCAAGCTAGGGCCTGGCCAGTGCCAACAGTAGCTAACCAGCTGGAGCGCAACGGCAACTGCCGGTGCGGAAGAAAACCGCGCGACGCCCACTGCCGACAGCGTTTTTGAGAGGTAGCAGTGGGGGCATTCCCACTTTGCATGACGTCCTATCTCGTGGGATCTACTTTTATCTAGATGGATCTGTGTATTTTGCTACCACTTTTTTCTCTTCGGGAAGGATTGCCACTTTTTCACTCCAGCAACCAGGGCCAGTTCGGCCCTGCTCGGAATCGGGAAGCGGCGTAGAAGCCTTGCACGTCGTCATCGAAACGGGGGCGGCCAGGCCAGGCTGGAATTTTCAAAACTCAACTTTCCCGATGCTGCCGATTTGGCAGGGCGTCAGTCTGTCAGTGCCTTGCTGGCTTGGTGTCTCTCGGTAAACATAAAAAGCCATGTCGTCCCGCCGTGGTTTGCCGTCTCGTTTCCGGGGGGGCATTCAGATACAGTTTTACTATCAACACCTTTGACGGCTTCCTTACCTAGAAACTTTCTGCGACACTATACCCTGTACTTGATCTTGTAATACTTTACCTACCACACCACACACACACCCGCCACCATGCCTTCCTTCACCGTCTTCAAGGGCGCCAAAGACGGCAAGCCCGTCAAGAGCACCACCACCCGCCCCGACCAGCTCAAGGGCGACCAGGTCTACATGCGCATCACCGCGTCGGGCCTGTGCGGCACCGACCTGCACTACAAGACGGTCGACATGGGGCTGGGCCACGAGGGCGTCGGCGTCGTCGAGGACGTCGGCCCGGACGTCAAGGACCTCAAGAAGGGCGACCGCGTCGGCTGGGGCTACGAGCACGACTGCTGCGCCCGCTGCCAGGAGTGCCTGAAGGGCAACGAGTGCTACTGCCCGGAGCGCCAGATGTACGGCTACGCCGACCTCGACCAGGGCAGCTTCGGCTCCCACGCCGTCTGGCGCGAGGCCTTCCTGTTCAAGATCCCCGACGCCCTGTCCGACGAGGCCGCGGCCCCCGCTCATGTGCGGCGGCGCCACCGTCTGGAACGCCCTGCGCGCCTACAACGCCCAGCCCACCGAGACGGTCGGCGTCATGGGCGTCGGCGGCCTGGGCCACCTGGCCATCCAGTTCGCCGCCAAGATGGGCTGCCGCGTCGTCGTGCTGAGCGGCAGCGACAGCAAGAAGAACGAGGCGCTGCGCCTGGGCGCGCACGAGTTCCACGCGACCAAGGGCCAGACGGAACTGAAGACGTCGGCCAAGCTGAACCGCCTGCTGGTGACGACGTCGGCCATGCCCAACTGGGACCTGGTGCTGCCGAACCTGGCCCCCGGGGCCGTCATCCACCCGCTCGCCATCGACGAGGGCAACCTCGAGTTCCCCTACATGCCGCTGCTGCTGGGCGGGCACGCGATCCAGGGCTCCGTCGTCGCGCCGCGCCACCTGCACAACCAGATGCTCGCGTTCGCGGCGCTGCACCAGATCGCGCCCGTGGTCGAGACGTTCCCCATGTCGGAGGAGGGGATCCGGGAGGCGATGGAGAGGCTCGAGAAGGGCAACGTGCACTTCCGCGCCGTGCTCAAGAACTGAGCCGCTTTTCTTTCTGGGAAATGAGGATGAGAAAGGGGGAGGGAAAGTACCTAATGATGAGATGATGGATATTTATGAATTAAGCGAATTATAGATTTGTATAGAGAAGGATAGAGAAGATGGAGCATATAGAGAACACTGCCTTGGCCAAACCTGGCCTGGGAGTGGAATTGATACCACGAACATCACGAAGCATCTTTTTGGAACCAGTGAATTCGTTTTTCTTGTGCATGCTTCAGCCCTAACCAAGACCGTAGTTACTCTTGGCGGTCGACCACCTTTGGCCAGACCATAAGGATACACAAAGAATGCTTAATAGAACTGGAGATGAAAGGATCAATCATCAAAGCATACCGGAGAATGGGCATTCTATCCGGCTCGCTCTTGTATTGTATTCTTTGTCGGGACTTTTGTTTCATTATAGGTCTCTAACATGAATGCCATTCTTCCCTGCAGGGGGATATATGACTGACGACTTGGCCATCCATGTCCCGAAGTTGAAACATCCCAATCTAACACCATCTGCTTTTCATTGCACCTCTAGTAGACCTAGAGGAAACCACTCACTTCTCAACTTCCACTTTCGCTTACCTGCCCCCGCCCCTGTACCTGCCCTTCCAACACCCTCTCCTTTCCTTCCCGCCAATCCCCGCCACCCGCACTCCAACAAAGATGCCCCGCCACACCATCACCGTCCACGGCCTCGACATCGAGGTCCCGGCCTCGTACCACCGCCTCGTGGTCCACGTCGAGCACCGGTGCGGACACGCGCCGCAGGGTTCGTTGCCCGCGACGGTCAAGTTGCGCGGCGAGGAGGCGCCGCACGCGGGGCCGTGCGTGCCGTTCGTGGGGTGCCTAAGGGGCTGCTACGCGGTGGAGACGGTGCACCGGCTGGCGACGCAGTGTCCGGTGTGCGAGCTGGGGAGTTGATGGCGGAGGGGTTGGATATGCGGTTTTAGGGCCCGTGGTGGCTACTTAACATGCTCAAGGTGAACTGAGGGGAAGAGGTCATGAAGAAGAGAAGAAATCCATGCACGGTAGGGTGTAGGTAAGTTTATATACGGGTATATTTCATTGCTAAATAAAAAGCATACATCATGGAAAAAAAGAAAAGTCTCCAACCGGCAATCTTGCGTATTATGTCGTGTAAGATGCAACCCCCCTCTGGCTGACCCCCCCTCACTGACCCCCTTAAAATAAATATAAAAATCAATAATAACATTAATAGATAGGTTAATTAAGTAACACATACTGTATTTTAAGGTCTGTTTCGGCTCGTACGCACTATAATAGAGTTACCCTTACCACCAGCTCGATTTGTATTAATTTCTACCACCTCACCGGCGTCCCTTTTCGGCCTTTTCCTTAGCCTTCCTTTTTTAATATCCTCTTAAACCTCCTTAATGTTTACCATATAAATAAAGCCCTTATTAAAGTCCTTATTAACCTTCCTTTTTTTTAAGCCTTTGTTTTCTCTAGATTTGCCTCTAAACCGGCCTTTTCCTGCTCTAACCGGCCGATCCGAGCCGTTAAATTATTAACACTCTTACCGAGCTTTTTCCACAGCAACCTTTTAATTAAATTACCGGTAATAATCTCTACACTAAGCATCGCAGCCCTTAAATCTTTAACCTACCGGCTGTTTTTCGGCGTCTTAATCCTTTCAGCCTTCGGTTCGGCCGGCTAACGCGCATCCTCGGCGGCAATAGTCTCGTTAATAGCTCGCATTATATTAAAGCGCCGGAGCTTATTATTCATCGGCTTTTCGATATTAAAAGAGTAAATACTAATTACTACTTATTTACTAGCGATAACTTTAAAAGTAAAGACTACTTTATATACTTTAGCCTAGGCTTAAAAAAGTCCCCCTTCTTAATATAGCTATTATTAGTAATAGCGTATATTAAATCGAGCTTCTTTCGAAACCTCCTTTTTAAAACCCTAAAATAGTTAATATTTAGAGGCTAAAGTATATAGGAGTTATATAATAATAAATAAAGGAGTTATATTTTAACTTTTAACGTCGCTAGTATAAAATCATTATCGATATAACTTTTATATCTATTAAAAATTAAGAGCCTCTATTAGTTAAAGTTATTAGGCTTTGTTAAGGGGATAAAGATTTTTTTAATTATTTTAAAGCTATAGAATTAAAAGTTTATCCTTTTAATAACGCCTTAAAAGCTTAATCTTTATATTTATAATTAACCTCGTCCTCCTTTTAAAAAGAATTATTATTACTAGACCGATTAGCTTTTAAATATAATTAAAGGCGGCAAAATATTATTAACAGTATTAATATATTTTAAAATAATCACCCACTCGCGATTAACCGAGTCGTTTCGCATTAAACTTTAATAGGCAACAGGTTTAATTACTATAGTACCCTCCCTTATCGTTATCGTAATTCTTACTTCATTAGCGTTAAATTTAAATCGAAGGGGTATACTATTAATAATAATATTATTAAACCGATCAAAAAACCCTCGCATAGCCCCGTTTAATATATATACGAAACGCCGGAAATTTATCGCTTTAATACGCACGGTCCTAAAGGCCGAATAACGTTTTAAAAAACGGTACACCCATCGTTTACTAATAAAGTAATCGACCCCTTTTATAAAAAAGATACGCTAAGCGTATATACGAAATAGCCGGTGCGTTAATACGTAGCTTAGGCTGGCCTAAAAAAAGGCTTATTTAACTAAAAAGGTTTCTTCGGCAGGGGTAAATAACTATAAAGCCTTATACTTCTCTTTTTTATTAGGGTTCTCCTTAATGCGGTTACAAAGGGTGCCCCTATTAACGTTATAGTTTTTAACCGTAACGGTTAATGCTTCCGCCGGTTAACACGGCCTAGACCGCTTACGTAATGCGTGCTTCTTTAATTATATTAATAGTGATAAAAAGAGGAAAAAAAGAGGAAGAGATTAATCTACTTTAATTAGGAAACGAGTGAGATTTGACCCCTTTATATACTGTTGTTATTGCTCAGGGGCTCTAGAATCATCTGAAATCAGGAGGGGTCAGTGAGGGGGGGGGTCAGCCAGAGGGGGTTGCATCTTATTCCATGTAGCATGCCCTTGGCCCATTTTCAATAGGAGTCCATCAGTGTCGACAAACATGAGTAGAGAAAGAAAACGAAACGCAAGAGGAGAGATACGAAGAACAGGAAGCGAAACGGAAAAAAAGACCATCTTGTCTCCGTGTATAACCCCCATAAGTAGCATTGTTTGCTGCAGCACTTGTCTGCCTCAAGCATGACCCGAGCCCATCACATACTGTGAGGTCCATGGCATTAAGGCTGACCCATGGGAAGCAAGTACCCTCAAGGACATGGATGCACTGGCTTAGTCGATACCAGACATCGGTTTCGTACCTAACTATTGCGTCAGGTGTCCCCAAGGTCGACAAAATCAGAGTAGAACCCCGGGCGAGTTTGGATCACCCCGCTTTCAACGAAGTCTTCCAATAACTGCTGCACGATAGCATGGCTCTGCTCTTCTGCGTATCGAATAGCCCGGTTGATCTGGTGCTTGTCCTTGCCGTGATCTGCCGCACCGAGACTGAGCAAAAGTGCTACCGTATCCAGACGCCCATGCTGGGCTGCGCCTTCGAGGGCAGTCACCCCGTCGACTTTTGCTGCCGGTGCGTCCACCATCGCACCGCGTTCCAGCAGTAGCATCAAAATCGGGAAGCATCCCCCGATGGCCCCGAGCTGTAGCGCCGTTGCTCCGCGATTGTACGCAGCCGGCTCGTTTACCGACGCACCGCGGTCTAGAAGCAGTCGGGTAATATCCATACTTCCAGTCTCAACAGCCTTCTGGAGGGGTGTTCTCCTCTGCCCTATTTTCCTGGGCAAGGCCGGAGTTGCCCCGTGGTTGAGGAACAGCTCAACAGTAGGACAATGGCCGGTGCCTATAGCTGTTAGGAATGACGTTTCTGGGTAGAAGAATTGAGTACTCCGGGTGCGGACCGTTGTGTCGGGGAAGCAATTCGTCTTGCTCCTGTTTTGTAACAAGAACTCAAGAATTCGAAGATCGCCAAGTTTTGACCTCATGATGGCATAACCAAATGGTGTTGAAAGACTATTGGGGATATCGCGTCGAGAGAGGCCCATGCCTAAACAGTGAACATCTGTATTATGCATAAGTACCAACTCTCTGAACTTGTTAAGATCATTAGTCTCGATATAGTGGCAGAGTATGTAGTAATTACCCCCAGCCTTTGCGGCCCTTCTTATAGCGACACTTATGCGCGTTCATGATCAAATCAAACAGACCGTAGCCATGTTTGATAGCCATGTAAAGTGCCACTGGATCATGGGGCTCTGCTCCATGATCGAGTACGAATTGGACAATTGCTGGATCTGATGTTTCCACGGCGATTTGAAGGATGGGGCTCTGGTCCGAGCCTCTTTTATCAATATTGGCACCATGGTCAAGAAGTAGTTCGGCCACATGCAAGTTTTTGCACCGGATTGCACTGTGCAGTAATGGTGGGTGGGTTGCGGGTAATACTTCGATCATGGCTCGGATGAATTCGATGTTGTTGTTCTCGACGGCCGTTGATAATTCCTCGCTCCAGTTTGCACTGTTAAGATGCAACCCCTACTGGCTGCCCCCCTTTACTGACCCCCCTAAAATAGATGTAAAAATTAACAACAACAGCAATAGATAGGTCAATTAAGTAATACATACTGTATTTTAAGGCCTGTTTCGGCTGGTGCGCACTACGATAGAGTCACCTTCACCACCAGCTCGATTTGCATTAATTTCCACTATTTTACCGGCGCCCCTTTTCGGCCTTTTCCTTGGCCGACCTTCCCGAATATCCCTTTAAACCTCCCTGATGTTTAATATATAAACAAAGCCTTTATTGGGGTTTTCGTTGACTTTTTTCTTCTTTTAAACTCTTGTTTTCTCTAAATCTGTTTCTAGACCGGCTTTTTCCTATTCTAACTGGCCGATCCGGGCCGTTAAATTATTAATACTTTTACCGAGCTTCGTTTATAGCTGCCTCCTAGTGGCATTAAAGTGTGTCACCTCTTTATTAAATACCGCTATCGCTAAATTTTTAACCTGCCGGCTAATCTTAAGTGTCACTACTTACCCTAGCCCCTTTTAAGTAGGCCGGCGTGCATTCTCGGCCTTATTAGCGTCGTCGATAGCTCGAAACATAGTAACCTTTTTAAACCTATTATTTATTAGCTTATTTATATTAATCGGCTAAAGCTCTAATATTAATTAATTATTAATAATAATGCTAAGGGTAAAGGTAACTTTTCGAGCTTTGTTTTAAACGCGAAAAAAGTTTCACTTTTTAACGTAGCTATTATTAATAATAGCGTACGCTAAATCGAGCTCCCTTTAGAACCTTTTTTTTAATACCTTAAAATAATTAATATTTAAAGGTTAAAAAATATGGCTACTATATGGTAATAAATAGAGGAGCTAAACTTTAGCCTCTAAGGCCGCTAATATAAAATCTTCGTTAATGTAACTACTATAGCCGTTTAAAATTAATAATCTCTATTACTCGGGGTTATTAAGCTAGGTAAAGGGGATAAACATCTTTTTTAGCCACTTTAAAGTAATAGGGTTAAAAGTTTACCCTTTAGGGGGAAGTTTTAAAAGCTTAGCTTTTATAAGGGCAGTTAACTTTATTATTATCTTAAGGGAACTATTATTATTATACCGATTAGCTTTTAAAAATAGTTAAAAAAGGTAGAAACTCTTCGAAAATATTAATATACTTTAAAATAGTTACTTATTCGCGGTTAGCGGCGTTATTACGTATTAACGATTTATAAGCGGTAAGTTTAATTATTATAATACTTTCCTTTATCGTTATCGTAATTTTTACTTTATCGGCGTTAAATTTAAATCGAGGGGGTATACTATTAATAATAATAATGTTAAACCGATTAAAAAACCCTCGTATAGCCCTGTTTAATGTGTATACGAGACGCCGGAAATTTATCGCTTTAGCACGTATAGTCTTAAAAGCCGGATAACGTTTTAAAAAACAGTATATTTATCGTTTACTAATAAAGTAATCGATTTTTTTATAAAGAGGATACGTTAAGCGTATATACGAAATAGCCGGTACGTTAATACGTAGCCTAAGCTAGCCTAAAAAAAGGCCTATTTAATTAAAAAAGTCTCTTCGGCAAGGGTAAATAACTATAAAGCTTTATATTTCTCTTTTTTATTAAAGTTCTTTTTAATTCGGTTACGAAGGGTGCCCCTATTAACGTTATAGTCTTTAGCCGCACGATTAATACTTCCGCCGGCTAGTACGGCTTAGACCGCCTACGCAATGCGAACTTTTTTAATCATATTGGTAGTGGTGAAAAAAGGAAAAAAGAGGAAAAAATTAATCTATTTCAATTAACAGACGAGTGAGATTTGACCCCTTTATATACTGTTATTGTTGCTCAGGGGCTCTAGAATCATCTGAAATCAGGAGGGGTCAATCAGAGGGGGGCAGCCAGTAGGGGTTGCATCTTACATGTGGATACCGCATCCAGGAGCGCTTTGAATAGCGCTGGGTGTTAAATCCTGACGGCTGATTTTAAGCATTCTCTGCCGTCAAAATCACAATGGGCACCCCCAAGTTCAACCATAGCCAATGCGGATAAAGTGGCTCCCTTGCGGATGCATTCGTTGATGATCTTTCCACTGTATGGCAACAGCTCTATGAAGCTCATACCGTATGTCGTTTCGGCAGTAACAACCACTTTGTTGATCTGGTCCACGTCCCCTTCCAGTGCTGCAGCTATTAAAGACGCTCTCAACTTTCGTAAGCCCCTACCGCATTTGGAAGGGAGATTTTTGAGCACCACTAGAAGTTTAGGTATATTGTTGGCCAAATCAGATTCGAGCAAGTCCCAAGCTTTGTCGGCTATATGGACGCCCGAACTGTCGATAAGAACACGTTTAATGACTGACATATCAGTTGAGTTCTTAACGATACTGCGTAGTATATCATCCGTAATCTGCAATTGGGGGAACGTCCTGAGCAGATTGAGGAACCCTTCATCAGGAAACCTGCAAGACAAGTGCTTGAGCATTCCCCCATCGTTAAGGTCAGCGCCATGCCTTTCTAGGTTGCGCAGAACTTCATAGCAGATGAGGTAAGGCTGGCGTAGGAAAGTCTGCAAAAGTACAGGATCTTCACTCCACTGTTGATAAGTAACATCAACTCGCTCCAAAATCATCCGAGACACAACGTCGCTTTGGAAGTTCGCCACAACAATAGGCATGTGTCTCTCCGAGACGTCAGGGTTGGCGCTCAATAGTAAATCTAGGATACGGTGAGGGTTACCACCTAGTCCTCTGTGATATGAACCACGACAGGGCTCCAAAAGGATCGTCAGGGCGTTAGTGCCGTTCACACTTGCGCCCAGTTTGATCAAGGTATCGACCACATGGGCGTCATTGATTGCCACCGCCCGCTCGATAGGCTTCCCATTCGAACCGTGGATAGGGAGATCCTCATTGAGGTCAATGATGTGCGACTTCTTGACGATGTAGGTGATTGTCTCAACATCCCTCACCTCCATCGCCAAAATGAACAAGTTGCGAGCAAGAGCCCGAGTCTCATAAAGACGAGACACTCCCGCCAATGCAAAGACTAGATCCAGGGTTGCCACTTGCTTCAGGATAGTCAAGACTTCATCTTTGGGCACCCCGGATAGCCCAACGAAGTTGTTCGCGATCGAATAGATCAGCCCTCGCAGGAGGGGTGATGTACACAGCCGAGTCGCAGCATTCATCAGAGGCAAATTCAAGTCGTTTCGGTCGAGTTTTACCGGCGGCACCACAGATTGAAGGATATTGTCGATCGTGATATCTCTGCTGACCTCTGTTGACACAGTACCAATAGCCAGAAGGTTGAAGTTGGTGGCCGACGGAAATAGGTTGCTCGTCAACTGGGCCTCCATGAAGCAAAATGGGGTTTGGGGGAAATCTCAATCGTTATTGGCTCAACAGCACAGGCAGCGTACGCCTCCTCACAGCCTGCTTCTTGCACTGCCTTGAGTACGACCCCACGGCAGGCGCCTACACACCACACGCCTCGCGGCCAATCCGCATGTGAAGCGAATGTGTCATTTCCTCCGGTATTTGATTTCTGGATGAAAGTCCCCTTGTCCCTCAGAAAATGTTCTGAGCCCATCAATCTGCTGAGTAACGTGAACATTGCTGTAGCTGACATCTTCAGCCTCTTCGCGAGTCTGCCAAGGGTCGTCGGAATGGCTCAATTCTGGCTTGACGCCATCGTGTCAAACAGTCAAAATGGCAGCTATTTATGAATTACTGATATCTGGTGCTATCTTCTTTTCGAGCTCGCGTTTGAGTGGCACTGTAGTTGATGTCGATCTGGTCTCCTCACCAGTCATCAATGTTTTTACCTGTGTTCCTGAATCATTGGCAGAAATAACGAAACGACGCCACTCGCCAGCCAATTTGACAGTACTCAAGCCGACAATCCCAGCGTTACACGATGCCAATCTCTGAAGAAGCCATCGTCGCTATTATTGGGCTAGCCCTTGCGTTCCCGTGTGCATGGCTAGCAGTGCACCAATGGGTCCAGCATAGGCGCGATAGGAGATCGCGGTTCACAGGCAAGTCTCCAACTTCAAGCCATAAATGACCGGGGCAGTGCTCGGCTAATATTACACACAGCAAGGGATGAACACTACGCGGCCTATCGAATTCGGCATCCCCTGCCAAGACCTCGGCGTCGGCAAGGGGACTCGGAGAGCCAGCTTGATATCACCACCGGCGAGCCGCAGCTGTTGCCTTTACCATCTCGAGCTTATCTTCGTGGCACGAACAATTCTCTAGTACTGTGATCCAATCGAAATTGGTGCTATCATCGCCTGAGATTCGCCTGAGCGAAGTAAATTGGCTTGGCATGCAATAGGGTCCACAGACGGGTCAGTATGTCGATAATCTAAGAGGTGTGGGTATTAGAACATCTAAAAGCTGACAAGGATATTTTCTCTCAGTTTGCTCAGCGACTCAAATAGTATAAAAGGATATCATAGAAACAAGATTAACAGGACTTGGTTACTGCAGTTGCTCACTGAATTGGTTACATGCACGTGGTTGGACCCCGAACCCACTCCCCTCCCCTCCTGGTCGACCACCGAACAATTCCACGCAACATCTAGCTTAGGCCACACCAGCAATACAATATGACATACGATGCAAACTTTCATCAATTGGCACCTGTCAGACGCCCAAAAGCACTAGTGGTTTAGTGGTAAAATCCATCGTTGCCATCGATGGGCCCCGCGTTCGATTCGCGGCTAGTGCAACAGCTCTTCTTTTTGTCTTTTTGCCATATTTGCTTGCTTTCTGGCTTCATGGGTCTTTCATTTGCTAGTATACTTGAATCTGAGTAAGTAAGACAGGTCGATGCTTCTCAGGGTCGGTGTTCAGCTTAGAGCGCCAGCGCTGTGTGGGATACCGAGCGAATACCATATCATGGTCGACACTGTCACTTGCTAAGGGACCAACCCAGGAGGCCCGTTGACACTCATCCATTCCAACTGCGCGCGCTTATAGGGTCTGCTTAGTTATCTGTTGTTCGCGGAGTTTGGAAAAATCGTCATGCCGCAAATGGCATGCTTCGAGGCCTTGGGGGCTATTCCCAAGCAAAAGTCGCATTCGCGTCCATCCGACTGCTTCGCGGGAGACGCCCGACAAGTAGCCCGCGCTTTGGACCGGCAACTGGAGCCAGGCCGAGTCGAATATACCACGAACCACTCCCATCAAACAAAAGACGGGATACTGTTGCTCGCACTGATAACCGCACTCACTACCCCCACATAGTCCATCACCACCACCCCCTCCGCATGCAAATCCCGCAACACCCAAACCCCCGCACCGCGTCCCTCACGAACCCGACGCTCCTGACCCCGCGCGGCGAGTTGCGGCCCGTCCGCTCGATCAGGCTCAAGACCGCGGCGCGGTCCTCGTCGCGCCGGGCCTCGCAGGCGAGGATGAAGAGCGGGAAGAAGTGCTCGCAGCTGCGGCAGGTCACGACGGTGCCCGCGAAGACGGCGCGCGTGAGGGAGTCGAGGCTCGCGGGGGATTCGTGGGGGCTCTGGGTGGCGCGGGCGAGGTAGATGCGGGTCGCGAGGTGGTAGAGTTCGGTGCCGGCGGCGGCTTTGGGGGCGGTTGTGGGGTTGGAGAGGGCGGTGGGCGTGGTTTCTGCTAGTTGGGTCTCGTAGGTCTTGACGCGGTCGATGTAGGCCGGGTGATGGCTTTGGGGGTCTCGTGGGTCAAGGAGAGCGCGGCATATCTCGGACAGCAGGCTCAGGATACCAAAGGTGGGATTTGGGCAAGGCGGTGCCTCCGATAGACGAGTTAGTGCATACTTTAAATAATAGAAAGAGGTAGCAGACACACAGGTCGATGTTTGGTCAGGGGCGTATACTTCAAATCCATGCTCTCAGATTTCTCCGGGTCCGGTGCCTCCAGCACCAGCGACTTGTGACGCCAATGACGCACGGCGAAACGGGAGAGTGCTTCGTGCTAGTACACCCAGTCGAGCAGATAGCCAAAAGTGCTTTGGCGGCTAAGCTGCGATGCTCGGATCATGTCCATGGCGCCCCAGACGTGCCACAGCCACTCCCCTGAACTCTCCGACGGTAGCAGGATCTAGTTGTATAAGGTTATGGTTAAGCATGAAGCTTCGGAGTTACTGGTGGCTGAAAGAGAAGTTCTCGTGTCGGTGATAAACTCACCTCGAAACACCCTAGAAACATGGATGCAGCCACATGCTGGGCAGTGGGTTCGGCGGACATGAGTGCCTCATCTTTGACCGCGACAGACAGGTAGTGCAATGAGGATATCTTCAGCTGCACTGCTTGCTCCTGCAGCCCAAGGCGGTGGAGTGAGGAGAAGGCAAGCAGCGCATAAAATAATGCCAGCCCTGATGCTGACTTTTGTGCCAGAGCCAACCTGACCAGCGAGTCCCGGATCACCGGAGTAGTCGCGTCGAAAGACACAATGGCGCAGTACGCTGAGTCGTAGACTGTTCCAAGGTCAGTTATCCTTTCCTTGGATAGCAGTGTGACTTTAAGTACTTATGCAAGGGCCAACTTACAGTGACGAATGAGCTCTAAGTGGCTGGCCTGGTGTTTTGGGTGCTCCCACAAGTCTGAAAAACAAGGAGTAGAAGCATGAACTTGCTGAAATGCTTGCCCTCGGAGAGACAAGCGATGGTACTGCTCGATATCCTGCCAAGTAGTGTTGATGAAGAAGCGCTCGGCAGACCCCTTTAACCAGTGGTGCTTGGCAGACGGAACCACATCCTTTCCCACAATGGCGCGCTTCTTGTCGTTATCCCTGGGCCATGATAACCGCACTTCATAGCCTTGGCATGCTCTCTGAGATCGAGTGCGTCTCTCGCAGGTAGGCTGACGCCCGTCGCACTGGAGCTTTCGGGCTAGCGAGGGGCGGAGTTAGCACAATCTCCGGGGTACGGGCCTTTACGGCCTTTACGACCGCGGCCCATCAGCTCACCTTTGCAGGTCCAGCAACTCTTCCGGGCTTTCATTATGGGCGCGGGATCGTCTAGGAAATGGTAATGTGTCGTTGCGGGGGAAAGCACGAATGCGGTTGGCGGTTGGCGGTAAAGTAGCCCGCTTCCTGATCCTGACGGAAGTTGATGATTACCACGCGTCAGGCTAGTTGAGCTCGGGCAATACCCGGGGCCGAAGAGGTCGGGCAAAGTTGCCAGTGATGGGGCTGCTGACAAAACGAGACCGCAGCCTCTAGACTATTTCGAGTTAACGCATCAGCCAAAGGATATCTAGCCCCAAGACTTTTTTAGTAAGCATTTATTTGTCGTGGCCGTCTGACATGCAGGTGTCCATAGTTAACCGTTGTGAAGACCCACCAGAAGCAACTTTCTTCGAGACTAAAACCCCCTTTACGCACTGTAGGACACGCATAGGGGGCGCCCAATGATGTCCCTTCAAGAGTCGCAACGCGATTGACTGTGCTCATCGCACGCCGAGATGCAACACCACGCCGGCTACGAGAAAGACTCTCCATATATGATTCAGCAATTGATTAACAATCAATCGAAGAATATGCCGGCATGCTGAAGTGTTAGTGCGATGCGGGCACGAGTTGTGTATATAATGGCCAGTGTTCGGGTCCAGCATGGTGAAAAGGAGTTCATCACCACAGCATACGACAGACCAAGTCCCGCTCTCAAACACCTTCTATCTTGTATAGGTAATTTGCGTCTGTTGCCCACAATAGCACATCATCAACTTCCAACACAACCAACTACATCTCCAACATGCCTACGTACCTCATTACTCAAGCCACCGGCGGCCAAAGCGGCTGGGCCATCACCCACCTCCTCGCCGCCGGCGCCAAAGTCCACGCCGTCGTCCGCGACCTCAACGAGGAACTCCCCGCCATCCTTCGGCACCCCGGCGTCACCCTCTTCCAAGGCGAGAGCCGCAACTTCGACGACATCTACGCCGCGGCCCAGGGCTGCCAGGGCGTCTTCCTGAACACGGTCCCCTACCCGCCCGGCCTGGAGGCGCAGCAAGCCGAATCCGCCCTCGCGGCCTCCAAGAAGGCCGGCCTTGAGACCGTCGTCAGCTCCTCCACCATCGGCACCGAGATCGAGGCGGTGCGGGACTCGGACGCGACGAAGCAGATCCGCCTCGACGCGTACTACGCCTCCAAGCACTGCGTCGAGCAGCTCGTCCGCGCCGCGGGGTTCGCGTCCTACACCATCCTCCGGCCCGCCGTCATCCACTACGACCTCTGCACCGCGCGCCACCTCGAGAACTTCCCGCGCCTCGCCAGCCACGGCGAGCTCGACGATCTGCTAGCGCCCGGCAGCAAAGTGCCCTTCACCGACGCCAGCGACATCGGCAAGTACGTCGCCGCCGCCCTCCTGGCCGGGCCTTCTGAATCCAGCAAGTTCGCGAGCCAGGAGATCGATCTCTGCCACGAGCTGGCCGGCATCCTGAACCGGGTCAGCGGCAAGTCGGGCGTGAGGGCCGTCAAGCGCGCCTCGTACGCGGAGCTGCAGGGCATGGGCGCCGCCGTGTTCGGGCAGCTGTTTCACCTGCTGGCCAACGTCCACGACTTTGGCGACAAGGGCGCGGCGGCGGCCGAGGTGCAGGCGAGGTTCGGCATTCCGTTCACGTTGGTCGAGGGGGCTTTGGCGAGGGATAGGGAGCAGCTGATGGAGACTCTGGCGAACGTCGAGTAAGTTTTCTTTTGTTATCGTAGGAATTGCATGAGGAAACGCTTAGCTGCACAGGTTTAATGTGAGAACTCTTCAAGATGGGACGACTCCGTTTCTCACAAATGGGAAGTCAAAAACATAGTTGCTATCTAAACCTCACGCAGAAACTTGCTTAGCAGAGAGAATCTCTCCCCCCGAGCTCACTACCGTGACGCAGGCCCCTTAATAATAGACCATCCATCCGTCGCCTCTCCCCTCCTAATTGACCTGCTCGGGCCTCGGGTCGTGCCACCACATATAGTACGCGAAAACGTGGATAGGATCTAGAAAACTTGAGACTTCCGGCTTTGGAGTTAAGGCCAAGGATTTGCCTGTACTTCGTGATGGATCGACAAAACAAGGCCAAAAGTGGTCCGTCAATTGCACTCGCTACTCTCTAAAACGAAAAAGCAATATCGGCATAACGCCAGCAGCAGCGTCGACATGCCCACGCTTTAAGCAAACGTCCAAGGAGCCCCTGAGAATGGGCAAGTTGTCCTCATGTTTAGGCCTCCACGCGTCGCATCTCCATACCAGGAAGCTCCGTGATCCCTACGGCGCCACCGGCATTAGCAAGACGGGGATATCGCGATGGAAGAGGTAAAAGCGACAGGGGAAATCGGAGAGGGCAGGGCAACTTACATCCATCATGGTCCTCATCCACGAGCGGCTTGACCGAGCACTTCTTCCCCGCATCAATCGCCTGCGTCTTGAGCGAGCCGCAGCGGGCGCCCATGCAGCCGGCCGTGTCCATGGCCTTTTGCAGCGAGTCGTCCTTCCAGCCGAAGACGTAGTCGGCGTGCTGGCCGTAGCCCGTGTTGTCGCCCTGGCTGAAGTAGAACGGCTGCGACCCGTCCGCCGGCCACTCGGCCTTGTTGTTGAAGGCCGTCGTGTCCCAGACGACCTCGTACATGAGCTGCGGGATACGCACGGGGTGCGTCGAGGGACACGCGCCGCCCAGGCTCAGGAAGTTGGCGGGGCCCGAGGTCGGGTAGGCGACGTGGTCTTGGTGGTTGGGGCTGTCGAGGTTCTTGCCGTCCCAGCAGCTGGGGTGGTGCAGTGTCAGTACTTGTGTCTGTGGATGATTTTGAGGTAGATGGGCAGGCTTACGTGGGGAACAAGATGTTGGAGCGGATACCGCCTTTGCATGGCTGGGTGGGCAGGGCAGCGGTGTCGAGACTATTCAGGGTCACGTTAGCTTTTGAATCTTCTCACAAGGTTTGTTACCACTTACCGGCCATCGGCGCATGGGGCTGCGAAGTCACCACCAAAGTTGGGTCCCGTGTAGCAGCGGTAGCAGTTCTGCATCTTGTTGCTGCCGGCTGCAGTGCGCTTGTTCACGTCTCCGACAAGCATACGGAAACCCTAATATCGAGTCAAACCCAATTCGTCAGTTTAGCTGTCGTATTCCACGAGCCAAGACCTTCCTCTGCGTTTGGGTTCAACAGAGAGTTAGAAACAACTTACAGGCTTGAAAGCAGTGATCTGGCCGGGTGCGGCCGAGACGTAGTAGACGAGAACACCGCCACCAATCTTGGTGCTGTACTGGTCACCAAACTGCAGCCTACATTCCCCGACATGTAAGAGTCAGCATATACTGCGGCCGATATATTAAAAAACAGAAGAAATGCAAGAGACTTACGCCGCCCCAAGCTGCGGCACCCGCTTGTACGTCCCGTTCCGCGCCTTGAAGTACAAGTTGGCGGTCCAGTAGTTGCTAAAGTCCTCGGAGAAGGCGCAGGTGGTGCACGTGGCGGTGCCGGAGACGTCGCCGGTCGTCATGGACGCGTTGAAGCCGTTGCCGCCGACGATCTGGTGCACGTGCGGGCTCGGGATCGTGCCCGGGTTCACGAGCGGGTCCAGCCGGTCGATGACGACCTGCGCGCACCCGAACCGCAGCATCGTCGTGCGCTGGCCGCCGAACTGGCGCGCCTCGAGCTCGGCCGAGGGGGCGGCGTCGGCGAGGCCGGCTGCGAGGGCGAGGAGGGAGGTCCAATGCATCGTGGTTGATAGCCTAGAGGGAATGGTTTTCTATCCCAGCTGTAAGTGTATGCCTGTGGGTGAAGTTTCCCGGAAGCGGTTGACGAGAGCTGGTCTGGGTTTGCCGATCAACACGAGGGGGAATATGCACCAGGTTCTTGGGCTGGGTCCTGGGGGTTTTTAAACAAAGCACGAGGAGAAATGTTACTGCCCGTCATAGCGCCAGGCCCTCGATATAACATCTGCCGGGCTGCCACAGCATGCGGGCTGAATTGCCGGCACGTGGCGATTGAAGAGAAGGGCCGATGTACGCATTTATCCATATTAACTTACACTCAGCGCATCCGGGTCCCTGTTGGAGAAGGGGCCACACAACGACACTCGGAGATATGGAAACTGACAACGTGCAGCATCTGAGCCACGAATCTAAGCTTGTTTTCTTCATGCCGACGTTCTGGAAGCCAGCCGCCCCATATTCTCGCTGTGTCACCTTCCTATAAGTTGGATAGCGTAGATCTTACCTACTGCTTTCTACGCTTTTGAAGATTGAGAGGGCCAAGCAATAGCCTATCACAAAACTCTATCCTTGATGAGCGGCAGCTCATCTTCCACTCTCATCAAAATAAAATAGAATTGGATGATGAGCACTTCCTTGGTCAGCATCAGTACCCACGTAGTTGCCCCATCATGTGGCATTGCAGGTGTGCCTAAGATTACCTTGGCACTCACTAGATCGCAAGGAGGGCCTGAAAGTTGAAGTTGACTAGTTCACCTACGATATCTGCTGTCTTCTGAACACCTTACGCGGACAAGCAGGCCGCCCCAGAGACGCCATCGGCATGTCTCCATAACTCACCCGCTTACGCCTCGGAGATCTTAAAACCGCCGGGCGCCCTCGTTTGAAACACACCCGTGGGGTCATACTTCACCGCCGTCCTCATAACCGCCTCCGGATCCCGCAGCGTCCTTAGCGGCTCCTGCACCCGATCCGCATAGTTGAGATAAGTCCAGTCCACGAACCCGTCCACCTCCCGCGCAAACGCCTCGACCCCCTCCAAGACCTCCCGCGCCGCCGCCAGCCCTACACCGCAAACCTTCTCGTCCTCCTCGCCCCCGACGTTGACGGACAGCAGCAGCATGACGGCGTTGCGCCCCCGCAGCGCCCGGTCCAGCCTCATGACGTTGCCGCCGCGCTCGTCGCCGAGCCGGCCGTAGCAGTGCGGCAGGGACTGGAACAGGCACAGGGAGCTGAAGCGGCCCGTCTGGCTGGCGGCTTGCATCTTGGCCACGGCGGCGGCGTGCAGCGAGACGGCTTTGGACATGATGCGCTCGTCGTTGAGGAAGGTGGTGGTGTGCCAGTAGTTGCTGTGAGAACCCCCTGGTGTGAGCCGTCGTTTCATGCCCTGGGGGTTTGGGGGAGAGGGTTCAATGGGGAGTTGGTCACGACGAGTTTGCCAGGCGGAAGCATAGTGGGATAGATAAGAAACATAGGCTGACTTATTGCATTCCCATAGGCTGGTCCATCGACAGCGCAAAGCCGTGCAGGTTCGTCTGCTTCAAATCCCGGGCCATGGTCGGGATATCGCACAACTGCGTCAACTCCGGCGGGTTCTCGACTCCCTTGGTGTTGGCCAGGAACGTGGTAATGACGATATCTTTGAACCGGCTCGGCTCGTAGTTCCACAGCACAATGTACGAGCTGTCCGGGAACCGCTCCGAGTCGTCGGTGAACCCCTTCATCGCCGCGACATGGTCGGCGCTGCGCTCCGGCGTCGCCTCGCTCAGCAGCATGCCCGCCCAGAGTCCGTCGTTGGGTAGCGCGCGCACGTCAAACCGGGTGACGATGCCGAAGTTGCCCGCGCTCGCGCCCTTGAGCGCGCGAAACAGGTCCGCGTTCTCGTCCGCGTTGGCGTTGACGATGCGTCCGTCGGCGAGCACCACCTCGACGTTGACAAGCTGGTCGCCGCAGAAGCCGACGCGCGGGATGTACCAGGAGATGCCGCCGCCCGTCAGCAGACCCGCGACGCCGACGCCGCCGGACCGCCCGCCGGCGACAGCGATTCCGTGGGGTTCGAGGGACTTGTAGACGTCGCACCAGCGGGCGCCGGGCTGGATCGAGACAATGCGCTTCTCCTTGTCGACGGAGGTCTTGTTCATGTGGAGGCCGAGGTCGATGCAAATGCCGTCGTCGATGTTGCTGGCGCCCCACATGACGTGGCCGCCGCTGCGGATGGCGAAGCGGGCGTCGGGGTTCGCCAGGAGGGTTTGGAGGATCTGGGTCACCTGTCCCGTCGTCTTGGGGTGGATGAAGCAGAAGGGCTTCTTTTGGGCCGTGAGGGAGAAGTAGCTCGATACGCGCTGGTGGTATCGGGTCGAGCCGGCAGGGCTTAGGATCTCCTGGAGACCGTCCCTCACTAGTTCTGACACCACGGACTCGGACGCAACCCGCAGAGACATTTCC
The DNA here is from genome assembly GCF_038362705.1 of Apiospora aurea. Classification (NCBI taxonomy): domain Eukaryota; kingdom Fungi; phylum Ascomycota; class Sordariomycetes; order Amphisphaeriales; family Apiosporaceae; genus Apiospora; species Apiospora aurea. The sequence continues at coordinate 6,438,320 of NW_027117392.1, read as the reverse complement.
TCGATTGGTGCTCTAGCGGTAAATGGATGGTATAGGCTCAAAGTGTGACTCCCGGGACAGTGGTGTAATAGACAGGTGCAGTTCAGTTGGGTACGATTCAATGTTGTATTGGGGATTGGCAACTCATAGATGAACCAGGAAATGGAAAGGCCTCGGTCCTGCCCTATCCTGGCCTTGCCACCATGCATATGCAGCTGCATGCACATGGGGAGTAGGGCTATCCCTTGGCCGCGGAAAGCAACTCCGTCTCCTTGGCTATGAGCTGGTGCCCCCGCTTTCTTGGTCTCAATACCCGGTCTCGCATGATGTATGCGGCACAGCAATCTAGTTGGTTGCGAATTCTGCCGATCGATTAACTGGTGAAATGAGACTAACAACCAACAGCAGCCCTGCTACCCTGTCGCCAAACAGCATATCTGAAAAGGATGTAGTAATACTGCATCCACCCCCACTCACAACATCTGCCTTGTAACTCATGTTAATTCAAGCCTGTAGCCGTAACGGGAAGAAGTGGCCCTACTGGAAGGTAAGGGAGGATCTCCGGGTCCGGGGCTGGTCTTACCGCTATTTTACCACGCAGCGACCAGACTACCAAAGGGATGATGCGCTGGAGCATATGGAAAGATTTGTTGGGTGATACCTGGGATCAAAATCAAGATTCCATGCCTGGCCGAGGGATCTCGGAGAGATCCTGGGCTGCTGGTTTGCGATGAATGCTGCATTAGGTTATACACATCTTCTTGATCCTTTGGTGCGGCAACTATAAGCTTCTGCCTCTGCCTATTCCTTTCTTACGTTCACAGATGGTTTGATGTTTCGCCCTTTCGCAAAGTGGTCTTCAATCCCATCTTGATTTCCAGCCATAGCACTGTACCATCACTCTCTCTCTCTCTCCCTCTCCCCCCTTTTACCCGGGGTCGGCTGACACAAGCCAACGTAGTGTCGTCGAGGCTAACTTGATGATTATTTGCGCTACGCTCCCAAGTCTCTGGAAGTTCGTCCTTTACGTATCCCCTAAACTGCTGGGCATAAGCGGCGGCTCGGCCAATAGCAGAGGGGCTGCTCGGGAGCGGAGCGAAAACGCGGACGACTTGGTGACATTTGGCCGCTTAGAGAGGAAGCAGAAGAGGAAACGAGCCATCCGGCTCCCAGACACCTTGTACGGCTTGAATACGTTTAACGATGTTACGGTGCAGGCCGAGGGGAACAACTGCCGCTAAACGCACGCTGAGCCTGGTGGAAACTCTCATGGAGATGGGCAAAGCCAGAAGGGTATCCTGCAACCCAAGACCGCGAACGATCCCATGCGGAGGTAAAGAGAGCATATTCGGAAAGGCAGCTTGGATCAATCAACAGCTATCTATTTAACTTGTAACAGTCGTTATCCCCGAAGACGCATACTACTCTATCTCACTGTGCTCAGCTACACGCGCGGCCAATAAGTTGGGCAGTGGGCAATTCATGATACTGGTACACTCCAGACCGAATCAATTTCGCCATGGAATTGGCAAATCGGTTTCCCCAAAACATACGTTCTGGCCAGGAACGTTTCCATGTTTGCTTCGCTCGGTGTCATCGAGAGCCAATACGTGTCCCTCAGTCTCTTTGCATCTCTGGAAGCGGTTGCTTGCCCCTGAAGTCCTGTTTGGAGATGAGTCCACCCACAATGTTTTGTCTAGGCCCAAATTACTATAAATCAGACGAAAGTCGTCTTGGCCTGTTTCCTGTGTCTTTCTCCTTTCCACACCCCACACAATACGGAATACTCCATGATTGATTGTTATATATCTACGCAACGCGGACTCTTTTCATCGCAGTCCCTTCACCTACCGCCTACCCCCAAACACGCCCCAAGAAACAAGCCTCAATCGACTCAAGCAACATGACCCCACCAGTTTGGAACAACCGCGCCGTCTACTGGCACATATGCCGCGTTCTTAGCCCTGACGAGTTGGAGTGGTTCCACCACGCATGGAGATAAGATGCAACCCCTACTGGCTGCCCCCCCCTTCACTGACCCCCCTAAAATAGATGTAAAAATTAATAATAACAGCAATAGATAGGTTAATTAAGTAACACATACTGCATTTTAAGGTTTGTTTCGGCTCGTGCGCATTATAATAGAGTTACCCTTATCACTAGCTCGATTTGCATTAATTTCTACTACTTTACCGGCGCCTTTTTTCGGCTTTTTCTTTAGCCTTCCTTTTTTAACATCCTCTTAAACCTCCCTAATGTTTACTATATAAATAAAGCCCTTATTAAGGTCCTTATTAACCTTCCTTTTTTTTAAGCTTTTGTTTTTTTTAAATCTACCTCTAGACCGGCTTTTTCCTACTTTAATCGGCCGATTCGAGCCGTTAAATTATTAACACTTTTACCGAGCTTTTTCTATAGTAACCTTTTAATTAAATTACCGGTGGTAATCTTTATACTAAGTATCGCAGCCCTTAAATTTTTAACCTGCCGGCTATTTTTCGGCGTCTCGATCCTTCCAGCCTTCGGTTCAGTTAGCTGGCGCGTATCCTCGGCGGCGATAGCTTTATCGATAGCTCGCACCATATTAGTACGACGGAGCCTGTTATTTATCGGCTTATTAATATTAAGGGAATAAATACTAATTGTTACTTATCCACCAGCGATGACTTTAAAGGTAAAGGCTATTTTACGTGCTTTAGTTTAAGCTTAAAAGAAATCCCCTTTTTTAACGTAGCTATTATTAATAACGGCGTATATTAGGTCGAGCTCTCTTCGAAACCTCTTTTTTAAGACTTTAAAACAGTTAATATTTAAAGGCTAAAGTATATAAGAGCTGTGTAATAGTAAATAAAAGAGTTACACCTTAGCCTTTAACGCCGCTAATATAAAGTTATTATCGATATAACTTTTATATCTATTTAGAATTAGGAGCCTTTATTAATTAAAGTTATTAGGCTTAGTTAAAAGGATAAAAATCTTTTTTAGCTATTTTAAGGTTATAAGATTAAAAATCTATCCTTTTAATAACGCTTTAAAGGCTTAATCCTTATACTCGTAATTAATTTTATCCTCCTTTTAAGGGAACCATTATTACTAGACCGATTAGCTTTTAAATATAATTAAAAGCGGCAAGATATTATTAATAGTACTAATATATTTTAAAATAGTTATTTACTCGCGATTAGCCGAGTCGTTCTGTATTAAACTTTAATAGGCGGTAAAGCCGATTATTATAATACCCTTTTTTATCATTATCGTAATTCTTATTTTATCGGCGTTAAATTTAAATCGAAAGGGTATACTGTTAATAATAATACTATTAAGTTAATTAAAAAACCCTCGCATAGCCTCGTTTAATATATATGCGAGGCGCCGGAAATTTATCGCTTTGGCACGCACGGTCTTAAAGGCCGAATAACGTTTTAAAAAACGGTGCACTTATCGTTTACCGATAAAGTGATCGACCTTTTTTATAAAGAGAATGCGTTAAGCGTATATACGAAATAGCCGGTATATTAGTGCGTAGTTTAGGCTAGCTTAGAAAAGGGCTTATTTAATTAAAAAAGTCTTTTCGGCAGGGGTAAAGAATTAAAGGGCTTTATACTTCTTTTTTTCGAAGGTTAACCCCTGAGTCGGTTATAAAGGATACCCTTATTAACGTTATAGTCTTTAGCCGTACGGTTAATATTTCTACCGGCTAACACGGCCTGGACCGCCTGCGTAATACGAGCTTTTTTAGTTATATTGGTAGTGATAAAAAGAGGAAAAAAAGAGGAAAAGATTGATCTACTTTAATTAGGAAACGAGTAAGATTTAACCCCTTTATATACTATTGTTATTGCTCAGGGGCTCTAGAATCATCTGAAATCAGGAGGGGTCAATCAGAGGGGGGCAGCCAGTAGGGGTTGCATCTTACCAAGCGAGCCCAGATCCGACCTGGATGATCCGCATGAGTTACCAACGGCTGATAGCCCTGGGCCGCTACGATCTAGCACGAAAGGGCCTCGAGGAGGTCGACAGGTGGCGGTGGTGGAATGGCCCCATAAGTCAATTGTGACAGGTTCTACTCCGTAGATCAGCAGCCTTGTCGTTGAAAGGGAAGAATTAGCATATAGTCATGCTACCACTATAGAGCCTAATAGCCGCAGGTTTTAGCATACGAGTTCCTCGGCAAGCAATAGCACTAGTGGTTTAGTGGTAAAATCCATCGTTGCCATCGATGGGCCCCGCGTTCGATTCGCGGCTAGTGCAACACAAAAACTTTCTTCTTGCAGTTCTGCCGGGTATAATCATTCACAACATCTTGATTTTTATCCTTTTCTGAAGATGTTACTTTTTAATGTCTTGAGCGACAACCACCAGGATCTCCAGGTATTGCCAAGCGCACTACGTTGATGTAGTTGCAACAGTAGCTGAAAGCTTGTCCAAAGACCCGGCCAAGCCCGGGCAGCGGGCCGACGATAGCAGCAGCAAGCCCAGTTCGGCCTGTTCCCCGATCGCCCAAAGTTGGGGCCCTTCCCCAAGCTTCCAAGTCTGTTCGCTTTCCCCAGCGCGACGCACGATTGGGGAGCATCGGAGACTTGATCTCACGGCTCGTGCAATGGCAATACGGGGTAGCCATATCCATCTGCCAGACGCATCTTGGGCATTACCCTCTTGATTACGGAGTATATGGCAGTGCTCTGTTTTGCAGCATTGATCAGGGTTTCATTTCTTCAATACGTACATGCAGCTGTCACCAAGGCCCCTGGGAAAAAGCGACGCTGCAGCTCGCCCAGACGGGAAGCTGGGTGGCGTGCCTTGCTGGCGTGCCTTGCGGGCGTGCCTGGTTTTGATCGCCCTGCAACTCCGCAACGCTAGGGAGGGGGTTGCGGCACATAGCGCTATCGGGACTTGATTGACAGCGTCCGACAGATAATACGAGCCAGGAACCGAGATAATGGGATGGGCAAAGGCATATGAATATCGCATGATGCCGGCAACATGTTGTTTTTCTCATCTTGGCGGAGGAATTGGTTTCTTTCTTACCTTCGTTGCTACTATTGGGTCAATTCGTCGTCGCAACTCCCTTTTGACGAAAGCAATTGATCATACTGTCTTGTTACAACTATGGGCGACAGCACCCCCAGCAAAACCGGCGGGGTCGTCGACACGACCGCTTCGGTCGAGAAGCAACACATGAACGCCGACGAGCTGCGCTTGGCGCAGATGGGTAGGCCAACATGCCCATAAACACTTTTAACAACATCGCAAGCTTACACAGGAACCGCAGGCCACACCCAGGAGCTGAAGCGCCACTTCACCATCGTCTCCCTCATCGGCCTCGCCTCCACGACCACCATCTCCTGGACCGGCCTCGGCCTGGGCATCGTGACCGAGATCAACGCCGGCGGCCCCGGCGCCATCATCTACGGCTTCATCCTCGTCACGTTCCTGCAAATGTTCCTCGGCGCCTCCCTGGGCGAGTTCGTCTCGAGCTACCCGACCGAGGGCGGCATGTACCACTGGATCGCCGCCGTGGCGCCCAAGAAGATGATGGCCTTCCTCAGCTTCGTCACGGGCTGGTTCACCTGCTTCGGCTGTACGTATTTTGAACCCCTCCCCCTGAGAGCCCCGAGCGCAATGATTGATGTCTGGGCTAAACTTACACTTGCACTGCCTAGGGATCTTCACGACGGCCTCGACGAACCTGATCTACGCGCAGACCCTCGCGGCCCTCATCGCGCTCTACCACGCCGACCTGGAGCTGCAGACGTGGCAGACCTTCATCATCTACCAGGCCCTCAACCTGGCGACGGCCGGCGTCGTCATGTTCGGCAACCGCCTCATCCCGGCCCTGAACCGGTTCTCGCTCTTCTACCTGCAGCTCGGCTGGCTCGCCGTGCTCGTCACCGTCGTCGCCTGCGCGCCCACGCACCAGAGCCCCGAGTTCGTCTTCCGGACGTGGGTCAACAACACGGGCTGGGAGAACCAGGTCATCTGCTTCATTACGGGACTCGTGAATCCGCTTTACAGTTTGGGCGGACTGGACGGCGTCACGCACATCACCGAGGAGATGCCAAACGTAAGCATTTTCCTTCAATTGACCCTCTCCGACCCCTTTTCCATCCGCGTCCTGAGGCGGCGACACGAGAATTTGATGCTAACCCTACCAACAGCCCTCCCGCAACGCCCCCCCTCGCCATCGCCATCACCCTCACCATCGCCTTCTGCACCGGCCTCACCTACCTCATCGCCCTCATGTTCAGCGTCCAAGACTACGCCGCCCTCGCCTCGACCCCGACGGGCCTCCCCCTCGCCGAGCTCTTCCGCCAGGTGACCCAGTCCAGCGGCGGCGCCTTCGGCCTCACCTTCATCCTCTTCGTCGCCCTGGGCCCCTGCGTCGTCTCCTCGCAGCTGTCCACGAGCCGGGTCCTCTGGGCCTTTGCGCGCGACGACGCCGTGCCCTTTTCCCGGCTCATCGCCCGCGTCTCCCCGCGCTTCGGCGTCCCGCTCAACGCGCAGCTCGCCGTCGCGGCCTGCGTCGCCGCGCTCGGCTGCCTGTACCTCGGCAGCACCACGGCCTTCAACAGCATGCTCGGCGCCGCCGTCACCATCAACAACGTGGCCTACCTGATCCCCATCGGCACCAACATGCTGACGGGGCGGCGGCACATGCACCGGGGCCACTTCCACATGGGCGACTTCTGGGGCTGGGTCGTCAACGGGGTCACCGTCGGCTGGCTGCTGTTCGCCATCGTCTTCTTCAGCTTTCCGTACTCCATGCCCGTCGCGGCGGAGAGCATGAACTATACCTGCGTCGTAGTCGGGGCGCTGCCGTTTGTCATTCTGGTCTGGTGGTTCGTCGCGAGGGGGGATTACAAGAGGAAGATCTCGACGCATAAGGAGCACTGAGTGAAGGGATTGGAACGTAGACTAGCGAACCATTCAATTTCCTCTCGGTATTATATATTTGATAGATGGTGGTATCCTTTACTTAGCGGCCCCTCTCGCAATGATCCCCCATCATTCGGATATGCAACTTGTTATAACCAACCTCTGCGAATCTTGAAGTGAAAGAATCCCAAAGTGACAAGATCCACATACACTGGGCCAACTCCAAACACCATGCGCCCGTAGACCATCCATCAAAACGCACACACAGTAAACACACACCCACTCATTACGACGTTCTGCTTTCTCCGCGATCCTCTCTCTTCACCATCCCAGCCAGCCCTCCCTCCCGCATCCCACGTCGTACGACCCTCAACCGGAACCAGTTCGCCCACTTTCTATCTATTCCTTCTGGATGCAGAACAAGCTTTTCAAAAGCCCGGAGTCTAGATGGTGGGTGGGGGTCCCATCTTCCGTCGGCTCCATGACCCCCAGTCAAACAACCCCCCCCACGGCCCCCCAGTCCGGCGATATTGGCCGGCACGGACAAGCCCGGCGAAGCTTCGCATACATACTCCATACTCCCCCGTCCATTCCAGCGCGCAGCAGCCTTGGCCGGGTATCGCTTCTCCAAAGCCAATAAGTACCCCGGTCCGTATGGCAGGCTGGGGTCGCTATGTGCATTTGCGACAACCCACCATCGGCCGTCTGCCATGACCGAGATGAGTGCTCCATACGGGCCGGGCCTCCCACCTACCTAGCGGTCGACCTTCCGGCCACGAAACCGGAAAAATGCACTACTTAATCACGCAGTGTCATTATGCAAAGACCCAGTCCTTTATCAATCGTGAAATCGTATAGACCTTGCTCGTTACCGAAACCTAACGTTTCTTCATACATCGTCATCAACGCCCCATTTCCCAAGAAGGGCAGCCGTCAGCATTCAAGTTCGTGAAAACCCTGAACCCCAACCCTATCAAGAGGCATAGCACCCCGCAACGATGCGCCGGTCGCCTCATGGTACATTTGCGAATATATAGTCGGCAAGGCCCTCCCCTTCATCACCATCAGCCAAAACACCACAACTACTTTAACCAAGATCCTCTCGAACACTGAGCTAACAGCAAAGCCTCTCGCCACTCTTTCGTGGAAGCAGCTCCCACCTTCTCGTGTGCTGAACGTGCGTACCCCAGAAGCACACCACGTTATTGAGCACACCACTCGGACAAAAGCCGATGCACCGACACTGGCCCAAATGGTATGTCGGTATATGTCTTCTCAGAACCAACTCACATCCTGTACAGTAGGAAGTCCTCTCCCGGAAGAGGCGGATGCCCGAGATTGTGGCGTACGCGCTGAGCTGGATACCAAGACTCACGGCAGCATCCATCTTTGGCTCAGGAGCGTGGACCATCAAGGAACAGATCGCCTCAAGAAATTACCGGTCGCGCCTGACGCGAGTCAAGACAATGGTGTGCGCCATGATGCGAACCAATGCTCCAATTGCTCATCGGACGCGACGTTGACCATGTGCTCAATATGGCGCTGACTGCCGGGGTGCAGACGCGCTCAACAAGGACGCGGGCCCGAGTTGAGGGTCCAGATCTTTCCTCGAGTCAGAGCCCAACCGTAGTCCTACTGGTGCATTCATCGCAGTTGGCCCAACATCAGAGGCCTCGACAAGGCCACGTTGGGTAAGCAGAGGGACATCAGCAGCTAGGAACTGCCCAGTCGACCACGGAATACACCCCTGGTCATGCTGCCCCAGGCGCCGACCTCCGACTCAGTAATGGCCATGGCGCCAGAGACGAAGAAGCGTTGCTAGCTGAGTTACGCCGCTGCCCCAAGTGGGCACGACTTTCCTTCAAACCAACATCGTAACAGCAACCCGCATCCCATCCGTATGCAGTTAATTACCTACCATGAAAATGCGAAGCCCATATCCCCGTCTTGGTCTGTTCACTGCAACGCCCCCTGCAACCCCGTCCCCAACGGCCAGCCCGGATACGTCACCTGCTGCAAGCTGGCCTGGTCAAAGATCTGCCACGAGTAGTCGAACGAGGGGCTGCCCGACGCCGCCAGCATGGCCGGGTCGCGCAGCGCTGTCGGGCTCGGCGTCTGGACCGTCTCGAGGCTCTGCTCCAGCTTCGTGACGAGCCGGTCGCGGAGGCTCGGGCGGGGCTCGTGGGTGCGGCGGAGCATTTCCAGGTGGATGCGGATATTCCTCAAGTCTGTTACGTGCCGGCGTGTCGGTAAGCATTCAGCGTCAATTCTACGTTTGTTTCCATTGGTATGGGGATGCGATAGAATAAAAGGTAGGTAGATAGCCTTACCATCCAACTCCCCCGCCCCGCCCTCGACCGCCTGCAGCACAATCAGCGCCGCCCAAGTGATCATGACGAAGTCCCAGTTGGACCAGATGGACTTGTCGTTCAGGTGCAGCCGCAGCGTCGCGCGCGCCGACAGCAGCAGCTCGAACTGCTCGTTGGGCGTGATGCTGTTCGAGTACAGGTTGCACCCGCGCGCCGGGTGGTAGATGGACAGCACCACGAGCCGGTGCAGCACGTACTGCCGGAAGACCAGGGTCCGGTCCTGCTCCGACATGGCCGCCGCTGTCGCCGCCACCGAGGAGGAGGATTCATGGGTGCTGCCGCCGGAGCCGTTGTTGTTGATATTGTTGTTGCTGCTGAAGTCGACCAGCCACTCGTCCAGCTGGCGCGCCCAGTCCCGGATCACCGCGGCATCCACCGCGCTAAACGGGCACGCCGCGCTGATCGTCGCCTCGGGCGGATTCTCGCCCGTAAAGCAGGACCAGATAGTCGGCAGCCCGCGCCCCGTGAAGTGCGCGAGCCCCGTGTGCATCATGCGCGAGAGGCGGTAGAGCTGATCCCGGGGCGACATCCGGAGCGTCGGCAGGGGCGCCTCGATCGGGATGATGGGACAGGACAGATGCAGCGACGCGTGCTCGAGGTCGACGATCTGGCAGCCGCTGAAGAGGCGGCGCCACTCCCGCGACCGCTCGTCCACGTGGGGCGGGCAGTGCTCCAGGATCAGGCGGTACGCGACCGAGATCCAGATGCCCGTCTCGCGCACGTAGGCCTCGGTCATGAGGCCCGCCAGGATGATGCCCAGCACGGTTTGAAAAGCCCACTCCTCGGCTTCGTCGGAGCGGTCCGGCGGCCGCCCGATCTCGCTGTTGGGGATGCTGAGCTGCGCGATGGCGTTGCACAGGACCGCAAAGTAGTGGGGTGCCAGCTCCGCCACCTCGGGCGTCCCGCGCGCGCTCGAGCAGTACAGAATCGACGCGAGCAGGACGGGCCGCGGCGACGAGAAGGTCTGCTTGCTGGGAAGGAAGTGCAGACACGGCATCGTCTCGTGGAACCGCAGCCAGAGCTGCTTGATCATGTTCCTCTGCCAGATGATGCCACCGCCAATTGACGGCGGGCAGACCTTTTCCAACGCCGCAGCGGCCATCCATAGCGCACTCAGCGCGTGATCTTCGGGCGTCTCTAGCTCATCCTCTTCCATCTGCCCGCTCGACGAGGCCGGCTCCAAGCAGCTGTCTTCGGGCGCGCTGAAGCCCAGGTAGTCCTCAATCATCTTGAGCCGGCGCATGAGCGTCTTGTTGACCTCCGCCTGGGACGGATCCAGGACGCCCAGATTGATGGGGAGCCCGGCGGCGTTGGCCCGGGGCACGAATATGCAGGGGACGCCGGACCGGTGACATCGCCGACAGGTGCTCCCGTTGTCTATGCGGCACTTCATCTTCTGTCTCCGACAATTGACTGTTGGGAACGCTTGATGATGAGCACACACACACAGCACGTGACATAAGACGCATCAGATCAGGGGAACAGGGAGGGCTAGGTTTACTGACTGCATGCCTTGCGGGCTTTCGGCTCGGTAGACTCCTCCGACCGCGACTCCTCCGCATAACTGCTCGGCCCGGGATGTACACTGCCCGGAGACATGTTGTTCGTCATCTTGGAGCCGGGGCCCGGTGCGCAATGCCGAAGATGATGACAGCGACGGCAGTCTAGGCGTGAGATGTGAAAGGCTGCCCCACGTGGGAGGATAGGTGGCAGGCAGATGTCCGACTCAGCAGAGTTCAGGTATTGACGTAGCACAGTTCGGACGAAGACCCCACTGACGATGGCAATGGGTGTTGGATTCCATGTGCTCACAGTAAAGGCCGTTGTATTGAAGGTGTTGACTGAGTGGGATCAGGTCCGAGATTGCTGACCGAAGTCAAATGCGGACTGCATTGTCGCACACATACAGCCTGGCCCAAGAGTCAGGCGAGGACCCCATGAGCGCTTCCCATCCGACTCCGACAGGCGGCGGGCGTGCTTACAGGGGTGCGTGATAGTGGCTGGCGACCTACCCCCTGGGGTAACGGGTGGTGGGGTTGTCGCTATCGGACCGGTGGAGTCGGTTACCACAATTGTGTGCAGATTATCGTGCGTCTTCCTGGCAAATGCAGTCCGTTTATATTTCGTTTACGTACGAGCCGTGCCAGGATGCTAGCCCGCTGCATTGTGAGTCGAGGGGACGGGGGTTCTCGACCATCCGGGCATTGTCGGTTAAATCGCCGGGTATGGTCAGCGTATGGGGTGCAGACTCGCCAACAGTGAAAGCAACTCCACCTACCCGGTCGGATGCTGAAGAAAATCAGCGAAACACCGGGCATTGCAGAATACCTGCGGATCAGCATAGATGTTTGCTAGCTTTTGCAGATTGCTTTTTACCATGTCGGGTTCTTTTCATATATCCCATGAAGTCGTTGGGGGCTCATGTATCGTCGTTTTATCTGTTCATTCTTCGGGGCAGTTGGTCGTCGCGCCCTTTCCTTTTCCGTGCAGATCGAACGCTAGACAGCTTAGGACACTTCGAGTGTGATGTCGCCCAGCAATGCCAGGTCTCCATTAGGCTTGCTTATCCGGGCGGAACAGATTGCCCGAGAGTTCGACTTTGGTAGCCATGATGCGCGCAAGGTGACGGCGCACTTCGTGGAGCACATGAGTAAGTCGCCGTTGGACCCGGCTTGTTGGAGGGTTCGTTGCTTACAAACGAGCGATTCGATAGGAAATGCATTGGGGCATGAAAACAGCCTCAGCCAAATCCCATCGTACGTAAGGGCGATTCCGACCGGACGGGAAAGGGGTGTCTTTCTGGCCGTCGATCTGGGAGGAACCAATTGCCGAGTTTGCTCCGTCGAATTGCACGGCGATGGCACCTACTCGCTCGTGCAGACGAAATACCCGATCCCTCGCCCGCTCACGGTCAACCCAAGCTACAAGCCGCTCTTCCGCTTCATCGCAGAGAAGATCCGAGATTTCTTGGAGGGACACCCAGAGGCCGACATACACAATGGGGATTCTAGTGCAGATTTGCCCCATCCGCGGCGGGAAGACTTTCGAAAGTTGGGCTTCACCTTCAGCTTCACCTACGAGCAGCATTCGTTGGCCAAAGGCAGCGTGATGCTCTGGGACAAGGGATGGGACATACCCGAGGCAATTGGCCGTGATCCCTGCGAAATGCTGCAGGAGGGCTTGGACGAGCTCGAGGTTCCCGTCCTCGTGGTCGCCCTGGCCAACGACAGCGTGGGCACTTTGCTCACTCGGGCCTACGCGTCCTCTCAAGACAGGACCTCGGCCAGCAAAATGACGACCATAGGGGCCATTTTCGGCACGGGCTCCAACGCCGCCTACGTGGAGAGGCTCGAGAACGTCAAGAGGCTGCACGGCCGTGCCGATTTCCAGACCCGCCAACCGCAAGACGTGATGGTCATCAACACGGAATGGGGCTGCTTCGGCGACGGCCAGGACGGCTTGCTGCCGTCCACAGAATACGACGACCTCCTCGACGCGGCTTCGCCCCATCCGCGGCAAGAGATGACGGAGAAACGGATATCGGGGCTGTATCTGGGAGAGCTGCTGAGGCTGATCGTCGTGCGCTTGGCCGACGAAAAGCTGTTTAGCATGACACTAGACCCCGCATCGCCGGTGTTTCGGAGAGACGGGATCGAGAGCTCTCTGTTGTCGGACATTGCGGGTGATGGCAGCGACGACCACTCTCAATCCATTGCGCACATAGCCGAAGCCCTCAGAGCGGACAATGTTTCGGCGGACGATGCCCGTGCAATCCAGGTGATCTCAAAAGCCATTGCGCGCCGGGCTGCTCGCCTGGCAGGTGTGGCACTTGCCGCCATCATTGTGCAGTGCAATCAAAAGCGGCCAAGTCACTCGCCTTCGGCAGCGTCATCTCTTCTTTCGAAGACAGACAAAGTCAGGGTCGAGCAAAAGTTGATAAAGGCGAAGGCGCCAAGCTCAAGCCCAAGCAGTAGAGGCTGCAGTAGTGGGTTTGGGGCCATGTGCCGACGCTTCAGGGCGTTTGTCTACGGGGTAGTGCGGAGTTTAGGCCTGGGGTGGCTTCTGAGACCCGCCATGGCCGCTAAGAAGAAGTCTGGAGCCCCTGCAGTCGTAACGCCTGAAGAGCCAATCAGTCCAGCAATAACAACAACACCACTGGCAGACGAAGAGGAAGACGGCATTGTCGAGGTAGGAGTGGACGGCTCTCTGATCGAGTTCTATCCTACATTCGAGCAAAACATGCGCGAAGCAGTGCGAGATGTGCTGGGACCCCGGCACGAAAAGCGCCTGCGAATTGGGATGGCCAAGGACGGGTCCGGGGTCGGGGCAGCTCTGGTTGCACTGGCCGCCACTATGCAAAACAAAACAGCTTGATCAGTTCCAAACATCGAAGGTTAACTCAAATGGCCAGTCAATTCAATCAGCTAGAGTACCGTATTCCGTGCCACCTGCATCTACCTACTAATAATACACGTCTATCTCAAAGCCGCCTCTAGATACGGTTCTTTATCACAAGTATCTCTGACATGCCTCATCATATAGAGCCAGGGTCTGTCGTTCCTTGTCCTCCATCCCCTCCCGCAGGATCTTGATCTGCTTCTTGATCTCGACCCATAAAACCAGGTCCTCCAACTCGTCGTCGTCGCCGTCTCTGCCCTTTCCGTCGCTGCTGCCTACAACACCAACCCAGTCGTCCTCGAGCTCCTGGGTAGTAGTAGCCATGACCCCATCTCCACCGTTAGACAACGAGGGCGGCGCTCGCTTCTCCTTCTTCCCCTTCTGTGCAATCGCCAGCAGCGCCGCCACGAACGCCTCCTGAATGTACGCGAAGCTGAACTTGTCCGTGATCCCCGCAATCGCCCCGCACAGCCGATCCGGGAACTCAATCTCCTCATTATCCTTCAGCTTGCCCTGCCAGAACTTGCAGTACGCGACGCGCTGCGCCCGGTCCGGGTCCGGGAAGTGGTACTTCCTATCAAAACGCGAGGGCCGCTTCGCGATGCCCGGGTCCAGGCGGTCGAGGTGGTTGGTGCTGCCGACCATGAAGATGCCGTCGTTGTTCTTGAGGCCGTCGACCTCGTTCAGGAAGTAGCTCCGCACGCCGTCGCCGATGAGCGAGTCCAGGTCTTCGAAGACGAGGTAGCAGGGCGCGAACTCGCGGGCTTTGCCGAAGATCTGTTTGATGGAGTATTCGGGGCCGGCGTACTGTTATTCGTGAGAGATCACGTCAGCGGTTTGTATTTTTTTAAGTGTTGAATTACTCATTAGGAACTGACACCCACTTACAGAAGCTAGTGACCGCACGTAGAGAGTAGGCACGGGAACTTCCATGTCGTACAGCATGTGCATAGTCGCCTTGATCGAAACAGTCTTGCCATTACCAGGCGGACCGTGGTAGATGATGCCGCGCTTCCAAGGGACTTGGAGCTTGGCATAGGTGTCGCGACTCTCAAAGAAGGAGACGTGGTCGTCGATGAGCGCCTGCTTCATGTCGGCATCCAGAATCACCTGGTCCCATGACGCCTTCTGGATGCTCGCGTACAGCTCCCGGTTCTTCCGCCACGTGCCCTGGTCGTACACCCAGATCTCCTCGTGCAGGTCGGAGCCCCATCTTCCCGCCTCGAGCAGCAGCTGCTGCGCCTTCTCCCTGCTCGGCGTCAGGATGTAGTAGTTGCGCACGGTCGGGTACGCCGACACGCCGTCGCGGCCGTCGATCAGGTAGACCAGGAAGTCCTGGCCGCGCCATTTGTACAGATACTTGCCGAACAGGACCTGCTCGCCGAGGCCACCCAGAGCACCATCGAGGCGGCGCGCGGGCGGCAGGTAAATGTCCCACTGCAGGGACGACGGCAGCTTCTTGTCGCCGCGGCCGGCATCCTCTTCAATGGGCTCATAGCTCGCGAAGCCGGCACTGGCGTAGGCTAGGAGCTCGCAGCTGTAGGCGGGGGTGACGACGAGCTCGAGGTTGGGGTAGTTCTCCCTCAGGGATCTGGAGATGAAGGCGTCGGTGTTGACCCGCGGCGCATTGGTGTGCTCGAAGAACTCTTTGGTCGTGCTGTCACCTGGTGAAGGGTGAGCTGCGGGTGATGCTACTGCTGCTCTCCTGGGCGCCATCGTAGCAATCGCAGCGGAATCAATCAATCGCGAGCGTGGATTTCAGGATGGGAATTCTGAATAGAACAATTCCCAGATGTTGAAAGAAACGGACTCTGTTGCCTAACAGGTCCCCATGTTTTCCCCAGTACGCCCAGCCGTCAGCGAGTGCGGGGGTCAGCAAGCGAGTGCTGCGCCACCAATCCTTACGCCCTGTTGTACCACGAATGGGGCCGCGACCAGCACTGGTCTGGTACGACGTTGGGCGATTGGTTGGCTACTTAGCAAGAGGCAGCTCACTACATCAATTGATTGGACCTCACACAGCTTGATGCGCAGCAGGACTTGAACCGCGATGCCTTCCAACGAACCGGGATGGCTGGCATTGATAGATAAATAATCAAATGGTAGACGGCAATTGATCTGGTGAGTGTGCCCCAGTGCGTGACAAATGGGCAGGCAGTTCCATTAGTTCCTATCCCCGACATTATCAAGTCCGGTGTTCCAGAAGGATGCCCGTTGCAGGAGGCCGCCTCTGGACACAAGTGTAAGTGGGAAAGGCACACACACACACAGCGTGCATGTATCTACCTACAGAGGGCATTTCACGGGAGCTGTTGCCTCGGGTCAAAAGGGAGAAAAAAATGTTGGTGGCCAAGGAGGGACCTAAGCAGTTGAACACACCTGCCGTTCGAGATGGTGGTAAGACTTCGGAGGACCCTAAGAAAGCACCATTGGGGATGTGAACCACGCACTTAATAACCACTTGACCACCGTTGACAAAACTGCCTGCTATTGGGGATTGTTGGCCTGCCCTCTCCTACCCTACGCAACAACACACAACTGTTGTCCCCCACCTTCCCTTGTGGTTGGACCAGCTGCCACTGGTAGCGAGGCGAGATGGAGTAGGCAGGCACCTACATATAGTACCTACTTTCGGAAGCTTGGCATCAACTACGTCGCCAGATGAAGAGTAGTAACCATTCATTACGTTGGAAAGCTCCTTCGGCATGTTACTGGATATCAATGCTTGAAGTTGGGGAAGTACGTAGGCAAGCAGGTAGCTGTCTGGTTGAGATGAGCTGCGCACCTTGGTCTGAAGACGGGCAACGCCATTCTACATGGCGGTCGACTTGAAGCAAGTGCTCAATTCTACGGACAGGAAGTGCGTATCCAGTAGTTATGTTCTATATCAGTGATTACGGGCAGGAAGGTAGCTCTCTCCACGTAGTGTGTGCACTTGCACCCAGAAGAAGACCTATGTATGCACTGCATATGGTACAAACCCGTCATAGATGTTGCGAGATTTCCGGAGGTGCTTCAACGCGAGCAGGTGCCGTTGGTCGCATCAATTGCCCAGGCTACAAATCGACTTCGCACTTGCAGTGGACCTACTGTTTCGAGCTTTGGAGCACATGCTCTATGTCGTTGCTACCGCGCTTGAACAAGGACACGGCGCTTCTAGACCATCATCCAACGCAGCACTTGCAGCGACACTTCTCGATGCCAGCAAGAGCAGGGGCGGACATTGTGCCATCATGATGAAGATGAAGGCACTCGCCAGCGCCAAATGAACGAGCAGACTGGGTCTGAAAACGTATAAATGCCCGCCTCTCTTCTGCCTTCAACCTGCTTCTTCTCCCAACTCTTCCAGGCTTCATCCACAACACCACTGCTTGATCACCACCATCCATTTCCCATGCTCTCCATCTCTTCCCCTCTCTTCTGCCTTCTGTCTTCTGTCTCAACTCTTCCACGCTCTGTCATTCCTTTCGCCATGGCTTTCCGCGACTTGCTCAAGTCCAACAGCGTCGCACACTACTCCCATCACTTGCCCATGCCTCACCTCAGTCCATGTCTCTCTCAGGTCCATGTCACTTGACACAGCTCTTTCCTTGTCCTCAAACTATTGAGGACAACCATCACGAACCCGCCCTGGCTTCGCCGGCACACCGTGCTTTCGTCGTTCCTCCCGTTCCCTCTCCCACTCTTCGCCTACCCCTTCCGCGATCTCAGTCGAGCTGGGTCTGTCCTCATCGATCCGCCTTTCGACGTGCCTCGACTCTTGGACCAGAACCTCGCTTGCTTCGTCATCATCGATCGCTTGTCACGTTGGCACCGGACCTTCCTGCTGGCTCTCGAGACGACACTGTCGTTCGTTCCATACAGGGGGGGTGATGATGAAAAAAAAATCGCTGGCACTGTGATTTATCATGAGGAAAAGCAGGGATTAGTATCCTCCAATCTGGGCCCACAGGGGTGGTCAGCAGTAGGGCGCTGACCCCCACAAGTTTTGATCTCTAGGAACCTCAGTCCGAATCTTTGCGACGCATCGATTGACGAGAGGCGACACTTGGCCTTGGGTGGCCTTGGTGGTTGGTTCAGGTCATCATCGGCTTGGCTAGCTGTGTTTCGATATTGGGGCAGGCAAGGTGGTGTCACTGTAGTGTTGCCATGGTTAGTTCGGGGGAATGAATATTGTTGCTGTTCGTGTATGTAGTTGTTCAAGATGAAATGAAACGAGCTTGGCCAACCTTTGCCGTCCCAGCCACTTCGTGATGAATGGCATTCCCTCTCGGTCCCTCATCGGAGCGCTTTGTGATGCAACTCCTCCCAATGTTACGACGTATCTGATGCAACCAACGACTATTATGGTTGAAGAATAATCAGAAGATGCGGGCACGTCGGGTGCGGAAGAAATAAATAGATGTTTGATGTCAAGCGTTTTCGAGGAGGACTGATGGGTGGGGGGCTGGAACCATGGGTTGATGGAAGGTTGATGGCGGTCTTGCGCTGGTTTTAAGGTCACTGCAGCGGGACCAGGCAGCACTTGTGGCCATGCACTCAGTGCCTGTTGCAAGGTAATTAATTCGTCCACTGGGCAATTTGAGCTACCGAGCTCCAGCAAGGTACGTCACACCTTCACCACCTTCATCAGGATAATTGGGAAATTTTACTGTGCATGGTTGATCACTTGTAGACACGAAGAGTCAAAAATGATTGCAGACCTGAGGATGAAAATAGAAATTGAAAAGCTGAAAAGGATTGAATTGATACTCTAGAAATAAATGAAACAAAGACCATCTCTCTCTCTCTCTTCCACCACTCTTTCTATTAATCCCCTCCCCTCTCGCGATTCCCAATGCAGTTACGTCTCTTTCTATGTATATCCAGCAAGAGCCCTGTAAATATGCAACCCCCCAATTAAACTTCCCTTCAATGCCAGACAAAGGAAAAATGATTGAGAAAATCAGGTACAGGAACACTGTTGCGAAGCTCTTTTGTATCCTCCTCGAGTACTCTGTACAATTAGAAAGCCACCAAATCAGGATGGAAGGGGGCAGCGACAGGAGCTGGGTTGTGATGCCCTGGAGCGCAGAAACTGTGGCGCTGCTTCAGAAAAAGCCCCTTTTCGCTGCCCGCCACCCTTTTTTTTCAATCAAAGACCAAGGACGACGGTTGTTGTTTAGACACCATGAGAAGGAGTGAAATGGATGTCAAGAGGCGCTTAGAGCGACAGAGTGGGCACGGCGACGTTGCCGGCGGAGATGGTGGACAGGTTGAAGCCCGAGACGGTGATGGCCGTGGGCAGGGTGACGGTCTGGCCGGCGACGGTGATGGCCTGGCCGGCGGTGAAGGTCTGGCCGGAGACCATGGCGAACATGGCGGCGAAGGCAGCGATCATGTTGAAGCTCTGCATTTTGAAGGTGGTGGAGTGGATTCCGAAGAACGATGTAGTAGTGATTGTTGGTAGTGATGGGTAGAGTAAAGACTCTGAAAGTTGTTGTTGTTGGTGGTGGCGGCGGTGGTGAGTGAAGATGAGAGTGTTGTAGT
Source organism: Apiospora aurea (assembly GCF_038362705.1). Taxonomy (NCBI): domain Eukaryota; kingdom Fungi; phylum Ascomycota; class Sordariomycetes; order Amphisphaeriales; family Apiosporaceae; genus Apiospora; species Apiospora aurea. The sequence continues at coordinate 6,419,169 of NW_027117392.1, read as the reverse complement.
AGTTGTTGTTGAGAGTGTTGAAGATGTTGTAGAAGGCTGAAGATGCTGATGCTGATGATGATGATGATGAGAAGAAGTTGTTCTCTATCCGGGAAACGGCCCTATACTTATACAGAATTGCCTCGCACCCAATCGTACTCGATCCCCTACAAAATCGTGGAGGCTGGCGTAACACATCGCCGCAAGTAGCCGTGAGGATGCTCGGTCCGCATGTGAAGTTGCAAAGAGGCGGTTGCTGTCCGCGCCTGGTTGTTACGCACCATCGTAACCCTGACAAATCTAGAACAGGCCAAAGAAGAAGGGTGGAAGGAATGTCCGTCCAGCTTACGGGCACTGCTGTCACGGATCTCCCGTTCGCACTAGGCAGATAAGCTTACTGACATTAGGTGTTCTCCTCCCAGCAACGGCGCTCAGGGGCTAGCTCGTCTGGAGCTAATTAGTGGTGCGTTTGTCGGCCCTCCGGGACACTAGCGCCAAGCATCGTGGCGTGCCAACCACCCATTGCCCCTTTTCCCACTTGGGAATTCGAAACGGCGCACGTGCAGTCCACAGACGCCGCCTGCACAAACAATAGATACCCTCTCATCTTCTGAGGCTTCGCCCTGGCCTTGGCTCATACCGTTGGGGTCCAAGGCGGCAAAAACAAAACCCTATGGGATTTGGCGAATCCGCATATCCGACAGCTAGGTCCTTACGCATTGTGGTCAGGCGTGCTTTGGAGGTCGACCTTGAGAGCCCAGGGCCGAACTCATTACCACCACCACCACACTAACATCTTCGTCCTCGGCCCTTCTCGAGGGAAGGTTCACAGGTCTACTTACTCATCTCCAAGATTCAAGATCCAAAATAGCAACAAGAAACTTCTGTCTCTCAGCCCAATTTCTATTTCAGGGCGATTTTCTCATCATCATTTTTTCCTGCATCCTCTACCGACCGTTCGTCCCGTGAAGTAAGGAACCTTCTGTCGAACCTTGCCCACGAAGACCTCATTTAAGCCACGCTTCATCGACGATTCGTTCAATCCTTGAGGATCCTTTCAATAGTGAGCATCCATTGGGTACGCGTCAGAACTTCGCCTCTGATACCATGCCAGGCCGAATGTCTCCCGCGGTCCCCTCGATTATAGAATATCAAGCTAACAGATCTCAAAGTTCCGAACCATGACAAACCTCGACAGTCAAGGATCCAGTGAGATTATCAACCCCCGCCGACAATAGTGAGGTATATTCTGACAAACACTTGATGTTGGCCCGACATATAACAGTTGATCATAGTACCCCTCTCTCCTCCCTCCAGCACATAGACACTCTGGCAGTTAGTTCACTTCCCCTTCCCCCAACCTCGCCGCCGCCGGCGCAAAATCCCGCAAAAACGTCCACCTCGCCTTGTCGGCCCACCCCTTAGCCTTCCACCCGTTCGCCGGCGCGGGAAACGTCTCCACCACCCCGTGCAGCGTCGCGTCGTGCGCGAACACGAAGAACACGTTGGCCATCGCGTCCGGCACCTGCGCCTCCCGGATCGAGCGCATCGCCACCCCGATGTCCTCGCTGAAGCCGCCCGGGTCCACAAACGGCTCGTCGCGCGCCCGCCGCCCGCGGCTCGCGTTCAGCGCGCCGAAGAGCGCGGCGCCCGGGCAGACGCCTCCCAGGGACGCGGGGACGCGGTAGTGCGCCTCGGTCAGGGGGTCCGGCAGGGGCTGGTGCGGCGAGGGCCGCAGCTCGCCGCCGTGGTGGCAGATGTCGCCCCCCATCAGGATGAAGGTGTCCTCTTCTCCATCCGTGGCACCGTGCGTGGTACGCGCCAGCGCCGACAGGTGGCCCTGCGTGTGGCCGGGCGTGTCGAGCAGGTAGAAGGAGCCGTCGCCGAAGAAGTCGTGGGCGCGGAAGCCGCCGATCTGCAGGTTGGCGGAGGCGGGGCCGGGCTCGAAGTTGATTTCGCGGAGGGTCCGGTCCCTGAGTATTGCGAAGGGGTGTGCATCAGTTAGGGTCGGCTCGTTAGGATTCACCGCCTAGCTGGGGCCCGTTACTTACGCGAAGTACGCCTCCGTTACTGGCGAGTCTGGGTTCGCGGGGTAGCCCGGGCAATAAGCTTTGGTGAAGCCCTGGCCGACCACGATCTCGGTCGATTTGGGGAACGTGTTGGGGTTCCCGATGTGGTCCAGATGATGATGGCTGGGACGGGTTATAGGTAAGCTCCAGCTTTCGCTAACTGTTCATTGCAGCCGGGGCGGAGTTTTCACGCCAAGTCTGCTAGCTGCGGAGGATCCTCCTTCCCTCCAAAGCCAAGCCCCTCATCCCCCGAGATGACTCACCTCCAAATAATACTGCCGACCTCCGCCGGCTCGACGCCGTGCTCCTCCAGAACCTGCGCCACATCCTTCTCGACCTTGAAGTTGGACCGCAGCCCGGACTCGTCCAGCATCTTGTTGTACACGGGCGCGAAGCTGCCCGTGTCGGCCGGCGCGCCGAGGTCGTAGACGGCCTTGCGGCCGCCCGACGCGCTCTCGACCAGGAAACACCAGGCCGGACAGGCCTCGATGATGTCGAAGCCCGCGACGGGGTTCTTGAACATCATCGACGACGGGACGCCGCTGAAACGCAGCGTGGAGTCGATGATGGACACCTTGGCGGTGGCGCCGGGCGGGATGTTCCATTTTGCTCCAGCCATGGCGGGTAACTTTTCAGCAGCTGAGATTTCTTGGTGGTTTCAAGGGTGTAAAAAAGCAAAAAGCAAGTATCAACAAACCCGTACGTATGTGACTGAAACGATATGAAAATATATGGAAAGTAGTGAGAACTTATGTTCATCCGAGACTATTGATGCATTTATAATGTGGTCCGGCTGCGCCGTCCGGCAGATCTTGGATCTCTGTACACATGCTAGACATGATTGGAGGCCGCGGGGCATGGTGGGGGATTCGCCCGCATTTTCAGGGGTTGAATTTGTCAGACTCCGCAAACGCTGCGGGCATGAAGTATTCAGGGATGCGCCCCCCTTTGCTCCAATGATGTTAACGGACGTTGCCGGTCTTGTCTGCTAGAATACGTCATGGTTGCCAATTTCACCTCTTGAAGATTTGCTGGCTCCGAACGATGCCAATTTGCGAGAGGAGGCACGTTTACGTGTTTCGCACTTACCCTTGTCGCTGCTGTTACCTTCACGGATGCAGCCCTTAACCCCATATTCATGGTTAGGCCAAGATATTTGAAGAATTTTCTTGCAATACAATCACCATGTTCGATCAGGTTTTCTAAGAGACCCAACTCACGTCAAGTCCGGCGTCCCCGGAAAGTACGTCCCCTTGGGCAGCGACTCGAGCGCGTCCCGGTCGATCCCCTTCAGGTCCGGGTAGCCGGCCACGTTCATCATGATGTCGAGCTCGGCCAGCAGGCTCTTCATGACGTGTCGGACCCCCTCCTCGCCGCCCGCGCTGAGGCCCCAGACCCAGAGGCGGCCGACGAAGACGAACCGGGCGCCCAGGGCCAGCGCCTTGAAGATGTCCGCGGCGCCGCGGATGCCCGAGTCGTACATGATCTGTGTTGCACTTTCAGTCAGGTTCGGACTTTGGTATGGCGATGGTGAAAGCAACAGTAGACAATACAAGGACCACTTACGTAGGTTTTATCCCCGACCGCGTCAACGATCTTCTCCAACGCGTCGAGGCTGGCAATCGCCCCGTCCACCTGGCGCCCGCATGGTTCGACACGATGATCCCATCCACCCCGACCTCGACCGCCTTCTTCGCGTCCGCCACGCTCTGGATCCCCTTGATGATGAACGGCTTCCCGCCCGAAATGTCCTTCCACTGCTTCATCAGCCCCGGGATCTCGTCCCACGTGTGCGAGTGCCCGTGCCAGATGTGCTTGTCGATCCACTCCGCGCCCGCCCGCTTGGGGTCCTTCTGAGGGTCGATGCCCGCCTCCCGCAGGCGCTCCCGGAACGCCGGGTCCTGCAGCGCCATGTCCCCCGCCCCGTGTTCATGATAAAAAGCGTAGTTGCCCATCGCCACGTCGTCGTGGCGCCAGCCCAGCTGCCACGTGTCCGTCGTCAGGATGCAGGCCGTGTAGCCCGACCGGTGGGCCCGAGTCAGCATCGACGTCGACACTTTGTCGTCGGGGCTCCAGTACAGCTGGAAGAAGCGCGGTCCGCCGCCGTCCTGGCCGTTGGCCGCCGCCGTGTCCTCAATGCTGTAGCTGCCGGCGGACGATAGACAGTAGAGCAGGTTCAGCTCCTTGGCGACCTTGGCGGGCGACAGCTCGCCCGTCGGGTGGTAGATGCGGTTGATGCCGATGGGCGCGAAGCCGATGGGTGCCGCGACCTTGTGGCCGAAGATGGTGGTCGCGGTGTCGCGGCGGCTCGTGTCGACGAGCTGCCGCGGGACGACTTGGTGGCGGTAGAAGGCCAGGCGGTTGGCGTAGTGTGTCCACGACTGGCCGGCGTTGCACGAGGAGTAGAGCCTGCAGAGAAGAGTAACGAAAAGGTCAGGATATCAGAACATCAACCGGAACGCCCCCGGCTTCGTAGTCCCCTGCTACGCGCGCGCATGGGGTCTGGAACAAACGTACCACCCGCCTTTGCTGAGGCGTTCCTCGGCAAGTTCCTTCAACTTGTCCGGGGCTGTTGCGGGACGTTGTTAGCCCGCCCGTAATGCATATGAGCCGGAGTACGGCAGTTGGGCGTTCGGTACGAACCTGTGTTCAGCGGCGCGTGCTTCTCATCGTTGGGTGCCCAGAAGAGCTCCCTCTGCATCAGGCCCCATTGGGGCGTGCTTCGGTTCTCGATGTTGGGGTTGTTTGGGTCGCTCATATTGATTTACTGACGATGCGAAGATACTGTACTCGAATCCGGGGGTCCACGGGAGCCAAGACGCAGAGACAACACGGATAGTTGTATCAAATTATTCGGCAATGGACCGGGTTCGAGACCGGCTAACCACAAACTCCGAGAGCTGTCCATGACGCCCATGATACGCTCTCGGCAGTCACGGATGAGCGGGTGGTGGTTCGCTACATATGACATCAAGACCCTTTTTGTCACTGATCGTGGCGGCTGATTGGCTAAACCGTTGCAACGAGCCCGCAAGGTATTTGGCGGGGAAGGCTATGACATGACCGCCGTAGGAATAAGCGGGTACTGGTCCTGAACTTGGGGGGCCCCCACATTGTTGATGTCTTGCAACTCAAGGTCCCACGGGGAATAGACGGAGGTGAAGATTCAATGCAGGTGAATACGTTTACATCACATAGTGGCTGTAGTTTCTACGGCATTTGCCATGTCGATGATGAAGCAGACGCGTCCCCCAGATCTCCGGAGATGTGAGGAAGCACGCGGTGTCGCCAAGAAGGTTCAGGAGCTCGGCCATAGTGGACTTGAAAGCCCAGGACTACCGACCCTCGAGCGCAATAGATATGCAAAATTCACAGGCCCTTTCTTCTTTTAGTGGCAAATAGGATGGTAAATGGAAACTTGTTGCACATGGACTGCATTAGTATCACACCGTTTCAAGAGTGGTGAAGGGTAACCTTCATCTCTTCCACACACCAACTCGAAACCATATGCCGCTCCCAAAAGCATCACATACTGATACTCAATCCTGAATCCGTACAAGAACCATCCTCGCCTTGGAGCCACCCGGGGACTATGTCACTATGTATATACGAAAACCATCCAAGTGGTTTTGGTTAGTCGATACTATTAAAATCAGATTTGTAGACACCTGTCTGTCTGAGACACTCCTTGCGATCCTGTCAAGGCGGGGGGTGTAATTAGGAGATATAAATAGTAGCATGGATTCGTATACATAACTCCGATCCGTTTATCTGCTCATTCTAGGCTCGTACGATAGTTGTCAAATCTTAAGTCATTCTTGAATGTCCTGCCATGTTCGCCCTTCCTTGCTATACCCTTCCTTGCTATACCCTCCTTTGCTGCACTCTCCCTGGTGCCAGCGAGCCCTGATTGCCTGAATTAAGGGGCCTGATCCGGGTTAACAACAGCATTTAAACACCAATTACATATGGGGTGCTTTTTGTTTGTTGATAGTATCCATCCCGTCTATCCCCGTTAGGTGGTACAGCAGACCGTGAACAAAATGAGATCGAATATAACCCCCCATGCTCGACGTGGCACTGCAGAGTATAACTGATCAGGCCATGAGGCCGATATTTAATCTGTAACGTCACATGATTCCACCCAATATCATGTGCGCAGATTCGGACCGGCCCCTTTGGTCAGCCTGTAGGAACCGGGGTAGGTCGGGTCGTCACCGTTACGTTACGGCTGGAGAGAAGTGATGCTTCCGGGTTTGCTGCATCAAGCTGGCCAACCAACCAACCGGAAAGGAAGCTTGCAGATCATTGCCGAATGAGAGCGAGGGCGTATGAACGGAACCCGGCGGGATGGTTCACTGAAACGGCAATCCACTGCAGGATCCAGAGGGTTGAGTCTACTGTAAGTGGCGAGACTACAGACCCTGACAGGAACTGCAATTCACAGCCAGCGGACCGACTCGGCCGTCTTTGCAGGTCGCCGATGCATGTGGTCTCGTCACGGCACACGTATTGAACAGATACCAGCAAGGTTTTCCATGTCATACGAAAACGTCTGGCAGATATTGATCCACCGGGCAAGCAAACATGTGCCACGGCACCAATCCCGGCGCCCGTCCGCTTACAGCTGTGACAGATGTGGTGGCATGGGACGTCCCCTTCATCGCGAACAGCCCCGGAGCGCTTATCGTTCGTCGTTGACGGGCAACCCAGACAGGGACACACCAATCAATATCGGACATCCGACCTTCAGGAGGCAGCTGCGGGACGGGGCATCGAAAGGGCAAGTCCACGTGGCAGAAATGAATCCGTAAGTATGGTTGAGGGGAATATTCACCCCGGCTTAGCGGTCGTCGACCCTGACCAGCCCGTTACCGCATGTTGAACCGGAAGATGACACCCGAGGGCGGCTTGTGAGCACCACGACGTCTCACATCCGCCCAGCATAGCAAAGCGGCAAGCACTTCACGGGATTAACCAAGGCCGGGTTGATGTCTCCCAATCTACCCTCCCCTTGCATCCCAACTTCCCCCGTGCAGCGGCTTTTGTCCTGTCCCGGCCCAGTCGCCCCCGGACTTCACTCGCAACTTATCCCAGCCGCCCAGGCGTAGTCATCCGGAGACCAGTTCGTCGAAGTCATGTGTATGCCTCTCCCTCCGACCTAGACGGCTTTGTCTTCTCGAGCTTCGCGGCATATAAGAAAAGGACAGAACAGAAAAGAACCGCAAACAATATATGACAGGCAGCATTTCGCATCCTTCCATGATACCTCGTGGCCGAGATCGGCACGTCATGTGTCCATCTCCAGCAGCGATGGCCGGCTATTTGATGCGCATGCCGATCCATGCCCCTTATGGACTGGGTTTGATTACGATGGCCTCCCAGGTGGTCGGTCTATGTATGTATACAGGCAAACCATGAAGCCACTCCTACCGGGTCTCGATAGAACCGTCTTTGACCATTTGGGCTGTCGACCAGCGGGGGGGGCGCTGCCACGATGAATGAATAAGCCTGGAGTCCCACCCCCATGGAGAGACGCGTGGATCGCTCATGTGCTGCTACTGCTGCTAATATCGACGGGGCATATAGTTTGTCTTTACCAAGAACGCTTAGTCAGTGGGCGCGATAAGCGAGAGAGAGAGGGATACCCCGTCGATTCATCAGGTAGAAGCAACTCGTCGGGATCAGCACGGGCGGCGGAGACCTGACCTACATACATCAGCGGCTCTAATAGCCGGTGCACCGAAGTCACCTTCGGCCTGGGGCTTACTACTCAGTCAGTCTTCCCTCCACGACCACGACCACGACCAATAGGGAGGGGGAGGCGTCCAGCGTCCCCGTCCAGCATCCCCGTCGGGGCCAGATTGCCATATTGGCTACGGGGAAATTCAACCGGGCTGCGGCTGGCTCGGAGCGGGAGAGCTAGGGAGGCACTAGTGGTTGTCACTCAGGATGAGCGGGCTTAGCTAAGCGTTGGTAGGTAGATGGGTAGTTCAACGGGGCTAGTAAGTAAATGCGGATGCTTCCCTTGCTCAGGTGGAGGGAGCAGCGCGGAACCAGTGCCCACGGCCATGCATGCCAGCCCAAAGATGGCCTACATATACACATGTTGGCGGTTGATCAATCTTCACTAGGTTACTCACTTGTAGTACCTGGGTAGAGGCGGCGCGGCTTGTTGCGTGTAATCTCTAAGAGATATTGGTGGCGCCTTTGTTACTAAGTCTCCTCAGTTTAGCAATATTGGTATCAAAGTAATAATTAGCGAAACGAAAAAGGAAAAGAAAAAGAAAACGAGGAGTTACGTATCGCATGGTGAAATGGTTGCTGTGGCTGTTGCTGGCAGGTCCCCACGTAACTTCGCAGCGGGCGCCGTTGTTGACATCGCGGGCGCATCAAAATGGACCTAATAACTTGTGACTCCCTGCATGATAATGCTAGCTTGCACTTTAGTTGACCCATTAGCGGCGAAAGCAGTAGCATCGTACTAGCCCAAACACTCTCGTCTGCAATGCAACAAAAGGCTTGCTTCGGAACTAGCTTCATGGTGTGTTGTTCGAGTCCATGCATATTGCATGCATGTGTCGTGCTTCGGCACCTCTATCGAGAGACTGCCCGGTCTCCATGAGCCGATAGGTTGTTTCAGGCCGTGAAGCGTGCAGTAGCCGTCAGTATCTTATGTGGTTAGTCAGTACCACAGGGAATTCAGTCCTCGGTCCAGTAGGTCCAAAAGGGAGGCCGATTGGGAGTTGCCCCTGGGTGTGCCGCTCGTGCAGGAAGGGTATGAATACCTACTTAAGCGAGTACGAAGCCATGCGTGCAAGGGGGAAAACAACAACAAAATGGCAAGTTAATCAGTCGACTTGGGCTGAACAAACAGTAACGGCGGCCTAGTAGGCAATCTAAAGGGAATGCCAGGTACCTGGAATTCAGTCGTCTCGTATTGCTATGTGTCAGAATTGGGACATTGGAAGGTTTCATCGAACTCGCTTGGTGTGCGGGCCGGCCCGGGGTGGAAGGGGCAGCATACAGGCCTGTGCAGCCGCACGCTTTCGGGGTTGGCGATCAATGGATTGTGTGCGGGTGCCTCGCCTATCACGAGTCTCTCATTTCTCCGAAACCATCATAGTCGAGCTGATACTGGATATGTATGTATCAGCAGTTGACTCGCGCTGCGCCAATACGAGGAATGTGGCGTCTGGCTTTGGAGTTGGTGATATGCAAGCTGCGGGCTTTACAATGGGAGGGTACGACGGTGCTCCGTTACTGGCGATCCCCACTGACCGAATAGAGAAATAGGGCACTTGAGGACCATGTCAAGCCACGACGTTTTGGTCGATAACCGAGGCTTCCCGCTTGCAGCACTAAAGAGGTAGGTGGTGCAGCCCCCTCGTCCCCTTTCAGGTCACTGTACTGTATGTATGGGTGGATGGATGGATGGACAGCGCCTTTGCACGCTTGCACGCTTGCACGTTGCCTGATCCGCTGCCCGCAGCCTACCGGTTCCCGCGCCGCGCGCGCTGAAATAGTGCCAGCCCGGTATCCCGGATTTGCTCCAGGTTGGTTCAACTCCACCATCCGTGGCAGAAAAGGGAAAATAATTCCGGAGCGACGCAGCACAGGATATGATGCTCCTCTCGCTCCCCCTGCGGTGAGCACGCAATTGCCAACTACAGGCCCAGCAAGGGTGTAAGCAAGCAGGCTGGAAGCGGAAGCGGTCTGGCAGGGGGCATATTGGTTGACTGCAGCTGTATCCGTCTGTTGGGTACAAGTATGCAGGTAAGTAGCATTGATGCAGATCTGCGTGTGCATCTCTTTGAACGTGGCATAAAACCTGTCTCGCTTGAGCCTCGCCTAAGCCTGGCCCAAGTGCTTACTACGAACAAAACGTTGCTCTCATTAGCACTTGCCGCGTTATTCCCGCTGGCGTCGCAGATCCGAAGCAAAATAGTTGCGAGCTAGTCAAACTTACCGGATCGATGGGTGTGTGTTGTTTCCACTGGCGCATCCAGCTAATCGTCCCAGTGACGGGAACGCAACGCAACTGGAGCGGACAGCGGACGGTGGACGGTGGACAGTGGGCAGCGGACAGTGGTCAATCAATCAAATCGACTTGGTGTTGGGGCTTTCAATTGAGTTGGGTACTGGTACCTTGCAGAAGCAAAGTCTTCTGTCAGCAAACCCAAAACAGCGCCGGGAGGAGTTGAAGTAGAAGCAAGGCGGGCTTTCTGTGTGCATTTGATTCGCTGTGGCCGTCTGAGTTCCATCTGCCCGCATCCGAAGTCCCAGCGATCCTTCACAAGAGGGAGAGGGAGAGAGAAAACGAGGCGACAACGAGTTTCTGTTCAAACAAGCGCGCTGCAAGGGACAGGAACGGAATGAGCTCGGGATCTGCACAAATGAATGGAAACGTGGAATGAAGTTGTGAGATAACGATTACCAGCACTCCATCGCACGATTAGGTAGTTGCGACGGCACACGAAAGTAGAAGGAGGGATGGAAGTCGATGAAGGGTGTCCCTTGCGTAAGTCGCCCATCAACAGCCCTCGACAGGCTTTGCAACCTCGAGTCCCCCAAATGAGTGTTACGTCATCTCTTTTCCCCCTTCTTTGCTCCTTCTGCCGCGCCTGCTTAATGCTCCTTCAATCGATCGCTGCCCCCACTTTCCTCCTTCCCCTCCACTTCTTCAGGTATTTTGCTCTAAGGTTAGATGGGCCCAGTCTGCTGCCACTCGATACAGCACATGGCACAATCCCGCATCGAGCGACGCATGGTTGACAACGTTAACGAGGGAGTGCCCATACGCCCCAACAAACACGACGGCGGCTAATCAAGTCGCTGCCGACTATTTAGGTACCTAAGGCAGGTAGGTTGGTGTCTACTACTGCAAGCGGCTGAGAAGAACTCCAAAAGATATGGGCGATGTCTGTCTAGGTGCATGCTACCTAGTTTGCTTATTTGCTTATGTAGCATTGTCGCCCGCTAACTTGCCAAACTCAGGTGCTTACCACATGGATAATGCGTCGACTTAAAGCTTAGCTGCATGTCAAAGGATCCGGCCCACTCACGTGCGGTTTATTGCCATCGCAGAACCCATCGTACCAGAAACACCTCCAAACCAACCCCGACCTTCAACTCCAAGACCTCCAAGGCCCCCAAGGCCCCCTGGCGACTTCACCACACCTCATTACCGGCTCCGAACCGGCTCGGCCTCTCCTGCTCCTGACAGCCTGCCTCTGCCAACTTCTCACTGGCTGGCACACCCAGGCCGTGCCTCGACTTGTCCTGACCCAAGGCCCGCCTCCGGGCCAGTGGGATTTCCGCCCGATTGAGGGCAAGAGTTTAGCCAAAACCTTGCAACGTCTGATCTGGCAACAGGCCGACCAACCGAGTCGCTGTCGGACTCCAATGGACAAACCTCTTCCATCCAATCACGGGCAGCCCCCATTTGCTGGGCACTAGCTGCTACAAGTTTCCCCATGTCCCTCGCAGTTCGGAATAGCCCATCATTCCGCTAGGTTGTCGGTTAGCTCACTCCGGAGCTCTGGTCTCTGGAGCTGCCGCTCCCTCCCCTCAGCGTGCCCCTTGGAATCCTCTCACTTCTTGTTGTCGACGAGCGTTTGGAGAGCGAGCCGGCCGGTCCACATGTCCCGCTAACGGCCTCGAGGCCCCGTATTACTCGGAACACGCCTTGCCCGTTCAGGCCATATTGGTGAACCGTGATACAGCTAGTCAGGAGGAACCAGCAGGGGGCCCCTGGCTCACTGTCAAATTTCCTAATGTAACCTTCCGGCATCAGCTACTGGGAGCTGGTGGCCATAACGCCAGAATCTTACCAGAATGGCCCTCTGATCTCCGACCAAAGGCGTGGCCTACCTAGTCTGCCCAGCTCCCTTTCCCCATTTCCACACGTCTCTGCTCTTCAGTGTTCAGTCTCGCCGTCCACAGTCCCACACTGTTCCCTCGAGACGCCCACTGTACGTCAGCCGATCGTTCGTACATCAAGTACTCGTACACGCTCCATTCACAGGGGAAAGGCAACTGCTCTGGCCAATAGGACAGGGGGTTCATGGCCAGCTTCGGTGCATTCCAGTCGAGCGGTGCGGCGCGGTGCGCAATTCAATTCGATTCTCTACTCTTTCTCGCAAGCCTAGCTCTTCCTTGGCAAGCAGGCGGATCATCCCGACCCGGATTGTGATGCGACGTGTGCTGGGCTGACTCTAGCTGTGGGGGGTTATGGAGTCGTTTGTCCAAAATGGGTGACCTTTTGCCTCTTTTCGTCCATGCGCCTGGTCATGAATGCTTCGCTCGAAAAGCCCTGGATCCTCCCAACTCCCGGTCGATATATATGAACCCTTCCCACCAACCAACCCAGCTTTTGCAACCGTGCATTCAATACCAGATGTGCATACAAAAACAGTAGTGCAGCTATGAGGCGTACTACAAACCTCGGATCTCCACCAGCTACAGCTACTCACGCTTCCTGACCAACTTCAACTTTTTTTTTGCCACAAACCGCAACGAAACAACTGACAACAGTGGCCATGATGCTAGTATCGCTCATCGGAGAGGTTCTCTCCTGGAGCTCCGGGCGGTCCAAGGTGCTCTCGGCGACAACCCCTCCCCCACCTGCAGCCAGATCTCTGCCGTCGTGGTACATGGCCGTTGCGCCTACGCGATTCAAGCCCGTATGCCATCCTCGCGTTGACGAGGTCATCAAAGAGGTCGATACCTACTTCTTGGAGAACTGGCCCTTCCCCAACAGCAAGTCGCGTAAGAAGTTCCTGGGCGCCGACTTCACCCGCAACATGTGCTACAACTACCCCGAGGCGCTGGATGACCGGATTGGCGTCGCATGTCGCTTAATTACCTTGCTGTTCTTGGTCGATGGTAAGTCACGCTACTCCACCGCCGTTCCTCGACTACGCGAACGCACCACCGCTAGCACGAAACCCCGATTGGGAACCCAAGCCACTTGAGGCGCAAAGACACTAACTCTTTCCAGACCTTCTCGACCATATGTCGCTGGAGAGCGGCCGGGCGTACAATGCGAACATGATGGCCCTAATGAAGGGGGAGAAGCAGCCGGACCGCACCGTCGCAGTGGAATGGATGTCTTATGATATCTGGGCGGAGATGCGGGCGCTCGATGCCAGCCTATCTAGCGAAGTCATTGGGCCCATGGCCGATTTCATGGCGGCACAGACGGAGACCACGCGACTGACGAAGATGAACATGGGCGAGTACCTCGAATGGCGAGGTCGTGATGTTGGCGCCTCGTAAGTACATGAGCATCACGGCACCCACCTTTTCGGCTATGGTGTATCGAAGCTGACGGGACAACAATAATTACAGACTGGTCACGGCACTGGGCCGGTTTTCGATGGGGCTCGCTATGTCGGCTGAAGACCTGAAGCTCGTAGAGCCGCTGGACCGTATCTGGTTCCGACACGTTTCCGTCATCAACGATGTGTGGAGCTACGACAAGGAGGTCCGGCAGTCGAAGGAGTCCGGGGAGGAAGGCGCGGTGCTCTGCTCGAGCGTGGCCATCTTGTGCGAGGAGACGCAGGTGTCGGTCGAGGCCTCGAAGCGAACCCTCACCTACCTCTGCCGCGAGTGGGAGGGACTACACCAGGCGCTGGAGCAGGAGATCCTGGCCGAGAAGGACACGCCGGCGATCCGGCAGTACATCCGCGGGCTGGAGCACCAGATGAGCGGCAACGAGGTCTGGAGCACTTTCACGCTACGATACGCGCCGCCAACTCAACAAAACGCCGTTGAATAAGTAAGGAGCGAGACCGAAGCACCGGAGATAGGGCCCCCGAGACGGCCACAGCGATTGCGACACCTCATCAGCGTCTGATCATCGCGACCACCGACCATACGATTTTCAGCACAAGATACCCCCCGCCTACACCAGGTTCATTTGTCTGTTTCCGAGCGTTTTTCTTCATTTACAGGCGTTCTTTCGGAATTTCATGAATCAATTGATTCTATTGCCAATCGCTCCTTATTATTGTTGAGCAAAGAGTGCACGCGGCAGTCGTTCGCCTCATCTCAAGCCGATGCCCGAGAAACGAGGCCAAAGGGAGAAAGAGAGAAAAAAAAAAAAAAAAAAAAAAAGAGAGAGACAGGGGTTCCAAGGATCCAATTGGGCACGTTGTCGCACGGCTTGGCTTTCTTACCTTTTTTTTCCCGGTTCGCCTTGCTCAATCTGAATCTAGCGATTTACCCGTGTCTTCCCTGCATGCAGTCAGAACTTTAAGATAAATATGCCACCACCATGACCTGCAAGTAATCTCGGCCGACGAAAATCCTCCGATGGCGCAACGTCGTGGTGTGCGAGTGATCCCCGATTGGAGCGAAAAGTAGGCAGTAGAAGAAAATATTGAGAAAAAGAGGCAGAAGAAAAAAAACCGCAACGGTCGCAACGTGGGAAACAAGGTGAACACGCGCGACCCTGGACCTGGACCTGGACCTGGGCCGGGACCTGGGACCTAAACCCCGGGTCGCTTCACTGGGCGCAGCCGGCGGGAAACCACGTACCAGGGATTTTGGGCGCGGAATTTGATGGTGGACGGAAATAAGGTGACATTTCCACATGACTCGCTCGGCTTGGTCAACATGTGTCATGGATTACTTATAATGGATTTGAATTGATTGACCTGCAGACTGCACTACTTACTACATGTACCTACCGATTACCACGGTCGGCGGTCGGCATATTCTGTTCTTCTTCCCTGTCGTTTTTGCTTGCGGCTTGCAGCTTGCAGCTTGCGACGCCGTTTTCACTGCTGATGGTTGCCGCATGCTGCAGACGGCTGTCGGTTGATTGGGTAATGGAGAGGCCGTGCGAGATGCTGATCAGCTGTAGCTGCAGGTGGGTGGTTTTACTGATGCATGCAACTCGAGAATTTTTTTTTTTTTTTTTTTTTTTTCATTCTTTTTTTTTCAAGCCTAACTGAGCAAAGCTGCGAGAGCCACTGAAAGGGAATATATCGCAACCATTGAGGAAGTCCATTCGAATCCCAACGAATTGATTGATACCTACTTGACTCGGATCGCCCAAACTTGCTTTTCCGCCCGTAATCGTGGCGGCGCGGGGAGATCCTACGCCGATTGGCGATTGATAAGCGACAAGGGATAATAATAATAATAATAATAATACTAACGGCAAATGGGTTTTCGGATCCGGTCGACTGTGCCTCCCCGATGATGATCGCCTCTCGCATCCCATCCCATCAGTTGTGCCGTAATGGATGGGTGTACTGCAGATCCGACGTTCCCCGGGGACCGTTGGTTGGCAACTTGGGAGGGGAGGTAGGTAGGGGTTTTGCGGCACAGCAACTCGACTGACAGGCTTTGGGCGGCACAGCGACTCTGACAGGTTTACGGCACAGCACTGCCATGCCAGCCGGATTGGCGGGCAGGGCGCCGGGGGCAGGTGGTTTTTTTTTTTTTTTTTTTTTTTTTTTTTTTTTTTTTTTCCTCTCGCTGTTGGTATGTTTGGTTGAGCAGGGCTTTGCGGCTTGTGCCGTAATTGCGACATGCAATGCAATGCAGGTGGTATGTCCAGTACGATACCAGCTGTCCGACCGGGCATTTTTGGGTCGTCAGGCCATGTTTCCGGGCGATTGGTTATCTTAGGTAGCGATTGCGACGTCGGCTAATAAGACTGTATCCTGCATTTTGGTAAGTAACGGGTTTCTCATAAAAGGGCACGCACTTAGTACCGGGCGGGTGGTTACTGGTTTTGTTCCGCGGGGGGCTAGGTTTAGGTAGTTGCAATTAGTGCTGTTCGTCTTCATGGGGGACTTAACAGCCACCTCCCTCCCGCCCCGTCGCATTTGGTTTCAGCGGTGGTGCATGTGCGGCAATTTGCAAAGGGCAGCTCGCAAACGGCTCACCAATGATTGATTGTTTTGGTGCTTTGCCTCGTTATGTCGCCGGCTAGGTTTACGGTATGGTCGTGTCGTTTTTTTTTCGAGATGGGTTATGTGGGTGGGTATGTTTTCTTTTCCGGCTCTCGGGTGAACCACTTCGGTTATCGTCTACGAAACCAACATCTTCTTGCTTTTCGTCCGTACGCTGTCCCGCACAGCAATTGCACAGTGATGTTTACTTACATGCATTTACAGTCTCTCGCTGCTGTGGGTGCGGTAACCGGAACAACAATGAATGCCCTTGGGTATTGACATACACCGCCCACACACTTCGTGTTAGTCCGTAGGGTTCGTAGGTAAATGTTTCCGTCTGCGCCCGGCGCAATCAGTTGGTGGTAGCCGGAAGATCTTCGAGACGCACCCAGATAACCGGAGCAATATCCCGCGCCGTCGCGAGCAGGCAAGATGCCTGGCGGCGGCTGGGCAGGGGGCGTGGGTTGGATGGCCTCTCGGAGACGGCCGGGCGGGGGTTATACAAGACGAAGATAACGGTTAACGCCGATGGTGCTACTAGTTGCCGTGGTGCCTCCACCGGAGATAGATGTAACGTTGCTTGCGAAGATATCGGTCATTCTAGGATAGTTGGCAGCGAAGCTGAAGAAATCGTGTATTGGCTTACCCCTGCAGTTCGTGGCATGTCAAGGAGTTCTGGCAGGGCTTGTTGTTTCTCTTCTCTTTTTTTTTCCGGTAAGCCATAGCCATTTCCGACAGTCTGGCTGCAGCCAGCCAGCCAGATCTTTCGCAACAGACCATGTCCCTGGATTCTTTCTTCGCCCAGCCCACAAGCTTCTCCAGATTCGCATTATTATTATTATTACCGAGATTGCTGATCCATGGTGCTTCCGAGCCCATACATGATGCTTTGGGACATCTCCCGCTCGCGATGATGGATGATCTCGTGCGCCTTCCTGGTTGCTTCCGTCTTGTGGTCGTAGTCGATTGGTCGTCGCGGGAGCTGAACAGGGACACACCGATGCAGAAGCTGGAGAAGCGCATGGTCATCAGAAGATGTATCTTGGCCATACCGTGAGGCAACGGCAAATTGTGATATGAAGAACCAAGCGGCCTTGAAATATGACAGGAAGCTGTAGGTGCTTGTAGAAAGTTGGATAAGGAATGAGATCACTTTCACAGCGACTTGGCAATAAACACAGGAAGAATTCGTGAAGCATCAGGAGCTGCGCATATATCAACTTTAGACTGACTAGCCTATTCGCAAGCTGCGGTGCCGATCGCTTGGGTGCATCATCAGGTTGGTTGACAGCGAAGTCGAGATGGTCAAACAGTTACAGAGAACGAAGACATGGAAGAAGTAATAGTTGTTGGGGTCTCCTCGCATGGCACGACCAGCCCTTTGCCATGGATCGGAGTGGCTGACTTGGATGGGCAAGTTGGGGCTGGATTAGGCATGCATGCGACATGATGATTGGCTTATACACTCAGATAGATGTCAGCCCAACGGACCTTCCTGTGGGTGGTGGTGCAATAGTCTATTGGGCTGGCTACCAACGATGCGTTATGTGCAAGCAGTGCCACTGTGCGGCACAGCTTATTCCGTGATGACTACTCTATAATACGACAGTTGCTCTATCAATAAAAGCGATTTTCACTCTTATTTTCATCGTGGGAGAAGGGAATTCTGGTACATCCCGCGAAAGAGGACTCAGTACTCGTCACTGGTCTCGGACGGGTGGTACTCCGAGTCCGAGTAAGCAACCTCATCACTCTCCTCCCCATAATCCTCCTCACCATATCCCTCCTCCTCATCATCGAAACTATCCTCGTCCTCCTCATCGCCGTCGCCCTCGTCCTCGCGAGCCTTCTTCTTGACAGCCTCAGGGTCGTGGAGGGTGTCGACCATGTCGTAACCCCGCACGCCCTCCAGCTCATCGACAGAGGCCTCGAGCGCGGGGAACCGGCCGCTGACGGCGTCAAACACCCAGGCCGCGACGTGCGAGACGGAGTCGCCGGGCGCGGTGCCGTACTCCTCCCGCAGCAGCGTGGGCTGCTTGCCGCCCCACCACAGCTCCGCGAACTCGGCGCCCAGCTTCTTGTCGGCGACGAGCTCGACCTCCTCGCGCCACTCGTGCAGGTTGGCGACCAGCTCGTCGTGGTCGGCGTCGTCAGTGCGCGGCTGGCGCGGCTGCTGCTTCAGGTTGTCGCGCTCCGGGTCGTACAGAATGAATTGGTAGCCGGCGGCGCGGCTGTCGGAGTCGGGGGTGCGGCGGAGGGCGAGGCCCAAGCCGTGGCGCAGGCAGCGGTCATTCTAGTACGCTGCCCGGGTCTCGGTTCGGGGCCTCTCGCCGTAGAAGCGCTCGTACTCGACCGGCGGGTCAATCCTAGATAGTTTAGTATGGGTGAGCAAACAGGACAATGCGGGTGAAGATAGGTAAGTAAAGACAGGAAGGGGGTTAGTGGATTAACTTACCAGTAGGTCATCATGCCGATAACCAACTCACGGCCTTGGTTGTCAAGCATCTCCAAGGCATAATCAAAGAAGTCGCTGATCGTGGCCATGCGCTTCGAAAGCGATCCAGTGGCTACATAGTTGTCTTTGCGATCGTCTTCGTCCATGAAGGCAATCGGAGCCATGAAGACGGCAACCTTGGACTCGGATGGGTTGAAGCGAGCCATTGAAGCCCAGCACAAGAAGAGCTTGACATCCTGGGGATAAGGCAAACTGTCAGGAAGCGTCGGAATGTCGCTCTCATCGATGCGGCCCTCGAAGGGGAATGAGTCGGCATGGTCGCTAAGCTGCCAGCTCACGTGGCTGTCAGCGACCCAGGCGCACTCTTGGGCGTTCAAGTACTTCGGGGGCCAGAAACGAGCGTTGGCCGAGAGGGCGAGATCAGCAAGCTGCTGGGAGGCGACAGTGACGGGATGCTGTCGGATCGTCACGTTGTAAGCCGGCTGCGGGCCGAGCGCGCGGACCTCGTCGGCGATCTCGATCCAGGCGTCGACGGCCTCCATCAGCGAGGTCGTCTCCTGGTTGCGCCCGCTCTTGGACTTCTTCGAGCTGCCGGTGACGGCGCGGCGTGCACGGACATAGGTATCGGTGACGAACTGGGTGTCGCCGGTCGTGAGTTCGGCGTGGGCCGGGCCGTCCCAGTTGACGGCGACGGTGCCCCAGAAGATCTCGGTGTCACGGAGGGCGCGGAAGAGGTCGGCCTTATCCACCAGAGTGGAGAAAAGCGAGCCGAGGGACTTGGCGACCGCCTTTTGCATCTCGGTCACGTTGGTGGTCTCGGGGCCGACGAGGGCGATGCAGATGCGCGACGTGGCGGCGGCGTCGCGCAGGGCGCTTCCATGACCAAGCTGGAAGCCGGGCTGGGTGAATGCTCTATTATATGATCTTGAGGACATCTTGAAGAAGCTTGTTGCTCAAAGATCAAGAAAAAGGTGAGGTGGTGGATGAAAAGAGGTTGGTGTTTGGCAGTTGGTTGCGGAATTTTCTCAGATGAGAAGCCAGATTGTGGGAGGAATGGTGGAGAGGTTTTCCAAACCACCACAAAGCGGGCTATTAGTACAAATCAATCGAGCCAAATTGAATACAAGAGAAATTGAATGCAAGATGTAAGATTTGGGACTTCAAATTCACCCAAGCTTCACATCCTCGGCACATAAATTAGATTGGCATAACACCACGACTATGGCTAGAAGCACCTATCTACGAGCACGGGGATGGTTTGTGCTCGACCTTTTTGTACTTCCCTACAAAGCACGGCTTTACTCAGTCGAAAGGAAGCGTCAAGTTCGTATGCTGTACAATAAGGACTCGCTTAATTATAGCTAGGATCATGTTGACGACTTACCACGGGTGTCAAAGTCAGATTACATCCTCATCTGCTGCTGCTCAGCTAGCTGGCAACCTACCTATCAAATGGCAGCCAGGTCTCAGATAAAAGACCACCCCATTCGTGTATGCCTACCGAAGAATCGATCTGACGTGAATATGTCAATCCAAGGAAGCGAACATTGGAGACTCCCATTGAACGCTGATATTTTACAAGTACGAACAGAGGCAGGCAGTAAGAGTGTTGAAACTAACTAAATGGGTGCTATTGACATTCGAGTATGTGGATTAGACTGAATGCGTTTCCAGTGAGCGGGCGGAGTGGGCCAAGGAAGTGGAAGAGATTCTCACTTATAGGTATGGCAGCCCCGGCCAGTGCAGGTCAAGTGGAAGTAGCAGCAAGCAAGAACAAGCCGTGTTTGCATATGTACCTATAGATGCAGAGGTCAATGGTTCGAGTCAGTGAGGCAGCAGCTTTTGATTTCCGATCCTAATAATAGACACCACCTTGGTCCAATGCCACTTTCACCAGCCAATGCAAATGTGGTGAAGGAAAAAAGAACAGAAACGTCGGATTATTACTGATTTCAAACATGAGGAAGATAGAATTATGAGAGAAAAAAAAAAGAAAAAGAAAAAGAAGGAGAAAAAAAAAATGGATTGGAACAGAAGCAGGGAAGTAATGTGGCAGCTCGAGTCAATCGTCCCCTGACCTGCAAGCAGGCTTGTTGCACCCTAAGACCTGGCCATGCAGCGCGGAACACGGGTCCATCGTGTCGCATACCACTCAACCAGGTGAGTTCAGCACCTAATTGTCCGTGGCTTCTGTTTCTCGTTGGAAATTCTTCTGCAATTGGGCATTATGAGTAGCTCACTTAGGTTGTTAGTAGGTACATGTAGGGAAGTAGCTAGCTACTTAGGTACCTGGAGTACCTGCTGAGGGCCTTGGGTTTAGGTGGTTGAATAAGGGGGTTGGTTAGCTACTTAGTGCAGCGAGCAGGGCGGATTGTTCTTCTCCAAGCAATGCGGTTGGTTACGAATAGAAGCTCCCACTCACTAAACATAGCTACAGTGAAAGGCTTGCGGTTCAGAAACTGTACCATGCTCTTAGACATGTTTCCATGGAGGCTGATTGAGATCTTACATGGCTGATACAGACCGTCCGCAATTCATACATACCGTCCCGCAATTCGACCACCTAGTTTGCGCTACAACGTCTCAGAACACATTACTATATTACTAAATAGGATTCATTAAATCTCATTAACATGATTTGAAGTGCTGTATACCACCCCGGCGTCTCCAACCCTATGCCCGGGATGGAACCTCTCCCTCTACGACCAACTCCTCCTCCCTCCCATAAGCCTTCCTCGCCCGGAAGGAGCAGGTATAAAAGGCAGTCCCGGCCACCGCACTGACGACGGCCAAAGGCCCGTACACCCAGGCCAAATGCGGATCCTGCGAGACAGGACTGAGGCTGATCGAAACGGCGGCCGCCACGTCGATGGTGAGCCAGAACAGGAAGACACCACAGATCGGAGGCTGAAGTAATCAGGCCAAATTAGCATTCTAGCCCCGAACGGAAACGAAATGGGAAGATGCGCCGAGATCAGCACTTACTTGGTAGGAGTCTGGGTGCAGACCAGCTCGAGCCCCGTCACGATGACAAACGCCTCCGAGTCCGAGAGCGCCGCCAGAACGTACGCGGGCGCCTGGATCCAGACGTGGATGCTCTTGGCGGTGTAACCACCCGGAGCGGGGGGCTGTCGAAGAGCTTCGAGTTTATTGAGGATACGGCGCGGGTGCTGCGGGAGGCGCATTTTACATAGTCCATTCAGCGCCGACGACGTATGAATCTAACACCATGACTTAGGCTTTATCAATTTGTGAAGAACTGGCCTCGTCTTTGTCCGAGATCTCGGTTCCTGTCTCCGCTCTCCGCGCATGATAGAGTCTTTCAGGCGGTACCAGAAAATGGCATGGGAGGGGCTCTTTTTGTAACATCTGTATAGCGAATTCCTTAAACTTAAAGAAATGTTGATCGTCATAACTTTACATCTGGAGCATGAACGGGTCTATGTCGCTGCTCAAGCCCAGAAACTCGATTTGGAGTCCACTGTATCCACCTAGATTGGGTTTGGGGGTTGCAGTTATGGAATTCGCCTTGCCTGTCGTGGGAATCTCCTGGTTGAATATGGCGTCAAAGCCCGACTCATTCATCACATAGGGAGGCTAGTCTGGTATCCTGTCCATGTCCATCTGCAGGTCAAACGGTGGCGTCTTCACGCTAGGCCCGGGCGGCGAACTGGGAGCCGGAGGAAGAGCAACTGCATGGCCCTGTTGCCCGGAGCCATCGCTTCTTGTACCCAGACTCCCACTGGTACCGGCTACTGGAGCCCTTCGCTTTGCCGGCCTATTAAGGAAGGTGCACTCCCGGCCACCCATCGGGCATAGGCGGCACGGAGGCCCTCGGTCCAGGCGACATGCTGTCTTTCGGGCTCGGCAATAGTCGCATGGTTTTTGCTTCTTGCTCATGTACCGCCTGGATTGACTGGCTGTCGTCGATGTCGACATATTCATTGGCCTTGATAGGTCTTCGATGAGATTGATGAGAAAGTCAAGATATTATGTCATGGTAATTCAGGGGGCACACTAATAGCGTTGGACAATGGATGTCCAGATAAGCTTTCGGCCAAGTGGGTCGTGTGGCGGTGGGTAGAGTCGCAGCCATAGCTATACCTCAATATGCTAATACATTCGTCGTAGGTGCATGTATCGTGCATCATAGTGGTAAACTCCAAAGTTTAGCTGAAGCTGGGGATGGTACATGTTGCATTTTTACATCCCCAATCCTTAATGTCCCCGAGATGTGGCACAGTATTTAGAATCACGCACGAACGACTTGATGTCCAGGACCGTTCTCATTCCCCGTCACCCTCAAGTAGGTGCACTGGGTAGCTCCTGCACACCCCTATCAGACTGCGCGGCTTCCTGGTTGGTACTAGTCCTCGCCTGCATATCCAAAGGGTGCATTGCCGGTGCTTCAGTAGGCTGAGACCTGCCGTCCATTTCGGGGTACATCCCGTGCCCCTCCAATTCCGCCCGGGGCGCGTTGGTCGCGTGCAGCTCGGGCTTTCCCTGGTAGGTGTCGAGATGCCGCCTACGCCGTCGAATCTGTACTAGAATCAAGGCGACAATGATCCCACCAAGCACACAGCTGCCGACGGCTATGCCCGCTACCTGGCCTTTCGAGAGGGACCCCTGGTCTCTGGAGATGGCCGTGGCGGAAATAGGATCGGGGTTGGGCGACACGGAACCGGCGGTGCTCGCTGGTGCTTGTAGTGGAAACGCATTGATCGTGTACCTCCAAGCACTTTCGGGAGGCCGTATTGGTTGAACTTGCGCTTCAACCCCTATCATACTTCCACTGCCGAGACTATAGTAGAGTGTGGGATCGGTCACCGGCGTAAAGCAGATTCGCTTGGTGGAGTGCGCTTCCAATGCCAACGTACTGCATTGATATGGGCCTATTGGGCAACACCAGGTTTGGGAGTGTTCTTGTCCACGATACTCGAATGCGGTGTCGCAAGCGCTCTGCCACCCCTTCATACACGCTGATCCTGTATATGCCGCAGCAAGGTCACACTCTGATGTTGTCAACAACCTTAGTGACAGGCCCCTCTTGTCATGGTCAGCCGCCCCAACTCACCTATATCATAATAGCCACTTGGGAAGCATTCGGACCCTTGTGGTTTCCAAGAAGGTAATGGCAGGTGTCCTCAAATCGTTCGTGATGAGGTACACGGGCCCGCAATACCACGCGGTGACCGCACAATCCACCTTCGGTTCACACATTTGCACTTTGCGGGTAGTGAACGGAGTTGTCTGTGCGGGAAGCCATATGGTGTTGGTAGGAACAATTCCTGGCTCAGGAGTCTGAGTGAACACTGCGCCGTCCATTGTAAGGCTGGTTTCTGTCAACGATTTCCAGAATCTTGCCGATATAATGCTGGCTTCAATACGGATTTCAAGTTGAGATTGTAAAGCAAAGAAAACCCCCCACGACTTGAATCAAAGAACGATGTTGGCGCTAACAATGCCAAGACCCCTCTCGATATTGTAGCGTTGCACGGCATGTTGGAGTTTGGGATACGAGTGGTCGACTCCAAAGTTGTCGGTTTTACACCCCTCAGTTGGGCATTCGGGCGCTTGCGGATCAAGTAAACGCTCCAATTAGTACTTCAAGCACCAATGGTACTTGCTGCACAATGCACGCCATTGCCGATCGGATGCTACTTATCTAATCGAGATGTGGCCATGTACCTGCACCGTCTGCTTGGTGTGGCTGTCTGTTTTGCTGGGGGTTACTGCATGGTCTTCTTGGCACTATGTTCTACGGAACCATGAGGGATCTGACGAGAGCTACCCCAGAGTTGAGGTCTCGGCCCGCCCATATAATAGCATCATACTCTATCTGACGGAGATGGCAGCTCATGCACAACCGCATCAAATCTCCCCGCCCCTTCTTCTTCTTCGGGACTGACCGCATCCTACATGCACGCCCCCGGACCCGTTGTTGTCGTCGTCGGTACCTCGGCGGGCCGGCTCCATCCGTCCATCTCGGAGCACATTGCAGACCCTCCTCCTGACAGCTCGGCCCGCGTGACGTCGGCCGTGTCCAGCTCGGGCTTGCCGCCGTAATACGGGTCGACCCCTTGGTCCCGGTCTACCACCGCTGTTTCCGGAGCCTGGATTCCTCGGCGTCGCCGCCTGGTAGCCGCGTAAATCATGGCAGCAGCAATCAACACCGCCAAGATGCTTGCGGAGATGGCTCCCGCCAACGAGCCCTTGGAGAGGTGCCCCGTCCCGTCTTCTGCAGAAGAAGCCGAGGCCCCCTCCGCCGCCGAGCCGGAGCCCGTAGTTTCTTCCGTAGTGATAGGCACCGTACTGGTCGTCTTCGCCGGGACCTGCAGCGGGAAAGCAGAAACCCAGTATTTGTAGGGTCTTTCCCCAGGCGATGTCGAAATGACGACAGTGGACATCCCCGGCAAATCCGCGCGGTAAGGCATGTTCCGTATATAGCCCGTCGGGTCGAGCACCGTGCTCACGCACATCCGGATCGTCGTCGCGTCGTACGTCTCGGCCGCCGTGCACGCGAACTCGCCCGCGGGGCAGCACCAGACCTGCGAGTACGTCTGCCCGCGGTCCGGAAACGTGGTGGCGCAGGCGCTGCGCCAGCCCGAGATGCACGCCGTGCCCGGATACGCGACGGAGAGATGGGTTCCTAACCGCCATTGTGTAAGTCAGCCCCAGGCTATCAAGGACCAAGATCTGGATCGCCGGCCGACTAACCTATGTCGTAGTACCAACTCGGGAAACATTCAGGCCTGTCAATATCTAGGGATTTGGCCGACACTAAATATGGGTCGGAGTACCCTGGGTAACACTCGTACAATCCGCTCCAGCAGTTCAAAGTAGCCTCACACGACAAAGTGCTTCCATCTTTGTAGGGCGGCGTGAACGGCGTTGTCTGGGGCGGGAGCCAGATGGTATTTGTCGGAGACCGCCAGAGAGAGGAGTCTGGGTGATCAGAATCCCGTCCATGACAAGAGTCGGTGTCCGCAAGAGAAAGTACAAAAGTTGCGAAAAGCACCACGTTCAACATGCCAGGTAAGTAAGTAAAAGTCAACAAGGCCCGCGATCCATCTTATTTTTGTTCCCGAAAACAACTTGCCAGGGGGCTACGACGTAAGGCAAGGGGTTGTTGGCGCTCAGAGTGCCAAGTCCCACTTCAAAATTGCGAAGGTGCGAATGATGCCAATGTCTGGGATGCAAGGGCGCTTCGCAATGGTCGGATTGCTGGGTGTCAAGCCCCCCTCTAATAAGAAGTAGGCAATCAAGGCAAACGCTAATCGGAGGTTCGTCAAGCAGCTCAACCAACAGTTACTGGCGCGCTGGTTTCTACATACTTACGTACACATCCGCCTTTCCTGCGCCTTGCGCATGCACAACCGGAGATCACAGTCCACTCGATGAGATCTTCCTGATCGAGATCTATCTGATACGCAAGGTAATGTGCGAGGCACGCGTATATTGCCATGTTCCATGCCCTAATCGCTGATAGCCTGAGCCTTGCGAGATGAACTAACGCCTGGGTTGGCCCCTTCTCCGGTCTGTGTTCCGCCATCTCGACTCTCTCTGCCACAAGATGCCCCGGGCTCAAAAGACTACTTAATGTTGGGAACACACGCAGTGACAATTAGTCAAGTAAACCGACTCGCCATCTTCAAAATTGTATCTGATATATAACACTCATCGCTGCAGCGCCCAAAGGAGCCCCCAGCCAGTGAGTGCCCTGATACCAAACAGCTGCTTAACAGGCAGCTCAAAACCGAACCATGGTGAGACTCACACAATCTACAAGAAAGAGGTAAGGTTCTATTGAGGACCTAACCTGTAAATTACTCCTCGACACGACGGCATATTTCACGTATGGTCAACTCGGAGATTGGATACCATGACTGACAGGCTGTTTTGTCCGACACAGCTGTCCTTCACCAGATTTAGGTATTCTCAGGATAGGTGGCGATTCCCTATGATTCTAGACCTGACAAGATGGCCACGTTTGAAACAAGAGAAGCGGAGCTGTGGAGTATTGCTCATATAAAGTAAACGGACAGAAGGGTCACGAAATCAGACATGTTTTGCCGTAGAGTAGATGTCATTAGTCTATAGAGTATCTCAATGGTCCATCTCAATCATCTGCTGACCTCACAGTTGCAACCTTTCTAGTGCCATATCGTACAAGCAAAGATTCCGAAATCCATGTTCCCTTCGTGAGCTCTTGAGTAACCACAATTGATCCGCTTGTCCACAGATAATGGCAGTAATCGTATGCCTGTGATCCGTGGGGTCTCCGTCGTCTGTCGTTTGTCTGTAGATATCCCTTGTTGCCCGAAATATCTAGTCCTCCTTGCTAGATGAAGCTTCATCTTCGTCATCGGCCCAGCCATGGCGCATGGCTTCCTGTAATTCCAATACATCAGGCTTCTCAAAACGGAGCGCGCCGTTGACAAGACGAGCCGATGCCTTAAGAGTTTGGATCGCCTGTTCATTATTGACGATGATGGTACCATCCGATCCCGAGGCCTCCAATGTGCGTATGTCATCGACAATTTTTGCAATGTCGAAACACAACAATCCATTCTCAGCAAGGTCAAGATCACATCTAGATGGGGGGATGCCTCCATCGCCCACAGTTACCATCCAAAGCGACTTGGCCGACTTGCTTATATCCATGAATGCGTAAGCGATGAAAGATGGGGGAGTATGAACGTAGCCATCATTATAATGAATAGCGTATACCGCGCCCAAATGAAGCATGTGCGTAGGAATGTTGTCTGAATCACGTTGCTCTTTTACTGTAACCAGGTTGATGCATTCGTTGCGGTATTTCCTCTGGAAGGAATCGAGTCCCCGTTCTGATCGTTTCTTGTCGCCGTCGCTCTCATCAAGTATGGGTGTCATGTTCAGTGGACCACTCGTCACAATCACCAATTCCAGATGACCAAAGTCGATAAGCTTTAAAGTACCGAAACTGAATACAATCTTCATCCAGTTGATGATTCCTTCGGGAGGGCGTAGGTCAAGTTGCTGTAGAATAGCAAGATATTCTTCCTCGAATATGACACCCATGTGTGGGCGAGTTCGAACACTGGTGGCTTTACTGGATGCAGCAGGTTCCTCCGATCCATCAAGTCGCTTCTTCAACTCGGAAACCTCTTTGATCAGATCCTGGACGTCCGAGTTGGTCTTCTCCCACTGCTGCGCATCAATCTGGATCCAAGCCTGTGAAGCTGTGCTGGGTGTTGCCAGGTTCACCTGCGGCGAGGCCTGGGGCTGAGGGAAGTTTGTTCCAGTTCCGAAGGGGAATGAGGAGGTAGTTCCCATCAAGGCCGGGATTCCAAACGACGGTCGAGGCGTCGGAGGTAGAGAAGGGCTCCAAGCAGGTCCGAAAGATGTCTTGGGTTTCTTGGCGGAATCGTCCGCATTGACCGGTGAATCTCTCGGTCGCTTCTTATCGGCAGGCTGACCCGAAGGTCCATCGCCTCCAGAGGTGTCTTCATCCGGCATAGTGAACCTTGGGTAACAAGTCAGCAAGATCTCCCAAAGAAGAGGAAATGGGATGACGAACGATGACAGCGTGTGTCTCTGACGCTGATCAGAATCGCTTGTGGTGTCGGATCATTATATCCCGCAGTCGCCAAATCGCTGCAGTGTAGAAGAGTGGAGAATTGGGATTCGGCAATTGATTGTTGTTTTGGGGAAAATTTTGGTTTGGTGGTGCCTGTGAAGAAATTGTGAAGGAAGGAAGCAGTGGCAGTTGGTTCTGCGGAAGGAGCAGTGGTTGCCGTGGGGAGAGGTTGGCCCAAGGCAGGAACTGTGCAAGCTCACCCAGCAGGAGAGGTCGAAACACACTAGACGAAGTGGGTTCAATCTTCAGGCGGGCAAGTGTCAAGGCAGTTGTTGGGTGTTAATTGCTCCTGTTGTCGAGGACAGTCTTGCAGCATGTGTTCGGTTTCGGATTTGCTCTCATGCGTAAGTAAAGCGATTTGGCCAAGTCAGTGACGAGGTGTCGAGATTGTGATTATGTTGACAATCGACACGAAGTAGTAATGCATCAAGTAAAATGTTGGTCAAAACGCAATGGCGCGAGAAGCGCATTTCTATTGTCTATCCGTGTTGTGACCAGAAGCCTTGCTCTGACTGCTGCTGGACTGCAATCTCAAACTGCAGCAATAGTTCTAACTAATCTCCATTCCCATAAAGCTATCGTCAAACGGCTCTTAAGTGCCCAAACGTCCCCAGTGGCGTAGGCGCGTAGACAGCCCATCTCGACGACGAATGTCATCCCTTGTAATCCGCCCACCCGTCCTTCACGGCTTCCAGAAGTGAACCGACGTTGGGTACCGTAAATACTGGTTTGACTTTCTAAGCAAGCCCGGTATTCAATCTCTTTAGGTGGCCGTATTTAGCCTGTTGGGGAACGTCTACCCACTTGACACTGGGCGTAAGTGCGATAAGGTCGAAGCCTGCGTCCATTACGCCAGAAATTCCGAAGGGCCAACTGACGTGGTCATCCGGTCCTTTCGAACTCTCGCTTTTGCTACAATGTACTAGCCAGAGAGATTTCGATGGGTTGGTGACGTCCACAACGACATGGAAGCCTGTCCAGTGGATGGGATCAGCTGCTGTAGGCTGGTTTACACATAGATGTCCCAATGGAAGAATGTAGCGGGGATGAACTAGTGGCCGTGACGTTGCTTTTCGTGGTTCCAACTCGAGAATGTTGTCACGGTAAGCTTGCTTGTGGGATGGTCTGGCGATATGACCATCGTCGTCGTTGTGGCCACGCTCTTTCCTCGACCTTTTGGAAATGGGCGGGAGTTGGACACTGTTGACGGTAATGTAGTATCGTGAACCGCATGAATTAATGAATAGGTCGCGTTCGTGGAAGCGAAGCGTGGCGTTTTTGTACTGGGCAATGCCTGAGGGAGGTCGAAAGTCAAGACTGGCAAGCCAAGAAAGGTAGTGTACGTCATCAACTTGCAGTGAGCCATTGCTGTAGACGAATCCCTGATCTGTATTGGTCCCGGCGTTCTGGGACTGCCTTGAGCCAGAATCCCCTGAAGCCGGGGGCTCATCCAGGCGCTCATGGATGTCACCTGATACCTAATCGGATTTGGCCTGGACTTGTGTACCTTGAACAGCAGCGGGTTGATCTTCCTCAACCGCCGGCTCAGTCAGATAGCCTAGTTCTTGGAGACATTTGGCCACAGCGGATAGTGTCTGATGCACTTTGATATTGTGCTGAGTTGTCTTGCGATTGATGGCATCGAATTGGGTTTGCATCGTTTCCTTGACTGTGGCGATTTCCTGCTTGAACTTCTCGTCGACGCGAGTGACCTGATCAAGGGCCTTCTTGCTGCAATTTTTCTTTACGTCCTTGATCGACTTTTTGGCATCTGCCAATTGATCATCGTGCTCAAGCAGCTGTTTCTCGAATCCGTGGTGGGCGTTGAGAATGACCTCCAGAGTGTTGTCCTGCTGGGCGATTTCTCCGTTGTGGCGCCTGGCATTGTTTGTGATGCTATCTGTAACGAGACGGTCGTCTCCCGCAACGAAAGTCTGCGAAGCGCAGTCGTCTTTGTGTCGCCCGTCGCCTTGGTGCGGCCTGTCTTCATCGCCATTGGAAGGGTTGAAAACAGGCTGGGCAACGCGCGGACTCTTGTTTGGGCGATCCCCAGGGGATTCCTCCAGGCCCAGGCGCTTCGAGCCCTTACTTGGATCGGTCGAACCCGACATTTTGGCACGAGTGCTGTTTAATTCTTAGGGTTGTCAGTAATGATGATGTACAGTTGGGCTTGGTAGTTACATCAGTACCTACCTACTTGACGGGCGCCAAATTAGAAGCTGTCAGGCATAAGAGGGAAGAAGATGCAATGTGGCGATGCTTGTTCAGTTGGATTATTCTGTAGTGGCAAGACGCCTGTAATTTGTCAGCCGCAAGAAGTTGGCGGGGGAGAATGAGAGGACTTCTGGCAGCAGGGCCAAGCCCAGTGAGAACCTGTTATAACAGGAATCTCTGAGAGTTTTGGTGGTGGACTGCCTCGTGGAAAGGTACGAATGGAAGAAGGGAAGAGGTGTGTGTGAGGTAAAGCAAGATGCGAATGTACTTACGAGACTAATCTGGTCAACAGCTTACCAAATCGTCTGGGTGTATGTGATTAACACCTTGTAGATATCCGAGTAACGATTCAGTTGGAATCAATAGTGTGTGGTAACATCAATTCGTGAACATTGAAGCTGCGTTGAGTGGGTGTATATGAGAGAGAGAGGTGGGCAAGACAGATGCACCACGATGCGAATTGCGGACGAGAAGTCGGATCGGTTGGTTGGTTCGAGAAACGAGGAAAGTCCAGCCTCCTTGCTGGAGTTCAAAACGGCCAGGAAAAGATGAGAAATGTCAGGCCTCACCCGAAAAGAAAAGCAGGTGTTGTGGAAGGCACACCCAGTCAAGAAACCTGGCCCCACTGGGGATGTTGGGAAAGAGGCGTCACGACGAGAAAGCTCAATGGGTCAAAACAAGTTGCTATTAACACCAGCTCTTGCTAAGCTCAAGGTACACCAACTTCAATTCTTCTGCTTGCGATGCATTCGTATCTCACCAAACGAACCCCCTAATTATACATTACAGCCCAGCGTCCAGACCAACGACAATGACTGCAAATCAATCGTATATCCAGACACTTGCAGTCTCTTTCCGTGGCAACCATGTGCCTTTCTAGTAGACACCGGGCACAATCTTGTACTTGACGATGCTCTTGTACTTCTCCCAATCCTCACCGTACTTGCGCGCGCACTTCTCGTCGTCGCGGCCGTCGCGGTGGATCAGCAGGACGGCGAAGTAGAGGATGTAGAAGTAGGTGAAGATCATGCCCCAGTACTTGGCCGGGCCCTGGACGACCTCGCGGCCGTCGAGCATGGTGATGGCACCCGGAACGGCGGAACCCGCGTTCATGATGATATAACCCGAGAAGCCCGTGGGCAGCGAGTAGGGCCACGACTGGAGCCAGTCGCCAAAGTAGTTAATGTGGCGCGCGACGCCCCACCAGCCGGAAGTCATGAGGCGCGTGCCCGTCTTGGTCTCGATGTAGCGGATGTGCGAGACGCGGTAGTCGTTCGGGTCCGTCCGGAACATGTTCTTCTGGCTGTTGCTGAGGCGGAAGATGGCCAGGCCGGCGGCCAGGATCATCGACACGGCCGCGGTGCCGAGCCAGCCCATGGACAGCGGGTAGGTGGCCAGGTACCGGGTCTGGGTCGAGTACATGAAGGGGACCCAGCACAGATCGCCAAAGGCCAGCATGAAGCCGAAGCCGTCGGTGGTGATGTCCATGGTGGTCAGCACGGCGGGCTCCATGTACTGGCCGTCGAGGACGTAGAGGGCCTGGACGATGGTGATGAAGACGATGCTGTCGGTCACGTAGCCGTAGGTGCGGTACTGCTTGGCGACGAAGGCGCAGTTCATGAGGATCCAACCCAGTAGACCAGGGCGCAGCTCGCAGAACTCCTTGATGTCAACCTCGCCGATCAGGGGGATGGTAATGCGCGGGTTCAGCTCGCGGCCGATGTAGAAGTCGTAGATCATGTTACCGCTGTGGCCTCCCGCGGCCAGCTCTCGCTTCTCGGTGTTGCCCGACTTGACGGAGAAGCTGCGGACGTAGACGAAGACGGCGAGCGCGTAGGAGATCAGGATGTTCGCGGTCAGGAGCTGGACGAAGTTGTCGGCGATGAAGGTCCAGACGGGGAACTCGGCGCCCTGGGCGATGGTGCCGGCGAGGCAGGCCACGAGAGTGAACATGGACGAAGCAAAGCCTGGTTGGGTATGGGGTGTCAGCAGACCGGTCGCATGACGCGAAAGTGCGCGTCTACTCACAGTTCATGCGGTACTTCAGTTTGCCGCCCGAGGCCAATTCAGTGCCGTCACCCACGGTGGCGGGGAGAACGCGGTACAGGACGAGGGACAGGAAGTAGTAGGCCAGGGTCCATCCTGTAGCCTCCCAGCTTCCAAGTCCCCAGATGCCCTCGGCAGGCCATCCCACTTCGGTCTTCAGTCGCTCGATCGACAGGTTCTTGGGGTTCAGCAGCGACGGGGCGGGGCAGCCGGAGATGTCGTTGCAGGCGAAGGCGAAGAGGTTGAGGAGGATCGGTAAGCCGAAGGTGATACCAGCAGCGCCGATTCTAGAGATTGCGCGGGTATTAGGTTAGCTGGTGTTCCCGTTTCTTCATGTAATGCAATGCACCAAGAAAGGCAGCTGTAGGTTTGACTTACGGGCCGCCAAACTCATACTTGTGAGCTGGCTGGGTCTGCTTGGCCTTGGAAGGCATCTTGTCGGACGCAGTCGTGGGCGTTGGGGAATTGAGGCTATCGTGATGTTGTCTCACGATGAGGTTGTGGGAGGAGGAAAGAAGTGGTGACGTCGGGGGAAACCCAATCAGTTTTATTCTCTGCACTCTTCACCCCCTTGCGTTGCGGTCGTCGAGCTACAATGCCGGCAAGCTTGGCTTCCGTGTGGCATGATCCAACCATTTTTCTTGTCCGACTTGACCTCAATGTCCATCCAATAGCGGGCCATAGCTCCTTTATTTCCAGGCCAATGCAGGCCGCTGATTGTCCTAGGCTGCTAGCTCCTGTCCATCCAACAACCATCCCAGCCTGCCAGCATTAGCGACGTTTGTGCATCAAGATTAGGTGGTGCAGCAACACCACTTTTATGCAAATACATGATCGTCCATCCAGTGCCCACTGCAGTTGGCGCGCTTCATCGTCTGGATCGTCTTCCTCGACAGGCACGACGCTCGCATTGGATACATTGATGATTATCTGTCCCATGGAGTTTTGGTCAAAGCCAAGGTCAAGACATAGCGATTGACATGATGCAAGCCAATCAGACAGTCTACACGTGCGCGGCTGTGTCTCCAGCCACCGCGGCTTATGTGTACTTCCCAGCCCGCCAGCCCAAATAGCAGGAAACAAACAGAGGGAGGGGGCCGGTTGCTGCTGTGCCGCTGCCGTGCTGTAACCTAGTGCCTAAATTTACTCCAGAAATACGCTAAACCGGCCTGCGGAGAGGACACTACAACAACAATTGGGGGGGGCACTGCTGGGCTCACTGTGTCTCGTAAGCTCTTTTTTTTTTTCTTGTGACATTGATTTGTCGCATCGACACGTATTGCTTTCTCTTGAGGAGTTCGCTTCATTCATCCAGCTCTTTTCTGTTATTGCGTCTACTGCTATTATCTGATCAGTATCTTTCCGAAAATCGACAGTTGAAAGGCTGCCTGCCTTTGTCCTTTAGTTCCAAACCAACAAAGCCCGAGTCGACTTCGGCCAACGCCCTAGGCAACCACCACCACCACGATGCGGTCCATACTATCATTTCCGCCCGCGTTCCTCGCCCTCCTCCTCACCCTGACGGGTGCGTCCATCGCCGCCGACCCGACGAAAGAAACACCCAGCACCACCGCCTGCACAGCCACGAGCACCGCGGGGTCCTTCTTTGACCTGCGGCCCGACATCGCGAAGAAGTCGAGCGCCAGTAGTGCGAAGCACCGCCGACGAGGCAGCGCCCCGGACAAGGACTACCACGCCCGCGGCTGGGACCTCGGCTACAACTTCACCCTGAACGTCTGCGAGCCCGTCGTCGAGACCCCCGAGAACGTCAAGGGCGTCAGTAGCGAGTCCTGGCGCAACATCAGCGCCTACTACTCGTCCAAGGGCGACTACTACAGCCTCGGCGCGGCGTCGGGCGGCCTGACGACGCGCGGGCGGAAGCTGGTGCTCCAGTACACGGGCGGCTCGCCCTGCGGCGAAAAGAGCAGCAGCTCCAAACGAGATGCGCGCGGGCTGGCGAAGAGGAGCAGCCACAAGGGCGCGAGCTACAAGGACTACTCGGATGACCCGACGAGCACGACTTCCGCGGGCGGCGCGGTAGCGACGGCGGCCAAGGAGACAGACGCCCCCAAGCGCCGGAAGTCGGCCACGATCTCGTTCCTCTGCGACAGGGACCCCACCGCCACCACCGCTGCGTTTTCATTCGTGGGCGCCGATCCCGACGAGTGCGCCTACTTCTTCGAGATGCGGTCCCAACACGCCTGCGCTGGCGCGGAGCCGCACCAACCCGGCAGCGTGGGCCCCGGCTCGGTCTTTGCTATCATCTTGTTCATCGCGATCCTGGTCTACCTGGGAGGTGGTATCATGTACCAGCGCACCGTGGCCAACCAGCGGGGATGGCGCCAGCTGCCCAACTACACGCTATGGTCTACCATCTGGAGCCACATCTCGGTACGTTACTGCTCTCCTACCAGCCTTGGGCTTGTTGTATAGCTGTCATATCATTTTACTAATATCCTTGGGATAACTAGGACTTCTTCATTATCGTCACTTCGTCATGCGCCCGCCTTCTGCCCAGCCGACGGGGCTACCATTACGTTTCCGGTTCGCCGACGAGGGGTCGCTACAACCGCGACCGAGAAGCCGAGAATAGACTGATCGACCAGTACGACGAGGAGTGGGACGACTGAGGACTTTGTATAACTAGCATGACTTGGAACTTGCGCCCGTTTGGGCCGATCACTAAAGGAAGAGAGAAACAGTATGGGCAGTTTTATTTATAGATACCTAGGCAGTGCCGACCGATCAAAAATTAGCATTATGGAAGGAGTTTCGGCGTCCAGGTCTCGTATGAATACATCGTGTAAAAACATCTACATGAGATCAAAGATCCGGCCAAAACATCAGATGGCTAGACTAGGCACCTAGCGACAGGGCGAGGCAGGGGAAGAAGGCTCCTGTCAGAAGCTGAGTCGGAAGCAGAATGTCATTCCACCTGCACTGGGAAGCTGCGTCATGTGGGTGGGCCACCAAATTGATTATTTCCCGCCTGACATTTTCTCCAAAAATACACCAGGCTTGCCGGGTTGCCCGCAAGTTCGCAGGCTGAGAGGATCCCAAACCCCTTCTATGCTGTATCTCCCTTACTCTCAACCCTGAAAACCGCTGAGCAGTTCGATCCTCGCCAGCTGCCCATTTACTCGCACGTAAACTCGCCGATTATAGCCCTGTCCCGGTTCCCAATCCAGAGCGTTACCCTAGGCGGATGTCGGCTCCTCTGGCACCTGAGTCAGAGTTGACATGGATGCAACCCGGGAAACGGAGCTGACTTATGTTGGCTATTGTAGGCCACCAACTGATTGGTGGTATTCCCATGATTTTGCATCGGTGGACTCGCCAGTTTAGTCTTGGTGGCATTGCACTCTTGGCAATCTATTTCGCGTTGCCTCGCCCGTCCAACAACCAGCTCAGCGACAGTTTGTCTACATGTTTCGACTTTATTCGCCCAGTTATAGGGCTGAATTATGTAATCATACGAAAAGGACCATGATACTTCTTGCCAAAACGGCCACGGCATTTGCTGCATGAACTGCTGTAAGCACTACGCAAAGATCCCCATAGACGGGCACTAAGGAAAAGTACATAGCTTATCTTGGTGTGGTGGGGAGGTCAACCGCCAGGGCGGGCTCGCTTTAGGGTCGTAGCGTGGTCCCAGTATGGAACTGGCGCCGGCTCTCGTGACGGGGTTGGGCCTAGACTGCGCCGCCCCCCATCATCCACAGCCCAATGAATCCGGGCGTTTCTTTCGTCGTTTCTCCCCCTCAGCATGACAGATAGGGCTGAGGGACTCCAAGCGGGGAGAAGAATATGCAGAAGCTTCTCCATGTCTTTGACGCTTCTTTCCTGCCTGCTTACATGAATGAACACGCCGCGCCGCCATGTCGATGGATGTTGCCGATTCGCTCGCCCTCCGGGGCAAGCTGCCCTGGGCCGCGGACGCTGATTGGACTAGACACCGCGAGACCATCACGAGGCTATGGTGGGACGAAAACAAGCCGCTCAAAGAGGTCTCGAGAATGATGAAAGAAGAATATGGCTTCCACGCAACGTAAGCTCATTCCATGGCCGCCGCGACTTTCGGTTTGGAGGTTCCCGCGAAAACTGATGGTTCGACAGCGACCGGATGTTCAAGGTGGGTATTCCTGCCGATTGGCCTACTACCCTGCATGCATGCGTGACCAAACAGACCCAGACCATGACGCTGTATAGGCCCTCCCGCAGCCAATTGCCATCATGAGGACGGGAAGGAATCGATGCTGACCTCGGTACCCACCACAGATGAGGTTCTCGGCATGGGGTTTACAGAAGAACTTGAAGAAGCAGGATCTCCAGAAGATAGCTTCCGAAGCATACTTGACCAAGAAGCCAAAGCTGCCCGTGATACGCGGCCGCCAGCTCGGCTCCCGCCGCCTGCGGCAGCGCCTGCAGCGGGCCAGCGCGACCTCCAAACAGCAGCAACTCCAAGCCGCCAGCAGCGACCAGGTCCTGCAAAGCATCCGGCTCGCCGCCCCCGGCAGCGCCGGCGCGGCCGAGAAGAGCATCCAGGCCGTGCTGGAGTACACCGAGTCCCGGTTCGCGACGCGGGCCTGGCGCGTCGAGGGCGAGTACGACTTCGACCAGGACACGGGCAACGCCTGGTGGCTCAACATCAAGACGGCCCAGGGCGACATCCAGAGCGGCGGCCGGGCCACCGCGCGCGGCTTCAAGCTGCTCAACGGCCTCTTCGCCGAGTACGCCGAGCTGCTCCGGCAGCAGCACCCCCAGACCGTCCTCGCGACCGTCGCCGGCTACGCCTCGCTCTCGTGCATCGACCCGGCGCTCGGCGAGTCCCTGCTCAACTACGTCACCAGCCTGAGCAACATCAAGCTCGGCCCCGCGCACCCGTACGCCCGCATCTGGACGAACCTGCGCAACACGCGCGCCGCGCAGCACACGGTCAGCACGCTCGTGACGGCGCACTTTGACGTCATTTCCGTCCACGCGCCCGGCGGCAACCGGTTCCGGCTCGCGTCGCTCATCCAGATCCTCGCGGCGCTGCAGTCGGCCAAGATGATCTCGTTCGAGAGCTCGTACGCGGCGCTGTCCGCCATCGCCAACGCCGCGGAGCCCAGTTCGAAGAAACCCATGCCAATACAAAAGCCACCCAATCCCCCGACGACGCCGACAACCGACGGCGCGAACGAAGGGACGGCGCCGCCGCCGAAGTGGCCCGCGGAGCCCGAGGCCTTCTGGCGGAACCTCGCGCAGCGGTACCTGTGCAAGTTCCTGCTCAACGCGGGCCGGCTCCGCGAGGCGGAGCGCAGCATGCACGCCATGGAGGCGTCGCACATGGCGTCGGGGTCCGACAACGACCACGTCGCGTTCCTGCAGATGAAGACGTTTGTGAGCGAGGCGCTGGGCCGCACCGCCGACGCCGAGGCCGCGTGCCGGCGGTGGTACGACGTTACGCGGCGCGGGCGGACGCTGCACACGGAGTTTTTGCTCGACCAGGCCGCCGTGTGGCTCGAGGAGTCGTACCGGAAGCGGGGGGACCATGCGGCGGCGGACGCGTTCAGGAGGGAGTGCGAGCGGGATTTTGATGAGATGTTGGCGCAGGGGTTTATTGATGAGACGGCTTGGGGGAGGTTGAATAGGGGGGCGGGCTGTGGAGGGGGCAGAAGGGGAGGTGGATGCAGAGGGGACTGTGAGGGGTCTTGGAAATACAGGAGACGAGGTAGAGGAAGACTCGTAAGATTTAATTGGATGAATTGAGGTCGTTATGTACATGTAAGGAATGTCCCACGAGAGGGTCGGGTCAACAATATGTAGCAACATTTTTCTGCTTACTTGGATGAATCAACACCAAATATGAACAGTATCACTTCTATGTCACAACCTTTTCTATAATCCTGAGTAGGTTAGCGCAGCAGAATATAATACTTTTGAGATGGAATGCTCCGTGGATAGGGGTCCTTGAGATATATGGATGTAGGAGAGCGTCTCGCCGGGCCCGGGCCGCCACATATGGTGTGCATGCGAACGGCACAAAAAGGAGAAATCAGCATGAAAAGACCAGTGCATTGCAATTAGGATTCTTTTTATGGGATTGATAAAGATTCCAGTATGCGCAGTACAGTGTGGTGGTCGGGTGCCCCCAGTAATGCAGCAAAACGAGAGAAGGGGGTGGGGGGGATTACGTGGATTATAAAAGAAATGAAAAAATAACGAAAAAGGGCCCTTAAGGGGACTCGAATCCGAAGCCTACAAAAAAAAGAAAGCGAAGGGAGTGCTGGCAACGGACCGCACATCCGTGAGTTTTTTGTTTTTCCAGTGAGAAACTCTGCGCCATTAATTGCTACTTCGCTGGGGGAATTCAGAGTAAATTGGCTTATATGCCTAGGCTGGCCTCTCCGGCCCGGGCCACTACTTATGCCACAGGGTCGGGGGCGTGGGAAAAGCTGGATTTGAGAAGGTTTGTGCGTGGCCTGGTTCGGCCAGGCAACCGCCAGCGTCACCCACCCCCCTTTTGCTGCTGTCGTGCAGGCCAGAGGCTTGGGAAAGAGATTGGGAAGGCCAGTGCTCACTCAAATAGGGTCTAGGGTCTGGATAGGCTGCCTCTATATTGTCGATATTGTATGCTCAAGGCACGAAGGATCGTGACGAACTTCAACGAAGTCGAACTCGAGTATCGAGGAGTCCCTCAGAATCGTGGTACTGTGGACTTCGCACGGTGATGCTCACGCGCGAATACTTCTACCCTTTAAGCACAGCGTAATTACTGAGCGTGGTACTGGATGAGAGAGGACAGAGGTAGCATGTGTGGAATATAATAATATGCCAAGGAGAATTCTCCGAAAAGTGTGCCATCGCTGTGGTGAGTTTTATATTGTGGCATATCGATAAGATATCTCATCTCCAACACCCAAATAGTGTGACCTGTTGGGCATGAATTGCCCTAATATCTTAATTGCTCATGACTGTTTGGGCATGTCATGCTGCCGTCGTTGAGTGACGTAGCATGCAACTTAATAAAAAGGGGTTCGACCAATGCACCCCAGCTGTCCAAACTTACATGCATACTGCGTACCTACGTCATTTCCTCGCGCAAGGCTTCTAATTACCGGCTGAGCATAAAAGGATGCAGTCCCATAGGGAAAAGGAATTCGAGTTGGGATGCTTGACTGGATGCGGGAGCCAATTACAGTTTGACGTCCGCGCGGGTTTGCACCTGGGGTAAAAAAAGGGGCTGCTGCTCCCCCACCGGAGATGGCCACTGACGGTTTTATTCTTACACGACGCCTACCTTAATCGATGCTTCTCAATTAATCCATATCACAATTCCATTCAAGCCCATCTTATCTCGATAAAGGAATTGTTTCGCATTCTAGACAATCCCCTTTAACATTCGTCAAAGAACCTGCCAAAACTTAACAAAGAACTGAAACAACCAACCACGACTACTTCATAGGTACATCACGCCTTGCAAACTACCAAAAGTAATACCTCTCAATTACGAGCTTTTGGCACATAGTCACAACCCATCATCATCACCACCCTTTTGGTCTCTCACGGGGGTCAATTACGTCATACCCGGCTCACGACCCTGACCATTCTACTCTTCCGGCTTATTGATTCCTGGGCGCGGCTTGGCAGGACTCCTCTCTCACTCACCCTCGAGCCACCGTCACCCAACCACGAACCCCACCCGACTTATCGTCCGATAGTGCGCATGTCACTCACTACTACCTACTTACTTAACATAACCCAACGATGTACTCAGCCTCGAGGAAGCGCCAGATGCAGCGCGAGAGGCGGCGCCTCATCGCCGCCGCCCAGCTCCCGCGCGAGACCTGTCCCGCCAAGGCGCAGGCCAAGGCCTACATGGAGGCGCGCGAGCTGTCGTGGGAGCTCGACGACGACCCGGAGGCGTCCTTTTTCGGCGGCTCGTGCTGGGACGGTGACGAGGACTGCCCGTCGTCGTCTCCCACCACGGAAGCGGCCGAGACAACGCCAACACCAATAAAGGCGCAGCAGAAAAGGGGCATACTTCGCTGTTCTCCTCGTTATGAGACGGAGTCGAGACTGGACGAGGTGTCCTCGTCGACGAGTAAAAGGAAACTGGAAGATGACGATGGCATCGCCACCACGAAACCCACAAACGCCTCCGTCGCCACAACGGTCAGCTTCGCAACCGGCCACGCCACGGATCTCGAGACGGGCAAGGACGTGCCCGCGAATAAGAGCGGCCTATCCCATCGCGATTGGGAGACTTCGAACCGGAGCCGCAACGCGCGGGCGGATCTTGATGCGATGATAGCCGCGGCGGAGGGACGTCCTATCGAAAAAGGTTCGGACGACGAATCCGAGTCCGAGTCCGAGTCGGACTATGAGAACAGCACGGACGAGTCCGAGTCGTTGTCGGACGAGGAGGATGAGGATGAGGATGAGGATGAGGATGAGGATGAGGATGAGCTTGAGGAAATGGAAATGGATGTGGAGGTGGTGTTTGAAAAGGACAATGATGATGATGACAATGATGACGGAGAAGTGTATGATGAGCGGTTGAGCAGTAGCTGCACACCCAACGACGACTCAGATCTGGACTGGGATTCGGATGATTCGGATCTCGATTCCAGCGAGTGCGATGACGA
Organism: Apiospora aurea; assembly: GCF_038362705.1. Taxonomy (NCBI): domain Eukaryota; kingdom Fungi; phylum Ascomycota; class Sordariomycetes; order Amphisphaeriales; family Apiosporaceae; genus Apiospora; species Apiospora aurea. The sequence continues at coordinate 6,378,244 of NW_027117392.1, read as the reverse complement.
CTATGATAGCGATGAGGAGGAAGAAGACGGCCCTGAGTGGGAATTCTATTGATATATAAAGAAAGTCAAGACGGAAGTGACATCCCTGCAATTGCAATGGTCCGGAAAATGCAGGACAGTACTGCATCTCTCTTCTACCCGAGATTCTCGATTGTACAGAGGGTAACATACGTAATAAAGAAAAGACGTATAGATTTCTATACACTCATTTAACAAGATATCCCGAAGAGCTTGGATATATACATTCATATGTTACAAGGCTTTGGTCGTATTAACCAGTGCCTATGAACCCAAATCCACCCTTCCATTCCACCAATTGGACTGGTAGCTCCATAGAGGTCTTGCGGCTGCGATCTAGGTGATACATATTGGGTATCGTCACTCGCGATATTGCATAATTCTCTATAAAGCCGAGGAAGCACCATGCTATTAGTAGTGATTGGTGTGGGATCTCTTCCAGAGTTGAGTTATGGGATTGCTGAACTCCGTTTGCTTCCCCGACTCGCAGTCCACTTTGCTAGCATATCGTCCACTCTCTCCACTGGCTGCCTCAGGAATGTTTCCCGCAAAGGTGGTGGCATTTCCTGCATCATAGCATTCATTACCTGCTGGCGGACAGCGGGGTCTCCATGGGATCGAATACTTCCTGCCGGGCATAATAACCGTACGAGTCTGATATGAGGCTCAGATCAGCTTCTGATATCCTACTCGGGTCGCTGGCCCGGGCGGGCATCGAATGAAGCTGGATGGGCCCCATGGGGTCGCTTATACCGGGAGTGAGGTCTATGTGGCCACCAAGTTCGGGACGATTATCCCATAGAATCGAGTGTTCAGTTTTGGCCATGGGATGGTTGCTGCGGATATTCGAGCCCCCTAGATTTGGTTGAGGGTCAAGTTTTGGCTGTGCATGGCCGGTTGTTAACCGCTGACCACCGTGGGTTTCCAGTTGGGGTATCTCACTCGAGCCCATAAATGCTTTTGGCTTGGTACGGCCACGTATTGAGGTTCTTTGAAGGGCTGAGTGATGGTCTTTGCGAATGTGGCGTTCTAGCGCATTGGAAGAGCCGAAGGGCAGTGCTTGACAACCGCTATAGGTGCACTCCAGGCGTCGGACATGTAACGTCTCGTGCTCGTGACATTGTGCCTCCCGCTCAAATCCTTCCGTGGCTCGAGGGCAACCTCGCACGCGACACGTGTAGGCAGAAGCACGGAACTCCCGTTTGAAGGTATCCATCTCGGCGGCGGTGATACCAGGGAGGATATTCTGGCTGAGGAGGTACCGGAGTGTCGCTTGGTATCTCTGTAATACAAGCGATGCTCCTTCTTGTGGGGGTGGGATGGCGGTGATTGCAGTGGTTCTGTCAGACTTTCCTCTTGCTTCCATTTGCTGTGACTTATGTTTGAGCTCCTCTTCGCTCCTTGCTTTCAAACACCTGTTAACAACCATCCGGAGTGGCAAACTGTGCAGAGTCGCTATCCGTTCATCAACAAGTTTTGTTGTCTTCGGGTCCGAATCCTGAAGTTGATTTAACTTGACTGCGAACTCTTCGGCCAAGTTAAGGAAGGCGGAAGCGCTTGCGTCGTGCTCCTCAAGTGATGGAGCCACTGAAAGAAGATAATCGGTCCAATGTTCCTTTGAATAGATATGGAAGCAGTGTAGCCCTTTGAAGGCTTTTATGCCAGCCAGCAGGCAAGTGATCGTAGCGATGCCATGTTGTAATAGACAGTCTTTTTTCATCAGTATGAGATTGCTGGACGAGGATTGGAGGAACCTGTCTCTTAGTCAGCATTGACTCTACGGATGAATTGTCGAAGTGTAACCTTACTCCTGGACAGAGACATGAATGAAAACAAGTCGCGAATCAGGCCGTTCCTCGACTATCCAGGCGAACGAGGATCTGGGTCACGATCTTGCTATAGCTTGTGGCGCGTCAGTGTCGTTTTCCTCTATTGAGCACAAATATGAACTTACAACTCGGACAGCTTTGGCGGAAGCTCTTGTGCCGAATATTTGATCTCTTCTCCACTGAATTGAATATTGTTGGAAAGATAGTCAAGAACAAGCCGAGCATATAAGAACATGCCTGTATTGTAATTAGCCTCGCCCCTGTATAAAGTGATCGGGGTGATTTGAGCTCGAACCATCTGCTTTCTCCGTGACTGCGTCCTCAATGTCTTTGATGTCAGACCCGTTCAAATTCAATTCTTGAAATTTACCATATATCGACTTTAGCCTGTGATTAGCATATAGTCTGATAGAATTGTTCAGATGCCCCTTTTCTTCCGAAAGGGATATGGACTGCTTTTTGCGCAATCTAGCGGACGCAGTAGGCGAGAAGCGGCAGGATAGCAACGCCTTGCAAATGATCTCGTCCGGGCTGGATGCCCTTGAAGTCACTTGACTGATCAAGCTGAAAACTTTGCTCTGAGTCTGTGGATCGCATTCGTCGATACCGTCGAAAACAATCCAGACGTAACATGCCTGTCGCGGTCCTTTGCTGATACTGGACAGTAATAGGTGCAGTAGTCTCTCCATGACTGGGATGCTGGGAACTTTCTTGTCAAGAACATATTTTCCATAGACATGTGCAGCCAGATCCCCATCTTTTCGAACAAGTTGGAGGAGGAGTGACCGAAGTATAAAGTCGTACTTGGTCGAGGACGGATAAGTATGGTTGCAGAAGTGGGACAGGACGAGGCGGCCAGTACCATCGTGGTTCATGAAGTTTACCATGCTGGATGATAAGACGCTTTTCCCAGTGCCGGCCGCACCCTGAACCCAAAGGACAGGGACGTCCGGTTTGCGTTGCAGCGTCATGGCCATCTTCTTGTTCTGCAACACCCAACTGCAAGTACCAGGATACTTGGTTGATTCCTCCAGGAGCGTATGGAAAATGTTGGTTTGGTCGGAGTCGTCGACTTTGAGCCAGGAAACAATCAAGTTGTACTGCTTGATGCCATGTTCTTCCTCACTTCGCTGAAGTTGCTCGGTACATTCTCCCCGCCAAGCGCGGATTTCCTGCTGCATTTGCTGAGCCTTGGCAATATGGTGAGTATTGGCCTCCTTGTCGATCAGCTCCTCATGGCGTCGCATATCATCGATGATGTTATCGAATCGCCTTTGAAAGCGGTGCCACGAGGTAACGAATAGTAACTTCCAGCCTGTACATACGTCGTTAGCGACAGTTGCTGATGTATTTCCCAAAATGAAACCAGTATGAGAAAGCATATAAGAGAAAAGAGGAACAAAACCCAAGAGACGTACTGCTGCGACGGACGAACTGGTAGGCATGCTTGTGGAATTCGAGAATGTCTGCATAGAAAACGGCGACTGTTTCTTGGAAATCCCGGGTGCCTGGGAAGCTGTTGCTCAGAACAGCGAAGCGCTTAAGGCATTCGGCGATTCTAGAATAGGCCTTGATGATGTGCTCAAAGGCCTCCAGATGGTCGGAGGCAATGCGGAGGATCAGTGTTATCGGAGCCCACACCCATGGCAGGAAGGGTGTGCCATTGCACAACACGTCCACCACTTTGCGTAATGCTCCAAACCTTGGAACAATGGGGCAAGCCGTCGCATGTTGCGAAGGGCCTGACGTGAGGCTAACTCATTTTCGATTTTGAGTACCTCCGCTTGGACTTTTCGGAGGGTGATTGATGAGAAGTTGTGGGCATCTCCAGGTGTGATTGCTTTTTCAAGCTCTTGAAACGCACTGCTGATGGTCTGCCCCGCTAGGGCGGAAACAGCAGGAGGCGGCATGGTTCCAAAATCGATAGAATACAACCCTCAAGAACATGGGATCGTCATCGTCCCGAGAATTGAGTTGAGTTGAATGGAATAAGCGGGCTATCAAAGAGTATTGAAGCCAAAACAAGAGTATTCGCGGGGCGGTCGAGGGTCGGCGGAGCATCATCCCATGATTGCCCGTGGAAGCCTAAGACACCAAAGTCACAGCCCCCGTCTCGAGGGTTGTGGGCAGTGCAAAACTGCCTTGCCAACGCATCACCAATCAGTGTCGGTTATGAAAGAGCAGCTAAATTGTGAAGTGACACACTTGCCATATCTTGGCCAGTCAAGTCGCACGGTGCTGGGATGTCGTGGGGGGGTAAAGGGGGAGGCACAGCCAATTCGGTTTGGAACGAAGTACATGTACATAAATACTTCTAGTGACCGACATGGAATGTGGTCCCTTCGGAGCAGGCCAAACGCCCATCATCAAGTTTACCAAACTGCCACATACCCAACAAAGGGATTCCGTCCAAATCACTTTGGACCCTGCTAAGATGGCATCATCTGGAGACCGACCGCGTGCCAAGCGTCAGCGCCTGAACGGAACATGGCCGCAAGATAGCACAGCGCAGTCTCAGGAGCCCAATTCAGCACAAGGGCAAGGCTCTACAATGGGGGCAGCGACATACTTCTACCCTCCCCAGCCAGTGCACCATAATACGGTTCAATTCCAATATGCATTGCCACAGCCAATTCCGTCGCCAATGGAGCTGAGTTATCACCAGAGCCAGACCATGGCGCCATATATAGGGCACCTTGAGCCTATACCTCCCTCGCAAGGTTGCAGGAACGTCCTCGAACTCCACGCCTATCAGACGGGAGTTCACCAAACAGGGTACAACACGAACCTGCTTGCCACTCAGGATCCAATTTGCCATCAACAACAGCAATGGGAACTAAGCGGGGTCTCTAACTTTCAAGCCCCGAAACGGGACTACCAATGGGACTCCCCATGCAACTATCCCCAGGATGCCAATGACTGGATAGATAGAATCTCTGGCGCAACAACACTCGAGGTGGCCCAGCCGATTGAATTGGTTTGCTTCGGCATGGTGAGTCGCACCAAAAGACTTGTTTTTGAACGACGTTCCTGAGTAGGATGCTTATTACGGGTTTCTTTAGATTGCAGCTTTGCCAGGAAGTTATGAAAGGAGAAGCGGCCAAGATATTCCACCAGGGATGTTGGTGAATACGGAGTCAGCGGCGCGCTTCACGTCGGTCGAAAATCAACACCTGGAGGGTCGCCTCCACGCAGAGTACGGGCAGATGATGCAGGGACTACTGGACGACGAAACACTGAAACTTTTCGTGGTTTGTACCCCTAGTCAAGTTGAACACAATCCGCACAATGGACTCAAAGGCTCGCCGGTCACGCCATGCTCTCTTGACGTTGTTGTCTACGGTCCCTCGGACGTCTTCGAAGAGATCGGAGCCTGGTTCGAAGATTAAGATATCTACCTCCAGGATCCTCGAGCTTGTTATCTTGACAAGAGATCTGGACGTTGTATCCGGTGTCCATCAACCAGAAGAGCCAACCGAGTTCGCTGGCGGTATAGTTGCGGACCCTATGGGTCTGGGTAAAACCTTGACTATGGTCTCTCTGATTGCTACTGATCCAGGGGAAGAAGGCTCTCCCCAAAGCCAATTGGAAGGGTATACGAATGAAAGGCCGAGTGTACCGACAACTCTCATCATTGTGCCCCCACCATGTAAGCATGTCATCCCCCCAATAGACGCAACACGAAACTAATATTCGGTGGATTACAGTACTTGGCACCTGGGAGCATGAGCTTAACACGTCAGTGAAGATGTCCCGGTTATGTGACCGAAACTGACGTCATTTTAGGCATCTGGTTCCCGGTACAGTACGGCACTGTAAACATCACGATAAGGCACGGATCCGAGGCCTTGTGGAACTTGGAGGAGTTCACGTAGTCCTGACAACTTATCACACGGTCTCTGCTGGCTGGAAGACGGATGAAACGAAGCAAGACTCGTTTCTGTTTTCTGTCAAATGTAATCGCATCATTCTAGACGAAGGTGAGTTTTTCAGACCCTGATCATCTATTATTAACTCTGACGACTCAGCGCACTTTATCCGGAATACAAAGTCCAAAATGGCCCAAGCGGTGTGCGCTCTCGACGCCAAGAAACGTTGGGTGGTTACTGGAACTCCTATCCAGAACCGCCTGTCTGATTTCTCTGCTTTGCTGAAGTTCATCCGGGTGCATCTATACGATGAACCTCGGAGCTTCAAAGGCGACATTGCTAATTTATGGAAGACCGGCGAGGACGCGGAGGCGGTCAACCGCCTAAAGACACTCTCCCATTATCTGTTACTGCGCCGGTCAAAGGGTACTATCGAACTCCTTGCTCGACACGACCTGAACTGTGCCGTCGAATTTACCCGTGAAGAGAGATCTGTCTATGAGGCGATGCGAACGCGGGCCATCGCCAAGCTAGACGAGGCAATCTATGACGATTCTGGCTCTCACAAGGCTGGGTCATACATGAACGTTCTCCAACAGGTTGAATCGCTCCGCCTCTTCTGCAACCTGGGTATCCAGTTCAAGATCCGCCACGCACAGCGCGAGGTGAGCAGTCCCATAGGTAAAATCACGCGCGACAACTGGCCAGTCCGGGCGCAGAAGGTCTTCCACGCCCAGCGGGAAATGCGGACGATGGTCTGCCTCCAGTGCGACTCCGCCCTGGAAACCGACGAAACACTGCTGGATGGAGCCGACGGGTCGGCCCAGGTGGCACATTTCACCAGCTGTTTGGAGTTCGCCTGTGCGAGCTGCACGAGTAAGCTCAACCGCCACAACCGACCATTTCAGTGCAGGCACCAGCCCCCGTGTCCTACTGCCGTCGTGTCGCTCAACAGTGCCGCGTTGGACGACTCTTCGGGGCTCAGTGACTTCAACATCGACTACACCTCGGATGGACTGTCTTCCAAAGTCCAGACCCTCATTTCGGACTTGAAATCCAGACCCGCTGACGAGAAATGGTAAGCATGCCTCAAGAAGACCTTTGAAGTGTCCGAAAAGCTAAGTGAGTCAGCATCGTGTTCTCGACCTGGGGGCTCACGCTCGATATGGTACAAAAGGGGCTCAACGAAGCTGGTATCTCATGTGTCCGATTTGACGGCAAAGTCACACAGAAGGACAGACAGCCCATTGTGGAGAGGTCCAAGACTGATCCGACTCTTCGCGTGATGCTTCTAACCTTGTCTTGCGGTGCTGTTGGGTAATTGGCGCCCCTCCACCAAATCGATCGTCACTTCACTAGCATGCACTAACATATTCCAGATTGACATTAACCGTCGCCAATCGGGCGTATCTCATGGAGCCTCACTGGTCAGTTTTCAACTTTGCATATACTTGCATGAGCGGTAGCAGCAAACTACATGCGACTCATCCCCAATGATCGGATAGCACGACTAGTTAGACCCATGGCTTTTTGGTTAGCTTAGCTTGCTGACGTGCCGATCTCCTGCAGGAACCCGACCTTAGAAGATCAAGCTTTGGCGCGTGTCCATCGGCTTGGGCAAACCAAGGAAGTCACCACTATACGGTTGTATATCCGGGACTCATTCGAAGAGGTCAGTGCGCCACAAACAAAGAAATGCCGCATCCGGCGGAATCTTCTACCGGAACGAGGACAAGAGCTAATACCGATGCCAGAAAGTGATGGAGCTCCAAGAATCCAAGCGGTCACTGGCTGGCATCTTGCTTTCTCCCCATGACGGGGCCCAGACTGATGATAGCAACCAGAGCGAACTGCAGGTAAGCTCCACACTCTCTCCAGCCCTTACCCCATTGATGCCAAGAAAACCTGACTTTCAGGATAGAAACTGCGGGCGTTTCTTTGAAGATTTCCCCTGGCTCGGCTTTCCAGCGTTCCAACACGTGGCCCGGGTCACTATATTTAGCGGGATCAAGGCCGCTAGAAAGTTATCTGAGTGCCAGGGAACCGGATCGCCCCGTCGGATGGAACTTTATACTGGGTTCAACGCGAACATTACGTCAACACTATGATATCAGCGATTTGTCCTCATCACGGCTTCAAGAATGCTGAGAGATCCGGCCGAAACCACGGACATCTGGATTGGTGAAAGCAGTGGTGTATCTTGCTTGTAGTTATATATCTTATCAACAACACTCCTCTTCTCTTTTCTTGAGTAATACATCTTCCATATTAGACTTTTACTACGACCGCAACAATAATGTCGACCCAAACCCAAGCAAAGAAATCCTTTGAGATTGCCGTCATCGGCGGCGGTATCGCCGGTGCTACCCTGGCCGTCGCACTGATCAAGCACGGCATCCCGTGCCAGATCTATGAACAGGGCCACGCCTTCAGCGAGATCGGTGCCGGCGTCGCCTTCTCGCCCAACGCCCTGCGCGCCATGGATATCTGCGACAAGAGCTTGCGGGCCGCGTTTGAGAAGGTCGGCACGCACAACCAGTGGCCCGAGAAGCATGACGTGTTCTTCGATGTCTTGGACGGCATGGCCGGAGGCGACACATCCGCTACCAACAAGCCGCTCTTCACCCTTACCAACGAGCAGGGCATGGACGCGGTGCACCGCGCGCATTTCATGGACGAGGTAGCTAAGGTGATCCCCGAGGAGAAATGCCACTTCCGGAAGCACCTGGATCGCGTCAAGGAGAACGGAGGCAAGGACGGCCGCGTCAAGATGTTCTTCCACGACGGCACGACAGCCGAGGCCGACGCCGTGGTGGGCTGCGACGGCATCAAGAGCCGGACGCGCCAGCTCGTGCTGGGCGACGACGACCACCCCAGTGCGCACCCCCAGTACACCCACGTTTACGGCTACCGAGGCGTGATTCCCATGGAGCAAGCTGTCGAGGCCCTGGGCGAGGAGCGGGCCAAGAACTCGTGTATTTGGATCGGCAAGGATGCACATATTTTAAGCTATCCCGTCGATGGCGGCAAGACGTTCAACATGTTTGGTGCGGTGGTCGACAAGGGCGACTGGCCCAGCCATGATCAGCTGACACTCCCCACGACCCGCGAAGAGGCGCTGCACCACTACAAGGACTTTGGCCCAATGGTGAAGAAGCAGTTCGAGTTGGTGGAGGCCAGCATTGATAAGGTAAGCTCATGCAACTCGCATCCACGGGTGGAGGCTTGACATACTTCTGCTCCGGAACAACAACCTTGTGATTTACTTGATGCTAACCAGATAAAAATGCAGTGGGCCCTTTTCGACACGGGCGACCACCCCGTCCCCAAATTCAACAAAGGCCGCATCGTCCTCTGCGGCGACGCCGCGCACGCCACTACGCCACACCATGGCGCGGGCGCGGGTTTCTGCGTTGAGGACTCGGCGGTATTGTCGGAGTTGTTGGCCGACAGCCAGGTGACGAAACCGGATCAACTTGCTGCTGTATTCGAGGCCTTCGACGCGATCCGGCGACCAAGGGGCCACTGGCTGGTCCAGAGCAGTCGCCGTATGGTGGAACTGTACCAGGGCCGGGCCAAGGATGTAGATCCCAAGGATGTGGACGGGATGCGCAAGGAGGCAGAGGAGCGGTTTACCAAGATTTGGGGGTACGACTTGACGAAGGCGATAGAGGAAGGGAAGGAGGATATGCACAAGCGTTTACAGTAATGAGGAGCCATTACATGAGTTGCTAATAAGACTAAAAGTGGTTCATTTATCACCCGCTGTTGGCTACGTATTGCTTCTTCTATCGTGAGTAACGGCCCAATCCAGGGCGACTGTCATCTGATGTGTCCCAATGACAATGCAGGTATATTCGGACGACACCCATACAATGCACCAGCCAGAATACGATGCCTCGGAGCTTAGGGCCAAAGCCCGCACGGTAGTTTAGACCTTGCTGGGTCAGCAAAACATGGCTACCACCCGAGCTTTTGGGCGTCAGATGTGGCGCAACGTTAAGGGTCATAGCTTGACTTCTCTAGGGGCTGACACCTGGCGTGGGGGGAGGGAGCCCCTTGTGCATCGGGGTCCAGCTCTCCCCGGAAAGGAACCCCTGCAACTGGGGTGAAGCGACTTTACGGATGCGCCCCATTTAGCCATGGGCAGAACCATGGGCAGTGTGCTGACAGACGAGGATAAGCGTATATAGCTCTGCAGGCATACGGAACTGACAGATAAGCTAAATGCTGTACATCCGTACGTGCCAAGCCAAGTAACAAGTGCGGCGGACGCTCGGCAAACGACATTGGAAATGGTTTCTAATACGCAACCTCCAAGCCGGGCAGGCGATATGCACAAAGCAAGCTGGTTCTTCCATTATAGAATGCCTTGACAATGGTAAGTCTCTGGGCAAGGCAGAACTCACAAGTAAACGGTTGGGTCCCTGGCCCAGAACGTCAAGCATGATAAGGCTTACGAGCCGTCCCGCTCATGTTTGCCCTGTCGCTCGCCCGGGGTTAGAAGCGGGGGGTGGCTTAGGTGATGTAAAATGTAACCCCTCCCCTTGTGAGGATCGAGGCTTTGACATGGCTGTGCAGTGCCGGTGCTATATAGGATGTCGGCCTAGTAAGAAGAGAACGTGTATAGAGCAGGGAGTCGGTCTCCAATCGAATAGATATCTTCCAACGTTTACAGGAGGGGCTGAGTCTCAGGCTGAACCGATCGCTGCACAGGCACAAACCAGGGTGCATAGCCTCTGCCGCGACATACTTGAGAAGGGCCCGGCCGTATGTATGGTGGCGCGAAAGCTGGGCTACGACACTGTCCAGGTGTGACACTTTAGGCACCATTAGTGAAAGGTATGGGGGCTCGGGTTTGCGCTAGGTAGCTATAGAATTAGACCCGGAGTTTGTGGGCGAAGATAAGCCCGTGTGCAAGATCAACACATCCTGACCTCTGCGTACATGCACTCCCGCAGGCCTCCAATGACTGCTTACCACCATAGCTTATGCAGGACTCAATCACAACGCACTAGGATTTCAAATACTGGCGAATGGTCTTGTAATGAGCCTTGAGCACTATCTTACTCATCCTCACCCAAAGGTTTGCAGTAGGGGCCGCCTATTGCCGACATAATGTCAGCCGCGGCCTAGTAGTCAGGTCTCGACATCCAGCTGTTGATCAATGCAAGTTGTAGCTTGGGTTGTAGCTCTTGTTGATGCATGTTGAGAGGACTTTGAGAGGGCCCCCGAAATGAGTCTCATAATGCTTATGATTGATTGATTTGCTGACTTGGGGGGCTTTGCACTTTGACACCAGCGTCTCGCTAAGCTCTAACCCTCCCTACTTTCATGACTTCCCGTCCTTTGGCTCTAGCGAAATGGGCCTATCCGTGACAACCAGTAGCACTGATTTTAGCACCTGATTCCACAAGCCGACTGGGATCTCAGTTCAGTCTCGGTCTAAAGCGTAATCCGAAAACTATTATTCGTCCATCTACACAGCCCATGTAGGATGGAGGCGGGCACCTTGATGGATAAGTAGCTTGACCAAGTCTTCATGCTGTAGAGACAAGGCTATATCCAACGAAGCTCTCCTCTGCACGGCAGCGCTCACATCAGCTCCTTCCTCGATGAGGACTCTGGCCACGTCAAGGCAACCATATTCTACAGCGATATGAAGCGGAGCCCGTCCACCACGGTCAGGAGCGTTTATGTTGGCGCCTTGCTTAATCAAAAGTCTGGCCATGTCAATATCCCCACCTTTTAGGGCGATATGTAGCGGCGTATCTCCAACACTGTTTGGGGCGTTTATGTCGGCGCCATTGTCGATTAGGATCTGGGCCACTTTCCTATGACCCCTATCTGCCGCAAATAACAATGGAGATTTCCCCGAGCGTTCCAGTGACCTGAAGTCGAGTCGTTCCGTAGCGCAGTAGACCTTGAGAAGACGTTTATCCCCAGCTTCAGCTAAATGGCCGACCACGCCTTTCCTCGCGTCAAAGATGACACTGCGAAAATAGCTCGACACAGGCTCATAATCATAGTCTTCATGTAGGAGCTTCTGAACTGACAAATCTGCGCCCTCCGGGATGATTTGGCGTTTGATTAGTGCTTTAGCGGCATCCGTGTGCCCGGTGGCGAATGCAGCGAAAAGCGGTGTCCCGCATACCTCTTCCTCCACCTGGAAGCACGAGATTCCCACAGGGTAGGCTCGGACCAAAGCATCTAGGTTGTACCTAGCTAGGATGTAAAGCAGACTGGTCGTTGTTCGAAATTGGATTTTGTCTCTCTCAGCACTCCCACCCTCCATAAGATGGCGATATATAATCCATTTACCACAAGGGAATGTAGTGAGAAACTGCGTCTGGCTGTGGCCGTAGGTTTCGGCCTCATTGGCATGGGATAGAATGTTCCAGGTCGCATATTCAAGGAACGGAAGTTTGAATAAGTTGGACATGACGTCCATCCCTTCAGACCAGGCGTGAGGTATTGTGTGCGGGGTCCCGAGTTGTGCGACAGGCTCACTCTTAATATAGGCTAGACATCCTTCCGTGAGGGATTGGTGACTGGGACCTTCCGGGTAGGCTGGAGCATCTGGCCAAATGGCGACAAGACCATTGCCTTTGAGCAAGAAGTCTCGCACGGATTCGTGGATGAATTGGATTCTCAGTTGGACGTTAAGCTCGGTCAGGCCTTTCGACTTGTCAAGCACAAACTTTTCGAAATCTTCGTTTGTGATCTCATCGGAATGGCATTGGGATAAGCTCTCAGGGTCCACACCAGAAACGATGGCGAAGTAGAGTTCTCTCGATGTAAGAGGATATCTTGCAAATAGCACCCACTGTATGCATATCAAAAGCTCTCGTCCATCATTATTGTCTCGCGTGAGCATGTCGCGAAAGAGGTCGTGAAGGTCTGCTGGTATCTGACGAAGTCGTTCTGGGAGCTTGTGCTTCTCGCCAGCGTCGGACATCTTGTTCAGAATTGAGACGACCAGAACGACCCACATGAACACACCTGAGGCCTTCTGTAGGAGATCGGCACGGAGCCTGTCGGAGAGCTTGCCATCGCCAAGCTGTAGGGTATGTTGGATATAATGGGCAATATCCTCACCATGGCCTTGCATTTGCTCGAGTACCACACACTGTCCCCCCTTCGGGACGGTGATATACGGGTAGTGTCTACTTGTAAAGCAGACATGAAGTCGGGGTTGAGCATGGCAAAGATCATTGAAATGTGCGACCAGTTCCCGGACCTCCTGGTCCTTACATTCGTCCAGGGCATCGACAAATATTGCGACCGAGGTTTCGTCAAGGCGCTGTACAGCTCGTTCGAGGAGCTCCTTGAGGGATTCAATGCACCACTGATGGCCAGCTGGAAAACTGTCTAGAACAGCTTCCAATTGAGGCTGCTCTTGGAATAGTTGGGTTGACAGTGAGCGGTAAAGACCAAGGGTTGACTTTTTCAATTCATCGACAGCGCGAGCGTTGAAGAAGAAGGCGAGCGTCACCCCAAAGCGCTTTGTTTGCCGAGTCCGGCCAAGCAAGAACTTCGTGAGGGTCGATTTCCCTGCGCCTGGCTTCCCCTTGATCCATAGAAAGCCATTTTGAGCGTGTTCAAGATCGATATCCAACCACTTGAGGTACTCTGGGTTCTGGAGGAACCATTCGCAGGTCCTGGCTTGTGCTCTCTTGACATTCCATTCTCGTTCATCCATATTAGCAAATCTGAGCGATTTGAGAAGACACTGGCGGTGCTTTCGATTTTGTTCCTCCTCATCGTCGTGGCCGTCGTCGTCGTCATCGCGCGCAGATGTATAGTTGATGAATAAGTCTCGACCGACAGCAATATTTTCGGACCCATAGTTCAGGGCGCCTTGGCCCGAAAGGGTGTTGGACATTTGGTTCTAGGTAGCTGCCTGGGGAGGAGCGGAGTTCGTTGTTTTAGTTCGGCACGGTCGTTCCGGTTCCCGTTCTCTGTACTCCACATGTCAGGTTTCGGTTGCCAAGTTAAGGTACTCAAGGGGGGGCATAGTACGTACAAGAACACACATAACAGCCCATCGAAGCTGTATCGAAGAACTGTTGACATGGAAGCAAGCAAGAACGTCGCGCTTGTTTCGAGGCCTCGATAAGAAACCACGGGAGGCGGGTGAATGCGGCGTGGAAGATGTGTTTCCCCCTCCCCCTGGGGTTGGGCGCTTGAAATCAGCCTGTCAGGTCACATGGGCCTATCTGACAGGCGCTAAGGCACCTAGGTTCTGCAACGAAGTTAGCCTTGAAGATTGGAGAGCCTAAAAGCAATACAGCGGGGATTGGCTCTTTCACCTTCGAAGGCCATCGTTAATCCATGCGTACGAGTTTGAGAGGACCCAGAAAAACAGTATCAATATATGCCACTGTGCTAGTATATCGTAGTATAGTATTATTCACATGTTAGAGTTGCGGAAGTCCCTCCCAACGCCGAAGTTCCCTGTGCCCGAATTGAGAACTCCCTGGCCGCTCAGCGTCGTCGCAGAATGCTGCGGGATAGGCGCTGATCCAAACGCGATCGATGAAGGTCGCCCAGAGCCGGTAAGACCGCTTTGTTGCTGCTGCTTCTCGGGGTGCACGCGTGATAGCAGTTCCTTGACGCATGCGGCCGCCGAGGCAGCGGCATAGTGCTGCCAGCCGTCGTTCTTGTGCGAGTCGGCGTAGTCCGAAATGCCCCGGATCACGAGCCCCGAGAACTCTGTCATCAGGCCCGCGGCTTCCATCTCGAAGCAGAGGATATCGCTTCCCACTCGCCGGATCTCTTCTCCTCTCTTCGAGGCGCTCCGCATGACGCGGTCGCCCGAGGCGATCAGGCCGTAGTGGATTTCGGGGCCTTCCGAATCGCGGGGTGATCTTGCGACCACCTTGCTCTCGTCGCAGTCGAGACAGGTCGATCGGTCCCACGGATGAGGGTACCCCGCCTCAAACAGGACGTCGGTCTCCGCCGCGGGCCGGGCGTACACTCTCTTTAGACGGGGAAATCTCTGCAGCATTGCCCCGATATTCTCCTCCGCTTGGTTTCCCAGGGCGTAGTGGTTCGACCGCATCTTCTCGACGGCGCTCCTGAGCAGCGACGGCGGCATCGCTAGGTAGCCCTTCCTGGTAAATCCGCCGTCTTCCAGGTCCTTGCCCAGGTCATATTGCACCACGCCGCCGTAGGGCCCCTCGGGCATGCCGACGACCACGTCGCCTAGACGGATGTCGTGCTTCTCGCCGTGGGGCACGCCGCCGCCGATGCCTACCAGGAAGCGCCATTTGATACATGGAAAGGTGCGGGCCAGATTGGTCGCGACGACGGCGGCGGCGCCCTTGCCTTGGGTACCGGGCAGCCAGGCCAATGCGACGCGGTGGCCGCTGAGCTCGCCCAGGATGTACAGGTTCGAGTCGCCGTCTTTGGTGGGTAAGCTTTCGTGTTCTTTGTCGAGCATGTAGCGGACGGCGCTCATCTCAAAGTCGATGGCGCAGACTATGGCCACTGTGTAATCTTCGTATGATGGCATCTTGAGACAGGGTGAAGGTGGGTCCGTTAAATTTCGATATTCATAGGTATACTCAGGGTCGTGCTCTAGCCTGCGATATATACCTTGACAATGTACGCAGCGTTTACAAAGCCGGGGAGAATAAAAGGAATCAATCACACTCGGGGCTGTGTTTAGACGCCCGAAAGCAGGCTGGAGGGGTGCTGGAGATGTTCATTGGCTTGCTTTGCATCTGCATCTGCTCAGCCTGCGGCAGCGACCCATTGCCTGATCATGCACGTTTTCCTTGGTACCGCTCGGCGCTCTCCTCGCAGACAGCATCAATCAACGCGACATGAGGCGCCCATGAGGTGAAGGACACGGCTATCCGCCGGCGTGGGTTGTCCGTCTCCGCATTCAGGGGGACGCTGTACGCCGTCGCGAAGCCTTTGGCGGGTTGGACGCGGTAGAGGAGCCACTCGCCCCTGAGACCGCACCTACCCCGTGGTCTCGGGGAGCCGGCCTCCAGTCCCGTTGGACGGCATGATGCGCCTAGACCACGTTTCCTCGACCGGGAGCTTCCGCTTCCACGGATTCCACATCCACCACCGCATGTACGGCGGCTAGTGATAGGTTACAAGCAAATCATTTCAGCCACAGAGACGCTGGCAGACCTATTACGGGCTTCTCCCGCCTTGAAGCCGTTGCCGAAAGTCACCGCAGTCTCGGGCGCTTACGGCCTGCAGCCCATCCCGGCGAGCGCCATCGAACAGGGCCGGGCGCGCGGCTGTAATGCGCTAGGCCTGTCCGCCATCAACCAGACACGGACCATGAGTATCTAAAGCAAAAAAGAAGATTATATGAATCTAATCCTGAATATAAGAGATAAGTAAAGCCGGGGCAGTAAAGGTGCTACTATTGTCAAACGCCGAGTCTACCTTATACCCAATACACTCAGGGTTTGAATACGACATGTCTACCGAGGCCGGTATGCTCAGCCGCTGCATCCAGGGCCTCCTTGGCCTGGTCGAGCCGGAAGACCATGGTATCGACAAAGCTATTGCCCTCAACCATTTCACTATTACCTCCTTGGCCACGAGGAAACAGTCCAGCCTCCAGCATCTTGACGAACTGTACCAGGTCTTCGCGTTCATACATGACCTTCCCCTTCAACGTCAAGTTCTTGGCAGCAACGGCACAATCCCCAAAGTCGGCCGTCATGCCCATCAGACTCACCCGACCGCCCCGGCGCAGCGCCCGCATCGCGCTCCGCAGGTGCGTCGAGTTCCCCGCCGCCGCATCGCCCGTAACTCGCACCGTCTCGACGCGGTTGTTCCCCGCCGCAAACGTCGCCGCGACGCGCGCCCGCAGCCGCGCCAGCTCCGCCTCGCTCCGGCACATGGCGAGGACGCGCGCGCCCATGGCGACCGCCGTCAGGACGCCGGCGCCGCCGAAGCCGCCCGTGGCGGGGCAGACGACGAGGGTCTCGCCGGGCTCGAGGCGGATGTCGCGGAGGCCGCCGAAGGCGACGCTGAGGTAGGAGGTGTACGCGAGGTCCGCGGCGGAGTAGCCCAGTTGCCCGCAGAGTCGCGGCTCGTCGAGCGGGTGGCAGTTCTCCAGGGGCAGGGCGACGTACTCGGCGAACGCGCCGTCGCGCCAGACGCGGTTCGCGAGGTGCCGGCTGCCGTCCGGGCCGACCGCGGCGACGCGGCCGACGGCGCTAAAGCCGCCGGCGAAGCCGAGGCCGCCGTCTGGGGTCGGGGACGGGAGCGGGTAGTTGCGCGCGCCGCTGAAGATGTCGCGGTGGTACGAGATCACGCTGGCGGCTTCGACGCGGACGAGGACGGTCCCGCGGCCCGGCGCGGGGGTCGGGACGGTCTTCAGCTCGAGGCCGATCTCGGTCGAGGTGAGGATTAGGGCTTGGTGATGGGATGGGAGAGATGGAGTGGACGCCGTGGCTTTTGGTGTGTCAAGTAGGCTTGTATCAAACGTCGGAATATGGCTTGGCGAATGGATTGCAAGGCAAGAGCTTTTGTACGTCTCCTTACTTGTGTTGGCGATGCTTCAATAGCAAAGGGACCTTTTCGGGGGAGGACGTCCCATCTTATCTTTATGCTGTGGGGAAATTGCAAAGTAGATAATGGGTGTCGGAAAGGACCGTCAACGGAGTTTCGCGGACATTTGGCCTATCGCCGTTGCATACCTTTCGCGTACTTGCGACCGATATTCCGGCCCAATGGCAACGCAAAGGACAAAGAACATCACTATGCTTTGCACTGGGAAGGAAGAAACACGTTGCGGCCGAAGACGCCGGCATATCACTAAGTCCAGGCTCTGAAGTGTATTGTGCCAATACGCCCCTGGGATGTGTATACCAATCAAGAGCTTCCTTGTGGACCAATGCAATATCACTAACTAGGAGTAGCCAGGCTTTGGTAGGTGGAATGTCAGGTCTTCGGGCTTCTTTTGACTTCGTCGGGGCTCTTGTCTCGCTCCTTGAATCCTTAGACGAGGTCCATAGACACCAAATACTGTCGATATCCAAGCCGAGACCGGGGAAATTGGATTGGGGTGAGTGATATTATAGCAGGGGGCTTTTAACCATGCCCGTATAACCTGGTTGCATTCCTGGTCTGATTATTCCCCGAAGTCATTATGGATCAAAGCGAGTTGATAGTTAGCTTCAAGTCCTGTTAATCGATTTGGAAGAGATGCTACATTGGGATTCGATGCACGGAAATATATCGCCATATGTAGAGTCTTAGTCCGACCCCTCGGCCGACGCCACCGAAATCCGGAGAATGATGAGTAGAGCGCAAGACAAGAATCCAGGGAGGCACACGCCACTTCGTCTTCTCCCCGAATCTTCCAGAGCCTCGACCAGGCTCCTTTTTCCCGTATATACGACCATGTATTTGACTCACTATCCCAACCGTCTCATGGTCGAATAAAAGGAGTAGAGCACGTGGATTCTTTAGTCTACAAATTGTGAGATGTCCTTGTCCAATATATCCAGATCCCTTCAGATTGAGAATTCTATCAATTTCGTAAGTCCCCAGCTCGCTTCCAATACTGCGAGTGGTTCTACTGTGCCACTCCTGAACTCCGTTTGGCCTTGCTGTCCTGCCAATACCCCTTGGCCACGAAGATCAAACTCAACACAATCCCCAGCCCAGACAGCCCAATGCCGAAGTACCACGCGCTGCGGTACCCATGCAACACATCCGCAGGCGTTTTGCCACCATTATTGACATTTACCTCGATGGTACCCGCGAACCCCAGCCCGAGTGAGATGCTGTAGTTGACCACCGTCGCGACCAGCGCCGCGCCCATGCCCTGGTGCTCCCGCTTGACCGCGTTGGAGAAGATGACGGTCGCGGCGGGAAACGACGTATCCATGCCAAAGGGGATAACGAGCATCGAGACGAACAGCTGGGCCCAATAGACCTGCCCCACGGGCGTCGTCGCGACCAAGATGATCCCGACCATGAAGCAGGTCAGCGAAAACGTCATGACCCACGCCGGCCGGACATGATGCAACAGGAACCCCGTCGCCACGCTCGCGCACGCGCCCGACACGGCCACGGGGCAGATGTACGCGGCCAGCAGCAGCGGCGAGGCGCCCCGCAGCACCTCGACGAACTGGGAGGTGTAGTAGACCCAGATGCCGAAGCTGGCCCAGCCGCACGCGATGCACCCCACCACGAAGCTGATGTCGCCCGTGAAGACCTTGAAGGGCACGAGCGGCGCCGCGGCGTAGCGGGACTCGACGAAGAAGAAGGCGACGGCGAAGATGACGCCGAGCACGAGGCAGACACCGATGTACGGCTGGTCCCAGCCGTACGCGGGGCCCTGGTTCCACGCGAAGTTGAACAGGACCAGCGCCAGCACGCCCGTGACGGCGCCGGCGATATCCAGCATCCGGAGCTTCTCGCGCAGGGGCTTGGCCTGGTCCGGCGCAGCGGCGTGTCGGGATCACCAGCGCGCTGAAGCCGGCGAGGAGGAAGAGCGCGATCGCGAAGCTCCAGAACGCCCACGGCCACCAGGCCAGCTCGAACAGGCCGCCGAAGACGAAGCCGAAGACGCCGCCGCCGGGGGCGCAGGCGCCGAAGAGCGCGAACGCCATGTTCTTGCGCAGGCCGGGCGGGTAGGTGACGCCGAGCAGCGCGAGCGCGTTGGGGATGGCGGCGGCGGGGCCGAGCCCTTGCATGACGCGCGCGAAGATGAAGAGGTGATACCCGGAGTAGGCGCTGAGGCCGGCGACGAGGCTCCAGAGGGCGAACCAGAGCAGGCCGAGGACGAAGAGGCGCTTGTGGCCGAAGAGGTCGCCGACGCGGCCCGCGACGAGGATGAAGGTGCCGACCGTCAGGCTGTAGCCCGCGATGAACCACGAGAGGACGCCCGGGTTCGTGACGCCGAAGCTGGCGCCGATGGCGTCCAGGATGCCCAGGGCTTGGGTCAGGCCGGCTTGGGTGGTGAACTGGGCGGAGCAGATCATGGCGATGAAGACGCATTCGTGCAGGAGGGACATGGGCGGTTCGGATTTCTTCTCGGGGGGTCGGCGTCGTCGGGCAGTGTGCTACCGTTTTTGCGCTCCTTCTCTACCGCGGTGTCTTCGCTTAGATTCCGTGGGGACCCAGCCTCGTGAGGTCGCAACCCCTCCGTATCGATGTCATGCTCCGGATAGGCCATGATACTTTGGGTTCCCGGCGAGCGAATAACCAAAGCAAGAGATCCTGAGGCACATTAGCTGTGCACGATCTGGATGTTCATGTCTCGAAAGATACTCACTGGTCGTACTACCAAGATGCTACCCTAGGCAACTCCGAAAGCTGAGTTTAATTGGTACACAATACAAATAGGGGAGATGAATATGCACATGCACGTGCACATGTAATCAGATTGTGTCTTGGAATGTATGTGTATGTATGTCTCAGAATAATCAAATGCAGATCGACGAGAAAATTGCCGAGATAATCGCCGACTTAGGTGAGGGCATGATACTCTCATATCATATCTTTATCATGTAGCCTCACTGCAACACCATGAAAGGGAGTTTTACATCAGTCCTCGAGACAGAGTGACGTGTTGGGCTTTTTGGAGAGATTGATAAGCGAGTCGATGGGGTTTGTCACCCCCGGGAAAGCCGAGCTTACCTCTGGTACGGCTGGTGGATAATCTGACGTACAATTCCTCCGGGGGGTTCACGTGACTCGAACAATAGTGGGATATCCGAGTGCGGGGGCTACGCCGAGGTTTCCGAGCCGCCAGCTCCGAGCCCCTTGGTCCCCGAGGTGGTGTATTAGGACGAGGTTTCAAGTGGCCGCACTGCGCCGCCCTACAAGCAATTGACCAAAGGAATCTGGCGGTCCAGGAGTTGTTCGGAGACGGTTTGGTATGGACGAGCAAACCACTGTCTAGGCATGCCCTTACCTGGCAGCACCGCAACGAGTGGAAACAATGCTCGGATTAATTTGATATCCAGACATATTGAGCTGGGAAAAGTTTCACTTCCGATATCTTCAGATGGTCAACGTTTCGATCCGTCGAAAACGTAGCGTACGCTAATGCAACGACCCAGAAACCGAAGTATTGAGTTTGAGTCATCCCCACTCTTGACATGAGCCCAAGGGAATGACAGGTGTGCTTTGTGATATGGCGTTTTATTGAGGCCAGAATGAGGTTCAATTTAAGTCCGTTCTCCTTGCATTCAAGCAAAAGGGGCAGACCTGTGAGTTGACAGTACTGCGAGTTGCCTCTCCGAGTCAGCCGTGCCCTTTTGGGGTTTGGTTCGTCCGATATACAGGGACGTAGCCACCGTCCCATGTCAAATTTGCAAGATCTAAATAGAATGCATTGTTCCCGTCCCGGACTATGGAAACACCACTCATACCTAAACCATGATCTTGGCCCGCTCCGCCCCGCCAGGATGCGGGAGACGGACTCAAGCCCCTGAGTGTATATATCAACCGCCCGTAAAACCATGAACTGGGACTAGACCAAGCTCGTCAACAGCTTAAATTTCAAGGGGTTAAGGAAACTATGCAATAATGCCTTTACTGACGGGAAATAAAAAAGATATCGTGAAGTCCGCACATTAAATGGCAAAAGTATATCCCGACACCACATATCCATAGTTGTTATGGACGAAAAAGCTAGGTCCGCCTGGGGCTCGAACCCAGAATCTCCTGATAACATGTAATCGTAGTCAGACGCCTTACCATTGGGCCAACGGACCTGTTAGGATTATTGTTCGTAAGATGAAAAAGGGTTGCTTGTTGATGTTAATGACTTGTGAATGAGCGGGTGGGGGACGTTGAATCTTTTGGCCGAGTAATGGGCAGACTTCATCGTCGGCAGCTTCTGGCAGCCGTCGCCCTCCCAGAGATACCTATTATGGGTCCGTCTCGGTGCGTTCGCAGACGTTGGTCCGCACGTCGGTCTTGAGGGCGATCCGGGTGTGGGACGTCGGGCATCACTGCTAATGTCCAAGATGCGATCCTCTCGTTTGCATGGCTGAGAAAGACGATGGTGCCCCAGTCGCTCGGATCCGGGCCGGCCAGCTCGGCGGGAAGGGTGCGCAGGCCGTTTTGTGCCGCGCTGACAGGTTGGGTGGGTCGGGGGAGAACGCCGGGCTATTTTGGGATGCCCCCGTGTTGTCAAGCAATTGGCAATTCCTGGACCCGCACGCAACTCAACCAACCACCAGTTGGCACCGTCCATCATCCAGCTTTCGCAGCATCGCTTACGGCACAGTTAGTCTACGGCACGGTTAGTCGACGGCACAGTCAATACAACGTTGTTGGTTCTAAACACTTTTAAATCATGTGGTTTCGCGTATTTCCGAGCTACCTGCGTAGCGCCGAGCGGCGTCCATGGTTCCCGGCCGAGGGCCCTGGCGTGCAGTTGTTAATTAGCTGGCAGCTCGGCTCTCAACCGAGCCAAGCGACCGGGACAGTCCCCGGTCCACATCAAGATATCGTGGGTTTCGAACACATATTAAAGAGAGAGTAGATTGCGCCCGTCCATTGCTTTCCAGACTCTCGTCGTCATTGCCAGTCTCTGCCAAGCGTATTCCGAGCTTCATCCAAATCACAACCACACCCCTTCAAGCCAAACCATAACCGAAACAAAAACCCCGTCACTTACACACACCCGCAACCATGCCCCAACATCCCGTCAACCAAGCCGCCTGGCTCAAGTCCCCCCAATGCACCCCCCTCGAAATCGGCCCCGCCCCCTACACCCCGCCCGGCCCGGGCCACCTCGTCATCCAGAACGCCGCGATCGGCATCAACCCGATCGACGTCCGCAAGCAGGCCGAGGGCGACGCCATCCTCCCGCACATCCGCTACCCCACCATCTTCGGCGAGGACGTGGCGGGCACCGTCGTCGCGGTCGGCGAGGGCGTCACGCGGTTCGGGGTGGGCGATCGGGTGCTGGCGGCCGCGGGCCTGATTCCGTCGAATAATACGCCCGAGGGCGCGTTCCAGCTGTACACGGTCGCGCGCGAGTGGCTGACGACGAAGCTGCCGGATCGGGTCAGCTTCGAGCAGGGGTGCGTGCTGCCGCTGGCGCTTCTGGTGGCGGGGACGGCGCTGTTCGACAGGGACTACTTGGGCCTCGAGTCCCCGACCGTCCCCGCGCGCCCGAAGACTAACGAGGACGGATCCGCCCGCGGCGTCGTCATTGTGGCGGGCGGCGCGTCGGCCGTCGGCGGCACGGGGGTGCAGCTCGCGGCCGCGGCCGGCTACGAGGTCGTCTCCACCTCGTCCCCGAAGAATTTTGATCTGGTCAAGAGCCTCGGCGCTGCGCACGTCGTCGACTACCGCTCCCTGACCGTCGCGGACGAGCTGCTCGCCGCCGTGCGCGGCAAGAGGCTCGTCGGCGCCCTCTCGCTCGGCGACGGGACGGCGGATTACCTGGCCGCGGTGCTGCAGCAGCATGTGGAGACTGCCGGGCCGACGAGGAAGTTCATCGCGCGCGCAGAAGGGGCGCACAGCGTCGCGGAGGGCGGTGAGGTCGAGGTCAAGTTTATTTTGATCTCGCCCAAGGTGATTGGGCCCGAGACCCCGCTGCGGCGGATCTTTGCCGAGTACCTGCCGAGGGCGCTGGCGGAGGGGACGTTTGCGGCGAGGCCGGAGCCGCAGGTGGTGGGGAGGGGGCTCGAGAAGATTCAGGAGGCGTTTGAGGTTTTGCGGAAGGGGGTCTCGGCGAGGAAGATTGTTGTGCAACTTTAGACGGGCTGTGGCCTGGGAGATGAAGGGCTGCTGCGATTGGAAGCCTGGATACTGGGACTTTGTCATGACAAAGTAGATTAAACCCCAATCATTTAGATATAGAACTCCAGTCCTTTCACCAGTGCGCCGAACGCGTTCGCACCCGTGGCAACCGTCGATGACCTTAGCCTGAACCACCAGAGGCCAAGGCGACAGTGTCTAAGAGATACTGATGTCATTTTCTATGTAAAAGGTGTCTGTCGATTTAGAAGATTAATGTACGATGCCCATGATCCTATTATTACCAAGTGCCTATGCCCCGGAGCCCAGCCCAAAATGCCTCCCTTCCATCCATGCCCTAGTACAACTCATCATAGGTGTAGCACAGCTCGCCCCTCTGGATATGCATGAGCCTCTCGACCGTGGTCTCCTTGCGAAAGTCACCTAGCCCATTCCAGACGATCCCGTCGAGAGTTAGGTTGCCCGCCTCCTTGTTGTCGTAGTCGAAGAAGACCAGAGGGCCCGAGATGTCGTAGATGCGGGCGGGGTCCCGGGTCTGCCAGGACCACCTGGTGTGGACTGTCAGCCTGGGTGCCACGATACCCCCGTTGCCATTTGACGGTATATTGAAGTCAAAAGACATGAAGGGAAAGCTAAGACTTGTGAAGAAAGTGTTGACTTACCAAGCCCGATCCAAGTTGGAATGGTGCAGCCAAAACACCGGATCCCCCGGCGACGCGAACAGATCCGTCATGGTCCCGTACAGCCCGCCCGGGCCCCAGTGTCCGCCCGGGTGCAGCGACGCGCCGTCGGTGACGCGCTCCCACCGGCCGTAGTCGGGCAGCGCCATGGCCTCGGCGACGCGGTCGGGGCCGGACATGGCGCGCAGCGAGACGGGCGCCAGGTCGCGGCGGAGGCAGTTGCGGCCCTTCTTCTCGGTGTTGTTCTGCGGGCCCAGGAAGGTGCTCAGGTCCGCGAAGGGGCCGTTTTGGAGACAGCCGCCGCCGGTGCGGTCGGGGACGTCTTGGGGGGGGTTGGACGATCTGGGGAGGTGGAGGGGGCACGGGGCCGGATGGGTTAGTTGGGGATGCTGACTAACAGAAGAGAGAGAGAGAGAGAGAGAGCAAGAGACAGAGGTGAGGGGTCAAGGCTCTAAGCCAAGTCAAACATCATGAGTGACAAGGTGGAGAACAAGCAAGTAAGCCGAGTCAAGGAACAGATGATGAGGCAGGTAGGAACATGAAGACTCACCATGCCAGGGGCAGGATGGGTGAAGTTACCACCGACCCAACCCCCATTCCCCCCAAACCCCGTATCGACGTCGAAGACGGGCGAATTGATGAGGTCATCGTCATGCTCGACATCCAACGTCCAGTCCCAGAAGGGCTGTCCCAGGTCCCGGCTCCATCCGCAGTCCCACAGCTCCTCCTCGTACCTGGCGAGCAGGAAGCGGTGGTAGGGATAGAAAATGCCCTATTGGGTCGGGGGTGTGGATGTCAACAAGGTTAGTAGTTGACATGTGTCTTTGATGAAACGTTATGCTTAGGATGAAGCAGTAATTGGTGTGGTTGATGAACTTACGACGAAGTGGGAGACGAAGGCCTGGACGATGTGGGTGGCGAGGAAGTCCTCGAACCGATTGGTCACGGCGTCCAGGGGCGCGACGCCGGGCTTGGCCATCATGCACTTGACGGCGCCGATGTACGACTTGCGTTCATCGAGCTTCAATCGTCGCCTGTTGTTGTTGTGGTTGTTTCGATTCGTCAGCCATGCTCCCATGGGGAAAACACGGGGCAAGTCGTGCAGCAGTCCAAAGAAAGAAGGAAGGAAGAAAGGATTGCATCGCATCATCTTGGAACCTGATCGTAATCGATCCGAGACAGTGACAGCTCGAGTAGGACAGGAAAGGATTGGCGACGAGGATGAGAACGACGACGACGACTAATAGGAAACGCGGCTGCAAACTCACCACTCCTTACGGACGTACGGCTTGGTGCAGGTGCTGTCGATGCCCATCGCCGCGTCAGCATTGGCAAAGGGCGTCGCGGCTGCCGCCAAAGCCAAGATCGGAAACGCCGCGGTCGCCAGCAGCAGCGCCAAGGCGCCGAAGCTGAACGCATGAAGTTCCATTGGGTCAGTGTTTCGGTAGATGTAGGTACACGGTGTCGAAATGAGTAAGTAGTGGTTGACGACGATGATGATTTGAGACGGAGACGTCAGTGGCTTTGGGAGTGGACAAGAAGGGAAGAACAAGTAATCAAGAAGTGTTTGAGGTATGGGTTTGCGTGGCGTGCAGAGAGGGTGAAATAGATTCGGCAGAGTGACATGTCAAGTTATACGCCCAGTGCAGACGCAGGAAGCGGCCTACGGGGAGGCGGCCGCTCGGAAACGTTTTTGGACTGCGCACACTCAGAATGCAAGGGCAACATCCAACTAACTAATAAGCCCCGTAGGCATCTCCCACTAGGGCTCGAGACCGCGTTGGATTCTCGGATTGTGCAAGAGCCGGAGCTCACGTGTAGCCAGGAAGGAAACGCAAAGCGTGGGAGTCAGATGAACTACCCAAAATCTCGGCCTACTATACCCCCCGGTGCTATAATGCGGCCTCACTAAGTCAGCTACAGTCATCCATTTGCAATTCGTGTATGTTGCGTCGGCCGGTGGATGTGGCGCGTGCCTATGCAAACACCCGAGAATAGCAATTACAAATGGGCCGGGGGTGCAAAGGGCACACCGGCTTCTAGTCGTTTCCTGTCCCACAGCCCCGAATGAGTGCTGTTCCAGACTTGGCTGCCGAAGCCACACAGCCGGTAGTTATAAGGGGCTCGGGCGGTGTTGCATGTTCATCCCTTCCGTCGAAGCTTCCATCTTTTCCATCCCCATCCCTTGCGCCGCTCGAAGATCGATCGTCGACCGCCCCAAGCATCGGGACGATCAATCCCGATAGAGCGGACTCCAGCACAGAAGATGTGACAGAAGAAGCACAAAGCCGTCTTCCAAGACACAAGATTTCGAATTCTAGAAAGGGATTTCCTTGCGATTGGACTGACTCCAGGGACTATATGCAGTCAGCCGGTGACTATGCGACCGCGCCATGCACGGAACGCGGCGGGTTCGGATGGAACCCCCGGCCCAGACCCGGCCCCTCGACTGGTCTGGCCGAGTGGGCTAAGCTTCTTTGGACACCCTTGCATGGAACCTTGGTGCAGCGCAGCAGCCAATAGGGAGCCAGCCAGCCGGCACCTCCTTAATACCGTTGCGATATCGTCGGATGCGGGGTTTCGCAATATTAGCCTATATGTGCACCGTGTTTTGTTTCGTTGCCACGATGGGATGCTACACAATCTGGGGATCGATCGGATTCGGGGCCTTGGCTCTTATCAGGTACTGTAACATGACATGATGCTTGATAAGCGCGTGATTTCAGCGCGTACCACCTGTCGGCCACGCGTGCCACGCATCACGGAGATTTGGGGCGTTCCTGACGGCTTGTCACTGCACGGGGCTAAAGTTGCACCCTTGCGCTTGGCAGTGACCTCTTCAGCGCCGGCATTCCAGGTTCGTCTGGTCTACGCACGAAAGGCATGAATTTGCTCTACCAGGGAGTCGGTCGGCATCTGTTTTGGGACGAAGCGATTGTGTCTCCCCCGGAGACTCGTCCCGGAAACAACATGATGACACATAGCTTGGCCTGTTTCTTGTGAGACAGGACATGTCAACTGTGAAGGAAACCGGTCTACGGGGCCCAAAGGGAGCCGTGTGCTTATTTGAGGGCATTCAAGTCCCTCATTCCAAGAGGATGCGGCCACGAGGAAGTCTGTTGATTAGACTCTCCATGCTGGATGAACATACTTTGTAGACCAAGTATTCTTCAGCAGCAGCAGCAGCAGGACCGGCAGCGACCATGGACCCAAACGCCCCCGTACTGATTACCGAGCACGCCATCCGCGCCGAAAACATCTTCCTCGGCGTCACCATTCCTCTGGTTGTGCTTTCGGTCGTGACCTTTGGCGTGCGCATGGCGAGATATAGGACTCGCACAAGCATATGGGCCGAGGCTTGCATCACGTTGGGACTCGTATGTACTCAGACTTACCTCACTTCTGATCAAATGAATGCAGCTGACACGGGGCTATCCTTACCAGGCTCTGACTTTGGCCGACTGGGGCTTGCTCGTCGCCACCTTGCAGCGCACGCCCGGCCTCAAGAGCCACGAAGCCTTCGTCAACAGCGCCAAGTTCGGCTTCTTCGCCATCCCCATCTGGGGCCTCGCCATGGCCTTCATCAAGTCCTCGATCGGCCTGACCCTGCTGCAGATCAAAACGTCGCTCTGGTTCCGCGTCTACATCTGGTTCAACATCGTGCTCATGAACCTCTACGGCTTCGGCAACCTCCTCTTCATCCTGCTGCAGTGCCGGCCCCTGCCCGCGGCCTGGGGCGACTTCGAGCGCGCGGGCCCGGACTTCCAGTGCGCCCCGGCCATGGCCATCACCATCGCCTCCACCCTCGGCGGCGTCGCCAGCATCCTGACCGATGTGCTGCTGTCGCTGGCCCCGCTCACCTTCCTCTGGAGCCTGAAGCGCCCCAAGCGCGAGCGCGTGGTGCTGGGCCTGCTCATGTCCCTCGGCCTCTTCGCGGGCGCCTGCTCCCTCCTCAAGAACCTCGAGGTCCGTAACCTCGCCAACGCCGCGACCCTGCCCCCGCCCGAGCTCTTCGCCTTCGACTTCGGCGCCGCGGCCGTCTACGTCAACATCTGGACCGCGCTCGAGCAGCTGCTCGGCGTCGTCGCCGCCTGCACGCCCTTCTGCAAGCCCCTGTTCGAGCGCTACCTCGGCGCCGTCCTCGACGGGCTGCACGTACCCCTCAGCTTCGTCAAGTCGAGTTACCGCGGCACGCGCACGACGACGTCGTCGTTCGGGGACCGCTCGACCGCCGGCTACGGACGGAGCGCGTCGTCGGCCTCAACGGCGGCTAAGGACAAGTTCGGCCGCACGTTCAAGATCAGCGCTCCGTTGGGCGGGGGCGGCGGCGGCAAGCTGAGCGAGGAGATGGGGGAGGTGGGGAGTCGGGACGGAGGGGCGCGGAGCCGGCTGGAGGAGGAGGAGGAGGGGGACGAGTGCCGCTGGCGATCGAGATGGTGTCGCGGTTGGGGTCGTCGGCGAGCAAGAGGCAGGGCGGCGTGGTGCGGCGCACGGATATTATTATTGACAGTGGCAGCATGCACAGTGAGGACATCGACAGGCTCGAGTCAATGCAGTGGAAGTTGGTGCGTATTTGAATGTCAAGAGCGCAGAGGAGGTTGACTCGATGCAGCAATTGGTGGAAGGAAGCCATGGGAAAATAAAAAAAAGCGGCTTTGCGATACAGTACGATAGTAGTATATTACTCAATAACACGGCTTTTGTCATGTAGTACTCAGTATGAGGCAAGGCACTAGTGGTTTAGTGGTAAAATCCATCGTTGCCATCGATGGGCCCCGCGTTCGATTCGCGGCTAGTGCATCACAAATCCTCTCTTTTTGCCGTTTCTGTGCTCAATCCGGTTGCTATGTCAAACAGCAGCATACTGTTCAATTGAGAGTAGAGCATCATCATCTCTTCAAGGTTGCAAAGTACAGCTGTGGCGCTGATCAACCTCGGATCTATCAGCAGAGTTAAATGTTGCTTCTGATGATTCCCTTTTCCTTGCAACTCATTGGCAGAAGATGGTTGCGCCCAATGCACAATGCGGGAACGTTTTGTTCGGACGGAGTCCCACTGTTACGAACGCTAGTGGCATAAGTCTTGGGATGAGCACGTCAAAGATCAGACGATGTCCTAGGACAGATAAGCTTATATCGACGACGATCACAAATCAGGTCCTCGGAAAAGCCATTGCCATATATATGCTAGTGACAAGAGTTGTCATCTTTTCCGGACCTAACTTCCAATTCGTGCCTGGTAAGTCAGGTAGTAAGGGGCAACTCATAGCGCCCATGGTAGCTCTGTGATCGAAAACTTGGAAATAACTTCACGTCGCCTTTGTAACCATCACACTCACTAACCTTGACACCAAACGGACCCTCCCGGTTTAATTCCAGATAGCAGCTGTTAACTAGCAATACCTTACGAGAACAGAGCCGCAGCACGCCCAGGTGGCGGTTTATAAAGTTAATTACCGAAACTATCCCGGTAGTAAGCGGACTGGTTTCCAGATGGCCATACGCGCTAGCTGCTAATTGTATACTCACGATTAGTATTGCGTGCGTAACGCCGGCGTTGAATACTGAGCTACTAGTCTGCCTCTAAGGCGCTACTCGTATAAATATTAGGATGTAAGGTGCCGCAAAAGGTTAGACATCGCATATATATAACCATGTATACGTTGCTGAGTTAGCGATCGAGACCCTGGATAGATCTCTTTTTAGGGTCATAATGCTATACAGTAATAAGCCGTGGGTATCAAGGCTGGATATAGTAGGGTTGAAGCTATGGACGTGGGGGGATAAATTGAAAGGTATTTTTGAGTTGGTCGAAGCTTTTGAATGACTTTGAGAATTCCCGTGTTCGGACAAACGCTTAAATGCTGTATAAGGGGCTATTTTGGTCAAAGCCTATAGAATATACTTAAGCTATATCCGTGTCAACGGAAATACCTAGCGGAATATCATGGGCCTATAAATAAGAAGACCAAATCGATCCTATATATCCTACCCGGTACACTTCTAAAATACGTTTATTATTCCTTTCATTTCCACCCAATAATCTCATCCGACCGACAACCGTCACGCACTGCAAATTGCCTCCTGAAAACACATACCGTCGACTTATCTAAACCCGCCTCTCCACAAAAGGAAGTCGCAATACATCCATATTTCCCGGATATGCGCTTTTGTAATAGCTTCGAATGCCACGTGAGGAAGAAGTCATTTAAAATACCCTCCGGCGTCCTCACGACGACGACTAAGTCCGGGAAACACCAGCCGCCAGCGTTCTCCAGCGTGCCGAACGAGCTATGGCTCGCCGTCTAGGAGCAACTGGACCCTATCGACTGCGTAGCCCTGGCCCTTACGTGCAAGCGGCTCCTCGCGGCCTCCGCGACGACGCGCATCAAGCTGCCGTCCGTCCCGGCACACAAACGCCCCGCCATAGGGCTGGAGCAGTGCAAGAACCTCCTTCTCCTGCTGGAGCGGGTCCGGCCCACGACTCCGGCGGGGCTGCCCAGCCCCGACCTCGCGCTGTGCCGGACGTGCCGGCTGTACCGGCCGACGCGGGAAAGCTACTGGGTCACGGTGGGGGAAACGTACGCTTCGAGACTGCAGCAGTGCTACTATAGGGAGGCGAAGGCCTACGGAGAATACGTCAAGGGGTTGATTGACAGGTGGAGGTGGAGGTCGTAACCCGAGGTGCCCTACCCTGGGTGTTAACTCGAGGCCCGCTGGGAATATTTCAAGTATTTGAAAGGGATAGGGCCAGAGTTTACTTATATAAACTAAATGAATTCTGAATAGCAGAGTTCCCTTTGATGGGGTACCTAATTTTACATGACGAGTTGTTACACGGCTCCAACAAGAGGCTATTCAAGGAGATTCACCCTTCTGCAGCCGATGCTTCGCCGGTTGATTGCCTAACATAGCCCTTTTAGTACTAATGTACCGTTTTCTTCCCTCCTGCCTCACTCGTCCAGGAAGTATGAGGTCTGGACTGTTCAAACCAGGCTCCGTGGTTCATTTCCTTCGGCAAGGCTGGCGAGTCACCATTGCAAACATCGTCCGCACTCAATCATACGGTTGCACCGCATATGGGCTGGCCGGTGGCCGAGACCCTTCTATGCTTGGAGGGGAGTCTGAATGAGAGGGGACCAGGTATGGCGGCCCAGCAAGCGGCGATCGCTTTATCCCCGAGATCTACCTGTCTCCAACGGCCATTTCATAATTGGTGATTCCAGACTTGCGAGACAGTAGAGAGGCAGCAATTCCATATCCACCATGCCACGGTCTAATGGACTGTCTTATGCTGGATTGCATAACAACAAGCAAAACAGGCTGATGCAGACATTAGCCAGCGGCCTTGGTGCTACGGATCTTGCTGCGACTGACGAGAGATCTCCGCGGGAACTGACCAGCGGCCCCACGAAGTGCATGCAGCGGTGGTGCCGGCTAGTCCTATACGAGGTGGCGGTCAAACAGAGATTGGCATTTCCGCAGAGCCTCAGTTTAGTACACACCGCCAAAACTCGCATGTAGATAGCTTTTGCGGCTATCTACTCTGGCGGTGAAAAGGGGAGACATCCCAGTGTGCTTTAGATAGGGATCTGCTTTACGATTGATCAAGGGCCCAAATAGCCGGCGACTCAGAGGAGGGTAACGAAAACCACCGGCGCGGGGGCATCCATTCTAAATTGCCTGCCGCGAACCCCGTGAGGCTGCATGTCGATATGAGTTCTAGGCCTCGGCTATTTTCAATGATAGAGATTGCCAATGCTTATCCATGCCGTGCCGACAAAAGTTGCGGAATCACTCCACTTGGGGGGAAATCTCACTCCAAGGTTCCCTCAATAGTAATGTATTTGGGGAATCTTCAGCGTCTCCGGCTGCTTGGATCCTCCGGCAATTGGCGGCTTTGGCGATGGTGGGACGGGTATCTACCCGGTGCATCATCCGATCTATACCCAACCCCACTGAAGGCGCTACTGAGGGTTTCTCCTTCCTTTTTCGGGGTCAGGGGAGTGCGCCATCTGTCATCTACTTGCGAGACTTGCATTGATTTGTGACACTGCAGCTGCACAAGAATACGAGATATGAGCTAGTTTCTTTAGCCTGATTCAGATGAGGCTCTGCTTCTCGAATGGGATGAAGCTTGGGTTTCGATATTCGGAGCGGCGAAGAGAAATGGGCTTTTAAGGCAACCGGTGTAAGTGCATGTTTGCACCAGCCTGCTTTAAGGTCACGACTCAGTGGCCCCTGCCACCCTCCTTTATGCCCTTTGTCTACACCGGTTGGAAAATTGGGTGCCATCGTTGGTACGTACGACCATTCGAGAAAATGGTAGCAGAGCCGAAACAAGCCGATGGTATGATGGTTTATGGGGCTCTTGCGTTGAGTCGGAACGTGTCCTGAAGTAGAAGGGAGAAGCGGATAAAGAATGGCTACCCCTGAAGTGGTCTCTATCAGGTGAATAAGGAGAAGCAGTTAAGGTAGTCGGAGTCCCGTATAGTTGATAATGCATCTACTCCTGTAACAACAAATCAGGCCAATGGACATGATGTCCCATAGCAGCTACGGCGAGGGAGGCAGGCCTGCGACTTGGGCTTCGGTCCCTGAGCCAGGGGCCGGTTCAGGACCTCCTCTATTCGACGAATATGTCCTTCCAATACTTGGCAAGCACAAGAAATCAACAATTGGAAACCTGATACGCACATTCAAGTTCGACCATCTCGATGCTGCCGCAGATGGATCAAATGTCCAAGAATTTTGGCCTGCCAAAGTACTCGAGAGAATCTTGTCCCGAGACAGAATCGTCCGAGATCTGAAACGGAAACGAGACCTGGTCCCAGGCATACAGGTTCAGTCTAACTTAAAGCTAGATATTTAATTTACCTCGTTGCAGACTGACCAGTGCTTCAAGGGTCAGCTTAGCTCTCTAGCAGATATTTTGTTGGGGCGAAACCCAGGTTCCCAAGGAGAGAGGTACCTGAAAGTGATGGCGCTGCTTTGCTTATTGGAGCGCGAAAAGGAAATGATATATTGGATTCGTTCAAGGGTCTCAGATATCTCCTTCCTGCTCAAGTCATGGAACCAGCAGCTGTATGACCGCAACGGCCGACTTTTGACGTGCGTACAGCACTGGAGAAACGCAGAATGCGAGATTCTGGTCAGAAAGCAATGGGCCATAACCACTCCCTTTTTCCAGCTCGATTGTCCTGGTAAAGCAATGCATTACAGCTTCCCCGAGCCTATCATTTTACCATGGCGCAAACTGACGGGAAAGGACCATCTGAGTTGGGAGGCGAGCAACAGAGCCGAGGGAGGCTATGCTGTTGTCCAGGGCGTGATGATGGCCAAATCGAGCTATAACTTCGATCTTGTACTCAAAAATGTGAGTGCGGATCTGATACTTGCGGCTAATCCAGTAACTGATATGGCAATAGCTGAGGTTCAGACTAAACGGATTTGCACTTAAGAAGATCAAGTCTTCTCCGCCACAAGATGATCTGGAAGTCATTCAGGCCGTGGAGATCAAGCTTGAGCTTGAAAGACTCTACTACCATGAAGTAGCAATACTCAAGCAGTTTAGCGACTCTTCCCAGCATCATCTTATCTTCTTGCTCAGTTCATTCACATTGAAACAAGACCTTTGCTTCTTGTTTCCCCACGCAGATTGCGATTTATCGGCCTACTGGGAACGCATTCAAAAAGAGCCCCTACCAGATCTCGAGTACAAGAAATGGATTTCTCGACAACTAAGTGGTCTCACCAGCGCGGTACGCACGCTACATGCTGGATTGGTGACAACAGAGGGGGTGAGGCGTTATTGTCGACATGGAGACATTAAACTAGAGAACATATTGTGGTTCAGGAGTGACACCGACAAGTATGGCATCCTTGTCCTTTCCGACATAGGTGTGTCCACTTTCAACAGAACAATCAGCAGGTCCAAACAACCCGGAAAGTACGTTGCACAAATCCCAGTATACCACCCACCTGAGTCCGTGCTGGCTGGTGGCAATGTCGATAGGACATTCGATATCTGGTCCCTCGGTTGCGTGTACCTTGAAATGATGACCTGGGCTCTTGGGGGCCGTGAGCACCTACGGGGGTTCAGGAACCAGCGTATCCAAGAACCGTCTACCCAAATCCAGTCGGACGTCTTTTACAAGATACAGATTCGGAATAATAGCGGGAAACAGGTTTACATGGCCATGGTGAAACAGAATGCCTTCTCGGTAAGTACGGATGCATTCATTCGATACACAAGTCAACTGAGAGCTAATTTGATTGGGTGCGGGGGATGCACCGACACAAAGGCTGCACTCGGTTCATTCACGGAGTTCTCGACACAATTGAAGAAAACATGCTCGTTGTAAATGGGAAAGATGCCAATGATAGACGAGCAAGTGCCGATTTCCTGTGGCCTATCTTTAAGCAGTTTAGTTCATTGAGCGATGATTGTTACATTGCCCAAGCGACTTTGAGTGGCGTACACGAGGAGGATGTGGCAGAGACTGGGGTGATTGTGGAATTAGCACCAGAACTGATCCCTTATATGCGCAACGAGCCCGAAAGGGAGGAGGTGGAGTTCGACAGCGAGAACAGCGACGACAGCGAGAATGCAAGCGTCACATCGTCAGGTTTCTCCGATATTTCAGCTCTGTCGTCGAACTCGTCACTAAGCAACAGTGACCGGTTCGCCATTCGAGAGCTGGCAGGATTTCTCCAGCAAGATGTTGTGCTGGTATCTATGTTTCCCAAGGTTTTCTCAGCTCTTGGACCTGACGATTTTGAGAGGAAGGTCGCAAAACTTCTGGCAAGGTACAGCCGAAATTTGAAGAAGGAGGCAACCCCAGGCCCGCAGTATCAAACTTCCTCCTTCGTTGGGCGTTCCAGATTACAGGTAGCGAGATTAATCAAGAACCATATGATCCCTGTTGACGATCGACGCCCGACAACCCAAGAAGAGGATACGTGGACGGATGATAGGGCTCAATTGAATGAGCGGATCGCTTTGCAGTCAAGACCACACCACGGCCCCACAGTCTTTGCAGCCCATATCGACGTCCCGTCCGAGGTGGTGCAGCATGTTGAAGATGTTCGCAATACGGAATTCGATGGAAACGAGTCCGACGACTCCCAAAGCTCGGAAGGCATCAGTGATCCTCCTTTCGATGCCTTGAGGGAAGTTAAAGAGTTTTTGGAGTCAGCGCAGGCAATGCAAACTTTGCGAATGGACTTTCGTCGGTTGCTTCAGATATATGAAGGCCACTTTGAAGATGGTGAACGTCAGGAGTTGGAGCAAGAGCTGGAAGTCAGTCAAGAACTGGAACTCAAGCAAGACCCAGAAGTCCCAGACGTCCCAGACGTCTCAGAGTTCACAGAGGTCCCAGAAGGCCAAGAAGGCCTAGAAAGCCAAGAAGTTCAGAAAAGTGATCTTAGTGCGGTCACACAGCAAGAGGAGCCCTCAGAGCGTCCGCATACATCAGAGACACCAATACCAGGGCCGCAGGCGCCACAGCGCCAAACACAATCTATCGGAGTTTTCACATGTCAGTTGGCATTTCAACGTTATAATTTCGTCCATTAACATATCACAAACCGACCGAGAAACCTGGCATGCTTATTAGATGACCTTGTATACATGCTGCTATTTCGGGAGAAGATGTGTTCTTGGATGGCACCGCCAGTCCCGGCTGGTAAGACGCGGATTTGGTGGCGATGTGTAAGTTCTTGTCTTCCCGTTGAACCACCGTTCATAAGCTAAAGGCTTGCGCGAAGCATTGTGGGGAGTCTCTTTATGATGATGTTCGTTTGGCGAAACCAGATGATATTCAAAACATACAAGCCTGCCTGCAGGGGAGCATCCAAACCCACCCTCATTCGCAACAGCAGGGGCAGGGACAGGGAAACGACCGCCCTCTAATGCAATGGCTATCATCATGGAATTGGATTCTGAATATGCGCGAATTTCTTTCAGGAGCCATGCGCAGGCTTTCCGAACCACCACCAGAAAACATTGAGCTCCCACTGTATAGGGATAGCGCTTCTGTACCATCATCGAACCCGCGAGATGATATGTACTTGCTACTTTGTGTCGAGAAAGATGGCATGCAGCCACTCCGTCAAGTGCTTCTACGGGACATTAGAAACGACAAGGAGCTCTTTGAGTTTCTGCTGGAGATCTATTACTCAATACGACCTCGAAAGAGAGATTGGTTCACATTAAGAAGCCTCAAGAAGCTGTCTCTTGTTCGAGTAAGTCATCGTACTTTCCAATAGTTGTGGCTCTTGAGGCAGCTTCATGAAGCTAACACCGGTACTAATAGTTCGATGTGGACGCGAACCGGTATCCTATCGTGTATACCGATGACAATGCGTATGCCTGTCGGCGTAGAGAGTCGGCTGAATGCGTCTGCATCCCTTCCAAAGGGAGGATCAAGTCCAAGGAGTACAAGTGCACGCCGGTACCCAAACCGCAAAAGCCATACGTCCACCCTACGTTGTTACCTCGGCACCTGAAACATTACTTCGAGAAACCACACGCGTTTACGGAACCTCAGTGCTACATCCTGGGCCAAATCCCCAAGCGGATGAACGGCCCTCTGACCGCTCCGCCAAACAATCTCGCTGCTGGTTGGGGCCTCTATTTCCAAGAGGGCCGCAGCCACAAGCCTGTCTACATCATAGTGCTAGCTGTTTTCCTTGTTGGGAATGTGCTTTTGCTGCTATCGGCCATCACCAAAAAGGACTACGGCCAAATCGCCACTGCGATATTACCCATGGCACCTTTGGCGATTATGGCCGTTGGGCTTCAAGACAAGATTTAGGGTATGGGAGGTGTTCATGGTGGTTCGTTTCTAGAATATGCTGCTCTCAGGACACGATGTATACAATGTTTGCAGAGAAGCATGGACTTTTATTATATCCATATACAGCTCACTCAAGCAAGCCATCATTGCTGCTATTCGAAGTAGGCGAAACAGAAAGTTCGAGTTGCCAGTGTGCTCATCCAACTCGGCACAGAGCCCGGCGCACTCGACTCAGCTGTCACAGCACTTGCCCATGTGCATCGACAAGGGCGATACCTCTACGGACTTACATCAAAAGGGATTCCTGAACGTACCTGATGACCGCCACTTGTTCGAATTTATACGGTGTCAATACCTCAAGAGCCGCAGCGCTCTGTCTCGTTTGACATTACGGGGGAATCACGGGGTTGTCTCTGAGTCGTGTGAGGTCTGACTACGTGTATATGTTGGGTGGAGGCCATAAACTATTACTGTTCCCACTGACAATCGATTCAACAGTTTGCAGTGGATGCGATCGCATTCGCCAGCACCCACAGTCATGACGACTTCTGCCACGACACCACGTGCGTGTGTATCCCACCAGAGGACAAGATTAATCAAGGCGAATACCAATGCGAGCCCGCCCCCAAGTCCCAACCTGGGTGCCTTCCAGCCATTGGCCCGAAAGCCCTGAGGCACTATTTTCAATGTCCACGGGATCTCAAGTCGGGGCAGAATTGGATCCTCAAGCAGCTGCCCAGGAGGTTAGCCCCCTTGACCGCAGGGCTCGACAGATCGGAGGTTGGTTGGGGCTTTCAATTCGTGGAGGGCTGACACTGGCCAACCATTATGTTCATAACTATTCCATTAGCTCTCTTGGGCCTGATCTTTGGCATGGTCTGATCTGTCGTGAGGGGTGATATTCAGGGCGGTTTCGCTATCGGAGCGACGGTACTGGCAGTGATTCCCATCTTTCTAGGCATGATTGATCTCCAAGACCGGTCTCGATGATTATTTCGCAGACTGGACAGGTTCAAGCTAGTTGTTAACGGGAATGAAAACTCAACCACTGAGCAGAGACATCATCGTGTCGATGACTTGAGGGAGTGTTATTAGGTCGCTGGTATTGTAATGACCTCCAAATTATTGGTGACGTTGAACACGTAAGATCAACATTTGCTGGATTATTTGTCGGAGCATCTTATGATACACTGTCCTACATTCTTGGTACATGAATCTTTCGTATGGCTTACCAAATTCCGAGTGACAACCTTCAAGTCATTGAGGGGCTTTGGAAGGTATATGGAATAGACATATGACTCCACCTGGCCAAGTTCGTGCTTGTGCCTTGGGTCGTCTTACAGAGGGGCATCCGTGCTCCTCGGTTGCCAACGTGGTGCGATCAGCTTTATTATTCCAGTGCCCGGTAGAAAGGGGCCCTGGTCTGCCCAACTCGTCTCGTCAGACTCGACTTCTCCTGTTACGCCTCCACCTGTAAGGCTGGCCAATGGACATTCCCCACATCGATTCCAGTGCACTTCGGGGTTACACCGCCTAAAGAGCTGCCCAATCAA
The DNA here is from genome assembly GCF_038362705.1 of Apiospora aurea. Taxonomy (NCBI): domain Eukaryota; kingdom Fungi; phylum Ascomycota; class Sordariomycetes; order Amphisphaeriales; family Apiosporaceae; genus Apiospora; species Apiospora aurea. Next base: position 6,339,781 of record NW_027117392.1, on the reverse strand, counting down.
TGCAGTCCCTTGATATTGAAAGGGAGAAAGCAGCCCCGGGGTGTTACCCCAACCAATGACGGTATCCCTGTTTACTGCGACCGGTCTGGAGTCTCTGCAGCGCCCGAGATAAGCAAATCCTCACACCGGAAGCTCCTCCTATGCGGGGCATTGCCATCTGGAAAATGCACTTCCGCAGAGCCTCAATAGCTCTGTACAACCACAACCTGCATAAATACGGGCGAGACGGCTTTCTCCAAGGCAGAGTCCAAGGCAGATTTTGCCAACTTAACCCATTGTCTGCCTCGGCGTTTTGACCGCTCTTACTTTTGAACTGCCGACGCTTGCCACGGCATAATGGCTGAGCTTTACCTAAACGCCTACCGGTTGAACCAAACAACTCTGGAAGAATACCTGCAGGGGATATTCCCGAACAGCTTCACAGTCAAGGTTGGAGAACACCACACCCTTTCATAATTTGACATGATGATGCTGACTCGGCGCCCGGTTTGGCAGAGGGTGGAAGACGACAAATACATGATCAGCACCACTTCGGCCTTGACTGAGGTAAATAATTCACACCACTAATGTATTGTAGCATCTAGCTTATGTCGGCACTTCAGGATCAGAAGGACCAGATTGAAGAACTGCGTACGCCACGAAGGCGAAACTATGGGTAACAGATGCAATGGGTGTCGGGTTTGCTTTTAGCGAGATTTAGGGGCTTAGCTTGATGTAGGCACTACAAAGTACCTATGTATCTAGGGACGCGAGGCCTGCCAATAAAGTTGTGCATAGCCTGACATAACCTATGCCAATACTTCACCGGGTTTACATGTATGCCTTGTGGGGCTGGTCGGTTTGGGCTTGATCTCCCTTCATTGCCCGAAACCCATATTGTGTCAACTTCACCGGTGTCATCCCTTATATACTAAACAAAGTACCAATTTCCAACACTGCCAGCAGGATTCAGGTAAAGCAAGCAGTTTTGATATTCATGCTATTAAAGAGGGCGTAATAACGCAATCAGCATAGCCGGATGCTGGTCCCCGGGGCATACTGGGGATGATAGGAGACAGATCACAGTGTATTTATTCACTGCTTCCTGGGAGTTTTGCACCATTTGCATCACGATATCCCCTCTTTTCCAGAACCCTTCATTAACAGCCCAGCAGGTTCAGCTTGAAGCTTAATACATATCGTGGAAACCGTTTCATCACAATTACGCCACAGTCTACAGAGAGGACCAAACGCAAGACCGTACCGCCATTTCGAAACAGCCCACGTCGGCTTGGTAGTAACGGACTACAACGTTAAGACTGCGTTACAATGTTTGACGAGCTCGTCGATGTCTGTAACAGGCCGCAGGATTGGCCTGTAAATCTACTAGACAAGCGCTTTCTGAAGTCTCAGCTGGAACAGACAAGATCGCTACTAGGACGCCTTGGAAGCAAATTATTCATCAAAGACCATGCAAAGGCATGGGTATTCATACATGAGATTTTTCCAGGAGATGAAGGTAACTGATTATAGCAACCCTATAACCTCTGCTAACCGATGAGATTACTAAAAGCTTGAGCAGCGATCGAACAGAGCATGATCAACGACGAACCTCAACTGTATCTTCACTATAGAAAGCATCTACGGAACAAGGCGCAGGACCCACGTATTCGTCATGTGTATGTTCCTACCCGATACAACCAATGAAGGGCTGCATCCTGATACAGTATACAGGTTCCTCACTGCAGATCATTCTGCTGCGCCTTTGGATTGCAGGTTAAAGATGTTCCAATTCCTATGCACCTATCATCAAGTGCCCCCTGGATTCTTGGAACTCATCTGCTCCTTCGGCCGTCAAAGTGTGAAGTGGAACAATTTTCACCACATGCACATCTTGCATCAGCTATCAAGCAATACACCATACTCGAATATGGAAATGTCAGAGATTGGAAGGTCCGGCAAAGAACTTCGAGTTGGCTATAAGCTATTTGCTATGGAACAGCAGGAACCAGAACTCAAGTACAAGTGGGTTATGCGGCAGACAGCGACATATCACACACTGGATTTGGTCCAATTGAAGGCCTTCTGGATCACTGTTAAGGCAAATGAACTGATCCAGGATCGGGTACATGAGGTCAACACCGCCAGATTCGGGCCATCCAATCTCAGCCAGCCCGCAGAAGCACTTTCCTTATCCCTTGCGACTCATCAAGTGATGTTTAATTGGTGCACTGATGGTTGGGGGTGGTATATCAACGAAATTGCAGACGAAGCTGAGTCGATTTTGACACCAATCACTGCAGCGCTGATCCCCCCTGAGACAGATGCTCTGAACCCTGTCCCAGGCCTTGTGAAGTCCTTGTCTTCACCGCCAGAGAAAGGGGGAGCTCAGACCGAGAACGAGAAGATGCTGCCTCCTCGCCATAACAACTCGGCTGTATCGAATCTAGAAAGGGGGACTGCGCATAGCGGCAAGACATTTGGAAGAATCCCAACAGGAACATTCGGGCAAGACGAAGCACAAATCAAGAGTACACAAGAACGACTGGAAGTCCTCAATAAGTTCTCCTTCAGCGGCGTTCGACAATTGGATATCTTTTGCAATAAGTTGAGGGATGCCAGAACGGCTATCACAGCTAACCTGAACATGACTGGTGAGATTAACGAGATATATCGAGATCTGCTCAGTTCGGACTCTCGTTCGCCAATTGGGAAAGACGAAGGCAGCGTGCATGCAATTCGTCAGTTTCAAGACGATATAAGATCCACTGCACACAATCTCAGTTCGGATCGGTTGAGGATCGACAATATCATGGAACGGATCAGTGATGGAAAGAATCTTGTAAGTCAGGCGAGCCCCTGGATCCAAGGCCACCGTCTCTCAGTACTGACAAGGCATCAGTATTACCACATACTTGATTTGCAGAGAACGGAATTGAACAAACTGTTTTCCATGAACCAGCACGACTCATCTCAGCGCATGCACCTTTCTTCTAGTAAGATGGAAGACGCAACGAACAACATGTACGACATTGCGAAGAGGACGGAGCGAGACACCTCATCAATGCACTTCATCACGTTCTTGACACTATTCTTCCTGCCGGGGACCTTTCTCGGAGTAAGACTTCTGGTGTTTCTGCTATACTCGGATCACGCACCGGACCCTACAGCTCTAACCCTAAACCAGTCTCTTTTTAGCACGCCGATTTTCGCCGACCCAGACAAAGGCAGTATACTCAAGTGGGAGCTGCTTTTCTTGTTTCTCGAAATTTGCTTGCCAATGATGCTCATTTTTATTGGGCTCTGGGTTGCTTACAGGGCATACAAAAAGAGAACGCGCAGGGACAGAGAGGACCAAGGAAGGAAGGAGGATATTGTGTAAGGGTATAACAACGCGGCTCCGAAATTCAAACCTGGTTGATGTGGATGGACGAGGGAGGTGTGCTTCTGATCGCCTGTCTACAGAAGCGAAAAGGAGGACCCGCAGGGCGAGTCGCAGGGGGGTCAAGAACAATGGTGCTGTGGCTGTATCTGCATGCATGGTCTACCTTTCTTTCTTTCTTTTGGTCATTCTTCGGGGAACACATTTGCTCTTCTTTGGTATTATGAAGGACAGGGTCCAAGTTAGGCAGATTGGCGAGGAAGAAAAAAACTCATGACACGTTGGCATCGTTTTCGGGCGGTAAGATGCCTTGTGGTCAACTTCAATGTAGGCAGTTTGTAGGCAGCGACCGCTGCGCCGAGTCTTTGGGCCAGTTGCATACGGTGTCAACCCTCCATGATGGCAGCAGCAGCAGCGCCACTGAAAAGTCCTGCCCCTCTCCAAATGCCTCCAAGTTTTTGCCTTGCCCCCAACACCACCTCAACCAGAAGACAAGGCAGAACAGACCCCTGCTCTCTAGTAAATTCGGCAAATGCTGACAAGAACTAAGATACACTTTTGTCGATGCTGTAAAATCCAACGGATGTGGTAGAGTATGTACTGAGCGTTCACATTAGCCCATTCTCCATCGTCGCCATACGAGAGAACCTCCGTGTCACTTGGTATATATCCATTCGTCCCACTTGCTTGGGCAGAGTTCGCCCCCCTCGAGCTGGCTGGCCTAACTGCGACCGACACAAACATTGCCAAACCGCCGCAGGCAGCCTATTGCAATCGCACAGTGTCAGGCAACGTTCCAAGCGCAGTTTTGTTTGCGCCAGTCAAGCAACTTCAATCAAGTGGTCGCAAACATGAACCCAACCGAACCAGGTGTTCTGGTGTATCGACAATGCGCCGAGTTCCAAGCAGATATTAGTCGTAAAAACCGGATTGGGCGGCAATGCAAAGGCGGCGAAGCGAAGTACGTAAGCCATGGCGACTTGTACAGGTATTGGACCCCCGAGAAGATCGGTGACATACTACGATCCTCTAGGATCTTTGCCGATTGTGAAACTGTCCGACAGGATTACCTCCGAATTTTCTCGACGCTCGTCCTGATGCAAGTGGCTTCCCGCCTACCCTGGCTCCATTACCTGAACGACCTGATCACTCGTAGCAGCAACGACGCAAGCCTTCCTTGGACCGAGGCACCCCCGCCATTTCACTGGCGAATTCGACTTCGATCTATTCCGCAAGCACCAATGGCAGTTCTGTCCCGTACGGTTTGACCGTCATCGGTCAATGTTCAAGAGAGAGCTGGACCCGTGCGAGATTTTCCCGATTTCACAACTCAACCCCAATACTGAGCCAAAGTTCCGGATCGACTCGTCGCATCAACGAGAGGCCACTTTGGAGGCGTTCAGGGTGAACTTGGAAGAGGCACAACCCCAGTCGTCTTTGTTCGGCGAAAGCACCGTTAGTTCTCTCTAGCTTACCCACTCACCACTTCCCCCTTTCATCTCCTGGGCACTTTCGTATGGCTGACCCGTGGCCCCCATTATACAGCAGCAGCCAATTCAATATGCTGTTTTCAAAACATACCGAACCACTTTACCATTCCATGATGAGCTCGAGGCGTATCAAGCTATACGGAACAAAAACATTGTGAATTACTATGGAAGCTTTCAATGGTACTCCGAGACAGGCGATCACTACTTCACCATTATTCTAGAGTTTGCTGAAGAAGGGAGTCTATACGACCTATACAAGAGCAACGATCCACCTACCTCATCAGAAGAGATCCGCAAGTTCTGGAAAGGCCTTGTTGGCCTAGTTGAGGGAGTTGAGGCTTTGCATAACCACGTCAATGGCCATGGATATACCATGTAAGTAACTGATATACATTTCCTCACCTAGCTTTCTAACTTTAGCCCGGGTGGAAACTAATGCTTGCGAGTTTCTCAGCATACACCAAGACCTGAAGCCGTCGAACGTGCTCGTTTTGCGAAACAACACCCGACCCCAATCACCCTTTCAATTCAAGATCGGCGACCTGGGTGCCAGCACGGTGAAATATGGCCCGCCACCTCAAAGAGACAACGGTCCTGATACTGGAGCTGGCAAGACATATGGTAAGAGTCATTGTGCAATATTAAGTTGCAGGCATGCAAGTTGATACGACAAGCAGGTCCGCCTGAACTCCACCTCGGCCATACGATCGACTACACCGTTGGCCCGCACGTGGATATATGGGCTCTTGGCTGCATTCTGACCGAGGCCGCTGTCTGGGTTTGTTTCGGAGAACCAGGACGCCAACGGTTTCGGCAGGCGAGAATGCGTGAGACCTCCACACTGTCCGATGACCATCGAGCCTTAGGCTCCGAAGACGCCTTCCACGATGGCTCGAAAGCACTCAAATGCGTCCAGGATGCCTATCAATGGATTTCGTCGGATGGTCGAAGATGCGACGATAACACCATGAGGATCGTTGAGTATGTCCTTGCCAACTGCCTGGCAGAATACGAGGCAAGACCGATAGCCCGCGCCGTTCGGGCGAATCTCAACAAGATACTGTATTGCCAGCCGACTACCCCGTTAAGAGACTCATCGTCGCTTTCCAGCACGATGTCAAGAGAGCATCGGCACCGCACATCCGTCAATGGGTCCGAGGCATATGAACATGTACACGGCATGGTTCAAGAAGCCCAAGCCCTTCACCGCCCTCCTTCGAACCCGGCGCCGTATTTCCAGGACACAGCTGGTGATCGGGTACCACCTGAGCTCGCCGCCTCGCCCGAGCCCACCCGAGGCTCTTTGCACCAGCCTCGGCCAAGCACCACCGGGTCACAGAATCACTCTACCAGTCCCGGCATGAGTGATCCGCCGAATGGGATACAATCGCCTGCAACGCCCAGCTCACCTCGTCCAAGAGACCTGTCCGTATTAATCAATGGCAGCAGTGGCCCTGGGACGAGCCCGTATCCTCCTTCAAACAACGATGACACCTCGTTGCGTGAAATAACGTACAAGGTGGTCCTCGACTGGATGGCAGAAGGGAAGAAAAGCAGGTCAAAGACAGAATTGTCTGGCTGGAAACAGGCACAGAGCGCCTTGAAGAATCGCGACTATGTAAGCTGCTCGCTCCCAGGCTCATTTACTGATTACCGACTAAACGATGTTAGATCATCGTCGTGGACAATTCCAAAACTATGCAAACGCACAGCCAAGAGGCCTCCGGTTTCGCAAAAGCGCTGTCCTATCTGATCAAAAAGCTAGACCGCGACGGATTCGAGGTCTTCTTCACCTCCGCCCCGACCGCCAAGACGGTCTGCAAGACGAGCAGCGACGTGGAAGCGCTGTTCAACAAGTCTTTCCTCGACGGGCACAACGCCAACTGCAGGATGGAGTACACCCTCGGCAAAGTCCTGACGGACGTGGTGCGGCCGAAGCTGGGGCAAAAGACAGCGGCCGAGGGAGGGTCGACGAAGCGGATCTTTTCTCGCCGGGCCAAGGTGTCGGCCGTGAGCATCTACGTACTCACGACGGGGGTGTGGGACGAGTCGTCGGACGGCACTTGCGGCGTGGAGACGCCCATCGAGAGCTTGATCGCCTACATGAGGAAGAACGACGTGGGGAGGACCGACGCCATGATACAATTTGTGAGTTTCGGCTCGAATGAACGGGGCATCCGGCGGCTCGTCGCGCTCGACGATGAGCTGCCCCAGAAGGAAGCGTGTAAGGGATTGTAAGTCTATCTCCTCTCCTCCTTTTCTTGCGAAGGACTTTCCGTTGTTGTGCGCTTGCGACTATGCTAACACACATGGACGCTTTGTTAGTGACATCGTCGACCACAAAAGATCTCATGACAGCATCTGGAAGATCCTGGAGGGGTCTATCTCGAAAGGCAATGATGGTTGACCCTCTACGGTGTCTTTCCCTTGCTACTTCCTTCCTTCCTTCCGCCTTTGCCATTGGCGTTTGGGTGTTTCATTAAGAACTCCGGTTATTGGGAAAGGGCCTTTTGCGCGGAGTCTAGGATCCGGCTCTTGCATGATGACTTCCAAGCAATGGTAGACTGGTAAAAGGTATACGTAATGTACATTATTTGCAGGATTCTTAGATATAATATCCATGCCAATTGAGGCAGAGGTCGGCATGGTCCTCGTACCTAGTTGATACAGAGAGAATATACCTTCATTCCACCGGGATCTCACGTCCAAGCCTCTATTCAGAAGCGGGCAGCACCATGGGCCATACGTACCTCTACTGGGCCACCGAGATCCCGGGAAACACCCAATACTAGTGAGAACTGAGATGGTCGGAAGATGCCGCCGGCTGCGAGAGCGGAAGGGGGCATAAGCAACTGAGCAATTCGTTGTTCGCTTGGCCATACGCCAGTCCGCTTGTCAACTGGTCCTATCATGAGGTATCCTGTGTTTTCGTCGCGCAATTATATCGCACTCCCTCTGTATCGCCGCATTGCAGTGGGGGGTCCGAATTGACGGCTTCTGTTTACCCGTCGACCACCCTCTCAGGTGACTGGCAACACAGCCATGCTCTGGCTTATTGAAGCTTCTGATGTCTCATCTATATAAGTTAGTTTTGAGTACACAATGGATATCAAAGTGGATTTCTCATGCGCACAAAGCATCAGTGGTTTAGTGGTAAAATCCATCGTTGCCATCGATGGGCCCCGTGTTCGATTCACGGCTGATGCAATCACTTCTCTTTTTGCCCTTTTCTCGCCCTTTTGCTACCGCGATGACTTCCACGAGCCATTGCGGAACTCTTAATTGAAGGCGCGCATGCGGTGAGAAGTTCTCAAGCTCGTGCACTCCACGTACGGCTGGTCCGGTCTATGATCGTGAAGAATGTAGCTGAAAGGGTTGTTCTGTGGTGGTCAGGTCGCTCAGTCAGCAAGCGATTTCGAGTGTCGCCGATCTGAGTCGTGGGCATCATTCAATTGGCGAGGAGCTCGAGCGCCCGGCCATTCGCAGACCTAGCAACGCCCTTCATCCACCCGTCCAAAAAGGCAGAGATGGACAATGAAGAAAATGGAACCCGTGCCGGGCACCATACGAGAGAGCCGTAGCGACGACGATGATGAGCCAAGGTTACGGCGCGGCGGGCAAGCTACTGTCGCCGCATGTATGTGCCAATTGAATGGCGGCGGGGGCGGCAGCGACAGCACGCAGCGACCGTATTGTCAGGGTCCGGTGGCACGCGACGCGAAGAAGCATCCGGTGTAGACACTCGGCAGCTGTGTATGAGGGACCCTAGCGCAGCCTGTCACTCAGACCGGGAATCATGAGTTTGGATGCCAGCACTCCTTTGCGGACTGGCGACAATCCAAGAAGACGGAAAAGGATGGGTCGCGACAGCAAGCTTCTGGTCTGACCCTCGTTATCGGGCTCGCGAAGACGCGCAGGCGGCCCAGGAAGCTACCAGCTCACGTAAACGCATGCCGAAAGCCATCCTCTCGACTCAGATCAACTGATATCAGCCATAGTTGGCAAGTAATCGGCCGGCGATTCGTCCATGAGAGAAGAGTGATGTGAGACGGGAGAGGTTGTTATACCAGTGATGACTGGTTAGTAGTAGCAAACACTCTCGGTCTCGCAATGTGCAATGACAAGCCAAAATAGCCGGGCGGTCGTGACACAGACTTGCCTCATGATCATCGAAACTCAGGTGACACAACAAGGCCACCCGTGGCTGGCAATCAGAAACAAACTCAAGCTGCGAAACGACAAAGACGCGGATGCGTGCCTCATTCTCTAGCCCGACCGAAAGCATGCACGCCTGTCGCAAGAAGGGCACACACATTGGAGCGAAAGCTCTTAAAACGCGTCGTCCATTTAGAAACCAACCCCTTAACTCACATCCTCTAGCTAGCGACGTGATGGGTTTAGCTACCACCAATAGCTTTGCTTGGACGTTAAGGAACATGCACGTACTAACGAACACGCAGTTATGAGCTGAACTCAGACTCCGAACGAAAGCCTGATAGGTTGGCAAGTCAGGGCAGAACATTAGGTTAGGCGTTGATCATTGCTGTATTAGTCTAGCTAATTGGGCCATGCCGAGGGTATCAAAGTAAGACATCAATAAATAAGTCGTGCAATCGTAAGAATTGAAAGTTTTTAATCATTGCCAGCCGCTTCCTCCATATCATCCTTCAATTTGTCGTCGAAGAAGCTGGTGCAGTCGTCTGTTGGTACAGGTTGGCTTGACTGGCTTCACTACAGCACGCGCAGCCGCTTGCTGCCCCCCGCCGACGACTCCTGACGTGCATTAAGCGTCTGCGGCGCCACGCTCTGGGGGTTGTGGAACATATCGCGGGGATCCCACTTGGACTTGATCTGCCCGAGGGCGCCCAAGTTGGGCCCCCAGTACGACTGCTGCGCGTTAGCGAGTTGCGGGTCGACGTAGCCCGGGTACGTTGTCAGGGTCTGCGGGACGGTGCCCTGGATGGTGTCGATGAGGCCGTTCATGAAGTCCTTGGTCTTTTGCGTGAGCGTCGGGATGCCGATGCCGTAGCCCTGGCAGAACATGACCTTGTCGCGGTGCGAGTACGCCGTCGCGTTCATCGGCACGTCGCTGATGGCGCCGCCGGTCGCGTCGAAGATGAGGAACCAGATCAGCGTGCCGCGGTCCTGGTCGTCGAGGTACTTCATCATTTTCGAGATGCCATCCTTGGACAAGAGCTCGTCGCTCTTGAACGCCAGGCTGCGCGCCGTGAAGGCACTGCGGATGTCGGACAGGTACAAAGCCGCATCCTGTGCCTGTTGGGTGAGTACGGCCAGCCAGTCGTCGATGACGACCGAGGTCTTGCCCTTGGGGATCTTGTCGGGGATGCCCGTCGCCTTGAACTCGTCCTCGGTGCCGTAGAAGGTCGCCGTGATGACGAGGCCGAGCTCGTGCATGACGATCTCGGTGCCGAAGCGGCGGTCCAGCTTTGGGTCGCCGACCAGATCCTGCCACTGCTTGAAAACATCGACCATGTCGGCGTGCTTGCCGAAGGTCAGCGAGAAGCTGTACTGCACCACGCTGCCGGGCTCGGGATGGGTCTTCATGACGAATTCGGTAATGACTCCATAGCTTGCGCCAGCGCCCTTCAGAGCCTATTCATGGAGTCAGTTTTGCTGGCGAAAGCGCGCCCCCTAATGCATGGTAGAACTTACGAAGAACAAGTCGGAGTTTTCCTTTTCACTGGCACGCTGAATCTTGCCATCAGCCGTCACCACCTCAACCTCCATTACATGATCCAGACACGATCCCCACATGCGCGACGAGGGTCCAAGACCACCCTGGAAGAAGAGACAGTCAGTAACGTTGCACGTGCACTGGATGGACTAGAGGCCAACTGACGATTGTCGCATGTCCACCGATGCCCACGCCTGGGCACGTGCCATGAGCCATAGCCCGTTTGCCATTCTCGTGGAGCCGGTCGGTGACATCACCGAGCTTCGTGCCGGCGCCGATGGTGGCGTACCAGGTGTTGGTGTCCATGGAGAAGTGCTGCATGTTCTTCAGGTCGATGACGAGCTCGCCGTCTTTGCCGCCGACCCCGAAGTTGCTGTGGTACTCATGTTAGCTACTTCTTACTCAAGCGAGATCATCAAAGTTGCGAGGGGACAACGTACGCATATGAGTGCCCACCCGACTTGGCCTGCACCTGAACATTATTCGAGGCGGCGCATTTGACGAAGCCGGCGACATCTTCGGCCGTGTTGGGCCGGGTCACGGCGGCAGGGTTCACGGGGATGTCGAGGTTGTAGCGGTTGACCCAGGCGATCTGGTAGAGTGGGGTGTCGGGATACGCGACGCAGCCGGCGCGGCCATTGCAGACGTCGTTGAGGCACTGAGCCAACGGCGACGGCGAACTGTGTCCTTGGCCCATGATGGGTGGTGGGTGAGTGGGCGTATGCTTCCGATCAAATCCTCCAAATATTTTCCAATGCTGTCGTTGTTGTTGAACCAATCTCAAATTCTTATAGGTAGTTGTTGTCGAAAAGCGGGTTCGACCCAGGGAACGAACGAGTGGATAAGGGTAGGTAAAAAAAGGTCTCGGAAGTGGGCGAGAGGGAAACAACCGCCAACTCGGTGAAGATGGAACGGGGTCCTTCTTATTTAAGGCAGCGTCACTTGGTCGCACCGAGTGTCATGGGGAGGGAGGCACGGAGGCACGGAGGGAGGGAAGGCGGTTGCATTTAAGCAGACTTCGTATCCCGAGGAGGACACCTGCATCATCACCCACCCATATCTGGACGGTGAGACTTACACCCAATCACGGTCATGGTCGAATGAGTCGGTGGGATGTGTTTTCGATATTCCCTGCCTTGGTTTTGGTGCTATTATCCATTATTTGCAGTATGACGGGTAAATTGCCGATCGACGGCGGACAAGGGGGTCCAGAGTCTTCAAGTGTTTGCCCAGGTCTGGCCAGAGCTCAACAAGCTTGAGGAGCCAGCAGCCAGGGCGGTGCAGGCAGGGCCCCGAAAGTGACAATACCCCGATGTTTATTGCGATCTGTGGTCAGTGGCATCCTTGGAAACGCTGGCAGAATGGGCAATGCTGTCGGGTCGTCTCTGCCAGTTTGCATTGCTGGACCAATCTGGAAGGGCGAACTCAAAGAATATTGACGTCGCCACCGGCTTAATTGGCTTGGTTATTCATGCCCCATTCCTTGTCGCTGGCCAGGAACCAGTCAAGTTGCATGGGAGTCAACGCATTGAATTGCTCACCTTGGGTGTGTTGCAGCTGCGATCGTTCCATCGGCCATCGGAGGCCCTGTCTTCTTCAAGATACGGTGGTGGAGGACAGGGAAGGATAGCAAGATATCCATCACCCAGTCGGGCGCCTGGCGAACAAGCGTGCATTATTCGTTAATCAGCGTCAAACACATGTTTGTCGTCTAACGCGAGTTAGGGGTTCCACGATGGGCGCTCCACGATGGGCGCTCCACGCTTGGCAGGTCGTCATCCCAGGTGGCAGGTTAGCGACGTAATTGGGAGAGCTGGGCTGTGGGAAGCTGGGGTCGAAGAAGCCTTCCTTGCAAGACTTGATGGCTTCTAGCGTGGCCTGCAGCCAGTCACGTCGCAAGTGGCACCAGCCGTTGCACTATTCTGCAACACCAGAACGGTCGTGGCGGAAGCTGCACCAATCATTGGCGCTGGACTTAGTTTTTGTGCCCCTGTAGCCGGTTGGCAGTCTACCGTAAAAGATACCCTTTCAACTGCCAATCTCGGGCCGTCTAAGACATTTCCACCACTCTATCCTACTTTTCTCTTCCTGATCAAGATTTAATTGCCACTCTCTCGATACAAGAGAGGACGTTCATGTTTGTCTTGATCGATGTCTGATAATTCCGGGTAGAACCCTATATAAATGCGCATAATCCCAGAACCTGGTTTTCTTGACAGGTTGGTGGGTTCTCCAGGTACTAGCCAAGCACGGGCGCTGGGCGCTTCCGAACTCCCTGCCACCAGAAGAAGAAAAAAGGTTCACCCTCAACAGATATCTTGTCCCATCTGCCCCCTTACTTGTCTTCACAAAAACATGAGATAACCAGTGTATTCCCTTACCAAGAAGAGCTGCAGAGCCAGACGTTCAGGCGTTATCATGTCCCAAGCTGGGAATCGATAGATCGCGGAGCCTACGTGAGCTAGAGCGTGTAGGTCCTCGACGTGGCAGTCCCTCTGGCCAACGGTGCTGAGGCCACTGCCCGCCCCGTGGTCCCGCCATGATATCATCGCCCAGTTCGCCAAAATCGCTGTGCCCCAGGCAAGTGCATTGATTTGCTTTTTTTGCCCTTGAGAAACGCCCAGAGCATCCCAGGTCTACGCCATCCATGAGTTGTCTCAGAGAGGCGAAGCAGGCCAGATCTTGAGAGGTTTGTGTCGCTCGCTGTGTGGCGCAAGGTCGGTCAAGCGCAAAGCGGTGAGTGCCAAGCAGTAACCTAGTGGGTTTATGTAAACCGGTCCCTAGGTAGCCCCCCGAACCAAAATCGTTGCTACGCTTCGAATTGCTATCTCAAATGAGTTCAGAGATAGCAAGAAACTGGCATTTGACGAGACCGGAGGTCATCAAGGGCGGTTTGTCCCATCATTGCTCAGCTGAATATTCGGATCTGTCGGAGTTGATGCCAATTCTTTCTGAGTAGGATGAATTGCCAGCTATTGGATGTGCGTGTAAGTCAGGATCACCTTTCCACCGAATAGCAGTGGGATTGCAGCCACGGTGCTTGCAGACATCTGGAATTATATCATATGAGCCTTGCCGAATCTTGGGTGATTTCAGTAGGTGTCTAGTAAACACGGAGATAAGCAGCTATCGGCACAACGGCTCAGAGCCTGAGGCTCTTGGTTCCGCTTCAGCTCCGGCTCCGTGCTTTTCCCCATGGAGCCGATCCTAAGCGTATTATCGTCTTGTCATGTCACGAGTTACGTAAATGCCGACGTGCGCAAGAGCCAAATCATCTGCACATGACTGTTTACTTACCAGTAGCTGCCCACTTGTCTCATGCTGTCTTGTGGAAGATGAAGTTGTGATCTGCCAAGATCATCATTTGGACGACCCGAGAACTTGGGGGTTGGTGGGATGGGCTGCACCACTATCAAAGTCTAATAGGTTTCGAGCCAAACCCAAGGACCCCCAAACAATGGTAGGATCGTGCTGCTGCGGTTGTTGTAATATCTAACTCATGATGTTCCTGAGCTAATTGCGAATAGGGGTTTGATATCCCAAGCCTGAATGGGATGTTGGGTTGCAGAAATAACCGTGATGTTGGTATTGGATGGCATGCAACCATGTACCATAGACCAGGATGCAGATGCCGAGGAAGCTGCTACCCAATCAGGTGCTCTCCAAGATCAACACTTGGCTGCTTGGTCACAAAACAACATCAATGGATATTTCAATTCAAATACCAACAATCGAAGGGTGCAACACGAAGCGGCAGTTTGGCAGTCTATCAATCTTCCACTTCCGAATCCCTTACCCGGCTCAACCCCGCTTAACAAACCTCGTCAGCTCGTGGCCCCAACTCCTGCAGGCGCCGACGTTGACGGACGAACACACTGCTGAACACACTGATAATGCACTCACTGCTAGCAGCCGTGGAGGCTACCGGCATTACCTATCTGCTGCTACCCCGCCAAAACATTGGGGTGCGAGTGCTACCCCACGCCCTAAACCACCGCCTCCAGCCCATCTCTTCACCAACACGATCCACTCTGGTCACAATCCGCGACAGGTTGGGGTAAGGCGCGGATCCGCAGCCCCGGCTACTGCACCGGCGACTCGTAGCCCATGGTCCGCTGCCCTATCAGTGCCCGCGCCTGGCCGTCACGGTTCTTCTTTTAGCAGCGACATCGCGGCCGCCAGCGACGTAAGGGCGCGGTGGTGGCCGAGACATGACAGATTGTCACTACCACTACAGCCCGCGCCGCGGGGTAGTAGCAGAATGGTGCTGGTCTTGGTATTGACCATGGTGCCAGGGATGGCTTGCTTGCTTTGCTGAGCCATACACACTCTCGCCCCGGATTAGCCCTACTACTGCCCCATCGGAGCTTATCACTGCTGCTGCTGCTCCCGCAGTGGGATGTGCACTGCTTCGGCCAGAACTGGGATAAACATGCCGGGCTCGGCTCTTCTCCTCCCTTTGACCATGCAGGTCCCCTCCTACATCGCGGCTCATCTCGGTCCCTTCGGTTTAACAGACCTCCATCTCCTATACATACTCCTACTTGTACATTTCCAACTTTATCACAATCTACCCGCCTTCCACGTCGGAGCTACCTGAGATCTCGCGGGCCACGACAGGGCTGCAAATCATCCCTAGAACCCAAACCTAATAGTAGTCACCAGTATTCTTCGTCTTCCACCACACCACCCTACAATATGTATACGGCATCTTTTGCTTTCTTCGAGGCAATATGGGAGGCCGGCGTGACGCATTGCTTCGTCAACCTGGGCTCGGACCATCCTAGTATCATCGAGGCCATGGTAAAGGGGCAAAACGAGAAAGGCGGCCAGTTCCCCCGTATCATAACATGTCCCAATGAGGTAAATGCGCCTGCCCCCCTCCCCTTGTGGAACCCGACCCTTGTGCCCGTACCCGTCTCGTTCGAGTGACACACTAACGTCTTGATGTCTTT
This sequence comes from Apiospora aurea, assembly GCF_038362705.1. Lineage (NCBI taxonomy): Eukaryota > Fungi > Ascomycota > Sordariomycetes > Amphisphaeriales > Apiosporaceae > Apiospora > Apiospora aurea. The sequence goes on along the minus strand of NW_027117392.1, from coordinate 6,324,280 downwards.
CTTCTGCGTATTGTAGATGGTAGCCATGTCCATGGCCGACGGCTACGCGCGTCTCACCGGGAAGCCGCAGGTCGTCATCGTGCACGTGGACGTCGGCACGCAGGGGCTGGGCGCCGCAGTGCACAACGCCAGCACGGGGCGGGCGCCCGTCCTGATCTTCGCCGGCATGAGCCCCTTCACGCTCGAGGGCGAGATGCGCGGCTCCCGCACCGAGTACATCCACTGGATCCAGGACGTCCCCGACCAGAAGCAGATCATCGGCCAGTACTGCCGCTACTCGGCCGAGGTCAAGACGGGCCGCAACATCAAGCAGATGGTCAACCGCGCCCTCCAGTTCGCCACCAGCGATCCCCAGGGGCCCGTCTACCTCATCGGCGCGCGCGAGGTCATGGAGGAGGACATTGAGCCCTACCACCTTGAGCAAGGCGTGTGGGACCGCGTTGAGCTCGGCGGGCTCCCGTCGCGGGCGGTCAGCCAGATCGCCGAGGCGTTGGTATCGGCGAAGAAGCCCCTGCTCATCACGGGCTACTCGGGGCGCAATCACAAGGTTCCGCCGGCATTGGTGGAGCTGGCCAACACCGTCAAGGGACTGCGGGTGCTCGACACGGGCGGCAGCGACATGTGCTTCCCCGCGACGCACCCGGGCTGGCTCGGCCTCCGCTTCGGCGTCGACGCCGAGATCCGCGAGGCCGACGTTATCGTAATCCTCGACTGCGACGTGCCCTGGATCCCGACGCAGTGCAAGCCCGCCGCGGACGCGCAGGTGTTCCACATCGACGTCGACCCGCTCAAGCAGATGATGCCGCTGTTCTACGTGCCCGCGCAGCACCGATATCGCGCCGACGCCCTGACGTCGGTCGAGCAGGTGACGGCGCACCTGAAGTCGACGCCGGCGCTCAGCGCGCAGATCAACGGCGACGCCGCCGCCAAGACCTGGGACGCGCTCGTCGCGGCGCACGCGCAGAAGCTCGAGGAGATCGCGGCGCGGACGAAGCCGACGGCGGAGGGGGCGTTTGGGACGGGCTACCTGTGCCGGACGCTCCGGGGGTTGGTGCCGCGCGACACCATCTGGGCGATCGAGGCCGTGACCAACACGGGGTTCGTGCACGACAACCTGCAGCCGGAGCTGCCGGGGTCGTGGATCAACTGCGGCGGCGGCGGGCTGGGCTGGTCCGGAGGCGGCGCGCTGGGGCTGAAGCTGGCGAGCGATGCGCTCGCGGGCGGGCCGGGGAAGGGCCAGTTCGTGGTGCAGATTGTGGGGGACGGGACGTTTTTGTTCAGTGTGCCGGGGAGCGTGTATTGGATTTCTCGGCGGTATGGGATTCCGGTGTTGACGATTGTGTTGAACAACAAGGGTACGTTTCTCTCTCTCTTTCCCCCATTTCTCCTCCTTCTCCTGCTCCTTCCCAAGCTATTACGGACGCGGACACTGGCTTACTCGACATACGTACAGGCTGGAACGCGCCCCGGAAATCCATGATGCTGGTGCACCCCGAGGGCCTGGGGTCCAAGGCGACCAACGAGGAGATCAACATCTCGTTCGACCCGGTGCCGGACTTTTCGGGCATCGCCAAGGCGGCGGCGGGCGGGGAGCTGTTCGCGGCCAAGGTCGAGAAGACGGAGGAGCTGGAGGGGTTGTTGAAGCAGGCCATCGAGGCGGTCCGGGGCGGGACGAGTGCGGTGCTGGATTGTAAGGTGGTTTCGGGGTGCTGAGGTGGGGGTGTGACTGTGAGGGTGGTGTGAGGCATGGGGGGGATCGGGGGTTGGATGTTGGCAGTTGGATAATTACTTGCATACCTATTATCTGACTGCCTGAATAAGAGATTAATAGATCGCTAGTTGGTACATATACGCAGAATGACCTTTGACTACATCGAGTTGGTGGTACTGCTGCTTGGGTGAGGTGGTACGGAAGTGCCTCCTTACTGGCTTCAATGTGTCCATCCGTATGGTCCTGAAAACATCACTGCTCGTAGCCCGACTGGGCCGAATTTCGCATTCATATTGTTCAGAAGCACCTCGAGGCCGCCGGGGCTGCCCATGGCATTGGCGGGGCTCCAAGGAGATCCCTCACGTCCCTTCACCCTATCCTTTGGTCTTGTTTTACAACGTGCATGGCCTAGGTAAGCAGTTCGGCTTTGAATTATATCGATAAGGTAGCCGGCTTAGATATTATAACTCAATAAAGCAAGATCTGACATCCACGATCAGTGAGCCCATTATAAGGCACTAGTGGTTTAGTGGTAAAATCCATCGTTGCCATCGATGGGCCCCGCGTTCGATTCGCGGCTAGTGCAGTACAAATGTTATATTTTTGCTTCTTTGCAGGGTGATACCTTTTTGGCATGCAGAAAGAGGTATATGTGGTTTTTCTCTTTTCTAATTCGGAACCCTGCTGTATATTGATGGATCAAATATTTGTGAGAAGCATTGCTGAAGTCCAGCGCTGTAAACCTGTTAATATTGGCCAGGGGCTTTTGCCGGCCCAAGCACAATAAGACGTTACGCTCTTTCCGTCTACCACCAATGAAAGCATCCCTCACCACAATTGCAATTCCGATATGTCCTCTAGCCCAGCCAAGACGAAGACCCCTGGGCTGTCAGATACCAGATTGGGCTGCAGTGGTGGATATTGGTCGCGGTCACGAGCCCTTCAAATCTGCAGGCGCTTGTCCCGTATTGACTTGGCTAGAGGGAAGGCCCAAGGGGACCCTGAAAGCTGAGGGCCGCCGGCCAGGGATCCCGAGATTTGGGGGAATTGGGGGTTTCTTTTTTCCCGTCTTTCTCCAGAGCCCATGTTTGCCAATGTTATTTTTCTGGGGTAAGTCCGCACGTGCTTATGTAGATGCGCTTATTATCTCGAGATTGCTGAATCGAAAGAGACTCGAATGTTTTCTGCATTGGTAGATGTTTGCCTAGGTAAGTACATGACAAATGCAGTGGTAGTGGTTTCTGATACCTCAAATCCAACCACAACCGGCCAGGCAAACAGCAGTCCAGGTCAGCAAGTCAGATAGCTACAAGCCCGCAGGTGACCGAGGGAGTCTAGATCACTGGACTGATGGCGGGGTACGCTGTCGATCCCACGCAAGTTGCAAGTGCCTGATCTAAGCGATCCGAACAAAAACAAAAAAACAAATGCAAAGGCGCCCGGGACGCTTCTCCCGCCTCGCTATTAGCCAGCGGGCATTGGCCATGCGTTTTACAGGTGCTTGCTTGGTGCCAGTGGCCTGCTGGGCCTGCTGCACGCGCGCACGCATCCATCCACTAAACCCATTAATCGAGCCCTCGAGCCCTCCACTATCCCGCGCTGCCCAGCTTTATTGCTCTCCTTCTTTCCGTCCAGGCGACCCGATCCGAAAAAAGAAAGATGGCATGGTACGATACCTGTAGGCCAGAGTGAACAGCGTGCAGCAACAAGCTCCATCCATATAATGCACTCTCCCCAATAGCGACCTGAGTTATTATGAGTCTTCTCGATCGGTTTTGGATCTCACCTAACAGGCGGAACTGCGAACCATGACTCGTCCCCGTCTCGTCTGGTCCCCGGTCTTGTCCTCCAGTCCTCCTCCAATCCTCCAGGCCAGCTCCTTCTGCTACCCCTCACTTCTAATGAGATGAAGGCAACCCGACCTGCCCAGAGCTCATCCCACGCCCACGCATGCTGAACATCCCACATTCGCACCACCCGCACCGCTTGCACCACCCGAGAGCAACAGAAACATTGAAAGCAGGGAGGCAAAGACAGCAGACAGAGGCAAAAACTACAACGTAACAGAAACCGCGCTCCTGATCGATCGCTCTTGTGATACACAAACAACAACACTGCGCCCTGCCTACTGCGACTTACCCATCGACACACGTATTTAGGCGCCAATTTCCCCCTTCTTGTTCCTTCCCGCGCCCCTCCAATCTATCCTGCCTGCCCACTGTACTCCTCTTCGTACCCCTTGTATGTTTGCGTAGTGTGTGTGCGCGCGCGTGTGTGCAACTTCGGACGACCGTGACGTGGGGGAAATAATCATGTGCTTTGTTCTACATGATCTTGATATGAGGCTCGTCGCGCACCCCAGGCCTCAGTCGCTACGGTAGCCACTCTTGACTTGACGACGACAAAAGGGAAACGAAACGAGACGAGAAACCCACCCACTTTACCCTAGGGTCCCGCGCCAACTTCGATCGACTTTTTTTATTCGCCTCCCTCTCGAACCCCGACCTAATAAATTCGAAGCGAAAAGCATTGATGGAAGGCGAGCATTGCAAAAGGAATCAGCAATCAAGACGATTTTAGCAAGCAGCGAATTATCTATCCCGATAGATACATATCGAGTCCAGCTGCCGGTAACAGGCAGGTTGGCGAACAACACAACATCCCCCCGAAAACGACTGCGCCTGATCTAGGCGTCATGTCCAACGACAATGCGCCCGGAGACGCTCTAGGCCCATCCGAAGAACCCCCAAAGAAGCGACGCCGACCTCGCCGCCGCCGGCGCCCATACCCTCCGACGACCCGCGACTGATCGGCCAGGCGCGCACGCCGCCGCCCCTGCACCATGCCCCGAGCATCTCGTCGCAGGACCTGTTCAAGCTCAGCCCAATCGCGGCCCTCAAGCTGCTCTCGGGCGGCATCGAGGCCCTCGTGCGCGTAACCGGCGACATACCCCCGACGCCGCCCCCGACGAGCCCCACGATCCCCCACATGCGCGGCTTCGCTAAAGAAAAGGCCGACATTGTGCGCGTGCATTCCGAACGCAGCCTGTTGCGGCTACAGCAGCAAGCCCAGGCGCAAGATCAAGCAGCTGCAGCAGCAGCGGCCGCCGCCGCCGCCAAGGCCTCCTCCACGACATCGCCCTTCTTCTCGCCCCAGGCGCCCATCGACGGCGTCAAGCTACGGCACACGCCCACCTCGCCCCCGCCGCCGCCCGCGACCCCCGAGCCCTACGTCGTCATCGGCGCCAACTCGCAGCCGCTGAACCTGCAGCACAGCGCCATCACGCGCAAGTTCTACAGCAAGGCGCCGCCGCCGATCAGCATCGAGGACTACTTACTACGAATGCACCGCTTCTGCCCCATGAGCACGGCCGTGTACCTCGCGACGTCCCTGTACATTTTTCGATTGGCCGTCGACGAGCGCGCCATCCCCGTGACGCGCCGCAACTGCCACCGTTTGTTACTGGCGGGCCTGCGCGTCGCCATGAAGGCGCTCGAGGACCTGTCGTACCCGCACGCCAAGGTCGCGCGGGTGGGCGGGGTCAGCGAGGTCGAGCTGGCGCGGCTCGAGATTAGTTTTTGCTTCCTCGCCGGGTTCGAGCTCGTCGTGGGGGAGGAGACGTTGCGGCGGCATTGGGAGGACCTGCGGGACGGGCAGGCGCTGAGCAGCGGTAATAACAGTGCGCGCGCTGGGGGCGGGGGTGGTATGGGGGAGATTGGGCGCGTGCCGGTGCTCAAGCTGGAGCATCGGAGGCGGGAGGTTTCGGTCAACAGCACCGCTGCTTAGGAGGAGGGCGGGGATGATGGGAAGGAACGACGACTTCCTGAAGAGGACCGACAGCCTCCTGCATGACGAAGCACGGCACGTTGTTATACTACTTGTGTCTCGGACGAAATGAAGTACCGAGCATCTATACGGATCGTGGAGATGAGTCCCGGCCTGCTGGCCGATTCGGCAAGATCCTGTATTCGGCCACAACACCATGCGTTATTGTACCTCCGCCTCGGTGGGCGTTGGTCGAACAGGATTGGCACGAGAGACTTGGTCATCTCTGGCAATGATCAGGGGCAAAACCTATACTATGAGGGTTTACTGGGGAGCGGGTTATCAAACGCATTTTCATTTGCGGTATCGAGCGAGCAAGCATTGGGAGGATCTAGCGTCATTGTTATATTGTTCACATGGTATGAATGGATGAGGCCTAAAGCATGTTAGCGATCAGTGCTACCTGTTTCGTTTCGTCTCTCACCTCCCATCAGCAGGTGTCCAGGGGAAAGAAAGAGGAGATACTGTCAGCGGTTTTGTTATATGGTGGGCAGCAAGCACACGACGACTTATTCGGAGTGGATCAGGACGGATGACGATGGACCATAAGCGTGGAGGGAGAAAAGAGGAGGCGGAGAATGGCTGTAAACGCACAGTGGCGGAGATACCTATTGTCGAAAAAAGGATAGCGAGCGAGAAGAAACATTGAAGGACGGCGGCAGCATGGGCTGGAATACGTTTACGTTTTCTTTTTTCTTTCTTTTTCTTTCGCGTACACATGATACCCGTTCACACGACATTTTCCAGTAGTAGTAGTTTCTTCAATCCTCTCCACGTTTTTTTTCTCTATTCGGTTCGCTTGTCTCTACTGGGCCCTCTTCCTCAGAGGCTTGGAGGGTGCGCTGTTGGTTGAAAGAGAAGGCGCAGAGCATATCTAGCTAGCGACGATGACCTTGCGTCTAGCCCCGTTGTTGGGTCTGTGAGCGGGCGTTGAGGTAATGGAAGCAATACATGGGATACCACGCTGCTTTTCTCTGGACTCCTCCGCTCTCGAAACTTGTTCCATTGACTCATCGAGGGATCTTGGTGTTCATCGTCCGGTCCTCGCTCTGTGGGTGACTCTACTGTCGAGTTTATCTTGGGGAGAGTTCAATGTGACTGTTCCAACTTCTGACGGGTCGGCTTTCCGGGCTACGGCGGGCGGGCGCCAAACTTGCTCAGTGCCGTCGTTCGACGGTGGATTTGCGAGTACCCCTTTTTCTGACGTCCATTGAACCAGGGGTTAGCGGCTTGGTCACAGTACCCAACACTGTTTGGCCTATTTTGTTTCTATCCCTCTCCGTGTTCCATGAAAATGTTAATTGTTCAGAGTCATCCGAGTATATGCCATCTTCCATCTTCTGGATATAGCCACGTCAGAAGAGGGCGTTTGTTTGGTTCTCAACCAAAAGAGCTGTGAACCTAAATCCTGGTATGACTCTAACTTGGGGAAGTCGTCATGCCTCCCAATGTTTTTGTATATAACCACCCCATTGTCAACATCGCTTTCTACGTAGGAATCCAACTGCAAGTCACACTCTCAGAAGAGTCAAATCCGTTTGCTACCCCTTTCTTCCCACTCACCCCTGCTTCTTCTTCTTCCGCTCGCCCATCTCAGTCGGATGCCACTCAATGTAAGAAAACAACACACCAAACACCATCACATACCTAGCACAAGATTGACTGACGAGGTTTTATAAGATGTCGCCGGAAACTGCACCATCTCCGGAACCTGACAGCCCCACCGAGCTGGCCTCTTTGTCTGTCGCGCCTCGGGCCTTCCCGCAATCCTCCCGATTCCCTGCGGAGATTCAAATTCTGATTTGGGAGCAATATATCCTGATCGAGAGAGACAACCGAGTTGTGTTTGTTGCCAACTATCGTGGCTTAAGCTATGATAGATGGCGTGAACTCCGCAGGGCCAATATACCAGAACCTCAAGGATTGCGCATCTTACCCTCCAGGTGCCTCGTGAGCCCTCTCCTCTCGGTCAGTAGCCAGTCTCGCGCCGTGGCTCTAGGGCACTACCGGACGCGCATTGAGCTCTTTGAGCAGGGGTCGCCCTTCCATTACGGTCTTACGGGCGACAATGAGGAGCCCGAAGAAATCAGGGCGCGAGAAGCGCGTAAGGACTCGTGGGTCAGGCCGTACCGCGAGCGCGGCTCGCAATGGTCACCGGGAGAAAGGCGGAACTGCATATTTCCCAAGCACCCGGAGTGGTACAGGCGCGAGACAAGGGTCAATGACCTAGACCACTGGACCACACTCGCGGCGTCATATGTATGGGAAGAAGACCGGGTCGACCCGGCGGCCCATCGTGGCTGCGTCTACCTGGATCTGGCGACCGATCGCTTCTTAAATTGGTATTGCGGTGAACCCCGGATTTTTAAGGCCTATGGCCGACGAGTACTGTCCGATGCCTTGTTGGATTTCAAGTACCACGCGATCCCGTTCGACCTCAAGGACGTTCTGGCGCGCCGCCGCCCTGCCCCATTGCAGTACTTTTCGGAAGGCCTATCTGCTGTCGTCCTCGACAAGGTACGCCACTTGGTGTTCGCCGACAACCCTGGTGGGGTAAGGACTAAAGACGGGCGCGCCCTGGTCGAGCCCAAACGCTTTCGCAAACTCTGCCCCAGGGCCTTGGGTCCCGGGGGCACTATATGGAGCTTCCCCCTGTCGGACGGGATGCTTAGGACCATCAACAATGATGTCGACGACAAGGGCGCCGAGCACCTTCTGATCCGGAAGGTCAAGACGGAATTCGTATCGACTTCGAGGTCTTTCTACAGAGAAGCACTTGCGCTGGATCCTTGGGGCTGAGGGACGGTTCGAGGCCGTTTTGTGTGTCAATTATCTCTGTTGCTCTGGGAGCTCCCTCCCTCCAAGTCGCTGTCATGCCCCCAACTAAGACTTGGATTGGTGCAAGCCATATGTGCTTACTCCCACGCGCAAGCCAACACGATAGAGAGTTTTACGGACCGACGGGAACCTGGTTGTCCTCCTCCCATCGTGGCGACATGGGAAAGAGCACATACATGCTGTCTACTACCTTGTTCCGCGGCTTCTTCACCTGGGACGTTTCCTCTCTGCTACGACGCTTGGTCAATCGGTGGAAGACTTGCGCCCCCCAAAGCATGGGCTACTTCCAGGATCTAGAGAAGGGGCGAGGGACCTGGTAGCATATTTGAATATCTAGAGACGTACTTATTGAGTACAACCAAGTTAAGCAATACTCTGATCATGTGAATCTACGTCAACCATGCTGACTTATGGCCTAACATCTCGTGCTGTTAGTCCCCACGGCTTGCCGATGACTCCATCTCCTTCGATGCACGCAACCACTCCGCGTATACGTAGACACTGCGTAGAATGATGGTCTTGTTGGTGATGCTTCTGTTCGCATAAATTCACTCTATAGACTAACGAACCTGGCAACCAGGGCCGTTTGAGGACAAGCGGAATGGCGTATCTAATTGGACCCAAACCCGTTGCTATCTTGGGACAGCAAAACGATTTCGGCTGTAAATATTTCCTCTTCATGCGGGTGAACCAAGGTTAAAGGAGACAAGCTTTGGCGTAGATATGGGCCAGCCCGGCAGTTTCGCATCGGTTTCGATCCATGTTTCTCCGATTTGGAAATGCTTTTCAATGGCACAATCTTAAAATTGAACATGTATATATCCCAGAGCGCTGAACTCGTGCCTTGAAACGTAGCTTTTCCTCCTCATTAAACTAACTGTCAACGAGCCAAGAGGACTATTCATATCCCTCGCCACTACCCACCCAGTCACATCTACAAGCCATTATATACGATATCTCCTACTGTCGGCATTATTTCAGCCAGCAATAATTATCCACAATGGCCGCACCAACGTTCCCGCCCTTCACCCGCCTCCCTACAGAGCTCCAAGTCATGGTCTGGGAGGAATTCGCCCACGCCGAGGCCTCCAGCCGCGCCGTCGTCGTGCACACGACGCAAAACATCGACGAGGACGAGGGCGACGGCGAGCGCTGGCGCGCAACGCTGCACCTCCTCCCCCTAAAACGGCTCGTCAGCCCCCTCCTGGCCGTCAACGCCCAGTCCCGCGCCGTGGCGCTGCGGCACTACAAGACGCGCATCAACCTGTTCGAGCTGCCCGCCCCGATGCCGTCGATGCTCCCCTTCTGGCTGGACCGCGCCGAGGACCTCCAGGACCTCCAGACCCCCGGGGCCGGTCGCGGTGCCGGTTCCCGTCCCGGCCTATCTGGGGCCCCGAGCAGGACTGGGCCACGCACACGGAGCTCCTCGTCTGCCGGCGGGCGAGCGACCTGGTCGAATGCGCGGGCACCGAGGCGGAGATGACGGCGACGGGGAGTGATGGTAGCAGTGCGCTGTACCAGCCCCGCGGCTGCGTCTACCTCGACCTCGAGAGCGACCGCTTCCTGTTCTACCACCAGTGGGCCTGGGCCCCGTGGATCCAGCAGAGCTACGGGCTGCGCGCCCTGTCGGTGGACGCGTTCACCGCGCTCAAGTACCACCGGGTCCCGCTCGACTACGACGACCTGAAACAGATCCTGGACCGGCGCCCGCCGGTGCTGCGGAACACGTCGGCCGCGCTGTCGGGGGAGGTGTTGGGGCGGATCCGCAACCTGGTGTTTGAGGATTTTCAAACCTCCCCGGAGGAGGAAGAGGAAGAGGAATCTATGGAGGGAGTACAGGGGATGGGGAGAGGGGTCGGCGGGAACGGCACGACGGCCGCGTACTACGACGACGACGACGACAGCGAGGGCGAGGGCTGGCTCGCGCTGCGGAACACGCTGCCGCGGGCGTTTTCGGCGGACGGGTGGCTCGGCGGCTTTGCTCTAAACGAGGAGATGCAGCGCTGCTTCTTTGACGATATCGAGGATAAGGGGCCGGAGCACCTCGATATCCGGAAGGCGAAGATGGTGCGGGGCCCGGACGATGACGAGGGCGAGGCGGGGTGGCTGGACTGGGACGAGGAGGGAGCAGAGGGGGGTGGGGAGGGGGATGATTGGTATGGCAGCGAGGATGAGGATGACGGGTATGGTACCGAGGAGCATATGGTGTGGTGGGTCTAGCGGATGTCGAAGAAGGCATTCTGATACCTGGGGGGGTCCAGCATCACGACGGGCAGCCTATTCGGCTCAGCACTAAGCTTCTATTGCTTGGGCTTGTCTTTTTTATTGGAGCCAGGAGCCCTTGCTGCTTAGGCCTGGCAAATGCCAAAGAGCCGGGAACACTGCGTCAGGCGGATAATCAAATCCGTTCGCAAACATTCTTTACACTCGGAGGCGGGCCAGCTCAGGGTATGTATATCTGCGAATGCTACCGAGTAAGGCCCTCGTCAGGTTCGTGAACTCGAGGAGAGGATAAGGTGCACTTTGGGGGAAGGAGTTTACGTTGGTACATCAAGTGAATAGTCACTTATGAAATTGTTTTAAACGGATAGTTATTGTTGAATACCATAATTACAGCTCCTAGGATTCTTCTATCTGTCTCATACTTAAGAACAGCCGCTGCGCACGAGACCGTTGAGGAGGAGGTGGTGGTGGCAATGGAGGCAATGGAGGAGGTAATAGCGATGGTAGCGGCAACAACCATGATGAGAACGGTCCAAGCTTTTTACCCCCGAACCCCTTTTAGTCTAGAGCAACCGGCAAGGCGAGATCTCAGTCCATCTCCTGGGCGCTCTCGAGGACACTCTCACTTAGATACCCGAGGGCGGCCATGCATCCCATAGACGAATAAAACACTCAAAAAGCTCTTATAAATGGCGCATGTGAGCGCCTGTATTCAAAGCTCAAGATCAGCAGTTACGGGAATTAGGATAACATGCTGGGGTGTACTTGGTAGTGAATATGCTACTTACCTTCGTATCGCATGTGATGATTATCCAAATCAATAACCCCCCTTTGGAAGTGACTACTGTCGGCAACGTGCCAAGAAGAAGGAATATATACTGACGTGGTCACACGATGACGCAACGCGGGATGTCGCTACCCATTTTGCTTTTTCTGTGCCACATGTCAGTAGAGCATTTGCGCTCTCGCCTAGGCCGGGAACTTTAAATTTCAGCCGCAGGCGAGGGGGCCTCGGGACAAATGCTGGTTGATTGAAATGTGCCGTGCCGTACGTACCAACCCCAACGTCCTCAGGTTTGGAGATGCACCTTCGAAAATATCCAACTGACTTGTAGCTCTCAATGAGATAGTGTTGAAGCGCACAAGGTGTCTCCGGTCAATTGCTCGGATCTACGAGATACCAGTGTCGGCTACATCTTACCCTGATCTTTGGGGGCTCGCAGGTCGTGGTACCCGGTCAGCGCCGCCTGCGTCACTGCCTCCCACCATGGACACCCAACCCGCCAAAACCGCCGCCCGGCTCTACTTCACCACGGCCGCCACGAGCGCCGCCGCAGCGCTCGCCTTCATCGTCGACGCCATTCACCTCCGACCTGGTGAGCTTTCATCGAAGCAGATATGGTTCGGAGTGCTGCTGGTCCTCGTGGCCCTCTACACCCACCTCTCCCTCCGCGCCGAGCACCTGTACTACGTCAACATGGCCAAGCACGGCTGCGCCCCCGCCCAAACGGATCCGCAACGACCCGATGGGTGTCCGGTACCTGCTGTCGACGGCGTCGGCCGCGCGGCAGAACGTGCTGCTGGAGCGCCGGTCCGAGCTGCTCCAGGAGATGGGCCACACGTACCGCAACCAGATGTTCCCGGAGTGGACCATGACCATCTCCACCGACGAGCCCGAGAACATCAAGGCCGTGCTCGCCACCCGCTTCGACGACTGGGACATCCCCTACTACCGCATCCAGGGCTTCCACCCGGTCCTGGGCTACCACTCCATCTTCACCGTCAACGGCGCCGAGTGGCAGCACGCCCGCGCCATGCTGCGCCCGGCCTTTGTGCGGAACCAGCTCGCCGACCTCGGGCGCTTCGACTTCCACGCGCGCAAGCTGCTCGCCAAGCTCCCTCAAGATCCTAGCAGCAAGGTGGACCTGCAGGACCTGTTCTCCATGCTCATGGTCGACACCACCTCGGACTTCATGTTCGGCCAGTCGACGGACCTGCTCGGCGCCGCCGACGCCGACTCGCTCACGTTCGTCAAGTACTTTGACGCCTCGATGCACAAGATCGCTTGGCGCGCGCGGCTGAGCTGGCTGACGCAGCTGCGGCCGGACCGGGAGCTCGACGAGTACGTCCGGTTCATGCGGTCGTACATTGAGCGGTTCGTGGCCAAGGTCCAGGCGCAGCGTAAGACATCTGAGACGGCGGCTGGTGGTGACCGCTACGTGTTTCTGGACCAGCTCATCGACACGGGCGAGCCCGACGAGGTCATCCGCGACCAGCTGCTCAGCATCTTCGTCGCGGGCCGCGACACGACGACGAGCGTGCTGACGTACCTGTTCTTCGAGCTGTCGCGGCGGCCGGACGTGGTACACAAATTACGGGACGAGATTGCGGCGCTGGGCGCGGAGAGCCCGTCGTGGGAGCAGCTCAAGGGCATGAACTACCTGCAGATGGCCATCAAGGAGGCGCTGCGCCTCAACCCGCCCGTCGCCCTCAACTCGCGCGAGGCCGTGCGCGATACGGTGCTGCCGCGCGGTGGTGGGCCGGACGGCAAGCAGCCGGTCTTTGTGCCGAAGGGGACGAATGTGCGGTACCAGCCTTGGTGCATGCAGCGGCGGAAGGATCTGTATGGGGAGGATGCGGAGGAGTTCCGGCCGGAGCGGTGGGAGACTATCCGCCCTACGTACGTATTGCTTCGGTGTGGCTGGTCTGGAATGTCGACGGGAATGCTAACCCGGCTTCTTAGCTACGAGTACGTTCCTTTCAACGCCGGTCCGCGCATCTGTAAGTAAACCCTAACACACTTCTGGACTGAGTAGCCCTGTTGCAGTACAATGCTATTAATCCGCCTCGCGCTAATATCTTACAGGTATTGGCCAGCAGTTCGCCCTGACTGCCGTCGCCATGACCACGTTCCGCATCCTACAGGCCTACAAGCAGATCGAGAGGCGGGATGACAGGCCACTCGTGCAGAAGCTGGGCGTCAATCTGTCCATGGTGCACGGGTGCTGGGTTAGCATGACTCCGGCGTGAGAGAGGGGCGAATGCTCGAGTAATTCAGGCATCTTCGAATGCGGCTGGGGTTTAACTACGCAGGGTTAAATTTACATGGAATTATGCCTTTTTGTGCCCCTGGCTGGAGCTCGTGAGCCAGAAAGCATGGCATGACACTCAGGAGCTTCTTGTATTGGTGACTGCTGAAGGGGGGCCATGTACTCTTCGTCATGCACTCCACGTCGTAACGCATGCGAACGATAGGGTCTTCGGAGAAGATCTAGACCGCCAGCGGCGTCGGATCTCTCAATCCAATCGGGCTAGATCGTGCCAGTGTAGCATACATACGCGAGTTAGGGAGTCCACTCCCAATTGGTTCGGTTCGCTTGTCCTGTCAAAGGCCAGTCAAGACCTGGTTGACTCCGCACTTCAAAAGATCGATCAACTTGGCGTATCAGTCAATTTCCAATTAGATCTAGGTTCCTCTTATGAAGCATCGAATGCCAAAGAGCAATATGACATACAAACCCCGCAAACCCCCATATCCTTGAAAGGGCGGCAGTAAAGTTCCAGGCAGCTGTTGTGCTTTGCCCATCGTACTCTGTTTCCTACGCTCCATTGAAGTGCGCCCAAGAAACAGCTGGGATTAATGGAGGACTACTACCATACCTCTCACCCCCCGCACTGGTGGTCATGTTCTTTGCCGCGGCGGGCGCTTCTATTGTCTATGGTCTAGCCTTGGCTGTCTACAGGCTCTGCCTCTGCCCTGTCGCCGGGTTCCCGGGCCCCAAGCTGGCCGCGTTGTCGTTCTGGTACGAGTTCTACTACGACGTGGTCTGCGGTGGCAGGTATTGGGTCAAGATCAATGAGCTTCACGACCGATACGGTAAGAAAGACACCATGAATCTGCCAGCCAGCTTAGCCGCTGCGGCGGCACAGTTTTGATTTAACTTGCGCTCTTCCAGGACCCATCATCCGCATCAACCCCTACGAGCTCCACGTCCGCGACCCGGACTTCTACGAAGTCCTCTACGGCGGGCCCGGCCAGGGCCGGCGCGACAAGTGGTCCTGGTCGGTCGGCATGTTCAGCAACAGCCAGTCGGCGTTCGGCACCGCTTCGCACGACCTGCACCGGCTGCGGCGCGGGGCGCTGAACCCGTTTTTCGGCAAGCAGGCGATCGCGCGCAGCATGGAGCCGGTGATCCGCGAGCTCGTGGAGAGCATGTGCGCGCGCTTCGAGGGGATGCGGGTAAGCGCCGGGGGCGAGAGGAAGAAGGGCGACGAGGGGCTGGATGTGATGCTGCCGTACGCCGCGCTGACGACGGACGTGATTACGCGGTATGCGTTCGATACGTCGTACGGGTGCGTCGAGGATGCCGGGTGGAGGCACGAGTGGCCGCGGGCGATGGTGGAGAGTACCAAGATTTGTCATGTGAATAAGCAGTTCCCGTGGCTTATACCGGTGATGCGGGCGGTGCCGGAGGGGGTTATTGGGCTCCTGAGCCCGTCGGTCTTGCTTTTGATCAAGTTTCAAAAGGTACGCGTCCTATCCATGAATCCGTATTCCAATGGGTGCAACCACATGACGTCTGACATTGTTCGCGGAATGGCAGGACCTCGCACGACAAATCGGCACCCTCATGAACGAGACGACCAACACGGAGCCGGGGTCGAACGACAAAGATAGCTCGTCGGCAGAGCGCCCGACCATCTTCCACGAGCTGATCCGCAGCCCCGACCTCCCGCCCGCGGAGAAGACCCTCCAGCGCCTCGTCGACGAGGGCCAGACCATGATCGCCGCGGGCCAGGAGACGACCTCCTTCCTCCTCAAGACGGTCACGTACCACGTCCTCGCCAACCCGGCCATCCACGCGCGGCTGCGCGCCGAACTTGTGGACGTCAACGTTGCTCATGATGGTGTTGGTGGTGTGATGGGGGCTTCGGTGGCGCAGCTGGAGCGGCTTCCGTACTTACGCGCCGTGGTGCAGGAGGGCCACCGCTTCGCCCACGGCGTCGCGGGGCGGATGCAGCGCATCTCGCCCGATGCGCCGCTGTGGTACGGGGACTGGGTGATCCCCGCGGGCACGCCGGTCTCGATGACGGCGATGCTGCAGCACCGCGACCCGGGCAAGTTTCCGGACCCGGACCGGTTCGATCCGGAACGCTGGCTCGTGCTTCCTTCCTCCTCCTCCTCCTCTTCCTCCTCCAACACCACCATCAGCAGTAGAAGCCGACGACGGAAGGAGGAGGTGGCCGCGCTGGAAAAGTACCTCGTCCCCTTCGGCAAAGGCACGCGGTCCTGCCTCGGCGTCAACCTTGCGACGGCCGAGATCTACCTGACGCTGGCGGCCGTGTTTGGGAGCAGCGGGCGGTTCGAGATGGAGCTGGACGGGGAGACGACGGCGCGGGATGCGGAGGTGGTGAGGGATTATTTTATTCCGCATGGGCATGCGGATTCGAAGGGGGTGAGGGTGGTGTTTAAGTGAGGGGGATACGGCATCACTGAATTGGACATTGTGGGTTGGAAACCAGGGAGCAAAGTCTTCGGAGGCGGGGATGGCGTGGTGTCTGAAAAGAGGAGCAAGGTAATGGACTAAGTGTGGCAGGTTCCGACATATTTGGATTAACCTATGTCGAGACTATGGTCTGGTAACAACTCCCGTACCTCGCTCAGGACGGCCCCTCCCAAGCCCCTTTTCTTCTTCTGTGGGGTCATTCTAGGTGGTTTGGCGAATTGCCTGACGAAATGACTACTGTACACGACATGGTGGTTCTCTAGACCTGAGCAGTATGGGGGCTGGCAGGCGAGTGCTCTGCATCATGCTTTGATAATCACTATACCCATGGGATTAGGTACAATAGTATCGTGACCCAAAAAAAGGAAAAAAAACAATAAACCAGTATAGTGAGTTAATCATAAGAGAAAGGACGGACTTATACGGATAGTTAGAATGACATGAGTAGCTAGTTAACACCTTGTAGTGGTTGTCGACTTACGTTTGTGGAATAGGGGTTGGCACATAATAGGGGTCAAATCATTATGGGGAAGACGAGATTCCCTGGAACGTTCATATTACCCGGCATGATTTGAATCACTTGATCGCACATTTTCGTTTCGTGATGAAACACCACACAAAGAGCAGTTAAAGCCTGGGCAGCACCAGCGCATCATGCGGTGCTGCAGCGGGCGAGTAAGTACTTCTGGGCAATGTGATAGTGGGAAGTGATTAAGGGTACAAGTATCCGATTTACATCCAATAGGTACTCACTGAGTAGCACATCATCTAATAGATACATGTGAACAGCTGTGATAAGGCCAGCTCATCCCTGTTTCTCTTCAGGGGTTTGGGGGAGGCCCCTCTATACACCGCCCTGTACCTGACAAGGAGATATGGTCAGAGGACTAGGCACAAGGAGCCCCGTCAATTTAGAGTGTATCCCCTGAAACCAAATAGTTCTTTGTACCATTGGCCTCAACGACCGGTCGTGTTGGGAAGAGCTGGCTACTTGAGCAAACAGGCTGGGAGTGGGCTTTCTTTGTCCAGGTAAAACCCTCTTGACACCCGGGGTCTCGCCTACTTGTGTCTCCCCGGTATGTGGGAGACACTTCTATCACGGTCAAAGTGTGATGCTACATTCAATTGTTCAAGCAGCAAAGCAACCACGATCCTTATAACAGGGAATAAGGTGGTCGCCGAGTATCCAAGTTGCCAGATGATCAGTACAGACCCATTTAGCTTAATGGCAAAGCACCTTTCCCACCAGAGTGGAAGGGAAAGGCGGATACCGGTTCGAACCCGGTAGTGAGCAAGCAATTTCTGGCACGTTAGCCTCTTTTTCTTTTTTTTTTTTTTTTTTTCTTTTTTCCCCCGCTCCTCTCCCAGGTATGTGAATACAGACGACTTGTACCATGGCCAATATCTATTGAATGAACTCATGGGTTCAAATAGTAAAATAAGGTGATCGCCGAACAAGAACTATACCACCTCACCATTCAGGCTCACTTAGCTTAATGGTAAAGCACGTTTCCTACTACTCCCCGTAGGAAAAGGCGGATACCGGTTCGATTCCGGTAGTGAGCAGTCAAGTGCGGCACACCCTGATTATTTCTCTTGCTTCTTTGTTTCTTCTTTTTGTTTTATGTATCTTCTCAGGTAGATGAGAATCCGTCGACCATGGTCTATGTTGGTTGAGCTCATCAGCCTAAGGAGTGAAATATGGTGATCGCTGAACGTAATTTGAAAGCCATGGCGTTCTAGGGCCATTCAGCTTGATGGTGAAGAACAATTTTCTATAATAATAATAGGGCATTAGATATGGGTTCGAATCCAGTAGTGAATAGGCAACTAACTTTTTGTTATCCTTTTCCATAATAACTCTAGATTGTCCCATGCTCGGCTCAAAGAGGAAGAAGGGGGTGGAAGGTCAGTTTCTCAGCTTCCGCCGCACCTAAGGCGATTCACCTGTCCACCATGGAACCAATACGTCGATGAGTTCACGTTACCATGTGCTACCAAACGCTTCCCAATACTTCCAGAACAAAGTGAGACCTGGCACTCGGGGGCCCACGGACGAAAGTAATAGTCATCCATCTGCATCATGCAGGCAGCTTCCACTGAGTACAGTGTGTCTCTCTTCCTTTATCCCTTTTCACACACTGCCCCCCGCCCTTCCCGCACACTAAGGCTCTGGAAACGATGAGCCTATTTGTTTCTATAACGAGGCTTACATTTAGTGTCCGTGGACAGGTAGTGCACAGGAGAATGTGTGCGAGGTTTCACGAAGGATTCATCTTTACGCCTACTTCCGCTTTCCATACTTAATGGGGCCCTTTTATATAAAGAGTCAGGCTGCCAGGGGTCTCAATGGAGTCGTAAAACCACAAGTCTCAACCTTGATGACAAAGTGATAAGGAATAATTATTACTTGACTATTGTTAACTTTGCCGTCCGGAAGGCTTTGAGCACTCACTACTACCACATCATCTCTCTTCCTCAAGATTTGTTCCTCCAGTAGAGGCTGCCTAACCATTGTACAGTTGCGTCCTTGTGCAATACTCAACATCAGCCTCTCATCACAATAAGAAGAGTGTTGAGCCTTCCCAGGCATCAAAGCCTCAGCACAAGAGCAAGACTGTCGAATATCCGGAGTTACCCAAGCCTCAGCGCGATGGGGCAAATGTCGAGTCTTCCCAGGCATCAGATATGCCAGGCTCTTACCCCTCTGGCGACGCATCCACTTCACTTGGACCGAAACCCTCTGGGAACAAGCCAAACCAAGAGCGGCGTTTCGTGCTGTACCCATCCACGCAACAACAGCCTGCAGCAGAGTCACTTGTGAGAACCATTCTACTTGAAGTAGCCAACATCCTGATACAGCTGTATAGCTCCATCTGCCAGGTTTAGGGAGTTATGCTAAGCACCTCCAAGGAAGTTGCAGTACGCATGCTCAGCTGGGTCTTTGTTGCCTTGATCGGTTTTATCGGTTTGGCCGTTACATTCTGTGTTCTCACCCAGGTGGCAATCCCCCTCACCTTGGAAAATTTTCAAGTACGTGCTTTGGTCTGGCCTTCCTGCCATCCAGTCTCCTATAGGGTTCTGTCACACACCCTTTGTTACGAGATTGGAAGTATGTAAACCTTCCACTCAGCGTATGAGTATTGTCAACTATGAGTTCGGAAGGCTTCGCAAGGTTGGAGAAACCTTCAGGGACGTGCGAGATATGGCTACGAAACGAGAACGCCTGGCAGAAGACCTATCGCAGGAGATGGACCACATGGCCTATATCAGGCACATAGTCCGACAGAGCAGCTTGCCCGACCCTCGGAGCATTCTCGATGCCGTCGACCAGCTTGAGGTCCACGCCCACTCCACTACCAGGAAACTACGGTCCTACTTCCCGAACGCGCGAAATTGTGGGCATCTCCTCGAAATGCGTGTTCCCGTCATCCTGAAGAACTTGGAAGAGGTCCAGCAGGAGGCCCATGAAAGGGTGAAGGGCACAATACTGACCCGCTGGTTCTGGGCACTAGTCTCTGGGTATGACGAGACGCGCGCCATGGAAATGATCAAACAAGACTTCACCCACCTGCTCGATGAGATCATTAGGAGAACCACAGAGCTCAGAAGCGGCTCAGGCGAGCTGTTATTAGATCTGGGCGAGCTAGGCGGAGACATAAGGTTGCTGAGGAGCAAAGCAGAATCCAATCGAATACGAATTGGCCAGGATGAGGCCGAGATGAGCCAGAAGAATATGTTGGTGAGAGTTTTGTGGGACCGCGAGGCTATGAGACTGATTGAGGAAGGCCTCGCGAATCTTGAGGAGCTGCACAGAGTCATTGAGAAGGGATCGAAAGCTATAAAGGCTTTACCCGCATCCATTGAGACTATCCAGTCTGAGTTGAGGGAGATTAAGGCAGAAGCGCAGGCGTTTCGACCTGACATAAACAATCTGCGCGAGGTCCTAGAGTTTTTGACAAGGGGAACAAATGATCTGAGGGGAGCGTTGAACGGAGCACGAGTACCCGAAAATGGGCAAAGTTTACTGACGCCGGGAAAGGTGATATCAATTGATGGGCTCTTGGTGACCTAGGTGCCCTTGACACAACGTCTGTAGCTCAAGCATATCACGTAGTTTCTTCTGGCAGACACAAATAGATCTGGTGTTCCACTTGCGTGCGCGTCCGAAGTTCTGGCACTCAGTTACTGATATTGCTGCATCACTGCAAACGCTTGGGGGAACCCCCAACCCCCTTCGAGCAGATGGTCGGCTTTCGAGACCATCTCACGATGGGAGAGACTTGGGCGAGGGGTTGCTCCTCGGCAACAGCGGAGGAACCGCGCCCAGTTTATCAGGCGGGGATGAAGTCACACGAGTGGACCAGTGGAGCCTCTGGTCGCCAACTTTGTCTTCTTTCAAGAGCGCTGACAGGGTACCACAGCACGTGGTTGACGGGCAACGACGTCGACTGGGTTGATGATGCGTTCGCGGCGCTGATTATCTGCGGGAGAAGTGCCGGGAAGCCCTACCATCACGTTGGACCAGTACGATTTGTTGCACGCGTGGTGGACAGGAACCATCGATGGAGCCGACCCGGTTCCCGTGGAGGCCCAATCGTGGGGAGTCCGCAGCACTGCATCTGCATCTGCATCTGGCGCATCTGGCGCCCGAATAGCCAGAAAGAGGCTGTGCGTGCAGTCGTCAAGGCGACGACGGAGACGCTGTTTGGTTACATCAGTGAGGCGGCATCTGAATAAATCGGATTGGCGGTGCTGGTGGGAGGAGAGGGAGGACGCGGCTCCTCCTCGTCCAGGGATAGCGATGACCGACTGCGGTGGCAGCGGTGGATTTGAGTGGTCATAGTGGAAATAAAACCCCGATGTGCTGGCTGGTTGGCGCAGGTTTACCATGGCACATGGTTCACCTTCACGCCATCCCACGGTGGGGCCGTGAGCAGTAGTTCGGTAGTGGCCAGGATAATTGGCAGCAGGTGTGCAGCCTCCCGCGCAGAGAGCAGGGCGGTCGCGCAAATACTACTATGGGAAGATCTGGAAAAGGTCGGGCTATTTGTGTCGTGATTGTAGATGGTAGATTAAGTATGTACGGGGTAAGCCTGTGTGTTTCTCGCCGCCGCAGGGCTTGGATGTCCTGTCTTGCCCGTCTGCTTGTCTCAGCTGCAGCTCGGGCGATTTCTGATCTCGCTTGGCTGTCCAGCCGTATCTGTCCCGTCCTTTTCCTCTCGGCGGAAAGCAAGCAGTCAGTCAGTCAGTCAGGGGGCGCATTGACGTTCAAATAAAGAGAGTGGCATAGAGCGGCATAGGGTGGCAGTCGATCACATGGGTGAAACATGCGGCCGGGTCGCAATCAGCACGAGATCTAACCGTTGCGGAATCAATTTAGAGCCGGGCAGCGGCCAGCCAGCCGGGGGCTACCTGCCAAGTTCAGACGAAGCTTTGGGCCGGTGAGAAGTATGAGATGGATGACGCAGTGCTAGGCCGATTAGTGCTTGCTGCTCATCAAAGAGATGGCTCAAAATGGCGGTGATAGTACGAAAATAGAAGTCGGTAGTGATCAAAATGTGGTTGCGCACGTGAATGCCAATTAGTTGGGCAACTGAACACAGCACACCACCAGTTGATCTGTTGATTCACGTGTAGCGCATGCCGCCACCTCGTACGTACCTCTGCCCAGATGGAATCGTGACGAAAAAGCATTGCGATCAATCAATGCACGTTGGGCTTATGTTTTGGACCTGCATCATGCTCTTTGGGAGGGGGGCAGGCGGGCAGCAGCTTTGCCGTCCTTTGGGGGCAGTTGCCCGGGTTGCCCATGGTAGCGGCTTGCCCTAATGAGGAGTAGGCTCATGCCAGCACAGGCAGGAATAAAGTGGCTGACTGGCTGGCCGTGGTGGCGGGTGGAGCCCCGATGGAGCCAGACGAGGGGGGCGGTCGGTGGCATCAACAAATTGGCAGTGTGCAGCTGCCCAAAAGTCAACACACGGTCCCCCGGGGGTCTTGGAGTACCTTGGAGCACTTTGGAGCAGTCCTTGGAGGGGGTTCGATTAAGGCAAGCGTGCAGAAGGCTAGGAAGGCTAGGAAGGCAGGAAGGGGCGGCCTGGTTTAGGGGAGGTCGGGCAGTCGGGCTGGGCGTGGGCGTGGGCGTGGGCGGTACCTGCGCCAATGTACCCTTTCCTTCTGCTCTGTATTGACACTCAGGTCAACTGCACTCCAACCACAGCAGGTTCACGCTCGTTGTGTTTCTCATCAACAACAACGACCAGCACCACCACTTTCGACAAAGGCGGGCAAGGCAGCTTCTCGACAGCGCCCCCGACCCACGACGACCAGCACAGCAACATCCCGGCCGGCTATGACGATGCGGTAAGTGTGTTAGTTTTATGCGACAACCATCGTCTATCTCTACTTTTCCTTTTCGCCCATCCGGTAAGGACGACCGACGACGCACGCCTGCGAGCAGAAGCGCCCCATCCACCACCAACCCACGCCTGACGAATCTCCCGACACAACAAATCACGGGAACGCTTCCAACGAGCCCACCTGCCCGACCGCAATCACCGCAAGTGACGTCCAGAGTACCACTGCCGGTGCAGTTGAGCTTCCTCCATATCGCGCGACCTTAACTGTGTCCCGAGAGTAGTGACGGCAGCTCGTTTTTTCTCGCAAGTAGGTGCACGCCAGTCCAGCCCCTGCATTTCGACCGCAACGCAATCAAACCCCAACCCATGCATGGCCCTCATTTTGCGCGCGACGAACTTCAAGCAATCAATCAATCAGCGGCAACCGCGACCGCGACCGCCCGCACAGAACAGCCGCAGCGGCAGCAGGAATCAATCAACCAATGCTAACAGAAACCGCCGACTAGGAGATCACCGTCAAACCACACTTTCATTTGTCGACTTTCTTCGCAATTTACGACTTATAATATCTCTTTCTCCGACCCGAACCAAACGCCATCTTTATCCCTCCCTTTCTCCTACGACTATTCAAGTCATTCGCGTCTTTGACCAGCGAATGCGACCATTGTTGATGGTGTAAAGAAACTCCGTCTACACCCAATTTCGCTTCTATTCGCCCGGTTCTCCGCAAACATGGTCGAACCACCGTCATCCCCGCCCAATGCGGATGCGTCCCCAGAGGAGTCACTCGCATGGTACAAGAGCCAATATGAGCAGCTCGCAAATGAGTTGGCCGACTTTCGCGACTCCAGCCACGAGCTGGAACAAGAGCTGGAGAAGGATCTCGACGCCGCCGACAAGAGGGAGCGGTCGCTGCAAGAAAAGGCAGAATCATTACAGTTTGAAGCAGATGAGTGGAAGGTGAGTTACCCAACGTGAGGACTCTGCGGAGAACCAAGACTGACATGGGGGGTCGCCTAAAGGAAAAATGCAAGAACGCCAAAGCCGAGGCCAATGCGGCCCAGAATGCGCTCGAGAAGGAGATTACCACTCTGCGCGAAACAAACAGGACGATGCAGCACAAGCTGCGCGACATCGAGGTGGCCAACGATGACTTTGAGCGTCAGGCCCGCAACACCACCTCGTCGCTCGAGGACATGGAGTCCAAGTTCAACCAGGCCATCGAGAGGACCGTCATGATGGAGGAGGAGATCAAGATCGGAGAGCAGGAGCGAGAAACACTACGTATCGAAGCCCAGAGGCTGCGCGAGGAGCTGTCCGACCTCAAAGTCGAGGCCGAGATCTTGCAGGATAAGCTCAAGAAGGCCGAGAACCGTCACCTTTCCACCATTTCTACCGATATCTCCATGCCCGCATCGCCTTCGTACGAGCACTCGCCCGTCTCCACCGCCAGTTCCCCGCTCATCAACACTCCTCCGGACGACGTCTCGCTTCCCCCGCCCACCAAGGACATTCCCACTATCCAAGATCCGCCCTCGCCTCCCAGGTCCGACACCTCGTCGACACTGCCAAGACCTGGATCCAAGACCAGGTTGCGGACACCGTCGATTGTCAAGTCGCGCATCCCGTCGGCCGATAGGAGTGTCACCCCCAAACCCAGAGCCCTCACCTCTACCGGTATGCGACCGTCGGGAACGCGCGCTGTTACGAACACACGCACCCCGGCGCCCGCGAGGACAACGGCCCCCCCGCTCCGCCTCGCATAGGATTCCCACGTCCAACTCCCTCACCCACATCCGTTCTCTCACGGCGCAAATGCAGCGCTTGGAAGCGCGCGTCCACAACGTGCGATCCAAACTGCCGGCGCCTGTTCTAACCCCGCCGCGGGCGTCACCGCGCTCGTCCGTCATGTCTGTGGTTCCTTCCACCGTCACGGTGCGCAGCAACCGGAAACGCGGCGCGGGCTCTATTACGTCCTCTCTGGCCGACGAAACGCCTAGCCACTCCACCGGGAAACACATACCCCGACTTAGTACGTCGGGCGTCTCCCGTTTATCCTTTGGTCCTCTGCCGAACCGGACCAGCAACTACGACCCCGATTCGAGCATCGCCTCCATCTCGCGCCCAAGCAGTCGCGCTAGTGTCTCTTCTGCGTATGCGAGACCCGAACGGCCCGCCTCGCGGACCGAGATCGCCCGGCCCATGTCGCGCTCCTCCATGGGACGTGCCAACACATCTCTGGGACTGAGGTCTCGCAGTTCGATGGGCAACAGTCTGCACGGCCACTCTTCGAGCTACAACCATATCGAATTCGACGAGATGGACGAGGCGGACACCGCCAGACGAACGCCGAGCCGACGAGGCACCTACAGCCGATACGACGCAGACGGTTCCGCCAGCGGCATACCGACACCTAGCGGGATCCCCGGGCCCCGGAGGGAATCCAACGTCAGCAGGAGAACGAGCCACACGCAGAAGCTGGCCGACCTGGGCGAGACGTACTAGTCTCGTCCGCCAGCTTTTTTCTTGCCCTCTTGTTCTTTTACTGCTATTACTACTACAACTATTGTGATTTGGTGCGCCAAAAAGATATCCCGGCGCTTATGAGGAACGGTTTCCTTCACTTTTTCGTGACGAATTTGGCATACCACTTCCCGCTCATGGCTGGCTTTCTTGGGCGGCCTCGCGTTGGGAGGCCCCCGGATTGGCCCACATGCATCCGGATGCGTGGCTGGTGTTTGGACGGGGAGCATGCGTCGTATTTTTGAATCGGCATTGGTCTCCTTTTTTGTTTTTCGGGAAAAGGGTCGAATCATGGCAGGTGTTGAGGATATCTGTGGATTTCGAACTCGAAACTTTTATTTCTTGATCCCCAACGGCATTGGGTCTGCTCTCCCGGACTATACGGGAGAGACAAAAGGCTACATCTTGTCTTGTCGCTGTACATAAAAGACTACTACTGGGTGGATGGAGGGAAGAGGAGCGGCGGCTACATGATGACTATTGTGACGAGAGAAGTGGAAGAGAGGGGAGAGATAGATCAGAAGAAAGAGGGTGTGTGGATTTTGCCCATTGGAGCAAAACAGTATAATACCCGCCGGCCACTACGGCACCAATATAACGTTCCTTTTGTTCAACAAAGTAAACAACTGTCTTGGATTGTGTCTGCATCTGTATTTGGTGGCTTGACTTGACGTGATGACTGACCATCCTGGTTGCTTTTCTGTCCCCGAACCGAGCTCTTCTTGCTGTCTGCCCCCTTGCATTATCCCGGGAGGATGGGAGAGACATGACAGTCGACCCGCTCGCTAAGGAGAGAGTCACAGAGCGCCCCGCACGTTCATGCGAAACCATGTCTAGTTTATGCAAGCATGGCGTGGTTATGGGATATTACGTGTGCGTGTCGAGGCCCGACGGGAGCGCGGTGCATCTTAATAAGGGTCAATTATACATGGAAAGATGGAGATGGGAGTTGTCGCTGCATCTGCATGTCTGGGATTTGATGGGTAATGGAAAGGTAGCGAGTCGACGGGGCTCTCGTGATCAGGTGATTGAGGAGAGGGGAGGTTAAGGATGATGGATGGGGATATCGTCACGTTGAAGTGAGAGCGCATAGTAATGGAGGTTCTAACCGTGCCCAGGAATGATATATATGTGATAGATGTGTGCATACATTTGGAAGTGGTTTTTGTAGCGAGCAATAGTGACGACGGATTCCGCAATGGTGGGGTTTATTTATCCTCTTCTACCTACGCTTCCTTGTCGCTGTTGCTCGTCATGCGTATATCCTATCGACGGGCATTGGCTCGAGAAGTCAACTCTGCATGCTCATACGTATACGCTATATACGTCACCAAGTCCCGTCCCCAGGGCTGGGGAAAAACTGGTGCGGGACCGAAGACATCACGGCAGCAGACTACGTCCAGGTGCGATAAATGGCGGATGCCGACTGGCCCCAGAAAGCGGTGAAATGAATTGACTCAAGCCTTCAAGGTTAGGCATATAGAAGCCGATAGGTTAAACGAAAATCATCAGAAGCTGGCGAGAGTAGCAGTCTTTGGTAGTATAGTGGTCAGTATGCGAGCTTGTCATTGGGTTTCTCCAGTTACAATTACCGCTCGAGACCGGGGTTCAATTCCCCGCCAGAGAGTATGTTTTTTTTTGGCCGTTTCGAGATGATTTTTTGGTGTTGTGCCCTGCCCTGCCTGCATCATGCATTCACCTTACCTACGTTTTGACTCGCCGAAAATATGTCTTATCTTTCTTTTTTTTTCCCTACGCAAGGAGTAATTAACTATATGTAGTGTTTAAATGAGGCATTCTACTGCTCCTGCTTTGTTTGCAAGTGTGCCCCAACGTAGCAACTGGCTAGTTGGTTGGTCGGTATCGACCGGAGTTGAGGCTTATGGATGGAGATGGAGGAGGGCGCCTCGACCGCCGCCATCCGTGTGGACAGCTCGAGCTGACTGAACACACAGGAAAGGGCTTCCCTTTGACTGGGGGCGAACGTTGGTTGCCGGACCACAGCTGTCGGAGAGGGGGAGCCGAAGCTGCAAAGCCCATAACGACACATTTGTCAACGCTTGACAGATCGTCCACATAGTCGGGTCCTAATTAACGCCCCTCGTAGACATCAAAGATACGTTCGAAGGCCTCAAGGCGCTTTCTCGGACAAGAGGATACACGGAAGAGGCCAAGATAGGTGTGCTGGGGTTGGCGTGTCAGCCTTGGCAGTAGCACGGTGGTTCACTTTCTGGCATCGACGATGATGTTGGGGCTACTTGCTGGCCGCTCAACATCTCTCTGGCCATATTAATCTGAGTCTGTTGCGCCGAGCTGGTCAACCAGGAAGGGTCTGAGGTGCCTGGTCATCCTCGCGCCCCTGACAAACATCTGTTCGGATACCAAGGCAGACAACAGGGCCAGACGACGACTCATGAAGGCCAGGTTGACGAGACTGATCATTAGGGGAAGCGTGGTCAGACCCCATGGATGTGATAGTAGAACTGTGATACTAGATATGCGAGTAAGGGGTGCAAGGCCTGTCTTTGATCACCACCAACCGATGAAGTTCAGTCCGTCAAGAACGGACAAGTCGCTTTGGCATCATCTAAACCCGAACCTTCAACACCAACCATCCCGCAACCCGGTACCCCAACACGATCGCCAGCAGGATCCCCACGTTGCGCCCCATGTGCCCCGGCTCGTACCCGTACTGATCCAGCACGCCCTGGCCCGCGATGAGGCACTGGTCCGCGAGCGCGGTGGGGTACATACAACTACACCCCCTAACCTCCCTCTCCCCCTCCCCCTCCCCATTCCCGTTCCCACCGCCACCACCACCGCCCGTCGTCAAGCGAGCGCACTCGTACACGCGCCCGGCGAACTCGTTGACCATCATGCCCTCAAACACCCACTTCTGGTAGTCCCAGTAGTGGAAGCCGTAGCGGTAGAAGACGTTGAGCAGCGGCGGGCTGACGAGGAAGCCGCCGACGCTCATCCAGAGCCCGTTGGCGAAGGCGACGAGGGCGAGGGCGACGACGAAGGAGGGGAAGAGCGCGGTCAGCAGGACGACGAGGGACTCGGCCGCGAGCAGGTCGAGGAAGAGCCAGAGGAGGTAGGTGAAGAAGGCGGGCGCGGTGGGCTGGAAGTTGGAGAGCCAGTAGGAGATGACGGAGAAGAGGAGGGAGATGAGGACTGTGTGGTGGTTCATTCTGTGTTAGTAGTAGTAGAAAGGCTGATTGATGGAAGGAAGAAAAGGGGACACGTACATAGGTAGGGAATCCCGATCAGGAAGTTGGAGGCCACGAGCGCCGTCGCGCCGTAGAGCCCGTTGTGGTGCTCCTTGACGTACTGCTGGCGGTCCTCGAGGAAGGCGGGCACGTAGGCCACGGCCATGAAGGACATGAAGGCCGAGCCGAAGAACTGCAGGGGAAGGCCAAGTTAACATTTAGAGATTCCTCGTGTGTGCCATGAACGCCCCGAGAGCTTGGGGGCATTAAGACCAAAAAGAGAGAGAGAGAGAGACTTACGAGTCCGTTGGTGATCGGAATAATGGACGCCTGCTCCGTCCCCAGCCGCAGCCAGACCGTCCCCATCATGAGGGCGAGCCCGAGGTACATGGCGACGCGGATCCCGTACGCCACGACGTCGCGGTAGCTCTTGACGAAGGAGCGGCGCAGCAGCGTCAGCACGACGCTCGCGAACCCGGGCTTGCTGCTTGCGCTGCTTGTGCTGCTGCTGCTGCTGCTGCTGCTGCTGCTGTTGCCGTGACCCTGCTCCTCCCGGTCGACGACCATGCTACCGCTCTTCTCAGAGCGTGCCTTTGCTTCGATCTGGCGGATCGCGGCCCGCATCTCCCTGCACCGCGCCGACCCCTCCCACCCCTTTTGCAAAACCGCGAGCCGCGCCCGCGCCGCCGCCCGGTCCGTAGCGAAATCCGTATTCACGAGCTCGAGGAGGAACTCGGCCGTGTTTGTATGCGGCGGCATCCGCAATCCCCATCCTCTCCCGTCCCCGGTTTCATCCTGTTTGCCCTCGCAGAACCGCGCAACCTGGTCGCCGCCCGGCCCGAAATAATACGGCCTCCCCTTCGACAGCAGCGCCGCCTTGTCAAACAGCCCAAAGCTCGCCGCCGACGGCTGGTGCACGCTCGCCACCACCGCCAGCCGGTGCCGCCGCGCGACGACGTCGCGCAGGTACCGCAGCACCTCGAACGCGGCGGCGGCGTCGAGGCCGCTCGTGGGCTCGTCGAGGAACAGGACGCGCGGCGCCGAGAGCAGGGCGGCCGCGACGCCGACGCGCCGCTTCTGGCCGCCGCTGAGGCCCGGGCGCAGGGGGTGCCGATCAGGGTCTCGGACTGGTCGGACAGACCGAGGGAGGCGAGGAGGGTGGCGATGAGGGATTTGCGGGATTGGGCGGGGAGGGCGCTGTGTCCTTGGTCAGCGTCGAGGCCCAGTGATTCTCCCTATAGCTCCTATGGGGGGGGCGCTGGAAAACTCACCTAGAACTGGTAGCCAGCCGCGACTGAAACTGCAGCGTCTCGCTCACCGTCAGCGACCCGATGAGCGCGTCCTCCTGCTCGACGAAGCCGCTAATTTCGCAAAAGGCGGACCGAGACGCCGGCGCGGCGCCGTTGACGAGGATGGTGCCGGAGACCGTCTGGCCCTTGGGCGGGGGCGGTGGGCCAGGACGTTGAGGAGGGTGGTCTTGCCGCTGCCGCTGGGGCCCATGAGGGCACAGAGCTCGCCTGGGGGTTGAGGTGAGTACTGATACATCACGTATCAGATATCGTATCAGGGCTGGTGTTTAGGGGTGGACGGATAAGGCCGGTGTGGAAAGCAAGGAGATGAGAGGAGAGGAAAGCATACCGGCCTCGACATAGCCCTCGACATTGTCGACGAGGTTCAGCGGCTCCTGGGTCTTGCGGTCCTTGACCGTCGCCGTGACGCCGCGCCACGCGATGCTCGACACCGTCGTGTTGAGCAGATGGGCGTCTGCGGCGGAATGCCCCTGCTCCAAGTCTGGCGACATCGTCGACGAGGTTGAATTGCTGTCGTGGTGGTCGTTCATCTCGTCTTCTTCTCCTTGTCGGTCGTACACCATATGTCACGTCCGTCTTACACCGTTGGTGGCGTCTGGCTCTGCGGGACTGGTGCTACTTTGGCCTACCGGCGTATTGCACGCAGTAGTGTTAGTGGTGCCAGCCAATCGTGCTCTCAAGGGGGGAAACTCCAAGGTTAGTATAGCTCGGTATGTCGTTCAAACGTTGATATTAACGCAAAAAAGAAAGAAAAAGAAAAATCAAGAACGTCAATGATGGCGTCGTTCTAATATACTTGCAGTAAGAATGTCTTCACTCCACATGGAGGCTTCACATTCGCACCCCCCTAAGAGACTAGGGGAGGTAGCCTTTAGTGCTCTATGGCGTCTTCCTCAACACGCGCTCACCAGGCTGGACTTTTGCGCGTCGGTGAAGAGAGAGAGCCCCCCAACGACTGATTGTGGAAGCTGACGTCGCCGACATGATTGTCGAGTCCGGCCAGCCTTATGGGGCGCTCTCAGTCTATGGATCATCAACATGTATTGCTTAGATAGGTAGGTAGGATTACTGTTTCGTCTCCCTCCCGTACGAGGTGAATAGCAACCCATCACATCACATCGCCAGAGCAGTGTTTAGGAGTGTGTGTGTGCTCAATATCACATCATTATGGACGCCGACGCCCGTAAGCGGTAGTGCCTGTAAGGGCATAGTAAGCACATCAAACGACAGCCCATCAAGGCCCCCAGCTGCTTAAAACCCAGTGGTTTAAGCCAAGAAGACTGTGACCTAAACGAGACGCCACATCTGTCTTGATGTGTAGATGAGGGAGGAAAGTGTAAAACGGCCCGAGATCATGGTGAAGAGGTAGGTAAACAAGCCCCAAGTCCAATTTCGATAGAGCACGATACTCTTGCCCTCTTTTGCATACAGGCCTATGATCTAGATCTTAGATGGAGCCGGTAGGGCCGTTGGGCTCGGCGAGGTAGATACAGTATCGAACAATGAAAGAAATGAACGGCGACTCGGTGGAAGGAATACCTAGACGTAAGGGAGGGAAATACATATATCTAATGCCCAGAAATTTGGATAGGTAAGTACTCAAGCATCTCGGCGACCTGGGCGGGCCAGTGAAAGAAGATAGCGCCCCCGATCGGCTTCTACCCTACCCTGCCCTTTACTTCTCAAGATTAGGTGCCCGCGGGCCCGAGTGTCAGCGCTATTATCGAAGCGACGGGGACCTCATGAAACTACCGGCGACCTCTTCGTTGTATCTACAGTAACCTAGGTAAGTAGGTATATGCTTTTTTCGAGAAAAGGCAAGGCCAGCTGAATTGGAGGTAGTCGGCGACCTGGGACGGACCCTGTCCCCGTCGCCCCGTAACTTCTGTCAACCTCGCCGACGTGCCCTGCCGCCCCCCCCAGCTCCCAGCTCCCAGCTCCCAGCTCCCCGTAACCCACTAATCTAACCGCCGTCTGGCCAGTAAAGAGCCAACAGCCAGTAGGGGGCCCCCAAGCCCCCAACTGAAGCCCGAGCCCGGCGACCACACAGGGCACATCACCTCCCCGTTGCGACTCTAGTGACCCTTTTTCTTTTCAGCCGCCCAGCATGCGATCACGGGCTAGTAGCCGCATTACAGGTTGGTCATTCTCCCTCCTGATGCACGCTCCGCACAGGCTAAACCTATAATTGACCGGGGGCACATGGGAGAGGCATGCCAGGGATGCCGTTGGCGCGCCGTTGGCAGCATCAGAAGCCAACAAAAAGTAAAGAAAAGGAGAGTGCATGCATTATGACAAGACCAGAGTGAAAAATAGTGATAGATAATATGGAACATGAATCACTTATTATAGATAGACGCGTACGTGTCCCAGGCATGTTCCATACATGCAAGGTTTGCTCATATATGCTTGTCTGTCTTTTCTGGAATCCAGCGTGCCGGCCAAGATACTGCTGTGTTAAATAAAAGATCACCAACCAACCCCATCCATCCAAAACTCCACACAACCCCATCCAGATATTGTTACATCGTGCCTCTTGTGCCTTACGACATCGCCCCTACCACATTCCACATTTTAAACACTATATAGAAGACCCTTCTTCCCTTCCCAAATGTATTTTTCGGTTCGGTTCTCGCCCTTTGTTGAAATCCCACCGTCCTCTCTCTCTCTCTCCTAGATGAACATGCTGCTGCCCACCCTCAACATCAACTCCCCGGCTGAAGCATGGTGTTGATATCGCTCATGATACTCTCATCCGACGCAATGGAACTGACAATCTCCTCCTGTGTATAGCCAACCCAAAGGCTTGCATTATCCTGCTGCGCCTTCTTGGCCCGGTAAATCTCCTGCGCCACGCCCTTGACCTGGCCTGACGCTCTCCCCGCGGCCTTCCAAACCGAGCTCAGTTTGTTGAGGGCGCCAATGTTCAAGCGGATCTGCTGCCGCAGGTCCTCGTCGTTCTGCACAAAGTAGAGCGCCCACTTGCTCAGGTGCACAATCGACGAGAGCGTTAGCACGCACGTGAAAAAGTGCGTGTGGCACGTAATGGGCACCGCGTACGTCACCATCTTGCTAATGGCGCACGCCGCCGTGATGATGTGCTTCGTGTGCGTATTGAAGTTGTCACCGCTCTTGACCATCTGGTGCGGCGCGCACG
The DNA here is from genome assembly GCF_038362705.1 of Apiospora aurea. Classification (NCBI taxonomy): domain Eukaryota; kingdom Fungi; phylum Ascomycota; class Sordariomycetes; order Amphisphaeriales; family Apiosporaceae; genus Apiospora; species Apiospora aurea. The sequence continues at coordinate 6,291,618 of NW_027117392.1, read as the reverse complement.
CCGTCACGTCCCGGGCGGGAGACGAGTCGAGCTGCGAGTGCGGCTGGTGTAGGATGATCGTGCAGCTAGGAAACATTTGAGTCAGAGAGATGTGCGATTGATAAAACAGGCGAGTATACTTACGCATGATTAATCATGTGCGCCTGGAACATCATTTCGTCAAGTTGGCCATCTTTGTTTAGACAGTCGCGCTTCGAGTCCGGCAGATGCATCCTCCAGTTCGACAGCAACATCTCTATCCGGTCAACGTTTTCATCCCCTGGGAAGACGCTTTCAGGCAACCGCATCATGCGGCCGAGATTCCTAATGGACGCTACTCGGTAGGCGAACGAGGAGAATTCTCGCTCCTCTCCACTGAAGAGCTGGTCATCGAAATCCTCAAGATACATGGGCCGCGGGATAAACTATGCGTGTGACGTGGTTAGCGTTCGAAGAATAGAATGGACGTAGAGTCGGTACTGCACTTACCCCTGAAAGGTACTCGTGCTCCTCACAAGGGAGAGCAACGTCGGCCACGATATCGAACAGCAAGAAATTGGTCTGCCGATGGACACCTGCCACCATGCCGTCGACGATAAACAGATCCCACCACGTCCGCCGCAGGCTCTCCTCGACCACGGGGTCGCCCTGCCCGTGGTTGGTGGCGTAGGCCCGCTGGTACAGCCCAATCTCAATGGCGATGCGCTCGACGTCCGACAGCAAATCCCGGGCCTTGTCGTTGTCACAGCTACCATCGAGGCCGATCAACAGGACCACCATAGCCTGCACGAGGAAGGCGTCCTTGGACGCGTCAGGCGCGTAGACAAGCCGCATGGCCTCGTCGAACAAGGTGGCACGGGTCGGGCCGCTGACCTCGTTTACCAGGTACAGCGAGCCTGTCCACCGCATGGCCGCCAGCAGCGGCTCCAGGTTCCGCTCCTTGGCGACGCGCAACAGGTGCGGCTTGGGCAGGGCGCACGGGTGGCCCGGGAAGAAGTGGTGGTAGAAGGAGTCCACGCAGCGCTCGGGCACCGTCTGCGGCGGCCTCGGCCGGTTGTCGAACTCAATCAGGGCCCCACTCACCGGGTCGAGGTAGGGGTTCCTGTATAACTGCAGGCCCGAGAAGCCCGGCGTGGCCACGAAGGGGGATACCGGGGGTTCCGGCAGTCCCAGCACGGCATTGTAGGCCGTCATCGTCTGCGCCGGCGTCGCCACAGTCGCGCCGAGCAGCATGGGGCAGCTGTTGTCACCACCGGCGGAGGGCGGCGAATCGGAAGCATGTCGTTTGTTTGGGTTCTGGGCCGTGTTCCTTCTGGGGCCCTTGTAGCCGCGCCTGGAAGCGATGTACTGGCACAAGCTGTCGCTGGCCTTGCATCGCGTACACGGATTGAGCCCGTCGCACTTGAGGTGTTTGGACCTCTTTTTGTTTACGACGGTATCAGCTTCTAGTCCAGGTCAAGTTTTGAAAGGGGGAAGCAGAGGATGGAAGGCGTGAAGAGTGGTGGTAGTGGCAGTAGTACTAGCAGTGCTGGTAGTTCACACGCTACTTACGCAAGCGAGGCAGGCCGCCGGGACGGTTGCAGCTGGCGCGCGCGAGTCGGTGGTGGGCGTCGAGGCTACTGACATGGAGGCATTCGGCGGCGGCGGCGGCGGGTGGAATGTCTCTGCCGAAGTAGTAGTAGTAGTAGTCGTAGCTGAAGTGGTCGAAGTCTCGGGCAGCAGAGAAGGAGGGTTGAATACGGCGCCCGAGGACGACACGGCGGCGCGTGGTGGAGCGGACTCGGGCGGATAGCGATCCATTCTTAGCGAGTCCATAGGTAACCAGTTGACGATTGCCTCTCTCTTGTGTATGAAGTATGTTTACGTGCCGAGCTTGCACTTATATAGGCCTATACCTCGTAAGAACAGATGCGATGGCTAAAATGAAGTGACTCGGCATTGGTTGGCGCCCGTTTGGTAACATACACCGAGACGAGTCGAAATGCGACGGTCGTCGTAGTGGTGGTGGTGGTGGTGGGGTGGGAGGAAATGGTCGTCAAAGTGGGCGGGCGACGCATGGGGAGGGAAGCGAAGTAAAACCAGGGAATAGGTTGAATGGCAGTGAGGGAGGGACGGGACTAGGTGGCAGGCGAGGTATGAATGGCCAGGTAGCAAGCAGGTAGCGATGATATGTGGTACACATATAGATATACTTACATGCAATCGACAGTCGCACTGCACGGAGACTCTCCCGGCTGGAGGGCTCGGCTGTTCCCAAGTGTTTCGTTTCTGCAAGTCATAAGCAGTATAATACAACGTCCACGGGCTCAGCTGTCATCCAGCACGGCACGGCCTTGTCTAAGTATTCCGTGCACTTCTCCTCAATGTCCTTCAAACGTAACTTGGCAATTCTTTGCAATTAATTGCCTGAACGATGAGAAAGAAATGCTGTCGGTGGTGATACCCTGCCGGCACGTACCCACGCGTGTTTTGAGACAGACAAAAAAAAGAGCAGGGAAGAGTCGGAGGGCCCTGGAAGTGCCCTGCCAGTGCCCTGCCACCCGATAACCCGTACATGCATCTACGGGGCAGAATACGGGGCATCGCTAAGCATGGCAGGCGAGGAGGGGCGGGGGTGGGATTGCTCAGCTGGCCCGGAGATGTGTCTATCCATGCATGCACAAACCAGGGAGCAGGCATCTCCGCCTGTCGACTTTACCACATACCTGTGCGTCCTGGCCACCTCTAAGCAAGTCATCCTCATTTGAAGTGAAGGAACAAATCGCCTTGCAGCGTATCCTCGTAGATGTGCGGATGAAAGTGGGCATTCGGGCTGGGTGCTCTCTCATTGGGCTCGGCCATCGTGAGACGATTGATTAAGATGATCGGCCTCTGAACCACCAGTTGGTCAACTTTGAGCAGAACAGAGTCCCCACCCCCTCGCAAGCGAGGCAAGGGGGGCAGGTCTGATTGGCGGCCGTCCTGCAGGCCGAAAGGGCAATCTTCGTGTACGATATCACGGGGCGCGATGGGCAAAAGAAAGGAACACCGACCTGTCCTGTAGTTGAAGAGCAACGACTCGACGTCGCAAGCAAATGGGCAGACTGGAGGGTGGGAAAAGAAAAGCTTCGCCCGCGCCACAAGGGCCAATCAGCCGCTAACAACTGCTTCAGACGGATGGGTTGGCGGCCTGTGGTAGCAAGCCGGCGTCCAATGGCAGACCCAATATGCGATCCAAATCGAATCGGGTAGGTGCCAGCTGCGCCTGCCAGAAGACTTGCGGCAGGGTGCAGAAGGTGCAGAAGGTGCAGAAGGTGCAGAAGGTGCAGAAGGTGCAGAAGGTGCAGAAGGTGCAGAAGGTGCAGAAGCGTGGTGGGAAGGGTCGAAGGGGACCTCAAGAAATCAAGACGAAATGAATGCAGGCAGAGCGCCAAGTCCGCCCCCCCGAGCATGCAAATGATGAATCATTGGGAATGTTCAGTTGATCAATCCCAAGATGAAACATCGTAATCGTCTTCACTCGGTCTGCAATTGACCTCTCGTGGATTCCCCCGAGAGCCGCCAGTGAAGAGTCGGAGCTCGGTTCTGTACCGGACCCCAGCATTTGATGGAAGAGATCTATGTATGTATCAACCCCCACATAAAACCAGTTCCAGTACCATGGACGGACGAAATGGAAAGGACGGCCCACTGAGGAGCGGAGGAGTGCTCTGAGGAAGAGGTGCCTCTGGGAACTGCTGGACTGGCGTGCGCGTCGCAGCCATATCCGGATCCCAATCCAAATTCGAGTCAATAGACAGCCTGAGAAGCATACCTACCTTCTCACTTGTAGTCTAGTAATTCCCTCCTCGCAAGTCCCACTTTCAAGCCACCGGCGGCATTGGTGGCTATATTCTGCGAGCAAGACGCGCATGCCCGGTCGGGGTGAGCTGGAAGTATTGCACGTATGTACATATGCCTGCCCGGAGCCTACATACCACTACATCGATGACCTACATGAAAAAGGGCCCTCTAGTCTCAGTAGAACCTGGTAAAAAGGCCTTGCTGGGCGGCTTCTGGGATCGTTTTCAGCTCTACCCACAATATTTGCCAACGGCGCGTTTCTATCTATTTTAACCTTAGCATCGATGCGGCCAAGGCAACAACACAGCCTCCCGGCGGGCTTGCTCGTGGGTGTCGGCAACCGGCACCGGCCGCTGGGCTCGTGGCTAATTTTAGGCCGTCTGATAACAGTACGCAACCTGCATTTCATCATCGACGAGGAGTGCGGGCCATGCTGGCTACTTGGGGGAGTTCACCGCAAGGGCTTGACCTGTTGATGCAACATCCATCTGGCATGCCTCTGCCGCAATCCGTCCGTCTGTAGGTATCCCTCTCTGGCTACCTGCCTGCCTGCCTACCTGCAATCCGGCATCATCCCGAGGTCGTCACTCCTCCCATTACCCCTAACTTGCCTGCCTTTACGAGCAGCAGCCAGCTGAAATGGGAACACGGGCTGGCTTCCTCGGTGCCACAGCGTCCGTCCCGTCGCACGAGCAAGGCCGGGCACTTCGCAAGATCGACCCCAATGTTCCAAAGCCCACGTCTTAGTTTCGAGCTGATGTGTTACCCTCATATTTTCTCCCCATATCGTTACGACAGTCCACGATCGCCTGCTCATCAATTCAGGCCATCGTGTAGCAGAGTAGCTATATGCTTGCTTCAATACCACATGATCTCATCATGCCGGGCGACTTGACGAGGCCTTCAGGAAGTCAGTCACGCAGAACGCTGTCCACTGGTGCTATGTTAACACACCAGATTGCTGCTTGCCATGCATCCACTGCCAAAGGAACATAGCATAGGCCAGATGGCCAAAAAAGAACTGGAAAAGAGGATAGAAATTGCAAAAAGAGAAATTCTTGCACTAGCCGCGAATCGAACGCGGGGCCCATCGATGGCAACGATGGATTTTACCACTAAACCACTAGTGCCTCGTTTTGGACGCCGTCCAATTGGATGAAAGAACTGTGATCTATTCTCCAATATAATAGTTAGAGCCATCGACTTGACCCAAATCTATCATACCACAAGATGGTACCGACTTCTACAACTCGCGGCTTCGGCCCCGATACTTTTCCCAGAGCGACAAAATTCTGTCGAGTGCCCGAGCCGGCCATGACTGGTCCAATCCTCGTCGCCTCTGCACTTCTCTCCAAAGCGATCCCCTGGAACGTATTGACTGATTCCCCCTCCTTCCAACCCCCAGTATCTGACATACTCGGTATGCCATTTCTCGCCCCTCGCCGCTTCGCTGTCTGGACAGACCACCAGCATCAAGTCAGTGGGATGCCGTCACCCGAAGACTTCCCACTCTTGCGTAATCGAATGAATAGTATGCGTTCGACGAAGGAACTACCGATGGTATTACTTCCTTACGCAGTAAGAGCGCGTTGCTGTTGGGTTGGCATGAAGCACGCCTCTTGCAGAACCACCCGAGTGCAGTAGGAGTTCATTCCAATAACACCGAAGATGTGACGAGCAATGCTTTTTGTCCTGACCACTTGGTGGTATTTCATCGATGTCACTTGATTACGAAAGCCGTAGCATACGCGAAAACCCTTGCTCCCTGTGTGTAATGCAAAACATTAACAGCTCGGGCATCTAACACACAAAAGGCTGTAGACTCTGCCCCCGTATCCGGCTGCGAAGCAATACTACCACGACAGCTACAACAACTCATAACTCTCCCAGAGCCTCAATAACCCGACATAACTTCACCAGCCGCAGCTACGATACTCTACACTTCAAAATACCAAGCCGGCGTATCACAAGGTCATATCTTGACATACACTCACAAGTCCTTAGTCACCCAAAAACCATCCTCCATTCAAGTCTCCTACGGCAAACCTCCCCAACACAGGCACGTTGCAAATCAACTTGATGGGCGAATAACACATTGATTATACTCAGTAATAAAGACTCAACATAAGAACTCTGCCCTAGTGTATAGCCGTAAGGTTTCGTAAAGGGAATCGAAGACTGAGTAAAACAAAACAAAGAAAAAAAAAAAAAAATAAAGGGGGTATCCATCAGCAGGAAAACAAGAAAACGCAAACAAAACCGACATGAGGATACCCGTCGTCGACCCCGTGTGTATCCATCGGCCCATCCTTCCCCTATTCCAAGCATGCTTACACCGTTCTACGCGTCCATTCTACCCAACCCATCATGCAGAAGAGAGCCCTTGGGTAATGAGCAACCGGGAGTATATCTGATGTGCATCTCCTTGGGCAAGATGTAACTCCTTCCACTGAAGCCCTCACCTATCCTCAACCTCATCCCCCCACCCCCACCGGCGCCGTATCCTGCCGATTCGGCGCAACCCGCTCCCCCTCCACATCCTCCCGCACCGCCCGCGAAGCATTCTCCGCCGCCTCCCGCTGCACCTCCCCCACCACCTTCTTCTTATTCTCCTCCTTCTTCTCCCCTCCCTTCTCCTTCTCAGCCTCAACCTCGTCAGCCTCTTCTTCCTGCTGCCTCGACAACCTCCGACTCCTACTCCCACCCTTATTGCCGTGGTGCGTCTTCGTAGAAGACGCGCCCCCTCCTCCCCGACTAGCAGCCCGCTCCGGCCCCAAACTCCTCCTCCGCGTCTTCCCCAGCACCGCATTAATCGGCTCCCCATTCTTCACCGCCGCAATCGCCCTCTCCGCCAGCTCCACGCTCTCAAACGCCTGGCCCCGGCCCCACTCCCCGTGCTCCAGCCCGTACTTCTCGCCCGGACTGCCACCACTGTCTTCAGCATTATTGCCGCCAGTGTCGTTGCGATCCTGATGATGGTAGTGCAAGTGCGGCCTCCTGTGAATCCGCGCCGAAATGCTCCGCTTCCCGTTCTCCCGCAGCACCAGCTCCCCAGCTGCCGCATCACGTCGTACCCCTTGTACGTCTCCTCCGACAGCGCCGTGCGCTCCGCCGGCGACAGCTCCAACAAGTCGCGCTGCGCCTGCACGATGCGCGCCCGCCGCACGTACCGCGCCGGGTTGTGCCGCCGCTCCAGCTGCTTCGAGATGCCCTTGAGCGTGTACCCGAACGGCGACACAATCGCCGCGATGGGCTTGAGGACTAACCCGCCGAAACCCATGGCCACGCCGCCGAGCGCGCCACCCAACCCGTCCTGCTTAGCGCCCTTGACCGGCAGCCGCACGACGCCCGTAACGCCGTCGTAGATGCCGAAGACGAATTCGTGCCCCGCGGCCTGCATTCCCGACTTGATGCCCGTCACTCGCGGCGGGCGGCGCACCGTATCATCTCCGTACAGTCGGGGTGCGTTGTGGAAACCCTGCGCAATGGCCATAGCCAAGTCGACTGGAGCCTGGGCAATGGCCTTGCCAGACTTCTCCAGTCCCTTGGAAATATCCGCACCGTACTCCTCAGCAGCATTCTCATATCCCGGAGTAGTAGCCGTGAGAATCGAGTTATTCGTAAGCTGCGTTTGCGCAGGCGGTCGCGGCATCTGGTTCTGCTGTTGTCCAGATTGCTGCTGCTGCTGCCCGGCACCGGAAGGACCATTCGGGAATGGGAACTCGGACGAAGCGCCATTGGTAGCTTCAGTAGGTTTTGGTGTCTTGGGCTCCGCCGCTTTCTTCTTCTGTGTCAGTTTCTGTTGGCGCTTAGCCTCCTTCTTCTTCTTCCGCTCCTGGCGCTTGGTCGACGTCCTGGCGATGCGCATCGGCACACTCCCAACCCCTGTAAAGAACTCGCCAATGGCGCTCCCCATAGCCCCAGCGAGACCCGTGACCGGCTCGCCTGGTCCCTCGAAATCGTTCCACTCCTTGTGGCGTATCAGGCGCAGCCGCCGCCATGACAGCAGACCCTTCTCCACGAGGATGTCGGCTGCCACCGCGCTCAGCTTGATACTCGTGTCCTTGACCTTCCAAACAGCCACGCGGTCGCTGAGGATAGAGCAACGCATCGACTCCTCCCCGCTAAACGCCAGGTGGTTATGGAACGACTTGACCGCGTTCTTGGCCCCATCGCCCTCGGCCTCGATGCTCTTAGCAATCTTCTGCGCACCCCCACGCGCTTCATCCGTCAGGCAGAACTTGATACCATCCGCGAGCTTGTCGGCGTCCAGCTGCTTGTAGGGCACAGCCTCGGGCCCCGCGCCCGCGGTGCCGATCATGGAACCCCAGAAGTGCTGATCACCAAAGAACGGCACCACCATGGTGGGTAGGCCGCACTTGAGCGCAATTGCCGTGGTGCCCGCCCCACCGTGAATGACGCAAGCCTGGACCTTGGGAAATAGCCAGTCGTGCGGGGTGTTCTCGAGCATATATATGTTGTCTGGCGTATTCTCGCCACCCAGTCCACCCCAACCCTTGGAGACCAGCGCCCGCACGCCGGCCTTCTTGACACCCTCGAATATCATCTCGGTGAACTTGTCCGCATCGTCAACCACAATTGATCCGAAGCCAATGTAGATGGGCTTTTCGCCTCCGTCGAGGAACTCGACAAGGTCCTGGGGCGGCTTGAAAGTAGATGCGAGATCGAGGAAAGTGAAGCCCGCAATATCGATCTCTGGGCCCCAATCTTCTGGTTTCGGTACCAAGCCCGGGCTCCAAAGGTAAGTGTACGGCACATGGAGTCGGTACGTAGAACCCGGAGCCCAAAGTGTAGAAACCGGATCAAGCTTCAGCGTGGTGACACGGAAATCGTTGACAAGGTCGCCGAGTCCTTGCCAGACCATCATCTCCACTAGGGGGTAAGACATGAAATTCGTGTACCCGGGGTCGACATTAGTCTTCTTGATACTGGCCAGCGGGTGCGGGAAAGCCTGGGTGGGTGTATAGGGGAACGTGAACATGAGATGCAGCGGGATGCCCAAGGCTTCGGCGCAGTGGATATGGGCGAAACTGGGCGGGTTCGCAATGATGGCATCGGCAACGAAGGGGGCTCTGTGGCCCATCATCTTGAGATTGGCCTCATCCTTTTCGTTGTCGGTGGCGTTGATGCAGGCGCGCCAGAAGCCGTCAAACATTTCCGCCATGGCGTTACGCCTGCGGCCAATGTCGCCGGCCTTGACAGACTCGAGTTTCGGGATCATACCGGGGTTCTTCACCATGAACGCCATCAGCTCCGAAGGATCGCCTCCGACCGAGAAGAATTCCAGACCCGAATCGTTCTCCACAAACTCTCGGAACGCTGGGTGGGTCGCTATCCGGACGCGATGGCCGTAGTTCTCCTTAAGGACCTTTCCGATCTTGAGGAAGGGCTGCGCATCTCCTCTCGATCCAATGACCATGATGACAATATTCAGCTTCGGCCGTCTCGCCGACTGCGATGTGGTGGTCGTCGCCGAGGAAAGACGCGACGGACTGGCCCGTCCCGACCCGCCGGCCTTCTCGGTCTTAGGCACGATCCTCTTGACGGCCGTTCCCAGAGCCTTGGCCAAGTACCCCGTGTTGCTCGTGTCGTGGACCGTAATGTTCAAGCGGCCGTCTCTCTTAACCTTGCCCTTGGTCTTGTATTGCTCATTGCCCACCTTGAAGCGGCGGTACTGGTCGTCGCTCCTCCTCCGCTTCTCCTTGGCCGAGGTTTGGCTCTGTTCCAGCGGCGCGCCTGGCGTCTCTTGGCGGTCCTCATGTTCGTCTTCGGACCCGGACGAGTCGGAGCTGTCGCTGGTCTCTTCCTGCTCGCGGCGCGCCTGTAGGGCGGCGTTGAGCACAGAGATGTTAGTCCCAGCCCGCTTAAAGGCCGGCAGGGCAGTCACAGTCCGATTGAACCCTCGGGGCGCGTCCGTCACGAACCGCCTCTGTCCCTCGAGGGAGGGGCGCTCATCCTTCTTCTTGTTGGGGGAAGACTTCAGCGGCGCGGTCTTTGTCGTGGCGGGCGCGCTTGTGCCGTCATCCGTCTTCGCGCGAGGGGGTTGCTCGTCATGGGCGGCAGCGGTCTTGGGCGGCGAGACGGGGGATGTGATGTCGGGCGGGACGAGGCTGGGGTAGACAATGTTGCCGTGGGCATCGCGGACAAGGGCGCCGGGACGGTCTTCGCTGTGAGTGTCGGTGATTTGTAGCGTCTCGTCGGACGGATCTGGCTTGATCGGACCCGAAGGCGGCTTGTCCAACTCAAGACCGGGCATCGAAACCGGCAGTCACTCCGAACGGAGCACTGGGCTACTATTTGGCAGCTACCCTCGGTCGTAGCTCGTTGTCGTCGTCGAAAGAAAGGTCGAGGTTAGATTGCCTTTACGCAGGGGTCGGAGAAGCACCTGATTTCTTCCAGTTTCAGAAACCAGATCAGTTTGTCTGTCGATACGTTCTGCAGCCCCGTCTGGCTGATCTTTGGGCGATACAGTAGGACGAATTGTGATGTTCCAGTGGTAGGGATCAAGCGTCCGGCAAGTATGGGGATGTACGGGTTGCTTTGTGGTAGATCCTATCCACAATCGATCGGTATTAATAGGGAATAAAGCAGGTTTGTTGGTACATCAGGGGGGGCGATCTGTTCAGCAGAAACCGATACTTGGGGTATATTGATTAAAGAAAAGAAGGGTTGTGGCTACAGGATTGCAAAAGGGCAAGTGGACCAAGTCAAGTCAGCACGGCAGGAAACGACACTCGAAGGTGTCACGAGAGTTTTTGGCAGGTGAAAAGGTGAGGGTGCATGACATCACATCTCGATGGTTTCCCCCAGCACAGCACAGATTGCGGCCGGGCGGGTGGGTGGTTGCTGTAAACAATTCGACCTTAGCGGCTTAGCCAGGGGCTATGGGCGCTGACGGTGGCCCCTGTCAAACCCAATTGGGGGCCTTTGTCAGGGCTAGGCCGGAGCTATCAGCCCGGACAGCCCCTTCTGCCATTCCTCGCCCCCTGCAAACAGCGCTCGTGGTTGACTGCAATCGTGCCGCTCTACCCCAGATCGAACCTGGACGGCGCATGGGTCCTGCCTGTCGAAATTGCAGTCCGTTTCCCTACACCAGAGCCAGTGAGTACGTAGCAATCACTTCAGCACCATGTGCGCTGTACGTCCTTTTTCGAGACACAAGCGACGCACTGCACGACGGGATTCGTCACCACTGCGTTTGCAGTGCGCGGGTGGTTTCGTCCATCGCTTAGGTTAGGACAAACCAAATTGATTGGGGGATGACTTGTCTGTATCTCGGTTCCAGGGGAAATAGCACAGAGACTCTGCCAGAATAACAGGTTTTCGGGGTGCACCCCGGGCTCCCGACTTAGTGTTTCGTCTCCCTTCCAAGAGTCTTAGTGGGCTCGTTAAGGTTATGGTTAAAGAAGTATCGCTCGGATTCGCGACGATCGGGGATCTGGAGGCAAAACTCTATTCTCACAAGCATTAATCCAACCAGGCCTCCAAAGGCACCACGGATTGTCAGATCCATGGCCACAAATGACGAAACATGCAAAAATAGAAACAAAATGAGAAAATCTCGTATTGCACTAGCCGCGAATCGAACGCGGGGCCCATCGATGGCAACGATGGATTTTACCACTAAACCACTAGTGCTTTCACGTGTCGTACCACTTCGATGAAAAAGATACAACTTATCTAACCTTATATAGCTGTTCGTTCAAAATGAACAATACCAGTGCCGTCATTTCCAGCCTCGTTGACCATCTCTCGCTTCTTAGGCACGTCGTGAAGGTCAGATGCGATATACTAAATAGAACCCATCATTATCATAATGCGTCTCATTATCGCAGCACCACGTTCTACTCTCGAGTTCTAAAGCGACGTTACGGGCCCGTCACACCGGCCAGGATAAAGGGGTTCTCTCTCTCTCTCTCTCTCTTTGCCTCTCATCATGCCTCCTCCTATCTAGCCAGAACCCAGGAACCCCATCCAACCCGCCAAGCTTCCTTTGCCTTTCCCAGTAACCCGCCAGTCGGAGTACCATACCATCCCAGGGTAAGTAATTTATAGGGGAATACTCCTCAGCCTATCCACCAGAATAGCCAGCTCCATCTTCTCCCCCTCGCCCAGCTCGGGCACGCCCTGCTGCAGCTTCTCCGCGCCGGCCACGAGCGGGTCCATGAACCGCTCCGCCACGGCCGCGCCCATGCCCGACGGCACCACGCCCTTGAGCCCGGACGAGAACAAAAAGTAGCCGAAGTTGGCCACCTGCGAGAGGAAAATGTTGTTCTGCGCCCAGTGCTCCGCCAGCGCCTCGTGGTCCATGTCCTTCAGCTCCTGCATGTCCGGGAAGATGAAGTATTGGAGGTGGTCGACGACCTCGGGCCCCGTGAACGCGTTCGCGCTGGCCCCTTCCTTGTTGGCGGCCAGAATTTCCTCCTTTAACCACGTCACGGCCACGGCCTTGAGCGTGGCAAACATGCAGTTCTCCAGCAGGTCCTCGAGGATCTCCAGACGGTTGTGGTCGTCCGGGTCCGAGTGGAGGACGATGCCCGCATAGGTCGTCGCGGCATTCCGCACGTGCAGGTCCGGGTGGAAGACGCTGACGAGCGTGAGGCTGTGGTGGTAGGCCATGCACTTGGTTTCTTGGTTGGCCGAGACGAGCTTCATGTGGTTTAGAGCCAGGCCCACGGTCACGAGCGCATCGGCGATTCCAGGGTTTTGGACAATCTCGCTTTGCGGGTCCGCACCTAGGAATCGCTCCAGTAGCGTGTTGTGCTCGGGGAAGAGGTGCATCTCGGGTGATGGGTGGTTGGCCTCGAAAACTTCAGCCGAGAAGATCCAGTAGGCGATCAAGGACACGGCGCCGCCTGGCGACAGCTTGATCTCGTCGGCTGAGTCAAAGTTCTCGAAATTAGCCAGCGGGTCGAAACCACTGGCCTTTTCGTATATGCTCTTGACGAAAGATTGAGAGCAGTCGTCGACTCCCAGATCGCTTAGTATTGACTGTGTTCCCCTTGTTTAGCCCAAGTCTCGAAAGCATCAGACTCGTATCATGTGTGGACTTACGACAAACTGGCCGACCACGGCATCTCGCTGTTGCAGTGTGTCGTCCTCGGTATACTTCTGTGTCATGGTCTTCCTACCCGGAAGGTTCTTTTCGGGGTAGTACTTCTCCAAGAGGCGGGCGGACCACTGCATCTCGTTCTCGTTGATGTACCTCTGCAGTATACACGTGACAAAGGCCTGGAGCAGTTTCGCCTGCATCATCTCCTCGGTCGGGTCCTCCTGTTCGGCCTCGGGGTCCGGGGCGTTCTTGGAGGCATCGCCGTCCTGGTCCGGGTTGGCGACGTTGATGCTGGACTTCCTGCTGGGCAGCGGCGGCCGCTTGCGCCCGGAGAGCGAGCGGACCAGGTTGATGACGGACGCCGTCATCTCGGGCGTCGGCTGGTAGGCTTCGTAGACCTTGACCAGCGACGAGCCCAGGAACCTCGACGGGTACTTGGTCTTGATGCGCCGGTGCAGGATGGCCAGCATGCCGAGCAGTGTGATGAACCGGGCCGCGACGTCTTTGGGCGGCTCGGGCTCCTCGGTCTCGGCCTCGGCCAGCAGGGCGTTCTCGTCCCCGGACTCCTCGCCCAGCTGCTCCAGCGCCTCCATGACCTTGATCATGACCTCGCGCGGGTTGCCTAGCCGGGCGACCGTCTCCAGGCACGTTTCCGCACCCGGGATGCGCAGCAGGATCTGGACGAGGTCCCAGCCAATCTCCTGGGTGAGTTGGGGGTCCTTTTCCAGGACCTCATTTACGGTAGGTAGGACCTCGGGCGAGGTAACATTGTACTGCAGGATGGTGAGGTAGGTGAAGCGGTCCTTCTCCTTAGCGCCCTCGCGGATGGCAGTGATGGCCTCAGACAGGTCCGGCATGGCGACAACGGGGGGTTGCAGGCGTCCTAGGGTATGCGACAAATCAAATAGAGAATTACGATATTACCTAATCCGACGATGTAGGTATAGATACAAGAGTCATGGGTGGAATACTGTGTAGCTTGGGGTGCGAAAAGAGGATGAACAGTGAGTAGAAACGAGTGTCTTGGCGGCGGGTGGGTTTGGGAGGTTTGCTTGGGCAGGTGAGGTGACGTGTGTGGTGACAGGCGGCCGGATTGATGAGACGGGGAATTGCCTGAGCTTTTCTTGGGTCCGCGCCGCCTGGCTGAATGAGGGGCATTGATCATGGATTGCGCTGGAGTCTTGGACCTGCCCATCCTGCCCATCCACTCCCACCACCTCCTCCCCAGTGGCCTAATCTTCTAGCGTCTGGCATCGTCAATTAGCATGCAGCGTTAGGGGGGGCTACAGGGTCCCCGTTCAGGGCTACAGCAGGTCGAGTCGATTGCTTGCTTTGCGCTCCGCTTACTGCTTCAGTAGAACCTACTGCACTGTTCCAGGGGTGTCCCTCTACCCCACCATCTACTGCGGGGCTATCGCCTATTCTAGAAACCCATGAAGATCGTCAAGGCATTTCAAGGCATTCCCATTGCGCTTTTGATGTGGTGAGGTGGCTGTTGCTGGTGTTGCCTAATAGAACAGAATGTTTGACTGAGGCTATTTCCATGCTTGTAGGTGAAGCAACTATGAGCAATGCCTGCTCTTGAATATGAGAGAACCGATAGGCAGCCTCCCTATTTCACAAGGAAGTGCCTGGAAGCGCAACATATCAAAATGCTCTTCGCAGCTGCCTCGTTCGCCAAAGCAAGTCACGAGTGCCTGGCCGTGAACAAGGCGGCACCTACGTAGCACACTCTCATCTGACCTCTGACAGCTGTGCCCATCCGTCGCTTACTGTCCTCACCCGTTCCCCTTCCTTAGCTGCCGGCAGTTCACCACCCCCTGACCCCTGTACACAGCGTGTCTCATCAATATTAACCACTATTCTCCGAGCCGACCACCCTTGACCAACTCATATATCTGAAGGCACCGGCAGTACGAGACATAATAGCCTTACAACACCATAGCACAGTCGGCGGTGGTGTGGGTGATATCATTCAGACTTTCCTTTTTCTCTCGACCACGAAATCAGCAAGACAAATATGATACAAAAACAACAAATTCACTCAGAGTTCTGGCAGCAGTCGTAGGACAGTAGTTTGACAAGAATGTATATATCTTGTAATTGTGTATAGTAGAATCCAAACGGCCATATATAGTTCCTGTATATTCCGACCGAGTCCCTTCGGGCATGTCTGCCTCTTCGTTGGGCAGGCGCCGTAAGGCGCGTTTTGAAGTGGCTCGCAGCCCCTCCAAAAACGGTGAGTGAGTGAGTAGCCACTCCTCGTTGATAATAGATAATAAAGTAGAAGGCCTATGCGGCCTATCGGTAGTATGCCCAAGGTCGTTCTCGTTCTGATCGTACACAGGCTCCGGCGTCAAGTCTCGTGCAGCTTCGATCTTGATAGAGAACAGAACATGCCATCAGAACAGCCATGAAGCCCTTTCCACCAAAATCAGCGCCCAAAGCCCAAACCCTGCCTTTCGCTTTTCTAGCCACCCCAATAAACCGACAGCCCAAAAATATAAATACAGAAGAAAGTTAATAACGACACCCACATCCGAACCGTAGATCCAGATTGTCTACTATAACAGCATAGCGACCAGCGTTCCAATAAACACCAGTCCGCTTGCCACCGTCGGCGCCGCGGGCGCCCCACCTGTAGCCACCGGCCCCCAGCTTGGGACCCCGACCCCGGCGCCTTGGGCAGGTGCGTCGGCGCCGACCCCAGCGGGCTGAGCGCGAGCGGGCGGAAGGTCGGGTTCGGCATCTCGGGCGGCGCCCCCGTCGCGCTGAACAGCCGCGTCATGGTCGTCATGTCCGAGATGGGCGACGTGATGAACATCTCCGTGAGCGAGTCGATCGGTCGCGTGCTGAACTTCGAGACGACCGTCGGCGCCGCCGTCAGCAGCGGGATCGTCACCACGTTGCCCGTCGGCGTCCCCTTACCGGGGAAGGGGACGATCGAGGGCCCAAGCACCATGGTGCTGTCGGGCGACAGGGAAGTCGGCATCTGCGCGGACGGCTTCTGGGTCTGGGTCGGCTGGGCGATGGTATCGTTCGAGAACGAGAAGCTGTTCCAGGGCGCCATGATACACTGCATCATCAGCTGGTTGTCCACCATTTTGCCGTTCTGTTTCGTAGGCGTGAGACCCATCACGTAGGACGCGTCGAAGCTTCCGGCCGCCCATCCGACGAAACCCACGAAAACATCCGAGTTGGCGTTGATGAAGTTGTTCTGCGAGCAGAAATCCTTCAGGCACTATATCATAGTCAGCAATCAATAACACCCATGTCTAATCCATGCGAGATATCCTTACCGATGCAGCGCCTGATGCGCCGCTCTCGCTGACCAAGCCCTTCCTGTCATTGTCGCGGAGGAACTTCGCAAGGGCCTTGAATTCCTCCACGTTATCGGTGACGCACTCCTTGTGGGTTCCCGAGTTGTCCTCGTCGAGGTACTTGTGGATGTCGAGCACCAAGTTGTCGGTCGTGCCGTCGGGGTTCTGGATCCCCATCAGGGCGGTCGCTGAGCCGCTCGAGACCAGCGTCGCCGCGCTGTCGAAGTTCGTGCCGGGCAGCAGGATCATCTGCGACGTGGCGCCGGCTTGTCGGATCGCGGTGACCACCTTCTGGCACGTCTGGGCCCAGATGTTGACGTCGAGGTCATGCGGCTCATTCATGAGTTCGAAGGCGACCTTGTCGTTCTTTGCGTATTTGGTTGCTAGTTGGGTCCAGAGGCTGACAAACTGATCGTCGCTCGGGCCGCCCTGCCCTATGACACCACCGTTCCATCGCGCAAAGTTGTGGATGTCGATCATGCAGTGGGCGCCAGTTTTCAAGCAGGACTGCACCATCTGGTCGTATTTCCCCAGGTTGTTCGCGTCGAGGTCGCCCCCGAGCTGGTTGTTGACAAGGAATTGCCAAGAGATAGCTTCACGATGTTAGTTGACCCAGGTTCCGAAAATAGCACGCGGGGCGGAGGGCGTACGAAGCCTCATCATGTTCATCCCAAGATCGCCAACAAAATGTTTCATCTGGTCAGCGCCATCGCCCGGCAGCTGGGCAGAAGATAAAGCGCAAGTGCCCTGGAAGTTTGGTCAGTTGGCCATGTCCTCGCCTAGAGCGTATGATAGAGTAGACGGTAAAACTCACATCGGTCTGGCATCCAAAGTCACCGCCGGCAATTGATACACCCTTCTTGATGTTAGCATCCTGGTGAGGCACATGTTGTTTTACATCGTCATGCGAGATCTGCTTAACCTACCAGATACTGGACCTTGGCCAGTGCCATAAAGGGGGCCAAGCCCAGTAAAACGGAATTATGGAACAACATGATCAACACGAATAGAGGAGAAGAAGAAGAGTCAAAACGGAAACACAAGGACAGGAAACGAAAATGGGCAAATTCCAAGCAGAAAAAGTGAAAGTGAGTGTTCGACTAGGAACGCGAACGAAGGTAAAGACGTTGGCCGACAGCAAACGGCATGAGGTGGGAAAAAAAGGGGAAAGGAGAGAGTATCCAGGCGGAAAAGCCGTCCAAGAGTCAGTTCAGTCCAGGTCACTGATCAAAGCAGAGCAGAGATGGGCTGAGGCTGTGGCCGGGCGTTGGTAGGGCGTTGCGCCGCGAATATATTGAAATGAACCGAACCTTTTCACCCCCATTTCGCTCCTCTCTCTCTCTGTTCTCTTTCTGCACTGCACTGCTCCTCCTCCCCATCGTGGGCAGAGTGGGCTTTCGGCAGGGCGACATGGACAGGGGCCAATCTACCTAAGCTTTTAGGACCCGATGGGACGGGGTGGCCAATGAGGAGGGCGGAATGGGACGATTCTTTGCTTGCTGACAGGGGTTTCTCGGAACCTCAAACACGTCAAGTCTCAAGCTCCGTCCTGCCTGGTTCGGGCCAATCCCCTTCTGCAGCCAGACAGCGGAAGAACCAAGGACCAAGGGCTACGAGTTAGCCTCGAGAGCCAGCGGGCGCCGGCTGTGCTCGGGGCTAGGCCGACTTCGCGTTAGGCTGGCGGTCAGATATGGAACGATCCGAACTGGCCGCAGAGCGACAACTCTGCCGGTCCACTGTCCTCATCATTTAAACGTGCAAACCCGTCTCAGTGATCCCACAAACCCGGGTTTGGGCTGGGCG
Organism: Apiospora aurea; assembly: GCF_038362705.1. NCBI lineage: Eukaryota > Fungi > Ascomycota > Sordariomycetes > Amphisphaeriales > Apiosporaceae > Apiospora > Apiospora aurea. The sequence goes on along the minus strand of NW_027117392.1, from coordinate 6,273,621 downwards.
CCGGTGTGCTGTGCTAAAACAAGTCGAACGCCTAGCGCTGGGAGATAGAGTCTGGCCTGGGGCCTTTTCGAGCTCCTAATTGACACGAAGGGGGCGCGGTGGGTTTCTTGAAGGACCAGGCCAGGAGAGGGATTTATTAGGTCTCTGGGCGAAATACTACAGTGCCCAAGGCAGGGGGGCCGTTGATGCTGGATGCTGGCATGGACTGGATGGAAGGCCTAGAGGCTAGAGGGCCTGCTGCTGGACTTCCAATTGCATTCGTTGGTCGATGTGTCCAGGCTGCCAGAGGCGTTGGCTGCAGATTTCCCACTGCATAAACCTCCCAAGCCACGCGGGGTCCCAGTTTAATTATGAGCCACACTGTTGACCGTTGGTCGTTTCATTGGGGGCGAGACCTTTCGATTGATGACCTTGCTACCTCAGAATTGGATGCTAAACCGCAATCGACTTCAATGCCTCCAATGCAGCCTGGGTAACATCACCCGATCTTGGAGGAGATTCAGGTACGTTACCGTCCCAAATATCGCGAAAGAAGGAAATAGCAACGCAACATAATCACCGATCTGCTACGACCCTGCACAGGGATTTCCGCAGCCTCTTAAACGGAGAAACACAGTCCGCCGTCCAGTTGGATTCGACCTCGGAGCCTCCAAGCTCGTTCAGCTGGGAGGATCCCAGAGGAGGAGCCCGGTCCTAGGAGCGCCATTAGCGACCCATCCGCCGCTCCCTTCGCTCCTTGTGGCCCCACCGCGATTGACGATTGATACGACTCAACCAACTTAGACCACCACCGGCTAGTCCTTGCGCAGCCAAGCCGCCGCACGTTGCCGTATCGTTTGCGGCCAGCCAGTCGGCAGTACACCAACAATCTCGGCAGCAGCAGCGTCAAACATGTTGCGCTGGTGGCTGGCTCAGAAGCTGCCGCCGCGCATCTTCGCCCGGCGCAGATACGGCACCTACGGCTCCTCCTCCTCGGGCGGCGGTGCCTACTACGGCCTGCCCCCGTCCGCGTCCTCGGCCCAACCATCTGGTGCACCACGGCCATCGGCGCCACCTACCTCGGCTGCGCCGCGTACGAGGTGTACAACGACGTTCAGGAGGTGAAGAACGGCCGTTCCCGCTCCGGCTGGCTGTCGTCCTCGTCCTCGTCCATGACGTTCGAGCAGCTCGAAGCCGAGCGGGCCTTGTCTCACGTGCGAGGTTCCTATTGGGGCCACGGCCAACAAAACCCACGACGGAGCAGCGCCGTCGACGCGTGGCAGCCCGCGTGGCTTACCAACTCCAGCGTCGTCGTCCGCGCCGCCCTCTGCACCAACGCCGGCATCTTCGCCCTCAACAACCTCATCCCCTCGACGTGGGATTACTTTGCTCACGTCGCCGCCTCGGGTCGGAACTACACCCTCTTCACCTCCATGTTCGGCCACGCGGGCCTCCTGCACCTGGGCTTCAACATGTATGCCCTGACCCAGTTCGCGCCTCATGTGCAACAGAACAAGATATTCCAGGGAAGCAATAGGTAAGCCGATCAAACCACACCTCCCATCTCTCGGCTGCTTCAGCCTCAACGAACATACCTCACGTCTTTCTATTACTTGACCGGTAAAACTAATCTCCGAGTCTCCTCCTCCTCCTCCTCCCCACAGCCACTTCGCCGCCTTCTACCTCGGCTCCGGCCTCGCCGCCAGCCTGGGCCACCACCTCTCCACCGTCTGGCCCAACCCGGCGGGCCGGCTGTCGGCGGGCCTGGGCGCCAGCGGCGCCATCATGGCCATCCTGGCCTCGTTCGCCATGGCGAACCCGCACGCCGAGATCGGCATCATGTTCGTCCCGGGGAGCCTGCCCGCGCAGCAGGCCCTGCTGGCCCTGACGGCGTTCGAGCTGTACGGCCTCTTCGTCGGCATCCCCTGGCTGCCGCTGGGGCACGCGGCCCACCTCACGGGGCTCGCGGTGGGCGCGGCGTACGTGCACTTTGATGGGCGGAGGTATTTGTGGACGCCGACGCGGCGGTTGGCGTTTCATTCGATGAGGCGGTTTAAGATGATATAGGCGGCAGGCGGCGTGGGACTCCGAGACGGAGGAGAGAAAGAGGCGTGACCTGACCTTCGTTGAGAATGAGCCAGCCAGCATGGCATCAGGCAGAGCTATTTCCTTGGACGGATCTGGCCGAGTGGTGCTTATGGAGAGCGTTGATTCTGAGTTGATCACGGAATGGATCATAGATTGACGCTTCCGGATATAATGTAGTTTTCGTATAAGAAGATACCCCCTCAATCATTATCATTATCCTTTCACTTGATCACCAACGTCCCAACACGCTCCTTGCACCTGGAGTGAATGCTTGCCCCTCTGGTTTGGGTTCATGACACCGAGAAACACTTACTGGCGATGATGGCATACCTTTACGGCAGTTCAGACAGGATCGTAGTTGCTGAACTGGGCCACCTCGCACGAGAAAGGGAGATGAAGAAATGGTACGTAAGTTGCAGTTCGTCGGGAGGGAAAGAGAAAACCCGAGCGAAGCAATACATACTGCTAGCAAATCCCCCAACAAGACATATCACCTTGATCCCGCTGCATTGTCGACAGCCGGATAACCTCCCTTCCGATGGCCCCTTTCCAACACGCTGGCGCCCACCCATGCTACCTCCCAACCAAACCCCAGCAACCCTCACCCTCACCCTCAACCTCACCATCACCATCAGTTCACGTCGAGTCGAGTGAAGCGAAATACAGCATCCCACCCTACCCTGACCACTTCATCCTCGTACGTGGTACATCTAATAAGCCGAACGACGTACGTACATACATCTAATAAGACATGAACCCCTCCCGGGCCCCACCCATCAGCCGGCCATTCTTCCGTTGGCCTGTCCTGCACGCATGTCGAAACCCCATCGCACCCCCCGTTTGTCCGGCCGTTGGGGCTCCGCCGCGCGTCCCCACCCGTACCCTCTCTCCCCAGCAAGCCATCCAAGAGAGGGGACGCGTGCGCACACATACATATGTATACCTACACGCACGGGATCTAGACCACACACACGCACTTACGTGTCGACGAAGGAATCGAACGAGGGGGCAGAAGACGTGGCGTGGGACATTGGGGACTAACTGCCTACGGGCACCACACCACGTGAAGGCCTCACTCACTGGCTGGGATGAGCTGGCGTTATCCACCACCTCTGCCTGTCTCTCGCCCGACAAGAAGACGGCGACAGCCCACACCGCTCACACAGGCTGGCTTGATTGTGCGGTGGGATGAGTATTGTGCAAGAGGTCAAGGAGGGGGAGGAAGGGTAGAGGCGCGTTTCGCAAAGCGACCCAGATTCGTGTGATTTCAACACGACTCCCTTGGCGGGATGTCGATGCTAAGAAGTATGCAGACGTGATAACGAAACGAAGGCCAAGAGAGTGAATGAATGTAGTAACAAAGCAAAAAATGGTATTGTGGTATATAATAATAATTCTAATGGTGTCGCTGATTGCTGTGCTTCTTCTCGCTACAGTCTCTAAAGTGTGTCGCTGTTGGTGGCACGTATGTGTTCCCCTAGGTCATGATCGTTGTTGGCCGACCCAATAACCCCAATGGATACTCGGATATATGTCCATCCGTCCCCATCCCCGAGTTGCCATTCCCAATTCCGTTCCCGTTCCGTTCCGTTCCTGCCGTCGTAGCTCCTATGTGCGTATATATATATCCTTATCGTCGTATAACCGTAGCGTTTGTAGTAGTTAGTGGTGTCCCTAGTGATGATGGAGTAGTCTGTACATTCCCATCCCAGGTTCTGTTGTTGGTGTTGTTGTGTATTCGTACAAGGCGGACTGCCTGTTCTTGGACAATGATTCGAACAGTGGAGTCGAATGGTAATCCAGAATTGTTGAAAGATCATCCTCGATATTGGTCCGTAATCCGGACCCGCCATGCCGTTCCACGAAGCTCTACCAATAAAACCATCGCTTGCACTCGTTTCCGGGCTTGCGATGATGGAAGCGTTCGTTGAAATCGGCGGCGAAGGGATTATTTCAATCACGGTGGCGGGGGTGTAAAGCGTACATGGTTGTGTCGTTCAATATTGTCGGTTCTTGAATGAGATGACGACAAGCACTATTAGCCGAACAATGACGCATCGACTGCAGTAGATGCCATACTAGAAGCCAACCCATATTGTCCTCTGAATAGTGTGGTGATGCATCGTATGTAGAATATTAGTCCCATCCCTCCCAGCGAGACGAGGTTGTGTGATAAGTGGAGAGCGAAGAGACCCTACTGGGGGATCTCATTACTCTCGCGGCCGGATAATATCCGCCATCCACCCCGCATCACTGGAAAGGTCATCCAGTCCCGCATCGATAGTCGGCAGGTTGAGCAGCGTCGTGTTGTTGCACAGAGGCAACCCGTTATCACTGCGGGCGAGGAACTGAGGTGACCCAATGGTGGGCAAGTCGCCCGTCTGCGTCACCACGGACGCGTCCCGGTGGTGCTTCTGTCCCGCCTCCGCCGTGGTCTGCGGCGGCAGGCTGTAGCCCGCGAACGGCTGTTCCTTGCCGAGCTTCTCGTCCTCGCGCGAGAGGCGACGGTCATCCAAGTCGTCCTCCTCATCGTCTTCGTCGTTATCGCCGCCAAAGTACGACGAACTGCTAGCGCCCCGCGAGCTGCGCGAGCTGTGGGAGTCGCGCGAGATGCTCGAGGTGGGCGAGAACGGCATCGTGATGGCGGATGAGCTCGAGGACAGGGAGAACCGAGACTTGGGGATGTGCAGCTTGAACGCCGTCGAGTGTGAGTGGCGGACAGTCGTGGACGGCTCTTGCTGCGGCACGATGGTATCTGAAGAGACGTTCAGGCAGGACGTTATGGAGGGTGATGAGAAGCTGCGGAGGAAAGGTGGAGGCGACAGCAGCGTGCTGGGTGCCACCTCGGCAGCAGCATGGCTAGCGAAGTTGTCGTCGTCCTCGTTTTCCTCCATGATCTGCTCGGGTATGGAGAGGCCAATGTTAGTCTCGACGGGAGGCGTAGTGACAACGGGTATGTCGTCCGAGAGGAACCTCCGTAGTGCTTCGGGCGACATGTCGCGTGACCGGCTGCCGCCCGAGGGCGTGGTGCTCCGCGTGTTACGCTCCGACGGGTAACTCTGGCTGCTGTGGTTGCTGTGACTGCTCTTCACCGAGGCCGTATCCGAAGTGTCACTCTGGATGGCACCCTTGCTGCGGTCCGCACTGCTACCACGGTTGGATGGCTTCAGGCCAAATAGTCGTCGAGCCGAGATCCAGCGTGGCGTGGGCGACTGTGAGCGTGAGGGCCTCTGGGGTTGCGATGCCTCCGGTGTAGGTAAAGGCTTGTGAAGCTGCAACGCCTCTGTTGGTGATGAGCTGACGAGGCTTCGGGCCATGCCAGGCACCGTGGGTGCCGGGCGGGGAGATCTGAACTTGTCCATGGGGTTCATGGTCCTGTAGTCGGCGGCAGTGATGGAAGTCATGGAAGCACTCCTGTGACGGGAAGGATGTTCAGTGGGAACGTCGAGGGTATTTACAGTCTGGCCCGGGAGGTAGGGACAAGACGTAGTGCTGGGCATGGCAGGATCGTGTGTCTCAGTTGACCCGTCTATCTCGTACTGTTGCCTGGTGTTAGTTCACCGCGCCAGAGAGTATTGTACAGTGCGTGCGTACGGGCGTATATAGGAATAATACGCGGGACGATTTGCGGTCAGGGCTTGGTGCTTACGTAGTAGTAGTATGTCTGACCCATTCTGAGACCACCGGTTCGCTTGGGAGAAATGAAGCTCTGATCACCATCACAGACGATGTCTCGAAAGGTGTGGCAGCCTCGCCATTGTCCTCGGGAACGGCGTGCGTCCCGCTCCATCTTATATGGGTTGGAGAAGTTGTCCCAGGACCCAAACAACTGGACGGACTGGATGGACTGATGCGTGCGACTAATGCAAGGTCAGCATGTATTGTTCTGAAATGGGTGTGCCTGGACGCATGCGACTAATGCAGGGTACAACGGAATCAAGAAGGACATCCAGCAAAATTGAACATGACATGACATGACCGGCTGCTACTAGCAGGCTGGCGTACCTGGTGCTGGCGTACAGTACTTGGTGCTGGTAGGGCTAAGGCTGCCTGCCAACCAACACCCACGACGTTGCATCCTGTCCATTGCGCACTCGGCAGTGGGTCAATCCGGGGTCGATGGATTCAATAGAATCAATAGAAACATCAACACCGCCAGAAGACCGTCGTCAGCTGATCTTGGGCGGTGCAATGGGGGATTTGGGCGACAGGGCACCCATTCCTTCTCCCACTTGCTGCCAACCACCATCCCACTCCCATCCCATCCCCATCCACATCCGCACAACATCCTTGGCCGGATGCGGCGCAAAAGGCAGGCAGGCAGGCAGGATATGGGCCGGGGTGCGTGGTGCGTGGTGCGTGGTGGCGGGCTGCACAACTTTGCGCAGGGGGGCGACTTGCTCCAATGGCAGACTGCCAGGTACCCGACCGGCATGACCGGGGGCTAATTTGCTCAGTCATAATAGGCTGTATAAGATTGGGTATAATAGCCACCAAAAAGCGAAGTATTGATGAGCCATCGACCGGGAATGGTGAAAAATGTGCTTTCTTCTTCTTCTTCTTGTCCTTTCCGCGTACTTCCAATTCTTGAGGAGATTGCCTCGTACGGTACCATCCGGGAAATTGGTAAGGCTGATTATTGAGAGCAAGAATGCAATGAATATTCAATGCCGGCGCCAGGGTGCAGGATGTGTGCAGGGTACTCCGTGCTGGCTGGCCCAATGGGGTACAAGCCGACCTTGGCAATGTCTCTCTCCCTTGCGTAGATTACCGCACCAACAAGGGGAATTGCTGAGCTGGGGAGTAGGTAATAAGACAAGGCCTGTCTCGTACGGCACACGGACGGGCACGGCTGACAAGACAAGAAGCCCTATGCCCGAGTTGTCGGGTTGGGGGGAAGAAAAGAAGAGGGAACTAATGCGGGATAGGGAACTCGAACGGGAAGGCAGAGGCAATAATGGCGACCACGAGGCGCATCGGCTCCAGAAGAAGAAAACGCCCGCAATCAAAACGCAGACCCGATGGAGCAGGTGGACGAACATGTAAACAAACCCAAACGAACGGGATACGAAAATGCCTGAGACTCACAGCAGAAATGTAAAGAGGGTTGTCGAGGGGTCCATGGTCGCCTCGGGCTGGGATCGAGATTCGCCCATATTTGAAGTCGAGACAAGCCCAAGCCCGTCCATTGCGAACTTGGATATAACAGGGTGTCTTGACGCTATTCCAGGGTTTGCCGACCAAATTTAGGTAGCCGCGCAGTCTGTTGCACACTCTTCTTGCTGGAGCTTCGACTTTTAGTAATGAAACACGTTGGCCCTCACTGCCGACATGTTTCAGTAGACGCAAGATCCAATCAGTTGGCTGGCTCGAGGTTCTAATTGTAATTGCCCAGGAAATCCCCCAATGGAAACGGAACTGCACCGAGCCAATGGTATGGGCTCGAGTGGCCGTGGCCCGGAAGCGCCGTGATCCTTCTTGGGATGCGATAGCGAGGTGAGGCGAGGCAAGGTGTTTTGTGCCGAATTGTGTATAAGTCCCGAATTGCGCTTGTGCTGACTGGCTGGCGCTTACGGCAGGAAGCGAGCGAACGAGCTGATGCAGGGCGCCCGAATCAGGAAAGGGACTTGCACTGCGCCCACGGGTCGGCGGATCGGTTTCCTGGTTTGGTGTATTTGTGTCTCAGCGTAATCGATCGAGTCGTATCTTCAAAAAGTGCCCTCCCGTGGAAACGATATTGGTGGTTGTTGTGGTTGGTGGTGGTGACGATGATAGATAGATAGCGCTGACTGGACAAGATTTCGTTCGGGTTTGGTTCGAGGAGTGGGAAAGGCTTCCAGTGTAAATAGATAGTCGCAACAATGTTCTTTTTTGATCAACACTTGCAAGGGAACGAATGGGGTAGGCCGGCCTGCCCATGAACTAGTCAGACGAAGCTGAACTCGGAGGGCTGGAATAGAATGCCTGCTCTTTTCCTTGCTTTTTTGCGCTGCCCTCCCTGTTTCTTTAGGCGCTTCGCGTCCTCGGGACAGCCTTTAGATTATATCGTCAAGATAGAGGAGCAGCTACTAACTAGTAAAATAACGACTAGTCCAGGAGAAGAGGTTCAAGCGCCAAGACTTTCGATGGTGCTTGTCAGAGGGAAGCCAAAACGCTGCTGCTGGCTTGCCCGTTCCCAGTCGGCCCCAGTGAGGCGTGGGATTGGCTGTGGTGCCTGGGGCCCGCTAACTCCTGGGAGGCTTAGGCGGGCGGGAACAGTTCGACACAAACGGCTCAAGAGATCCCAGTTATTTCGCGGTGGGCCATGTTTGAGAAGTGAAGCTAGGCCAGATGAGCTGGGAGCGGCGTGTAAAGCCGCCAGTTCTGTTCCGAGGCGGAGACGACGGCAGGGGGGAGAAGCTCAAAGGCAAGGTCGGACAGATACAATCCAAGGCACGGCAAGGCGAGGCAAGAAGAAAGTCGATCAGCAATCGACGGCCGAAATCGCGAAACTATTGTCGCATTGCATTATCGGGACTAGAAGAAGAAAAGAACATGGAATGGCGTGTGGATCTTGGACAAGCAAGATCTGGATGAAGGACTTGACAGAAGAAAAGAGGGCTGGCTGGGCAGTCTGCAACATATTAATCCAATGTCGGTTTGACTGGACGAGGGCATCAATGTTCTACGACCAAGGCCGAATCTACAAGTACTGCCAGCACTGTTTATCTTAGATTCCCTGCTAACCCTCGTCTTTCCAGCGAGCACTCTTTGGCCTCTGTTGCCCCGGAAGCAGGGCAGGGCCGAAGCAAAGTCGTGGGAATGACGACAATGCTTCGAGGTCTGCGCAGCTAGTGCGGCCGGAATCGACAAAAGATGGTTGGAGGGGCTGAGACGAAAAGGAACGATCTGCACAGGGGGCCGGCGAATGGGGTCACGGCTTTCTCAAACACACCTCCAGAGTGGCAGACGGGATTCGTCGATGCCGCCGCCAAAGAGACTAGGTCCTGCAGACGACGGGCAGCAGCTTGTAACCTTCCTCTCAGAGAATCAATTGGTATGCCGCCGGGAGAGCTGTACGCATTCTCTTTGGATAGCATACGTCAATGGGTAGCATGCGTCTCTCAACTTAAAGGACTTGCAGCATGCGCAGAGAAGCCAATGTATGTATGTAGGTCATATGCGACTGTGATACATACATCATTGATGTCGTGCACCAGAATCTCACCCTCTGCGTCGACTGCGTGACCTCGTGCATCGCCGAGCCGTCACAATCTACAATCTAGTGACCACACAACAGCCCAGACGGGAGAGAGATAGAGAGAGATCAAGAGATAGGGACGGGCAGGTAACAATTGCAAAGCGTTTCGCTGCATCATCCAAACCGTGAGGGCCAATCAGTGGCATGTTCACCCACCCAACCTACCCGTACGGGCTCCATGCCGAGAGTCAGGTTCATTTCGCTCGACAGTTTCGCCGGTTTGAGCCAATGGGGAGCATCGGCCAGGCACAGAGATGAAGGAGCTTTTTTTTCTTAGAATAAAATAAAACGTGGTGGGGTAAAATGATCGGCAGTGGGTTAGCGACGGGCAGAGCCAATCACAGCCGGCCGGGCCTCTTCCTACCCCAGCGAGATTACCTCTGCTACCCAGAAGGACATTGAAGCGAGGAGGAGGATTGAGGATTTGATTGATTGATGAGTGAACCCGTCTGTGCGCAATAAGGTTCTCACCTTCGCATTCGCGGGTAGTAAGCAGGCCTCGCTTGCAATGCTTCGTCGACACGATACCACGAGAAACACCAGAGACAGCATGGGAGAAGCAAACATGCAATCCTCGTCCTCGGGGCCGTGGCTTGGATGTTGTCTCAAACCCAGCCAACCAACATGGGCAGAACGACAGGAGCAGCCGAAGGCCTTCTTCGTGTGCACTACGGCTGACTTGACTACTGTACCTACTGCATGCGGGAACAGCTCATGAGATACCTTTAGCGCATCCTGTAGCATGGGCAACCAGGAAACAGGGTTCTGCAACTGCTGGCCAGGCTTCTTTCCTTCTATCATCATTGATTGGGACGAATACTCTTTGTTCGTACGCTGTACGCTGTACGTTGCTTGGCTTGGGTGGAATAACAGGTTTCTCAACAGTTCGTTCGTCTTGTCGACGCTAGCTCCATACACTTACAGGGCCAGTGGATGAGACGGCTTCAACGGATATGAACACCACACACCACACACCACGGTGGAAACGGCGAACACATCGGGTGGGCATCGGCAATTACAATACAACGAACATTGAAAGGACACTACACACTACCTGCCTGTAGTATTGCCTGCTGCGTGTAAGTGCATGGAGGCGAGAGTGTGAACACCACCGCAGCCTGCAGCTGTTCCCATTGATGTTTTCCTCCCCCCATCTACCGGCCGCCGATGATTGGCTTGTTATTTCTTCACATCACGCTCATAAAATTAAAAGATGCATGTACCTTACATACCACTACCACCATGAGCCATGCCAGCGACTAATTAGTTGGAGCCGCACCATCGCTCTGGTGAGGTGAGGAGTCGCTGCATCCTTCCTTGATCCATCGGAGTCGTTCCATCGACCACCACCTTCTGGATTCTGGTACATTTGACCGGAAGGGAAACATCTGCAGACGATCTCCAATTTCGCGTGCTTGTGCACATCTTGCAAAATCTCGCGAGAGGCAAAACAAAAATAAAACGGCCTACAGCTCGAGTGAGTGTGTCAAATGTATTTTTGCCAAAATGCAAAAATGTTTGCTTGCTGTCAACAACGAGCCAATGAAGTGCCTGGATGCAACGGCCACACCTTCCGTCACTGGCCTTTCTGTCAGCGCCCACGATAAAGTTACATGAAAGGGATGACAGCCCGAGACAGTTCGGCCATGCGCCCCAAACCGGCTCTTGGAACTCTAGTGTGAAAAGCCGGCTCGAAAGTCAACTCTCAAATTGATTTGTGTAAGGGGATTGGATCAGTTGCGCAAGTGAGATATTCGAGTGATCCTACCGGATCAGGTAATATCAAGGAACTCTCGGTCATCGTGCCGGTCTCACTCTCATACAGGCGAACAGATAGATCTGGGAATCTCGGGGCTATTAAGAGCAGGGACTGGTCCTGTTTCTGTTGTAATTGGGATTACCTACTGTAGAAGAACATGCCATACCACTGCAGCACTGTATCGATCATTTCTGAGCTCTTGCGCTCACTGCCTGCCTCGTCAGTGCTCTCCCTCGCTCAACGTAGTTCGTGCGCCATCGAAGCGGGAGGCGCAATCTTATTTTCGGAGAAATGGGCAACAGAGGGGCTACACACGCAGCACGCAGGGGTGGACAGGACAGGCACAGGCAAAGGCACAGGGAGGGAAGAGAAAAGAAAAGCCCACGATTTGCCTTATGGGTGCCCATGCATCATCCTGGTCACCCACGAGATTAATGTGACATTGAACTACCAGAGGTCGATCACAATGGACCAGTTTTTGTGCCGGCTATTTCCGTTTGGTTGGTCACTGTGCACACAACATTTTTTTCGTTGAAATGAGAGTTGAGTTTTACGCGTTATTGCTGCAGTGTACAATGCAGAGAGGTTCCATTCGGGACTCTCGGGAGATCAAGTAGTGTTCGCGATAATCATCGGATCCGACTCGGGATTTTCAGTGTCCGCGATGCGGCGTGGAACTCAAATTACACTCGCTCACTTACACACGATGTAAGTGCAGCAAGTACTACGCAGTGCTCTGGGCAGTAGTACCTATTCACCACTAATAATACACTGATGCGCCGACCAGTTTGGCCTCTGGTTTCAAAAACATGACGACGAGTGTTACGCCCTACACCGCCGAGTGAGAGCGAGAGTGTCAGCGCTATCAATTGTGTGACCCGTTACCCAGCACTAATAACAGTAGCGCAATCCTTTGAAGTGTGTCTCCCCCAATTTTCTTAGGGCAACCACTTTGCGGCACGTTCATTGCCGGGCCTCTCGCAATGACATCACGGCAGTCCTCTCCCTCTCCGCTCTTTTCGGGACCCGATCGGGATGCCGCCAGTCTCCATAGCGACGGGGCCACGCACTGGGACGAACGCGCCCCCGGAGCAAAACCTGATGAGACAGCGAGGTTCGATTTCGCTTCCATGGAACGCACTTGTTGCGACTACCTAATTGGAGCGCACTTACATTTTTTTGAGAGTACTCAGGCCAGCAAAGTGTGACATCAACAAGCTTTGATGTTTGACGATCTCCTTCTTCAAGATTGACAGTGCTTTCTTACTGTATTGTATCATGAGGCTTGTGCTGAACGTCTCACCGCATCTAGGCCCCAATCGTATCTGATTTCTGTGTGTGTGCGACAAAATGCGCATCCCTGATACGGGCCTGGGAGAGATTCCAGGATCAGCTGTTGAGATCTTACAGCGAGCGACTTACAGCAGACCGTGGCCTGGCCGACGGCATTGACGAACATTCCTTTTGTTCGTTCATGCGTGCAGCCAGCCGCCGCTGCGCTCGGCCGAAGGATATTCGGTGCGACCTGCAGTGCAGTCAAAATATCGCGGGCGGCTGATCGCCGGCATATGCTGCGTCCCGGCGCAGCTGTGATCGCATTGGGCTTTGGGCTACACGGACGACTTGGAAGCTTCGGGAGTAGGCATTTATCGTTTGTACGCGCCTCGGAAACCTTCATATGTATGCTCGGTGGGCTTGAGAAGACCCTGGCATTGCGCGTAGCATTGGGATGTGACCTGTCGTCGTGCACTGTCTATGTAGGTGATATGCATCGCGCAGCTATGAGTGATGCCAGATAGATTATATGATACTTGCCCATTATACATTACAGATTCCTGGATGCTATGTAGCATAGAAGGATTCGTTACTTTATGTTGCTGTTTTGGATACGAGTGCTCTGTGATCCGTCAACAATGTGACTACTTGCATACTCTGATCATCAGAACAAGATGAGTGAGTATACGCGTAAGAGACGGAAACACACTTCCGCCGTCCTTGGCGAAGATATGTTCGGACGACGAACTGCAGTATTACCTGCTGTGCTACACCCTGAACGCGGCTGTGGCCAGCTGTCCGCTCCTCTTGTCTGCACAGGTCATCCCGGAGATGGGAAGGAGGCCCGGCGGCATGTCGTAGCACGTGGCATCGCGTTTCGTTCCGGCGTATTGGACTTCGGACGCTCCGCTACCTATGGGGAGTCAAGGAGGTCTGATGAGATCCCGACCTGGGGGCTCGGAACTAGGTGGTCTCGTCTCTCTCATGGTTCCATTCTCGTAGGGCCAGGTGTAGTATTCGAAGTGTAGTCAGAGAACGCCGAGCCTTGCGCGCTGGTTGGTCTCTTATGGCAAGTAGCATCAACGGCGAAATATGGACTATAACTGATACACCCCATCCATCAACGCTTCCCGTGGGATACCAATAAACCAGTGCGAGGCCGCTGCAGCCAAGCGATTCATCAGGGACCAGTGTGCCTATAGTACAACGTTCGAATGTCTCCATGGACTCGAGGCCTATTCACCGCGCTCCAGAGACGAAAGAGGTTGAGCACTCGTTCATCCAGCTGGCAAGTTACCCATCCCACGCTACAGAATGGTATTGTGTGCGTGCGTGTGCTTGTATTCGTGTGACGGGCACATGAGTACCGAGAAAGGTCAGTAAGCCCGTATACGTCTCTCCCGCAGGGGAAAAATCCTGTTATGGTTCGTTCTGTCGCGGCAAAATGTGCTTGTGATACGTACGGGTGTCTTGACTTGAAACCGTTAAGCGCATGCTACTGCTACTTCGTGAACCCTCGGCGCGGGAGCTCACCGACTTGTTGTCGGCCATCTTCCCGTCCCGAGACTTGCTCCCGAGTCCATTCGTCGCCGTCTCCATCAATTCCCCCTCACATACCAGGCAGAGAATATCAGTTCTCACGAGAAGCTGGTGTTTCTAGATGCCAGAAGAGGTAATCGAAATCCTTGATATGCATTCATCCATAACCTATGTACTGTTCAAACCTTAATCATGTTGTGTTTGATAAGAAGGGAGAAGCACCAGTAAAGTACTAGTGATGGCGGTGGAACAAAGTGACGGCAGCGCCCACGACTGCGTGAGATGGTGGTACGTGAGTGTCGGGGCTTGTGTGTGTGTGTGTGGAAAACGCCCAATCTGAGAGGAAAGGAGAGAGGTACGTGCAATCACGAATCCCTAGTGCCATCCCTTAAACTTTCTGTTCTGCCATGGGAAAGGAGATACCACCCGTGATTGGCGAAATCATGAAAAAGGGGTGAGTGAACACGTTGACTCTATCCTCTCATTAGGGGCTTGCGTGATCGTATGAGTGAGCCTCTCCCTACAGATACTCCCAGGCCTCAAGTCATGGGTGAATGTGACGGGCTTGGCCCATCACACCGAAGATCATGTCATATGATACCAAGACGTATATGTTCTTGGCTTCAATCTATATCGCCCCCTCTCTACCCTTCTTAGGACCTCTTAACAGCGACCAAAGTGGCAAGAGCTCCGGCGACACGTTCGGCGACGCCCATATGGGGTCCAGTTGGGCAATCCACCACTCAAAGGCGAACGGTCGAGCTTCCAGCTAAATATCGGAAAGGGCGTGTTGGATCTACATGAGGACCTGTGTGTGTTGGGGTATCGGTTTGCAGGCTGGTTGGTCTAAGGCGGCAGGCATCACCACTCCCGGGGTCCGTTTGAAGCCCACGGTCTATGACCCAGAAACTCCCTACGTATATAAGTTTCTCACTGTCGGATAGCATACACTGAAGCCTTGAACCTCGGCCACAAGCCATTTATGAGTTGCAAAGGGCCATCAATTCATAGCTCATACCTAGAAGAAGAAACAGGAACCTGACTTTTCATCAAGAAACGTCCCCTCGGGCGCTCCCAGCTTGTCACAAAATGAAAGGGCAACTTGGATTAACGCCAGAGGCAGATTGAAAACGAGAAACAAGGACTCTTGGTTTCATCACCATGGACTTCTTGTAGCTCTTCCATTATTGAGCAGCACTCTGCGGGCTTGTCGGGTTTACTCCTTCTACTTCACCGCAACTACAATACCTACAATCATGTACATGCGGACCCCAAACTCCTTGTAGCAGTCCGTTTTGGCTTCGAATAAAGCAGCCGCGCAGGGCCCTGACCTTGGTTGACGTCGTACGTTGAAGTCGCGCAGTAGCTTTGACCTTGGTTCATCGTTGACTAACTATGCGAGGACAAGAAACCAGGACCGGGAAAACGGTAATTGTGTTAGAAAGCCTTCAGGCAGAGGTGTCCCGCAGGATAAGTATCCTGCCTCCCTTGTCCTCATATGGAGTTAGGCGCCGACATGTCAGGCAGCACCACCAATACATTGGTGTCCTGCGGATGCCCAATGTTGAGTATGGTGGTCAACGAAGCCTATCCTTTCGATGAGGCAGACATCCTCCCCGCATGTCTCCAAGGCAATCAGACTATCTCCCTGGCGCTCCTTCGAGATATGTTAGTATAGCCTACCAATCCCTATTGCTTGACCGGTGATGGGGACAGCAATCGGTTTGCCCCCGGGTAGATGCTCTTTAGCACCTCACTGCTTGCCCATGGGCACTTAATAGCCCTCGCGAAGCCGTAGATACGGACATGTCAATGCCTCCCCATTGTGCTGGCTCAAGACCGCTTCTCCAGGTGGTAAGGCCGAGAGCATGACTATGGCCTTAAACTTGAAGGCTTCATTCCGCACGACACCATGTATCCCTGCCAGACCATGTGTCTGCTTAGCAGCGTGGGGGAGAGACGAGCCCATTGTCGTCTCAGCCATACCACCAACCATCTCACCTAAGTCAAAGCCGTGACCGATCATCAAGTAAGCCGAGCCCATGAGAGCCTGCCAAGCTGGATATATGGAAACGGATTGACAGGGGCTGGGGAAGCCATCGCGATGTAGCATCGCCCCCAAAGAGTTGTCAAACCGAATCATCAAAAGGGCCATGTGAGGATCATCGATGAGGTATCCGGAAATGCGAAAGGTCAACAGTAGGCATCTGGCTTTGTTGCGCCTGCCATGATCTTCAGCATACTTACCCCGTGTAAGTTCGTAGCAAGCAGCGGGAAGTGGTCGCAGCCATGGGAGTCATATGCCCACCCAATCGATGTTGTAAAAGCTCGTTGAGATATCCGTTTGCTGTCGAGGCTCCAAAGTAGATCTATCAACAATCGGCACCGAGGACGGCCTCGCGCGAGTCACGAAGAGCCGGCTGGCAAGGTGACGAGTTGGGACGTTTCAAGTCGCCCTCACGTTGGATGGCTGAAAACCCCACCATTTTAGCTTGACTCGGGTCATGAGCCTTATTAAAGCACCAGCTAAATCAACTGTCATCTCATGTTAGGTAACTTGACCGTCTGGCACAACCGCTGCGGTGGCACGGAATCAAGCCCCAAAGCCTCGCGGGACGTGATTCCCGTCTGCTTGTTTAATCAATTGATTGATTAAATTGACCGGATTCTCGCACATGCCGTTGGAGATGCCCCAATCGGGAATTTCCATCGCGCTCCTCTTTGCCGGCATGGATTGGATCTTGGCGATCCGATGCTAGGCTACCAAATTTAGCCAGCCAAAGGACCCCCCAACCCCCGTGTCCGTGTGTCGCTCACGACAGAGAGAGAGAGAGAGAGAGAGAGAGAGAGAGAGAGAGAAATTGGGGACAGATTCTGCTACATAGAATTCGGAGTGCAGCCAATCCCTCAGTGATCTGTGACAAGCCTGATACAGGGGGCCTTTTCCGCCCGTCGTCATATGTAACGGGCTTAGCCAGCTCTGCAAGAACCAAGAACCGTGGGTCCCTGTCATCGGCGGTCGGAGAGCTCGAGTGCAACATCGACTACAGACGACACATTACATTTCATACGTTTCTCTCTCGGGCCTTCACCTGCTGAACCGTCCGCCGTGTTAGACATGTTACCAGGCTTTTGAACTTCTCACGGGGGACCTCGGGGCCGCCCCCCCTTTCCTAAGAAAAAGGGCAAATTATCAGCTCGGGCTTGGCTAGGCAGGGCTTGGCTGATCAGCAAATCCACGACTCACTAGCACCTGCGCCGCGTCTTTTGGCGAAAGCTGAAGCCCAGCACCCCTTGATGGCCATTGGTGTTTCTCCTTTCGTAACGTGGAGGGGCGGGGCATCTTGTTCCTGAATGCATGGACTGTGGGCATGTTCCCGGTCCCTTAACCCCGTGTATAGCATTCTAGACTCCCCCAAGCAGACGAACAGCCAAGCAACTTTGTCATCTGCCATCTTACAAATGTAATCATCCGCGCTGCTGCTCACTCTCACCTTGGCCGACGTCCAATCTTCTGGTTCGATCTCTACTTTTGGAAACATTCCCGCCCAAATATCAAAGCTTCATTTTATTTCCCCAACTTTGTTTTGTTTCTAGTGCCGTGTATATATTATATACTGTATTATAATAGAGGATACCCGGCTGGGCTGGCTATTTCTTTTCCGTTCAGCAGCAATGGGGCCATTACACCTAGCCTTGCTGTTTCCCGCCCTGGGTCTGGCCAAGGACCCCCTCTCGCACCTGCCAGACTTCGGCTCGTGCAAGTCCTCGTCCCTGCTGGGGAGCATCTGGGGCAACGACGCGGCGGCCTGCTCGCCCGACGGCGGGGCCGGCCTGGTGGTGGAGGACTCGAACCAGACGGTCGCGAAGCTGACGACGGCGACCTGGCGCTTCTCGAAGCCGTGCATGGAGAACGGCAAGCGCGAGTTCTGCATCTACTCGAGCCCCGACTTCGCCAACGGCCGGGGCATCATGATGCTCACGACGCCCCAGCGCGCCGGCGAGGTCGAGCGGTCGCGCATCTTCACGCAGCCCGAGATCTACGCGGCCATGCCGAACCTCAACGCCGAGACCAGCGACCGCTGGCGGATCGAGGCGGTCCCGGGGAAAGGGATGGGCCTGATCGCGACGCGGAACCTGCAGGTCGGCGACCATATCATGAGCACGACGCCGTCCGTCATGATCGACTACGACGTCTTTTACGAGCTGGAGTCGGCCCAGATCCACCAGATGCAGGGCGAGGGCATTTCGTACCTGCCCGAGCGCCACCGCAACATCTTCCTCAACTTGTCTACCCACGACGGCGCCGAGGACTACAACGCGCGCGTCAACAAGATTATTCTGACTAACGCCTTTGACATTGACAACACGGGCGTCGTGGAGAAGAAGGAGGAAGGGGAGCGCGAGTCCTGGTACACGGTCTTCCCGGAAAGTAAGCTTACCCACGGATGCCCTACTCATCGCCGAAGCCACCACATCAGCATCCTGACTAACCTTTCTCCCAGTTTCCCGGATGAACCATGACTGCCGGCCTAATGCCGACTACTACTTCGACGTCGAGACCTTCACGCACAACATCCACGCCGTGCGCCCCATCATGGCGGGCGAGGAGATCACCGTCTCCTACATCGAGTAAGTCGTGTCCATCCAGATCCTGTAACTGCCCCCGTGTCAGAAATTTCTGTGCTGACCAGATCAACCACACAGCCCCGTCCAGCCCCGTCACGAGCGCCTGCAGCGCCTCAACACGTCCTGGCACTTCCCCTGCTCGTGCAGCCTGTGCACGCAGAACGCCCACCAGACGGCCGCGTCCGACGCCCGCATCGCCCAGATCGAGGAGCTGCGCGCCCAGTTCCGCGACTACGAGCCGGGTTCCCAGGCCACTCCGGCCATGGGCGAGCTCATGGTCTCGCTGTTCCAGCAGGAGCGCCTGTGGTCCTCCATGTACGAGGCGTACACGTACGCGGCGCTCGAGTACAACGGGGCGGGAGAGCCTTGGTTGGCTTCTAAGTGTAAGTTTTTGTTTCTTCTCTTTCCTCCGCATAGAGATTTCTCCAGTGGTCAACTGCTGACAAGAAGAAAAATAGATGCGCGACTGGCTATTGAGCACGGCCTGGCTGCTGGCGGTCCCAAGGACTCGGACGTTCTTGCGATGCAAGCTCTCGTCAAGGACCCGTGGGCACACTGGAGCTGGATGCTGAGGACCAAGAGGAGGATGAACTGGGTCTCGAACGTGGAAGCTTAGAAAGAGCCTCATCAGTCATGGGGGTTTGGTGCATTAGCTCGCAATGGCTTTTTTCCCCTCATTTTCTCGGCGGTAGACAAAGTTGCGGTGTTCATGGCGTTACTCCCCCAACGGGAGGCAGTTGCATTTATTGGGTTGAACAAGTCTCAGGCAGCCACTTTTTGGTTAGACAGAATATACATATCATCTTGTCCCATGGCTCTTATCTTGAACCACCAGATAATCTCACGGCCATATTACTTATGCTATACAGTGAATGGCCCGCATTGTCAGTGATTATGGAGTGAGTATGCTGCCAATGCATTCCCATGATAGTCTTGTAGCCCATATCGATAAGAGCTTGTAGGCGCATAAATCGAGGGGTCCGGGCGGAAAATTGTGTGGTTGTGGAAGGTGGGCGGCGCGAAGTCGGCCCCCACTTGCCCCTCCATTTCAAAGGCAATTGGGTATCGCTGGAGTGAGTGAGTCAAACAATTGCTGATAGAAAGAGAGACAGAGAGAGAGAGTCCGCCCCAGAGTCCAAACCACCACGTCGTCGCCCTCGACACTCGCAGAAACCACCACCCTTTCCGATCGATACCGACAATTGGAAACCATGGCGCCGGCGGCTACCATCTCTGCTGAGGACCTCATCCCCGAGGTCCTCCAGGCCCTGGACAAGTCCGACCAGGACTCCATCTCCTCGGCCGACGCCTTCCCCGCCGTCCCCTTCGAGACCATGAAGGCCATACTCGACCGCCTGACCTCCCGGTCCATGACCACCTACAAGCAGATCGACACCGAGGAGGCCGTCCTCGAGCCCGAGGCCGAGACCATTGTCAGCCACGGCAGCCACGAGGCCCGCGTCTTCGAGGCCGTCCACCAGGCCATGGAGGGCCTGTCGATCCAGGACCTCGAGAAGGCCATCGGCGACAAGACCGTCACCAAGATGGGCCAGGGCAAGGCCTTCAAGGAGAAGTGGATCAAGAAGGACGGCGACAAGCTCGTCGCCATCGCCGACTCCATCACCGACGTCACCCGCGACCAGCTCAAGGTCATCCAGGAGACCAAGACGCACGAGCAGAAGATCATCAACGAGCTCAAGAAGCGCAAGCTCATCCGCATCCAGAAGTCCTTCTCCTTCCGGATAGCCAAGGGCGACAAGTTCGCGCTCGAGATGGTCAAGGAGGAGACCGACCTCACGGCCGAGATGCTGGCCTCGGGCTCGTGGAAGACGGCCACCTTCAAGCCTTACAACTTCGAGGCCCTGGGCGCGGACCAGCACGCCGGCGCCCTGCACCCTCTGGGCAAGGTGCGTGGTGAATTCAGGTGAGTCAATCTCGATTATACTGCTAAAGGGACAATCGCTAATAGGTTGCAGACAAATCTTCTTCGAGATGGGTTTCAAGGAGATGCCCACGAGCCAGTTCGTCGAGTCGGGTTTCTGGAATTTCGATACCCTTTTCGTGCCGCAGCAACATCCTGCCCGTGATCTTCAGGACACTTTCTACATCTCAGACCCCAAGACTGCCGACCGACCTGGCCCCGAAGACGAGAACGACAAGCGCAACTACGCAGAGTACTTCGAGAACGTGCGGGAGGTCCACGAGAACGGCAAGTACGGCTCCATCGGCTACCGGTACCCCTGGGCCGAGGACGAGTCGCTCCGCCTGGTCCTGCGAACACACACCACCTCCACCTCGGCGTCTATGCTGTACAAGCTGGCGTCGGAAAGCAGGAACGGCCAGTCACCGCCGGTGCGGTACTTCTCCATCGACCGAGTCTTCCGAAACGAGTCGGTGGACGCCACGCACTTGTGCGAGTTCCACCAGGTCGAGGGTGTGATCGGCGACTACGGCCTGACGCTGGGCGGCCTGATGGAGTTCATGCAGATCTTCTTCGAGAAGATGGGCGTGACGAACCTCAAGTTCAAGCCGGCGTACAACCCGTACACGGAGCCGAGCATGGAGATCTTCAGCTACCACCAGGGCCTGGGCAAGCTGATCGAGATCGGCAACAGCGGCATGTTCCGGCCCGAGATGCTCGAGGCCATGGGCCTGCCGAGCGACTACAAGGTGTACGGCTTCGGCCTGAGTCTGGAGCGGCCGACGATGATCAAGTACGGGATCAGCAACATCCGCGAGCTGCTGGGCCACGGCGTCAACCTCAACGTGATTGAGAAGAGCGCGGCGGTACGGCTGGATAAGGACTAGAGCGCGCGAACTGCTGCATATAAGAAGAAACAAAAATGTAGAAAATAGATACCCTGAGATGGAAGAACTGAGTGCGTCTTTGACTACGTGAATGACCCGCCAGTGGCATGATATGGTTTAGGGTATTTGTTCCGCTGGACTCAATATCTGGGGTCGCAAATCGACCCGGAGAGCCGTCATGGCAATGATTCTAAAGCTATTTATTTTTGTTAACCAGCAATCTCCTTCGGGTCGATCTCATCATGCCCCGGGGCAGAGGAAAGCTGTCTGGCTCATTCATGGCATGACAGAACTTTCAGGGCGATTTTGTCGCATCGTTGCCCGACCTCCTACGATTCCTGGTAGGATGGGAGCCACCTTCAAGCGCGGCGGCACCACGGGTGAAATTAATGACTTCCAAGCTGCCCGGCTGGTTCTCCAGGAGATAGGCATCCTCACATTACGATGAGCCGATGCGACAAAGGTGGACGAACGACACATTCACTTGGGAATGGCAATGTTCTAATGCATACGACAGAAGGTTACGATATGTATATGATTGATTGATCGATTGGCTTGGTTGGTTTATTGATCAGGCTAGGTCTTTATGTAGATATGGTACATGTGTATTTGATCTTGTTCAGTTTTGACGTCAAGTGTGCAGGGCTGTATCCTCTTTCCAGCACCATCTCGTCATCTTCGCCATGTTCTTCTATGCTGGCATCAAGTACAATTATCGATCGGGCCCGGCTGCTGCGCACGGCCGAGGCCTTCCCATCTGCCCTGCTTACTTATTATAGGGGGCTTCCTGCAAGGTTGCTGATAGCGTGCTGCTCGCTCCGAAAGCGAGGCCGCGAGATGGGATCTGGCCAGAAGAGGAGGCCGGAGACTTTCGAGTTACCACGGCTCACATCGACGAGCATGGAAGGGGTGATGATGCGCTTCGGCTCCGCTTAGGGGGTACGTGTTTCTTTCCATGTCCGTTTCTCCGGCTGTCTTGGGAACAATGTCTTGAGAGCTTACTTCTTTCCGCGATTTCTTCCTTTGCGCCGGCAATGTAGAGGGACTGGCCAAGTCGGTGCTGCCCTGCAGCCAAGCAATGCCTGCCGTCTGACCTCGCGACCCTCCTTCCATGTGGGCTGCTGGCGTTGATTCGGGGCCCTGGCGCAGTGCTGGAGATAGACGAAGCAGTCTCCCTCTGTGGGTTCGTTGAGTACGGCCAACTTGTCCCGTCAAGATTCCCCAGATGTACAGGCCTGCAGCTTCGTGCCTTCCTGGTGGTTATGAAAGGACGTATGGCCGTCGCATATCTTCTCACACCCTGGAACATGTCAGTATGGGGGTGTGATGGCGCGAGATGGGTTAGGGTTGGTTTCGTCGTCTTTTGCGACACACTTCTTCATATGTTATAACGACATTCCTTCCCAGCGTGTGGTCGAAGATTGGGGTCTCAGGCGCGGCGTCAGGTTCGTCGTCGGGTGAGTAGATTAGTAGACGTCAATGCTGTGCGTGTAAGTTTGCCATCGTCGCTTTTCGCCATCTCGTCAATGCGGAAGCCACGACCTGTCGAAACCTGCGGGCGGATGGGCTAGCGTTACATTATGCACCGCCCACCGACACACGGCGTTGTGCAAGGCTCTGGGCTTGGATACCCCTCAGTGTCCCCCGAGGTGAGTTCATGGATAATGGAATCGGTCCGTCATGTCCGTCAGGGCAAATTGCCCAGGAGGGTGGCTCTGCAATTGCGGTTTGATCGGGGTCCGAATCATCCTTGCACCGACGCAGATAACTCTGCGGGTTCGGACTGGAAGCGGGTTTGGTGCGGCTTGGCCATTGTTGCCGGGCTGAGAAGGTTGCGAGGGCATAGCCGTTAGTTGGTAGGGAGCGGTATTAGTGGATTGGGAGGCTTAGTGTTATTTGTTAAATGGCGCTCCGGCATTTCGATCAGCAGGCGAATGTTCACCGCCCTATTCCGGGTTTCTTTGGTGTACGAGTAGAATTCGTTCTTCGAAAGCGTGAATTATAGAGGGTTGAAACTCCCCAATTCGCACGCTTGCCTTCTCTGGCGTAGGTAACCCCAGGTAAGGAGGGCCTTCGCAATGTCCAGTAGTATGAGGAAGAGGAAGAGCGTCCCAAAGGCTTGGTGGGAAGTTCTGATGCTCTGGCGCGCTGGAACTCGATCCATGGTTGTAGATGTTGTTCTCGTACCCCTCCACGTGAATATCAAGGTTGTGCTCTCCGTTCCTGTTTAGTGTTGTGCGTCCCCAAAGTAGTAGCAGTATCAGAGAGCCAGCCCTCCTTTGATGATGGCATCCTCTGGGAGAGACCGACTGCCAGTCGTCATGCCGCATATGGGCATGGATTAAGTGGATATTAAGAAGTGGCTTTTTCGTCCTCGATGAATCCTGTGTGTTTGGAATCATGTATTATTATCGTGATATGATTCCGACTATAGTGCTTCAAGTCTCAAGACATGCTGCCGGAAATCTTGCAATCCAAAGAACGTTCTGAGCCCGGTGATGATCTTTCGATATATGACTCTGTCACAATGATGGCATCCTGGGCGTTCTAAGGCGCATGGTTTCAGAGACATTGTAGTCGGGTGCCTCCGCGGGTACTTATACTGAGCATTGGCAGGTAAACCTAATTGTGGAGATGCTTGCCGGGCTTGGGAACGAACTACGATATAACGCGCTTCTCGACCTTGCTGTCTCGCTCTTACTTGATACTGGCGAGCCATTAATAGGAAGAAATTTGATCAGACGCTTCCGCGTTTCTCTGTTGAGCTGGCTGTGTCAGAGAAACGCGGAAGCATCTGATCAAATTCCTTCCCATGAATGGCTCGCCAGTACCAAGTAAGGTGGCTTGATTAAGTGACATTTGGCAACACGATGTCGATAATCCACGGCGGCTGTATAGATAAGTCGTCGTTCCTCCCTTCGATAGAAGCATTGACAAAATAATGTCTGAGCCTGGAATGAGAGGGTGGGTGTCGTCGGAACAGTGACTTGTGCTTGTATAGGCTTGTGCTCTTTCAGTTGTAGCTTTAGCCGTATTAGCATCATCAAACTTGACTTTCGTCAGATTCGACAGCTTCCTAATAACCGCAGATCTGTCGTTGTAAAGGCGGGTGAAGTGTAACGGGGGCTGCTCGCTTTCGTTTAGGCGAGAAGTATAACCTCTCCAGGCCACCAGCTTGGCGCCCCAGCCCTTAGGGAGGTGGCCCAAGCAGTGGAGCAGAGGCTTCGCCCGGCTGGTAACTTCGAAGAGCTGGATCTAAACCTAACCTAGCATGATTGTATCATGGGAAATTTGAGTCGTAGCAGTCGCATGCCGCCGTGAGGTTGTCTGCGAAAACATCGCTGGGTATCGTTGGGGTGCTAAAGATAACTCCTGGCGCGCACCTTGGCCGCCGCCGAGCGATACCCCGAATTGGTGGCGGCTTCTAAATAAAACCAATCCTGAGGGCCAGCATTTTCAAATAGGGTAAAATAATCCTGGGCTAGGGTGTAGTAATATACGGGAAACACTCCGGGACCTTAATGCTTTGATGTATTTATCCAGCTTCTTTCGGCCGGCTCAGGCAGATTCTTTATTAGGGATAAAGGAGCTGCAATGGACCCTTTTGAAGGCTCCTGCTCTCACTCTCCTTAAACGAGTGCACATAGATATCCCTCGCGACAGGCGAGAGAAGGGCTTGTTAGATGATGTTCAGATTGTCTTGGTACGTGGACTCTTGTTATCCCAGCCGTTTCAGTTTCGCACCGTGCGACGTTGCAGCTTCTTGCATTAGACGCAATTATATATGAGGGTTGTGGCCCCTTTTAGCTCTTTGTCTGGCGAAACCCTAGCTTTATATCATCGACAGGAAGATTAGGGAGAGAATATGATGGGCGGCTGTAGGCTTGAACAATGTTGTCCTCGGTTACAGTCTACTCGAATACCTTGAACCGAGTGGCTTGGCTAGCGACAGTGCGGGCAATTCCGCCATTCCAAGCAATGTAATGGCCTCCTTTAGTAGACCTGCCGTGGGCGTCAGACAGCTTTACCGCTTGCGGACATCGTGGTTGGTAGGTCCTAGACAGTGGATGCTTATATCCGGGGGGGGGACGTGCCGTTAAAACGTCAGTGCAATATAAGGGGTGGAATCGTGATCTATCTGCCAGGATCTCTCAAGATGGATGTGCGACGACAGGATACCGGCCCACGTGAGAAACTCGCTGATTTCACGGTCGTGGTCCGGTGTGGTGAATCACACCGAGCATGCTGGCTTTTCCCGTGCATCAAGCATTCGATTTGTTCGTCCTTCAGGTCGCTTCGAAGCTGTACCGCGAAAGCCTCCCCGTGAAGGCGGGAGAGGATGCGCATGCGGCGAGGCGCAGTTCCGCGAGGAGACGGGGGGCAGGCAGTCCAGTGGATCCCGTGTGGTACCGTTGGCAAGATGCTCGCGGGAAGCCTGTCCGTCCGGAGAGGAGATGTCCGACTTGGAAGTACGTGGTACTAGTCTTCTACTAGTATTGGGTACCCCCCCGTAACGCCTCGCTGCTGCCGCCATCCTCGGGGCCTCCGAAGCTTGCTTGCCACCAGACGATCGGGTCTGGGGCGTGTATTGAAGGGTCAGGCGTTGGGACTTCTTTCCCGAGATCCGGGCCATGCAGACCGAGAGGGCTCTCCGGGACCGGCAGACGCGTTTGCTATCTTCGTCTACCTGTCGTCTTTATCGACTTCCATCTTTTCAAGATGAGCCGTCGTCGAGACCTCCACGGGGCAGAGGTCGACGTAATCCGGACGTCGCGTCCGAATCTTCTTTCCTTCCGTCGTCGCCACCCCAGACGATCGGGTCTGGGACGATGTTCCGAAAGGCCGTTCCACTTTCATCCACACCGAGTCGTTGGCCTGTGACGGGCCCTGGCGAGATCTTCTCTTAGACCAGGGCGGAAACCGGAGGCCCTCTACGAGGGGCGCGACGCTGTCGAAGACGGCGGCGTCGTCTGTGCCGTGAGCAAACACTCGATCAAAATCGAAAGTGGGTTTTTCCCCCGTCCGCTACCATCTGCACAGGTGTGAGCGTCTAGTTGCTTGATCTCGTGGTTGACGCGGTCCTGCCTCTCGACCGGGATCGGCGTGGGCTGGCGATGGATCCGTACCACCACCTGTATCTTCTGGGTGGCCTCGGCCATCTGCACCATGAGCCGTGAGCGGTGACGGCGCAGACCGTCGACTTGCTTGATGTCGTGCTGGGGCGGGGGGACTGGCCGGGAGAGGACTTGCTGCAGTGCCTTGTGCCAGTCGCATGTGCCAGGGAGAGAGGTCGGGGAGAATAAACATAGGAAAGCGACTGGAGTGGTTCAGAACCAGGTCCAGTCTTGACTTGTGGGGGTGGTTGTGATATATATAAAGACATGTGGAGTAGAAGGGGGTTAATAGTGTCGCCACAGATAGACAACATAACGACAGGGGTTTCCTCTTTTGGGCCACACCAGTGTGCTGTATACTTAAGTACATTGCTGTCGTTTCTGTTATCTTGTCCTTGCTAGACTTGATACACTGGCCGCTACGATCTCAACCACGACAGTGTGAGCTCCATTAGTGCATTAACGCAGCAGCTGCGCTTGACGTCTCTCGAACGTCTCTTAAACGGCCGGTCTGTAGGCGGTCATGCGTTGACTCAACGCGTACTCTGAGGTAGTGATTGAAGCGTTTTGATAATTAGGCTTACGTGTAGCCTCAACTTGCTCTTGGATATCCTCAAGAGGATGGGCCGCCTAATCCCGTAGCCAAGGCTCATACGTTTATTGCCCATGGTCGTTTTCAAAGATTGCCTCCATCTTCCAGAGCTTCTCAATGCCATACTTGAGGGCTGACTCGACGACCTTCGGCCAAACGTATCGTGAGAACTGTACGGCGGCGTCGGCGCCCGTCGCGTTGACATTCAGCTCGTGTAATAGCTCACCGAATTATAGCTCTTCCAGCCTCGGCCTCCAAGGGATAGACTAGCCATTTTAGCAAATCTACGCATCCTTAGTGGAGTTTGCGGCCGTCGGCAGGAGGCCTCGGGAGGGATGGCTTCCTACGCAAAATCGCAGTGCTTTTCATGGACGTTCCAGGCCAAGTGTAGCAGACCTTTCGCCTTAAACCGTATATGTCACTGCTTACTTTACTGCAGGACGCACGCCCGGATCTTTGATGCGATCTGCATCTATCTCGAGCGTTTAAGGCTCGTCCCACGCCGTATGCCGAGGCGCTCCTGAATGTAGTGGGACAGGGTGTGATAAGTGTGTTATGGTACCCGCCCCGTCATATCCGATGCAGAGAACCCGTCCATACACTTGATATAGCCGAGCATCGTCGTCAGAGCAGCCGTCGGTACCGAGGCGCACGGTGGCGATGAGACGCCAGCTGAGAGTGCTAGGGACATGGGTCGCTTTGGTTCCGCTGTGTCGGGAGTCGGACCGGGGCGCACTTAAGGATGACCGTATTATTAGAAGATGGTCCGTACTGTGCCTTGTGTGTCCTGCCTCATATACCGGGTGACGTTCAAACCGTCTGGCGATGTTACATCCGGACGCTATAGTGTAGTCGTTGGTGCGGTTTTGTAGGTTGTTCACCAGTCCGGCAACACGTGCGTTTCGCCAAGTCAAGTAGACGGTATGGCACCGGGGCGGAAAAGGCGTCAAAACTTTGGTATATGGTTTGCTCCATACTCTCGAGTCGTTATTGGACTTGCGTTTCTTCTCGCCCCGAACACGTCCCTGTCAGGTTCCTATCCATGCCGCTTCGAAGGATAGAGTGCTGAGGTCGATGTTCAACAGAGTATTCGACCGGCCTTCCGAGCGAGATCCTCAGCAGAAACCTCGACCTCGCCAACGAGAACAGCAAGCCTTGGATGCCAACGTGGGGTTTGGGCGATTCGAACAGGATTCCACTGTTCGTGGGAAGGAAAGGTCACCCTCGTGCCGTAGGTTGAATTCCCAACGGAGCCATAACCACTACACGCAGCGGTCCAGTGTGTAACACGAACAGGTCGTGCTCGGACTGGCGCGGAGGAGGCTGCCACCTCCGGCCCACCCTTGAAGTGGTATGTGGTCATCACTTTGGGGTGGAGCGTAATGGACCTGACTGAGGTCGAGACAAAGGAAAGAAGTTTTTGGTGGTTTGTTGCTGTATATATAAGTCTGTTGAATTGTTCGATCCGACCGACTCCTCCAGAATTCGTTACTGGAAGGTGAGGTCTTTCTAAGTAGCGACAGCAGGACGGTTAGGGGCTTTAAGTCCTTGAGTCACAGTTGAGTTGTCTAGGTTGGGTTGAAATTGCTTGGGTCGGGTCGTACCGGAGGGGGGTTCCTCTGTGCCATCTTGCGATGCAGACTCTGCTTTAGCAAAGTGGTCTTGAGGAAAACGCGCAGCCAGTGGTTAGGGCTGACCTCAAGCATTTTCCGACGCCGCACTGGAATGATTATACATGTTGCGCCAGTCTCGGTTGCCTGGTAGGTTATATGCCATGATGATGGTGCTTCGGAATGCGGATTGCTTATTGGTCGGCCGCCCCGTTCCCGACCTCACACCCAAACGTGTATGCGTTGTATGCGTGTAGGATGGATCGCTCCCACTGTGTCGTGTCGTGGTACTAAACAGCCGCAGTTAAGTTCGGCTGTGACGAGCCACACTGTTGGCGTTGGACGGGCTGACGTCGATCAGGTCTCTGAATTTGGCAGAAATTTAAGGACAGCCTCTAAATTTTGGGAGGGTAATCCTGCGCCAGTTGGACTAGTACGCCAATGCCACCAGCAGGGACCACGATACCGCCGTGAAGCAATCTTAGGCGTAGGCCTTCTAGCAGCCTCGTCATCGGGGAGCTTTACAAGTCTCGCGGGCTGCCCCGTGTTCCGAATTCTCGCTGGTGCAATGTTCCTAGCCATAGTTGGTTCGTCGATGAGTGACATGTTCTGCTCCCGGCAGACATGTCGACGTGCGGTGTCTTTTTCGTCTTGGTTGCCTATCAGCCCCTGGGTATCTTTGATGTCCAGTACGGCGTCCTTCTCGCTCTCCCACAATACTTGGAGACCAATGCGCAAGCAGATGTAGTGGAATACACGCTCAGTCGGTCGACTGACTCTGATTATTATATGTATTACGCGCAACACACCCGTCCAGCCTGCGATGACATGGTTGTTAGGTCCGAGCGCATCAAATTCGTCAACGTCGAGTTTATACGGGTCAGTAAAGCCCTGCTCGAATTTTACACACCCGTGGTTGATGAACGGGGGTACTAGAGTTCCGCCGCCGCGGCGATCCGACGTCACGCGAGCGTCTCCGCCGATCAAGGCCCAATGGCCGCCCGTAGAACCTTCATGATTCGATAGATGGTCCCCTTCCGAGGTGGACTTGTGTCCTCGAATCCTTCCATGTACACGACGGGTGCCAGGGATGTAGTATAGCTCGTGCTTATTATCCTCGTGCGAAAAGGAAAAGGAGGTGCCATCGTGCGATTAGGTGCCCCAACATTATGGCGTACCTGAGGACTCCGGGAGCTTGACGATCTAGTATTACGATCACCGTACCGGTGGTCCGTCGACAACTCTGGCTCCACACTGATAGCACTGCTCCTTGAAGAAGTCAGTGCTGCCGAATTTCGCGGTCCGAGGCTTAGAGCGCTAGGACGAGCATCTCGAAGTCTATCACCAGCTGGTTACTGGTAGAGTGTTAGTGGTAGAGTGTTGGTGGTACTGCGGCGGGCTCTCACCCGGCCAGCGGATTTGATCGCGCGTGCTTTAAGGTAGATAGTATGCACGATCGTCGATATTAGGTTCCCTGACCGGCTCATAATGACCCTCATACTTAGGGGGCTTCTTTGAACTCTCTCTTATTGAGTTCCATTCTAAGCCATTACAAGGTGTTTTCCCGGGCTTCGGCTTCACGCCCATCTGATGACGGACTATTCCGTTCTCGGCTGTGGCGGTATCGTAACCGACATCCTTCATAGTGATGTCTTCAGTAACGACCTCTTCATCATCGCCGACAACAGGAGCACCATCCTTATGAGGGGGATTGGGACAATAGGGGCAGCAGATCGACGGTATCCCGGCAAACAAGAGATATTGCTCTCGAGGCGACACTCCACGTCGATGTGCCTCCTTTGGGGTATTTAGGGAGTCCAATGTACGCTAGCGAATTCCCGGTATTAGTGTCGCACATTGGCTTAGTGGTGGCGCGAAACAGGTGCATATGCAGCGGGAGGTCCTTGGAGGCTTGAGACGGCATCCCTTCACCAGGCAGCAGCCGCATCTTTAGGCGACAGTACCGGCAAGGGCGTATGACTGCTTGGAGCAGTAGTAGGTAGCCGGACGGAGACGGACTAGTTCGAGCATGCCATTGTTACCGTCGACGACATGTAGCGTGATGGCTATACACACGTTATGGTGCGTATAAAGCCGTAAGTTTTGTCGGCCCATCTTTTATGATATCCGGGCCGATGTTAGACACATAAGAAACTTATAGCCGAAGCTGGGTAGAAACGCAACGGAGTCCTGAGTGAATAACACTTTGTGGCGCCTTCATTCCGTCCGTGGCCTCCTGATTAATGCTCTCCGACGGATCCGATTGGTGTAGTACTTGGATGACTCGGGGGCATAATGAAGGTAATGAATAAGTTTCTACCACGGCGCAGGAGAGCACAGCACCCGTTTGCCACCTCTGCCCCTTTTTGCCCCTTTATTAGAACTGTCACGCGCGAGTTGCAAAACACGACCACCATACCCTGAGTCCCAGCGCTCTGTATTACCGATAGATTGAGCGAAGGGAGGCCGGGGGGGGGTTATAAGCTTATTTGTCGTTCATTATCTCCTGTACAGTCTTTTGCTGCTCGAGATTCAGTGCTCCTAGGTCTTTGTCCAATACATCGTCGTGTTTCTCTGTCTCGACACAATTTTGGGCGCCGATGGTTTGCTGGGAAGCCATGGTGTCGTTCTGACGTGCGCCGCAGTCGATGTCTGGGATTGAACCCCTTATCGTCGCACTTTCCCAGTCATTCGAGTGAGTGTGCCAGGCTTCCCAAAACCGGCCCTCGTTAACCCGCAGATAGTCCCAGCTGGCTACCGACCGTCGGTCGAGTAGAAGGCTCGAAGTTGTAAATCGCACAGTTGGTCGCTTTGGTACCTAAGAAATGACGACTGGAAGACTTTCATGGTTGCGCTCCAGTTAATGACAGTCCCTCCAGTCGGTCGAGTGGCTGTATGGGTTGCGACGGCTGCGAGCGCTGCTGCCCAGATGACTGCTGAGGTGTCGGAGGGCGTGATGGCCCGAACGTGGGTGTATGTATGTACGGATAAACCATTGGGAGTTCGCAACTACACCTCTCCAAACTTCGAGGAGACAAAAGCCCAGTGTGGCTCTGATATTAGGGCTAATAGTAGGGTTCGCGGGGTTGGCGAGACACCTGCGAACCAACGTGATGGACGACGCGTTCAACTGGTATCTACCGGTAGCGGGACTCTGATATAGCAGACATCCTGAGCTGCGCAGGGGTAGACTGACGTTAAAGATGCGGCATGCGGAAATAGACTGTGAGACGTAAATGCATCCCAAGGTGACAGTCATTTGCTGCAGCGCTCGAAGTCGATCCGGGGCTTATGCCTCTTTAATATTAGGTAGATCGAGTTCCGCACGGCTAAGGGCGACGACGTAACGATTTTCGATGTCGGTGAAGATAGTGATGTCCCAGATGTGATCCCATAACTCCCGGAGAATATCTAATAATAGGGTAGAGTTCTGGGGTCCGGTCGACTCCAACGCGGGGCGGTTGCCACTCTGGCTCTGTAATACGGTCGCAACTTGCATGGTGCCGTGGAGCAGGACCGCCGGATGCTGACGTCTTGCTCCTGTTGTTTCTTTTATCGCTTCGAGGAACGGTCAAGCCGCTGTAGACTGGGTTTTGCGCTTCGGAGCCGGAAGAGCTGCTTGGGCTGCCGTACGCTGCTCAAAATATCTCGGCAGCTTTCTTATTACAGCCCTCAACCTTAGTTTAGCTCGCTCAAGACGCTCGTGGGTTTGACTCGGCTGTAGCGATCTTGTTTAGAATATAAGTAAAGCACTGATGGCCACTGCACAATGTCGTTTGCAGTAGTTTCTGTGTCAACCAGGGGACCGACACACCACATCGTTCTCTTTGTTCTCGTCGAGCGTTAGCCCTTGATCTAGGGCTCTGGGGGTTGAAAGTGGCTTCTCCGACGTCGAGTTCAAAGTACTGGACTCGCTTGCGGATCTGGCTCGGGTGTATCTCGTCCGTTGCCCGTGCCCTTTGGGTCGGGCGTGGACAGCGGCAGCTGTCTTGAGACATGGAGTCGTACTTATATCGACAGCACTTTCCCAAATATGCGTAAGTAGTTGACGGGCGCATATGTGTGTGCGGATGGGTCCCAACCAATCGCTGGCTGTTACCTCTACCATTATAGGAGATTCCTGTTTTTCTGCCAACTCTAAGAGGTTCCCGGCCCTTAACCGGTACCGAGCCCACCGCCGGCGCGACGCCTCGTCGGGGGCAGACCCCGCACCTCGGCGTACGTGGTGCCCAATGCCGTGTCGCGTACGTACTTCGAAATTTCGTGGCGGGAGTGCATTGGTCCCTCGGTCCCTCTGGTCGGTCTCGTCGTCATCGTCGTCTTCCTGCCCTGCGAGATTTCGTCTCAGTACGGGTCGTTCCGGATCTCGTGGAGTACGGAAGCCGGAGAAGACTCACCGGAATGCTCCTCCGAGGGTTCCACTCGGGATGACATCCGGGAGTCCCATCAGGATCTGCTGACGGGCTCAATTGTTTAGGGGCCGCGATGCTTTGGTACAGTGAGAAGCCAAAAGCCCGCTTCTCTGGTCTCGTGGGGTCCTACGCTCAACATCGTCCGCTGCTGCTTCGCCGTGACTCGCAGCCTTTCCCCGGTGGGTAAGTCGGAGCAGGTTTCCACGGAGCCCAACTTGCACCCCGGGCATGATTTGGGCCGTCTTTCGTGTTTCCGGGTGTCGCCCGCTGGTTATCCAAGAGATGAGGACTTTTGCTCTTAATCTCTCGGCTCCCATCCGCGTTCTTAGGACGTCGTGTAGGGGAAAATAATGTGTCCCTCTGACGCTTAGGTATGCGGGATAACACGCCTGGGGCCCAGGAGTCGTACGGGTGCACCGACTTCCAGCCGGAGTCCGTTCGTATCTCGCAAGCTTTATGTGCCGCCTTGATATTGAGTACGGTGATTTTCACCATCGAGGCGACAACAAATGTATGGATCACAGCTTACCCCTCAGTCGTTCGAGTCGTTTCTGATGTTTCTTTGGCGAGGGTGGCAGCTCGACCAGCCAGATGATGGTCAACGAGACACGCAGGACATATGTGCGAGCTCTTGTTACACTCCGAGGGCATTCTACCCATCGAGGCCAAGCTCGCGCCGATTAAGTAAAACCTGCCTCAACGATCGATACTGGGATCCGTAGCTGCTTCGAGTATTCTCGCCAGCCCCTTCTCATTACCGGCGAAGGAGTTCTTTGCCTGCTCCTCCGACCAGAGAGCAATCAGTCGTTGCCTGAGCCTAGGATGGCTGCTGACATAACCGGCTGTAATGGATTCCTGGGAAAGCCACAACCGCGTATCAACCCTCTTCCTCCTCTTCGAGTCGTTTCTGGGCGCCCAAGATGTTTTCGATACACTTCATCAATCAGAAGCAGCATTTGGGGAGTTTGCCGGGGTCGCCGAGGAATTCCGGTGGTTGTATTTCGGGCTCTTCTATTTCGTGACGTGCAGTCGCTTTCGCTCGGGTCGAGGTCTTCACGCCCATTGCTAGAAAGTCTCCTATCATTCCCTTGGGGATTTGCTCCGGTTCGTCCTGAGCAGCGTTGCTTCCAGTTCTGACCTCCAGGATCTCCTTGAGGATCCCGGCTCTCAGAATGTTTCTGAGGTTGGAAACGGTCAACATCCAGGTGAGTCCTTGAGAGGTGGAGATGGGACTGACGTCCCAACTCTCAGGGGCTTGGGGGTCTCTGAGGAGTAGTAGCAGGCGTCCTCGATGGCTTCCAGGGTCGGCGTAGGGAGCACCTGAACTCAGGTGTTTGCTGACTTGCTGTAAACGAATTGGAACTCCTGTCGATCCTCGGTGTCGGCCAACCAAACAGGAGGCTGACTGCATCTTGTGATGAAGATTAAGCGCCCCAGACAGGATATCCTTGAGTTATTCTCCCTTACAGCTGGGGCAACTCCTTAATGACTGTGATAGCTCGTCGTCCACCCATTCACTTTTCGCGTCGCTGATCAGTCCTTCTGCGGCCTTTTGGACGTCGACCGAACCTACGGAGCGGGTGTAGGGATGCTCCGGATATTCTGCTCCAAGTATTGATCAATGAGCATGGTGGCTTGAACACCCTTGGGCTCAGAGACCGGGCTATTGTGGCCTGGGTGTTCATCGACAGATAGGTCGACGCGTGAGCGGACCCGACCGAAACTGTGAGGCCGATGGCACTTCGGCTTGGAGAATGTTGTGCTGTGAAGGCCGTGGTGGAAGATGGACGGAAGCCAGTCGTTGCTGTCCGACACACAGCCGCTTGAAACGAGGATCTGCTCGTTTCTTCCTAGGACAACATCCCAGGCACGCGAATGCCGAGCCAAGCCAAGCCACGAAGCTTGTCGCGGGGAATCCACCCACGACAACAACACCGAGAAGTCGATCTAAGGACAAATGTTAGACCAATGTAACCAAAAGGAAAAAGGGAGGTTGCTTGTTCAACTTACCTGGACTTCCCGAGACGAAACACCATTCCTCGCCTCCAACATCCACCCTTCCAAGCCTCCAGCACCTGTTTGGCGGCACAGAACCTCTGCAAGATGGACTCCCAGGGCCCCGACGTACTTGTCCGTACGATCAGCCTGCCGCCCCTCGTCTCGAGGGGGTGTGTATATCAGCAGCCATTGAGTTCCACTCTTGAGCTCGCCGACCACCCGACACGTCGTTTCGCTCATTGGCATCTTGGCTGGGTTTCCTCTGAAATGTCCCTCCTGGGTCCCGTATAGTCATACGGGGGAGTTCCGCCAAGGAGAGGGCAGAGCGTCGATCACGGTCTGGGCTGCCTTGACGATTGTTAGTATACGCGTCAAAGAAACACGGACTTGAGCCATAAGAAAGAAAAAGGGGGAAAGGGGAGGAGGATGGAGAACCAAGAGGGGCTCATGGGGGTCATACCGCGTGCTTCACGTCAAAGCGCATGAAGTCTGTCCGAATAGATGGCACCAGGAGAAATCCTTCAAGGTACAGGCTTCGGGGCCGAAGTCTTATCGTTGTCCAGGAGACCACCCTCGCACGCGAACCGGCTACAGTAGGCGTCCTTCCACCGCCATGTTCTCCTTCGCGACGATGCCCTGGCTCACCCCAGCGTGTGCGCGCATCGCAGCCACTACGCGGTCCCGCTCCGGCTTTGATCGCCGCATCTCGTGCCCATTGTATTGGTAGTCGTGTCCCACGCCCGCATCGCTGCAAACGTCACATCTTCTGAACGTTGTGTCTATGCAGCAGGGGTGGGGCAAAGGACCTCCACGACGAGATGCGCTGCGGGCATATCGATGTCTTCTACATCAATGGTTATGGGCAGCAGCGCAGTCGATGGGACATGCAGCTAGAGGGAGGAGGAAGAAGAGGAAACCTGTAGCGAAGGAGGGCAAGGCACGAGTCAGTATCATCACTGGAAACAGTCTAGGTAAAATGGGGGAAGAAGAGTCATAGCTTGTTGCTCAGTACATGCATGGTGTCCACTGCTAGAGTGCATGCTTGTCGTGGCTGAAGGCAGGCTTGGAGGGGTGAAAAGGGGGAACCACTAACCCACAACGGAGATGCGGATCCAGGGCTGGGGTCGCTGGTGGCAGGGGCACAGAATGTGCAACGATCCATCCAGAGGGACGCCTGTAACCGCCGACGAAGTCAAGAAGAGAGGACGCATGAGAAGGTAGGAGCGAACTCAGCCAGTACTCGCCTACTTCGTAGCGCGAGAAACGAGTAGGTGTGAGCGTCGGGGATTTCGAAAAGTTGAAAGTCGGCGAGATCCAACCTGGCCGAGGACCGTGACGTCCCTTTCGCCCAAAGTCAGCACACAACGCTTCCGGCCAGCCACGGTGATGGGGCTTGGGTAACAAGTAACTCACCGCTTCGTTGACCATGTCCCGTCTGTTGGTATTCGCGCCGCAGGTCTTCCACTTCCCAGACTGCGCGGCCTCCCCGCCTTCGCCGGCCCCATCTTGCATCGGCCGCGTCGGGGTAACGCTGAGCTCCTTGGTCCGAGGTCACGATACACCTCCTCGACTTCGCAGCGTCGTGGTCGGAGACAGGAGCGCGTTCAAAGGCCAGCCATCTCCCCTCTCTACCCGTGCCGCGACTCGGCGCTCGGGGGCCTACGACCTGCACCTCATCTGCGGTTATGGCGACAAGGCAGTTGACTGTGCGTCCCCAGACACGCTCGAGGATTGCGAGGTGGTTTATGACCTGGAGATGGTTCCCCGAGGTGGGATACGCCCCCCCCAAGATCAGCAGCTCGCCCGCTTCCGACCCGCGCGCCCCTGGGCCGCGATTCCGACTGCCTTGCTTGCCGGCCAGCGAACATGGTACAGAACGGTGGCGGAGCCATGGATTCTGCAGCTGAGTCCATTGGTTGCCAAGGAAGGCCGTGACGGGATGCGTGTTCTGGAGCAAGAGACCGCAGAGGAGGTGCAGGGAGTCGAATGTCACGTCGTCCTTATTGCGGACATTAGTTATTTAGACAGTCCGGGGGCATGTATGACTTTGCTGGCAGGTAAACACGACGACTTAAGAAGAGAACTTACAAATGGGGGCAGACATGGGGAGAGCCGAAGCCGTCAACCACCATCGGACGACGCGGCAAGCTGGCACGGCGGGAAGGCAGGAGACCTCATATGGGCATTCTAGGGAGCGATATGGTTCAACGTAAGCTTCACTGCTGGAGGAATATGTGTACATGCATATAAACCTGTCATGGGCGAAGGGGAGGTAGAACATGAAACAGCAAAGAAATAAAAAGGGGAGGGAATCCCATACCTGGGGGAACACCGAGAGACAGACACCGCGGTAGCATTTGCACATCCAGGGAATCCACCTGGATGGGCCACCTCCGACCGTCGTTCGCCGTAATACCGTTTGGCTGCACGTACTACAAGAGAGACGAGCTGGACGGGAGGTGAGAAGAAGAAGAAAGAAAAGGAAAGATGATCTGGTTTGGTTGGGTTGTTGTATATATAGGTAGGTGAAGTAAGTAAGTCGACGAGTGCTGGTGGACAAGAGACACTTGAGAGAGTTGAGAGGGAGAGAACGTGTGGTCATCTCATTGGGACATCAGCACCAAGTGGACATGGTGAAGAAACAACTTGGTCAGTGTAGAGTGTGACTGGTGAAGACAGAAGACAGGAGGACAGATATGAAGGCAGTCCATGAATTGGTGTCATCGTCTGGATGGATCAACGCCAGTACACATCTGAGTGTCATGTCCATGAGTGTAGACATAGTGCATGATGATGCTCAAGGTCAAGGGATTCTGACATGGAGAAGCAATGCTAAGTCAGAAAGGAGATGTTGGCTTGAGGACAGGAGCACAGGTGAAGACACATGATGAGAGAACCTCAAAGCTGACCTGCAGCCATAAGAGAGTGAGTGTGTGTGTGTGCTTGTGTGTGAAGAAGGTTGACATTGAAAACAACCAAATCCCATCTGGAGAGAAAAGCCTGAAAGCAGATGAGGCATGAAAGAAGCAAAGACACTAGTGAAGGACTAAAGATGTGGTGGTGTGGAAAACTGATGAGGAAGGAGGGAAGAAATCAGGACAGATGAGCAGGAGGGCGGCCAGGTATTTATCCCCCATCCGGATCGCGGGAACCGGAAGCGAAATATCATGAGAAGTCCGAAATCCGATCCGATCTGATCTTCTTCTCCGTTTGTCGTATGCGAAAATGCCCAAAGACCGAACTCCGTGATCCCCCCTCCTGTCTGTCTGAGATCAGTGCTGTGGCTTCCCGTGGGAAAAGTGAGGCACATACATACACCTGCAGCAAACAGCAGCAGGAGCTCTGAGATGGATTCCACCCACACCTGAGTCTGTATCGGGGGGCCCAATGCTCAGCTGAAAGAGATGAGCTCAAAGTCGATTCTATTGATGTCAGTTGCATTGACAACATGAAAGGAGAACTTTTGATGTTCGCCAAAGGATGTTTTGCTGCGGTAAATCAGACTCCTTGGTCATCCACAACCTCTCCCGAAAGCAAGAAAGAAGAAGAAAAAGGCAGCGATGTTTAGTCTGTAAGTCTCAGTTGGAACAACTAAATGCAACATGCTCGTAATAACACCATGTAGTATCGTAGCAACAGGTAGTCTCCATGCCTTCATGCAGCATCTCAAGCAAAGACCCATCTTTCCCCCTCAGTCTTCTCAAACATACCAATGCCTAACAACACCAAACGCTTACCAATGACACCACTAATCTAATACTCAAAGTCGTCATCGACACTGGGACCCTTGTTCTTGATCACGCTCTCCTGTTTGCGGTACATCTCCACCACCTGTCTGCTGCCCGTCGCCTCATCGGGCTTCTTGTCGTCTCGCACCTTGATGAATCGCGGGAATCGCAAGCTGATGCCCTTCTCGCCCGCTGGATCAGCCCCCTCCTTGATTGCTGCCTTGTAGCGGGGCGACAACGTCAGGTCTGCTGTCTTGACTTCCCAGACATAGCGGGGCTCAAACCAAACGTCGGGCTGATGCTGACCGCCGGATGAGTGGGAATAGAAGGGCTTTGGGCGGTCGATGACGATCTCCGACAGAGTCTTGTGGAGTTCCTCCAGCACCTGCTCCGAGAAGCCCGTGCCGATGTTGCAGATTGTTTCATAGGTGTCGTTTGCTGAGTTGTAGCAAGCCAGGAGGAAAGCTCCGTAGACCGAAGTTCGCTTGCCCTTGCCATAGTACGCGCCCAAGACGACAAGATCAAGCGAGTCGCCGATGCCGGCAAGGTAATCTTTCTTGATCTATGATGCAAGTCAGTGACCACGTCGCGATGTATTGCACTAGTTGGAAGGGATCTTACCTTAAGCCAGTTTCGACTTCGTTTGCTGGGCTCGTATCCGCTTTCGGTCCCGTCCAGCATCTTGACCATCAGACCCTCGCAGGACGCCTTGATACTCTCCTCAAGGAACGTTTGGATCTGCTCAATCTCTTGGCCATCCATGGACGTAGCAAAGGCGAATTCGCCCTCTACGGGTTTGAAGGACTCGTACATCAGCTCGCGCCGTTCTCGGAGAGACTTCTCAACCAAGGCTTTGCCATTGAGGAACAGCAGGTCGAAGGCGAAAACGCAGACTTTGACCTTGACATCCTCAATCTTGACGTCCTTCTTCTTTCTCGTCATGAGTTGTTGGAACGGTAAGACCTTCTTCTCTGCAACATCCCAGGCCACCGACTCACAGTCCATGACGAAGCTCTTGGTGCCTTCCTTCACCCATGTGCCAAGCTTGGCAAGAATGTCAGGGTACTTCTTGGACAGATCTTCAGAGTTTCTCGAGAAGACCGAAGCGATACCCTTGGCCGCCTCCTTGGTGGCTCCGGGCACACCGTCAATGTATTCGTCCTGGTGGTCCTTGGCGACGTAGTGTATTTGAGCTCTTTCACCATCGTACTTGAACTCACATGTGAAGGTCTGGTTCTCGAAACGATCCAGAACTTCAGTGATGGCCTTAGTGGGGTTCGCAAGCATAGGCTTCAGCGGCACACCGGGTCGTAGCTTGCATGACTCCCTCAACTTCATGATTCCATTCTTCAGCATTGCTGGGACAATCACATCCCAGCTGGGCAGTTCGCTAGGTAAAATGTCAGAATCGTCACTTTTCATCACGAGCATTTAGACTCACCTGTAAACCGTCTTGAGCAATTGCTCTGCCTTCTCCATGTCTGACGTGCTCGGAACTTGACCCTTCTGCTCAGCTTCGTGTATGCAGACTGCTTGGGCTATCGAGACGAGAACAGTCTTCTCGGCAAGTCCCAAACGCAATTTGCCCTCCAGGAAGCGCACGATAAATTTGGCCTCGCTGGGGCCGCCCTTGTCTGTGTTGACGTCGATCTTGCCAGCAGAGTAGGCATCAGCCGCAGATAGTAGCTTCTTGATATTGTCCACTTTTCGGCCTTGAGCACCGTTACCTGAGACGGTTGCGATTTCCATCAAGCCCTTATGGACACCTCGAACTGTCAAAGCCTTGGGCTTGAACATGGTCGGCTGTGTGGATCTACTCTTGACTGCGACCAAGCCAAGGTCACCAATTTCCTTCTGGTCTTGCTTGATGACTTGCACACTGCGGCCTGTCGTCTCGCCAATAGCCTTCATAATGAGTGACTCGCCGATACCCAACTCTATTCCGGCGTAGTCAGGAGCGAGCTTGTTGATCATGAGATTCACGGTAGGGAGGAAGTCGTCCGGAGTAAGGCGTAGGACTTGGCGCAAGAAGAGAGCGCAGTGTTCC
Source organism: Apiospora aurea (assembly GCF_038362705.1). Taxonomy (NCBI): domain Eukaryota; kingdom Fungi; phylum Ascomycota; class Sordariomycetes; order Amphisphaeriales; family Apiosporaceae; genus Apiospora; species Apiospora aurea. Next base: position 6,232,803 of record NW_027117392.1, on the reverse strand, counting down.
GTGATTATTAGACGCTTCGATGTCATCTCAACGAGTGAGAAGGTCGTACACAGCGCTGCGTATGGCACGGGTGTGCCCTCTTTCCAATCGGGATATGGGTCTTTCGCCTTGCTCTGGAGGAGTTTCGTCTGGACCTTCTCTCGAGCCTTCTTTGCGACCTCAGGCTTCTCCTCTTCCTCGTCTACTTCCACGTCGGATGCACTCTCAGAAGCTGCAGATTCTTCCTTGACCGAATCGTCTTCTTCTTTAGTCTCGGGTTTCGCCTGCTTCTTCTTGTTGGAAGCAGCTGAAGAAGCCGGAGCAGCCTTCTTGGGCGACTCCTTCTTTGTAGTCTCCTTTTTTACAATTTCCTTCTTCTTGGCCGGGGATTTCTTCGGTTTTACAGGCTCAGGGTCAGCCATGACTTCGTCTTCATCCTCGTCCTCCTCGATCTTGTTACGGTTCCTGCGCGGCCGTTTCGAAACTGGAGCTTCTTCCTCTTCGTCCACGTCCATTTCCTCTTCTTTCTTCACCTTGGCCGCTGCCCGTGTCGACTTGGTTCTCGAGGAAGATTTGGGGGCTGGACTTGCTCGCGACCGCTTCTTGGAGTCGGATGCGGGTGAAACCATCTCGGCATCCTGGTCGGACTCGTCCTTGACCTTAGATACGTCGGAGGTGCTGGCCTCGGCGGGCTCCTCTTCGGTGTCTTCTTTCTTTGTCTTCTTGGCTGTTGCTTTGGTGGCAAATGACAATGTCGACTGCTGGGGGTCAGCCTTGGCGCCATTGGGTTTTCCGAAGAACTTGCTGGACAGCAGAGTGCTATTAGCATGTGTAGCTCAGTAAATGCGACCAGGCAGGACGAGCCCGAGTCGCGGGGGAGCCATTGTAACGCAGGTGCACCCACCCCAAGGTGGTCTGGGAAGACTTTACATACCCCAACGTCGCTTGCTTGGGCGCCATGGTGGTGAGGGTTCTGCGATGGGTGGCAGCGGACAAGAATATCCGTCGCAGAGCTGTGCTTGTCGCAATGCGGACGATTTGGCGAGTGAAAGCCACACTGGGCGAATTCTTGTGTAACCGTGGTGGTGGGTTGAAGTGAAGTGAGGGACCGAGAGAGGAAATAATTACAGCTCAAGATGCACCAGACGGAAAAGAAATAAAAGGTGACAATCACTCTCCTAAGTTACAAAACACAGAGACTAGGTAGTAGTATTAGGCAACCAGCAGCAATAATATGGCGAATGGGCTGTCTATAGCAAGCACAGTGCAGTTCAGTTGGTTCGAGGTCGAGATCTCCTTCTGGAAATGGATATTTGCTTGACGTGACCGCACCATTTGCGACGCGCCTGCCTTGAGCTCGGTCGCGTAAATTAGGTACCGACGGTGCTGCCTGCAGCTGCTCGACGGAAGGTGGGCGCTAAAGTACCGGCTAAAACTGGACACTAAAAACGGAAAAGTCGTGACGCGATCAGCGACCGACCCGAGAATTGGGGACCCCTTGCTTTTAGCGTATCGAGCTGCCATCCCTGCTTCCAATTCAGACATTGAACCTCATGAGTGATTGGCTGGTGAGGCCCTCGTCTTGACTTGCAGCTCTTTTTTTTCTTGTTTTAGCTGGCTGTCACTCTTTCAGCCACAAATTGGTTGCTTTTCAGTTGATGTGGTAGCTAACGTCCCTATTAATTCGGCTTTACAGACGGCATTTAGTCTTCAATGGGATGCTCACAGTACTAAACTTCTAACCCACCCTGGCGCAAAAATGGCAACCAGGCATGCCACCCTCGCCTGTGGCCGCCGTATTACCCGGCTTCATCACCATGAGCCTTGCAGCCTACACTCTTCACTATCCTTTATAGCGAAGCAGAAGCGCGGGTTCAGCATCCATAGGCCTCTTGCATTTTCATCATCCCCGCAAGCTCATAGGCATAATGCCTCGGTGGTCGCTGCCCCACTCGACATCGCGTCCCTCCGTGCCGAGATGCTGGCCCGGCCGGAGCAGCTGACCTGGGACACCATGTCCCCCACCCCGTCCTACCTCCTCGACATCTCCCTGTCCGAGTACCTGGACGGCAACAGCAAAACCAACAACAAAAACAGGGGCAATGGTAGTGGCAGCAACATCCTCACCGGCGGCGGCGGCCTCGATCCCAAAACCATAAAATACCCCCTCCCGCCCCGAAGCCGCAACGCCCAACCCCCGAGCTCAAGCAAGGCTACCACCTGATCCACTTCCCATTGGCCCTCCCCCTGGCGCCTCTGCCCCGACGGGACCGACCCCTACCACAGCCCCGGCGCCCCCTTCGAGCGGCGCATGTGGGCGGGCGGCTCGATCGAGTTCCGGTGGCCGCTCCGTCTCGACCACGGCCCCGCCGTCTGCGCCGAGCGCATCCAGGACGTCACGGTCCGGGGCCCGCCGGGCCACGAAAAGGCCTTTGTCGCCGTCCTGCGCTGCTACGGCAACACCGGCCGGGACGCCAAGACCGGCCGCGTCGTCATGTCCCGGGCGCCCGAGGGGGCGGTGCGGGAGGTACGGACCTTGGTGTTTATGCGGAAGCAGGAGGCAGCGGAGAAGGAGGAAGAGGAGGTCGAATCCATACCTCGGGGGCCACTACGTCGCGGCATCAGAAGCAACGGTCCAGAGAGGCTCATCAAAGGTCAGTGAACAAAAATTGGCTCGTCCCTATTATATCACTTTCTTTCTTTCTAACATTTCTAAAAAGTCCCCTACAAACCCACCTACAGCCAAACCCTAACCCCCGACCGCACCCTCCTCTTCCACTTCAGCGCCCTCTCCTACAACGCCCACCTAATCCACCTGGACGAGCGCTACAGCCAGCGCGTCGAGCGCCGCCCCGGCCTGCTCGTCCACGGGCCCCTGTGCCTGAACCTGATGCTCGCCGTCCTCCGCCGCAGCTGGGCCGCGACGGCGACGCCGCCGACCTTGCCCCAAAAGAAGACGTCGTCGACGACGACGTCTTTTTTAACAAACCCCTCGACGACATCACGCCCGAGGACCTGGAGCGCATCGTGAAGCGGTCCCAGCTCCGAGCCGACCGGCCCAGCCGCTGGCCCCCCGCCGTCTGGCGCATCGACTACCGCAACCTGGCGCCGCTCTACGTGGACGAGGAGATGAGGGTATGTGTGCGGAGCCAGAAGGGATCGCACAAACACGACGTCTGGATCGAGAATCACCTTGGTGGGCTATGTGTGAAAGGTACTGTGCTCACAACGGAGTCGGCCGAGGCAAAGTCGGCAATGTTTCGAATGTGATATGAGAAGAGATGAGTCAATCAATCACGTGTCGTTGGGGTCGCCGGACCATGACGCTGGCAGACATGGGGGAAGATCAACACCGTGGTGGTTAGTGCCATCTTATCCTTGATGACGGGAAATACAAAATCGCACATTTGTGACCATTAACATTCATACAACACTGCCTGTTCACATAGAAAGCCATTCAAGGAATCTCAAAAGGGGGAAAAAACCAAGTAAGTTTTGCACGGGATTTTGCTTCGCTATGCTATACTCTCCGCCCACCAACCACACCTCGCCATGCTGCCTTTGCCTTGCCTGCCTGCCTGCCTGCCTGCCTGCCTGCCTGCCTGCCTGCCTTGCCAATATATTATAGTGAGATTTCTTTCCCGTCGCAATCATCCGAGATGGTCATTTTTGACATTCCCAGCTAACAATCGGTAGTCCTCATCTCATATTTCCGTTTCCATTTCCATGCGTATCTCCCGATCTGGTGCTGTGGATGTGTGTAGGGGTTTGTGTGTGTGTGAATGTGTGTGTATCTCCTGTATGAATCGTGGGTCTCGTCCTTCGTACCTTGCTCGCCCCAATTCCGAGTGAACGGGTGGGCTTCGCAAGGCCGAAGTGTGTTATAGTAATAGTAAAATCTAGTTATACAAGAAGGGGATTTGTCGGTTCGTCGGAAAAGGGGGGAAGAATCATCTTGCCGCCGTTACACTCTCGCTCCTCGTAGCAAGCAAAAAAAGTGTCGTGAACCTCGGAACAAAGAGTGGTGGGTATAAGAAAAAATGAAATAGGCTCCTCAATCCCCATGCGTCGTTCTCGTGTGCCATTAAATGGAAAGGCCAAGAGAGGTGAAAAACGTCACAAACGAAAGTGTGACGGGAAGAGAAAAAAAGGTGTAAGCTCTAAATAGGGAAAAGGGAAGTGAATATAATTTGGAGATTGAAGAAAAGGCCCAAGCATGTTCCAATTCGCCAGCACTGGTGTCATGGTGGTAGTGCTTTCTTTGAAGATAGACACCCACGCCTATCTCATCAACTCCTCCTTATTGTAACGTCTTCCATCATGACGAAAAATTGCGTTGTCTAGTGGTGGTTCCAACCGACTGGGGAATGCTCAAGAGACGTTGACGAAGCTTTCCCTGAAAGCCTCGGCAACCGAATGCCCAGATCAAATGCTTAGAGATGAGCACCTTGATACTGGGGTCTCGACCTTCTCGTCGCTATTGACTTCCTATGTTATTGGCGTCAAGAAGGAGCTCAGCATCAAGTCATCAGCGCTAGGTCTCAAGTTGTGATCCAGTTCAAATGTCTGGGCAAGGAACTCTTGAGCCTCAGCACTGGCAGTATCGGGGATGGTTGGCGACGCTCTGCCACCACCAATCTTGAAAATGGCTTGGAGCTGGGAGCAGTCGGGGAACGGGTGGGTACCAGTCATCATCTCGACCACCAGACAGCCCAGCGACCAGATATCAGCCTTTCGTGTATACGAGGTCTGCTTAACGACCTCGGGAGCCATCCAGAAGACGGATCCCTGAAGCGAAGGGCGATGCTTGTTGTTCGCTGCACCGTTCAGAATATTGGTAGCCTCGAGCTTTTTGCTAATACCGAAATCGGAAATCTTGATAGTTCCCTTGTTGTCGACAAGAATGTTGGCGCCCTTGATATCTCGGTGGATGATCTCCTGGTTGTGCAGGTACGACAGGCCGTCAAGAATTTGCCGAACGAAGCTGCGCACCAGGGGCTCGGGCAAAGCTCCGTAGGAGTTGAGCATAGTTTGGACCGAACCACCAGGAACATACTCAAGGAAAATGTTCAGGTAATCCACCGATGAGCTGCAGCCAAGGTACTGCACGATGTTGGGGTGGCGAAGATCACGCAGCAAACTGATCTCACGCTTGAGAGCTTCAATCATGCTCTTCTTGCGCGCATCGTTCTGGCTATTGGCACCAGGAGAAGGAGCCTCGACTTGCTTGACAGCAAGCAACTCTCCCGTGACAGCGTGCAGCGCAAGGTAAACGGAACCAAATGAACCTTGTCCGATGAGGGCACCCTTCATCCACTTGTTGTCGTCCCATGATTCACCTGCAAGGAAGCTTGCAAGCTCTTCATCGGCATCTTCTCCATCCTCTTCGAGGGCTTGGGTTATTCCCTTAGCCGACCCGGAGCCTTGAGTGCTCGTCTCGTCGAAATAGCTATTCTGGGCGACAACGTTACCCTCAGGGTCAGTAACGCTAATACCGGCACTTTCGGAGCCGCTGTCGGCGAAGGACACATAAGACTTGCGATTGGGCTCAGCCGGCGACTCTTCCTGAAGTGTCCCTAATATCGAAGAGGCGACTGAATCTCGGTATTGATGTTGCAGTCGGCTCGGATCCCGTGGCCTTGTCTTCATCCCATTTGCACCCAGCCAATTGTCGGCTATCGTGGGAATCGGAGGGGCATCTTGAACACTCGAAGCAAAGCTGAGGTTACTTGCCACACTCAGGCGGCTGTTGACCTTGCTGAGGCGCGTGGATCTGCGCATCGACAGACGAACAGTTCGATCGATATCTTCGCGCGGGTGGTCGGGGAAGTACGATGTCAAGTCCGAGGTAATGAGCTCACTGGGAGGTCTCATGCTCCCAAACGGCCTCAAGAGACCCTTGCCTCGGCGTGATGACCGAGCATCCATGTTGGAGGCCGGACGTTCCAGGTCCTTAGCGGCGTTCTGGAAGTTGCGCTCACGATCTTGGTACGATATCGGCGAAAGGGGTTGCTGTAGGCCCTCATCCCAACTCTCACCAAGGAGCTTCTGCACCTTCAGTTGGCTCCGCTTGTCGACGTTCTCTATCGCGCGAGTGTGCTTTTGCTGGGCTTCCTCCATAGCGATGGCCGCAGCTCTTTGCAGCTCAGACTCACCAGGTTCCCCTGAGGGAACTCTTCGAAGGATGAGCCGGTTTCGCTCGGGCCGTTTCTGGTCTTTGATGATCCGCCACAGTTCTGTGTCTCCGAGCCGCCGACATTGCTTAGGGTCGGGGTCGACACCGGCCAAGACCCAGAAGCAGTAGTTGCGATCGTGGTCTTCTCGGAGGGCGAATTTCCGCAGCGTCGTTCGCATCACTTCTTCGCATGTAGTGCATCCGGCGATTTTGACGACCTTAGTCACGCCACCTGTCGAAATAACACGAATTACGTCTTGGCCCTGTGGGAGAGCAGCCATCAGCGAGCCGTCCACACTAGATTGATTTCGGGTGTGGGTATTTACTAGACGGCCGGACTGAGGCTCAGGAGGGGAATCGGGTGTTCTCCCAGTCGAACTGTTAGGCGTAGCATTGCTCATGTAGTGTTGCTGGTTGGGATACCTTTGCTGTCGTGCGGCGCGCATATCTGCGCTGGGAAGCGGGGAGCTCGGTCGGGAAGCGGAGGCCGGCGGGTTCATGCCAAAACTTGACAGGTCGATTTGTCGGGAATACCTTTTGTTGGAGGGAGGTGTCGGCATGGCCCTACCAGCTGAGCCGTTCGAGGGCCTCGGGGAGCCGGTCGAGGGAGTAAACTGCGTGGGCTCCAGGTGCCCAAAGGAGTCCTACCATTCATCATAATCAGCCGAGCCGATCGCGATCGCGGGGAATCTCTTTCTCGTCTAACGTCTTCCAGGTCAGCTCGAAGGGGAGCACTCACCCTATTGCGCTTCTTTACGTTGGCGTAAGCCTTGGTCCTTAACTTCTTGATGCCAAGGAACAAGCGAACGCGGTCGCCGACTTTCTCGATGCCCATTTCTTTGAGGACATCCTTGTCCATTTCTAAGAGGTTCTCGCCATTGATGTTGTTCTTGCGAAACAGTTTTTCGTATTCGCCGCATCTGACACTCCGGAGGTATTCGCAGACCTGGTCCTCGGACCAGTTCTTAACGGCGTCAGGACCTTCGCTATCTGAGAATTCGGAGTTGGTCGGGCTGGCGAAGCCGGTGCCCGACTGAGGCATAGCGGGAGCCCTGCGCGAAGGCGCCATGTTGGAAGCGGAGTTGGCGGTTAAAGTAGTGCCAGTCGAGGCCAGCGAGGCTGGGAATGAGGACTTGGAAGCCAGCATGGCCATATTGTCCTACCAGGAGCTCAAGCTGGAGGGGGGCGGATTGGGAGTTGCGAAGAGGGAATGGAGGGGGTGCGGTTGGTTTCTCTCTTAGTTCAGCATGAGACGAACTGCCAATGGTTATCAATGCGGTGGGATGTCGGCGAGAGGGCGTGACGACAACCGGAAGCCGTCGGTAGGTGGTGCTATTAACTTGTAACTTTTTGTCTGGCACAAGTAATGCTGGGCTAGATGGAAGTTCGGATGGATCTGTGACTCCAGTCGGTCCAAGATTCGGGACAAAGCGCAGCCAAGATCAGATGTCGTCGGCCGCAAGTACTTAAAGGCTCGAGTCCAGCCAGGGTAGGGTGACTCAATCAAGGTCGAGGAGGATTGCCCTGAAGGGAAACTGTTTGAGGAGTCTCGCTCGACGGCTTCGAAAAGGCAGGAGATGCCCTGCAACGTGTCTGTGGGCGGTCGGCTGTTGGATTAGTAGCAGTGGTGAGGGAGTGGACGGTTCGATTGTTTGCTGACGCCTTGATTCAAATGCTTGCTTGCATTGAACCTGCCCTTCCGCTCGACTCGGATTTTGGACCCTGCTTCGGGCGGGCTGGATACAAGTACATCAATCCAATGGGCATGGGGGAGACATGTACGTAGGATGTTTGGGTCCCTCCTTTTCCCTATGGTGGTTTCAAATAAGCGTTGGTTGCGTCCACTGAATGCCACCCTATTTCTGACTCCCACCTGTCTAGCGCAGGTCGCCATGTTTTATCCCTCGTTAGCCGGATTGACAGCAAGTACCTCGAGGTACTTCCGTTTCTTAGCGGGTAGATGGCCCCCAGAGGCAATCGACTTTGGGAACATTGATCAATCAATTGAATGGGACAACCCCTGAACTGGGGCTCTCGTCTTGGCTCTTGGCACTTGGCCCTTCTGTTTACGGCTGGCTTCACCGGTCCAGCAGCTGGGATCAGGAAGAAACCGCCCACAGGCACAGGAGGTATCGCTTCACGACTTCTTCACATCTGATGAATATTAGAAACGTCTGTATTCTAGGTAGGTTTATGTGCGCAACAACCTTAGAGATAATAACCTTGTTCGATCCTAATTCCCATCTCTCCATCTTTGGGGTTGGGATGAGAATCAGGGGGGGGCTGCCGATTCGGTGCTGATACAACATCTACATCATGTGCCTGTCTACCGCCTATATCCTACTAGGCTTAGATAGTGGTAGAACTGGATTATCCCCCCGAGGAATGTCACTAGCAAGCAGAGCCTCCCGTCCAGACTGTCGGTCTTTTGGGATACCTCCATTCCTCAGGCCTTCCGCCTCCCGCGGACGACTAACAAGAACCACGAACTACCTAGGTACCAAGTTACGAACTGCGCCAGCTAACGAACAACGCCAGCAACATTTGATTACAGACAGAGAGAATCACGAACCTTTCCATTGTCATGCTAGTAGAGTTGAGCGCTGCTGAAAACGAAACCAGAACTGTGAGACCGGCGGTCCTGATTGGTCGTAGCTCTCCCCTCGATACGACCCTGCAGTCTGGACCTCTCCAGCTCACTGACTGCCTACCGCAACCAATCTGCAGTGGTGGACGTGCGAAATCTCCAGTTCGTGAACGGGGTACGTACGACAAAAACCACAGAAAGGGACGTTCGGTTTGTTACGTACTTGACTTACTTACGGGTTAACGATCATTGGCTGGTGGCCCGCAACCGGTTGAAGCGTTTAACTGTCAAAGCCCTGGAGAGACAATGACTGCATAGTATCTCGACGTACACTTCCGTGTAAGCGGAATTATGTATGTCATTGTTAACGACAATGTTCCATATTCCGTAAGAACTCCTCTCTGATTAGACTTTCCAGCAGGGTCCAATTCCACACCACATTGTGCCGTTGACAGGAGCATCAGATAGAGAAAGAAAGAGAAAGAAGAAAAAAACGAGTGTGCAAAAGCAACCTGTGGGCAATGGATGGCGAAATGCAGGCGTGACGATCCAGTCATCCTGCCCGACATTGGGCAAAGTTGTGATTGGCTGTCAATTCCTCCAGTAGCGGCACAGGCACAGCGGCTGCTGGTGTGAAACTCGCCCAGCGGCCCAGTCGCGGGCAGGCTGCCACTGGACTGGCCAGGGAACTTTGGAGCCTGTAAGCTGATGGGGGAGGGTTAATTATTGCCCCAACTTGCCTTCTCCTCCTCACATGCGAATGGATCAATTCGATTCCATGAGAATATTATGAGCGACTTAATTTTTTCCGTCTGTCTACGTATCGCCTCCTGAGGCCGGTGGCCACGCAAGGCGACCCCATAATCAACCGTAGGCGTCTCAGTACCGTCTGTCCAGTCGAGTAGCCTTGTCTCTGCCTTGTGATAGTCCCTCGCGGATGACGAGAGCACGAAATTGCCGTCTTTCGAAAAGGCATGTCTGGCTGAAGATCGTCGTCTTGGGGATCGTCCAGTGACGAAGCCGGCCGGAGATCGGGTGCTGTCGGTACTCCACAGAAACACTGATTTGATTTTCACCAGCTTGTGCGCGCGCGAGGGGGAGGAGTGACGAAAGTACAATGCAGTACCTCTGCCTACAACGACGATCTCCAGTCACCAATTGCGTGCGCTGACTGTTCTGGGGTCCGCAATAACGGAGAAGGCTTCTCACTAAAAGCCTAGCTGACCTGTCCACCGGGCCTCACCCAAAGCGCGCCTAGCTGGGATATTCCAAGCTACTTGCCGAATTAGTCGGCGACTTCACTCAAGCGCGAGAACCAGAACCGAGTGGTCGGTTTCCCATTTGCTGGTGGCCTCCACGCCTGCCTGCCTGCCTCCTGTCCCCTATCTGTGAATGGAGTCTTCTAGTATCAACGGGATGGAACCAGACGTATGATTGCGCTCATACGGTACGGTGTTATTTGGCTGTTCTTGGACTGATGCAATGGCACTCGTGAAGCGGCGACCGGGCAGGCGGGGAAGAAGTCCGCCGCCGGTAAGGTTAGCTGTTAGGGGTGCCCCCCCAATGCCACATGCTGCTTGCTGCTGCTGCCATGGACCAAACAAACCAAACGGAACCAACGACAGCCTGACGAGATGGTGTATCGGCATCCCATAATCGCCACCCTTTGCACATCCCCCGGATGTTTCGCAGCTTTCCTCTTCGGGCAACTAATCGTCAAACGCTCTGCCCATGGCGAGCCATTTGCTAATTTGCCAGCGTCGCAGCGAGAGACACACCCACACACGGATACCATAACATCCAAGGCAGCAAGAGGCAAAAGTAGGCCGTGAAGCCCATGCTTATTTTTAGGGATCATCCACGCGATAAGCATGCACGGAAGGCTTACGATGCGACGTATAGAAGAAACCGCTATCACACTACTCTCGTCCCAGGCTAGAAAGAAGGCGAACGAACCACGCCCGCCACGCGGCAAGTCAACGTCCGTGGCCTGGAGGTTAGCACGGGATTGAGAGAAAAAAACCCCCTCATCAGTTTGATTGAGCTCTACCCCGTAGCGAGCCAATGAAGCTCTAGATGCTGCTTAGAGCCTTCGAGACGATCCCATGATTTTGCGGATATCAAGCACCGCCCGCTTGTCGCTCCTCAACAACAACTCCAGTGCCCGCTAACTTGATGCCCAGCCTGCCAGCTTCTTGTCCGGCGCCCATACTATTGAACAACGAAACACCCCGCCTATTTTTCTCTTGTTTGCCCTATCTATCCCCAATCTCCATGGTACACATCAGCAAGCACATCAGCTTCCCGCCCACGACAGGGAGCAATCGACAGGGGTGCAGAGGGCCACTCCAGAGTGAGGGGCATTGTGGGCCACCCTCTTGAAACTTGAAACCCGCCATGTTTTGACGACGGGCTCAGGGCGCCAAGCTCAGCAAGCTATCTAGCGAATAGCATAAAAAAACATGTTGTTTTGCGCACGAGAATCAAATTGTTTTCTTTTTTTGACCCTCCGAGCCCTCCCCTAGCAGAGACTCACTAGCAGGAGCTGACTACACACAACACGACGACTCCCCATCATGGGATCATTCACGTGGAGCGATCACCAAACGATGCATCTGCTCACTGATGCTGACTTGACAGGCAACGTTCAAACGTCGGAGCGTTGTGACTGTAAACAAACCTTATTGTCCCTAAGAGCGTCGCAATGGTCGCGCAAATCATAGCAGCGCTTCTTCCTCCTCTCACCCTGTCATTCGATGCGACTCTTTAAACGTCTGCTATCCATGCTATGAAGGCTTGGCCATCTCTCTGTATTGATCGCTATATTCGTAATGCCTATATCGGCATAGTACCCGGGGTGTCCTACCTAATCCTCACCCTTCAGCCGTTCCTGTCCGCCTATCTCGGGATCCTTCCGTGTTCAATACCCGCCCCGAGGTATTTGCTTTCATGCGCATAGACAGCGTTCGGATGGGCAGGCCCACACCTCTAAGCGCTGTTCTTGTGATGACCTTTCGCAATGTTGTTTGTTAGCCAGTATTATGCTGGCTGGGCGCGTACGCCGAGGACGTACGTGTCTGCGTGTATGCTTGATCATCCAGGAGATTCTCCATCAACAGAGCCTCTTATTCGTTCACAGATCACAGCTTTGTTGTTGTCGATATCCTAGAATGGGTGGCCCCTCAGCTCTTCCTCTGATATACTCGCTCAATACGGAGTATTATGTGTGATAATACCCCCTGGCGCTTGGCCATAAGTCCTTGGTTAATTTGCGAGATAGTGTCATCTCTTGTTACGAGACGGCCCATCCTCGCTTCTCCTAATTATCATAATCAATGCCGCCTCTTGGTGGCTGGACTGGCTGACTGCCTGGCAGTCAGGCAGCGTCGTCGTCGTCGTCGTCGCATCGTATTGTGGTAGACCGCTTTTGCGTGTCCGTGGCCACCGACTTTCATCGTCGAATTGCATGCATCTGAAACTACTACTGCAGTGCCATTCCGCCCATGAGTTTGTGCAACGCCCAAGAAAAGCAAGGACTTGCATACACGGGCTCGAGAGCTACAGCTTACGCAGCAAAGGGGAGGGGGGAACCGCATCAGCAATCCGATGAACTGTCTCTACCCGATACCTGGGTTCTCCCTGCAATCATCCCAAGCAAGCCGTGTTACGAAAGCCCGTCAGGTGGTAGTGCTGCTACTGCTTCTGCTGCTGCTTGCTGGCAAAACGTCAAATGTCATCATGGTGAATCAGCAGCCCTGGGACCTGGGTAGCTAGTCCTCTCTAGGCATCCAGCTCGAGCTGTAAGGTGGCAGTGGGTGTCGGCTAGCAGCATCAACAAGAGCTCATCACCATCTCGTTTAAGACAAATTTGCTCCACGCAAGGGTTCGATTGTTTCTGATGCCAAGGCGTTGTCGAAAGAGTCATGTAGGTTGTTGGCATTTTCCAACTTTTTTTTTCTTGTCCCTTATCTATTATTACCGTCTCCAGTGCGCCAGTTATGATATGTCCGAATTGTCAAAGCGAAGAAGCGAAAATGCCCACAGAAAGGGTCCCCCCCTTCCATAAGTTATGATGGTGCTGGAGTAAGGCTGATGCGCTGCTCATTCAGCCCGAATTGCCAATCCCCCCTAGCTCAAGTGTTCGAGAATTCGTCCATGCGCCATGGTTTTTTTTTCTGCGTCCAAGGCCACGATGTTTATCACAAACTCTAAATTCGGTCTAGGTACCGCGTAAGTACGTAATAGCAGCAAGCACCAGATTCAGGGCATCATCTGAGAACAGAAAACCATCATCTTCACTGTTTGAAACAAACTCAGTCTCTCCATCCGCGGAGAAGAAGTGGTCGCGTGCATCGTTCCGTCTCAGTTCATCAGGTTTCAATGGGCTTCACGTGGGATGGGGCGGAGAGGAAAACGTGGCGCGCTTTTCTGCTTGTAGGCTGATGATGACTGTTTTTTGGTCCAGACTCGCCTTTTCGGACGCGTTTGAACACCCCAACGAGAATGAAAGTCAAAATGCACCACGGTGATAGGACCGGCTACCGTACAGTACCTTTTTCCGCAGCCCCGCGGGTCGCTCCGCGGCGTAGGTAGTCAGATCTTAGTTGTGTGCCTAGGATGTTCGTGTTTTGGTTCGCTCGCCTTGCAAAAAGAAGGAATTGCGGGCATGACCGAAGAATGGCATGGGGAGGTTCGGAACCGCAGGACATACAAGCGAAATAAATACCCAAAAGAGCGCACCCACCACTTGCTTGCCTCCCTCGTCGTTAATACGATATTCATTCGGAGCACCTCGTGTTCTGCGTGTGCAGGTAATAACTTCTAGAAGGATCAGATCAAATTCAAGCTGAAGGCCCACCACGAGATCTGCCAGATGCATGACATCATAACTCATCTCCCTTATTGGGTAGTTCTGGGTCGTAGCAGGAGGCAGGACGCTGCTGAAGCTAAGGAGGTCCTGCTACTGTGTCCTGCTTGTGATTTTCCTCGTTTCATTTCAGTAGCTGCAGAGAGAGGGGGAGAGAGGGAGGGAGAGAGACGTGTGCGCCGCTTGTTCATCAATATTGCATCTAGTTTGCGTCAATCACGACGGGTATATATATGCAAAATCAGGGAAACCCAACACACACCAAAACCCAAAGCCAATCAAGCAAGCGTGCACGAACAAACAACCGCAGCTGAATGCTGAATGCCGTGTCGATCACCTGGGTAGTGCGAGTGCGAAAAGCCTACCGAACCCGGGAAACCCAACTGTGAGTGTTCTGAGGCAGACCAGCACGCAGACCTCGGCGCCGGGAGCAGTGAGTGGGCAAGCCAGCTGAAGAGCTTCTACCTTCTAGCGCTGCGTGCTGGCGATAAGGGGGATAGGGGTGTTGTTGTTTTTTCGCTGGGTACGGCCAGACCGACGACGCTGATTGGCGCAGGGCGGGCGCATTTCGAAAAAAGGCCCAATGCCTGCCAATGCCTGCCAATGCCACCCCCTGGTCGCGGGCCTAGGAGAGAAGAACGAAGGGCAAATTGAACCCCGCGAGGCTCCTAACTGGCCTCTACGCTCTGCCCATTGAATTGAATCCTGCCCTTCCGCCGTTGCTTGAAAACAGGTTGTCGCTTGTCCTGTCTTTGTCGAACTCTTGAACCGCCACCGGCCCAAATCGAGACTAATTAATTTCTGGCACCCGAGCAGATTTTAGCCCAGATGCACCATTGAGCTGGACAGAGGGTGTGAGAAACAAGACTTGTCAAGATTCCAACACGGCATGGTCTCGTAAAGTAGCGGGACCCCTCCAATTGCGAAGCAGATCGTGGCACTCTTGTTTCGGTAGCTTATCTCGACATATCATCGAAATCTCACCACACGCCGTCCAGGCTCATCGCGCATCCCAGCAGCGCGAGCTTGCAATCAATCGCCTGATTCCAACTGTCGCTACTCTGACGGACTGTCCATGCGCGTTCTCTGGCAGGTTTCGCTTTTTGGGTGAACGCTGGCTGGATCTAACCTAGCTTCTTACTAGAGAGGATGGGGTCTTTATGAGAGACATACTTTGACAAGTAACAAACATACCATACCACCATTTCCGAGACCCCCCGGCGGCATTGATGATCTACCGGGGACCTTCCACAACCAACACTCACACTCATTTACTTCTCACTCACTCACCATGGAACGCGCATTATACCAAGGAAAAGGGCGACCCAAGACCAGCTCCGCCACACCCTCCGCGGAGCCGCCTAAGAATGCGGCGCAGGAGATCATCGATGGCAAAAAAGGCCATCGCCGACCCTCCCTCTCAGGCATCCGCTCTCCGCTCCGGGCCCTCCGGACCTTGAGCATTTCCTCTTCCTCGCAGCTCTCCAATGCGTCCTCGTCGGACAGCTCACTCGCGGTGCCCCCGCCGCACGAGCGCAAGCGCACCACCCTCCGCAAGACCCACGCCTCGGAGCCTTCTACCTCTTCTTTATCGGCGGTTACGCCGGCCTCCTACGGCTATCAGCAGGCGAAAAGCCTGGCCCGCGCCCACTCCAAGGCCTCGTCCCAAGACTACACGGAGCGCGGCTCCGACTCCACCCGGCCCACCAGCCCGTGTGGCAGCTGCAGCCAGGGCACCAGCATCTCGGGCGACTTCGTCGGCGTCATCAAGGCCGGCGGCCTGCACCACGAGTCGGGGCTCCTGAAGACGAAGAAGGAGTTCCTCGTACTCACGACCGCGTCGCTCCTCAGGTTCAAGAGTCGCAATGCCGCCTTGGACCAGTTCCCCCAGTTATCCGGTACGCTGTCTGTTCCTCCAAGTGGCGTTGAGAGCGGTCTCTCGCCTGTTGATTCGGTCCTCTCGCTCAGAGATTTGGCGTCCGGAAGCAGTAGTAAGCATGGCTCCGAGCTGCAGATCCCGTTGGAGATGGTGGTGTCGGCCTTCAGGGACGAGGGCACGAAACCCTCCTTCGGGATCGAGGTGTGGTGGAAAGACAACGTCGACGGTTCCACCTTCACCAGCACCGAGCTGGATTTCAACCTGCCCGAGGAAAGGGATGAGTGGCTGAAGCACATTCGCCTGGCGGTTAAGCAGAGAGCGAGGTTATTGGACGACCATACTTCGTCTGATGTCGAGGCCGATTTTGCTCAGATTCTGTCCGCCCAGAGCCTACAGCAGGGTATGGTACGACCGGAGATATTCCCCGTTATACCGCGGCATCCGTATACTCGCGCCACTTCCGGCTCGGGTGAGATCAAGAAAGGGTGGAGGGATAACTCTTCCTTCTACTTGGCATTGGGCAAGAATGTCTGCATGCTCGCCCAGTTCTCCAAATCGCCCACTGGCCAACGGGTGAACCCCAACATCGTTCGGTTCGGCCTGGTGACATTGTCTAAAGTCAATGCTCATCTAGGCGACGAGCGATTCGATCTCATCTTTCGGTAAGTTTTCTTTAGCCTCCCAGTATGATGTTACCTTAGCTGACCGTTCAAGATTGCCCCTGGATTCACCCAAGAAGATCGGCTTGTCGAGCCGGCATCACCGCAGCATCATCTCACAGCTTTTCAAGGCCGACACTCATCTCAAGCCTGCATGGCCGCTATGGACCCGGCGTGAGATCTTCTTTGTCGACGGCGAAACAGACCATATTCATCTTCCGGAGGGCGAAGACTACGGTGGTTTCAAGAGGACGTTGGAAGCTTTCCTCGAGGGCTACCACTGTCCATCTGTCGATTGGAAGGTGAACTGGGAGAGCGCACGGTTTTCTCCCGAGTTCCAGCTCCTGCGGCCGAAAAAGAGAATGTTGAAGTACAGTGGGTATCAGCTTCTGGCCGTCTTCCGCGCCCTGCGCTTTAATGATTACTTCAAGTCTTTGAACTTTGACGGCGTCGACTTTTCGGCGCTCTCCAACATGTACGACAATTCGAAACGCCTCGAGCCCACGCCTTGGCTTTCTCGGACAGGTAACTATATGCTTCATTATCCTCATGAATGTTGTGAGGTTCAGTTAAACTAATACCCCGCGTTAGGTAAACGTAGTCTGACTCGTGATGAATACGAAATTATGGAGCATTCTCCTGTACTATTCCAGGAAATTGTTGGTCTCATGCTGGCGTCAGAATCGGTCAGGCAGGTAAACTTCAACGGGGTTTTGAGCGGTCGTTACGTAGCCGCTGCTTCTGATGCCTCGGAAGCATCTTCCCCACGGAACAGGGGCTGCGATCTCATTCCACCTATTGTCCTCCTCTTGAGGTCGCTGCAGATGAGATGCAAATCCGTATTCTTGAATGGTAATCCCATGAGCGCCACTGACGTCTCAGATCTTTGTAAGTTATCAAGTCAAGCAACATTGCCACAGACCAAATTAGCTGACAAGAATATACAGGCCAAACGCTGCAGAACTATGCGGGTCTCATACGGTGCCTCGGCCTCTCGCGCTGTGACCTCGATGAGGTTGCCATGATTTCCGTCTGGGAGGCCATACACGAGCAGCGTACCAGTTTGGAAACGTTGGAATTCGCAAACAACTTCGGTCGACTAGATGCGTCCAGGGCGTCTCAAACACTCAACGAAACACCCAAACTACGTCATCTTGATCTCAGCTATTGTCTCAAGGGAGGTCTGGATGGGCCGCTATTTCAACCTTGGACCAACTCACTTCAGTCGAATGTATGGCGCCTGGAGTATCTTGATCTATCTGGATGGAAGGTGTGTAGTAATCCAGTCTTATCCTACCAGGCCAACTTGCTAACCATTCCTATAGGCCAACTTTGACACCATCTCGTGCTTACTACGATACATGGAGACGGAAGAGTCCAATGGACTGAAGCACCTAATTCTTAATAACTGCGGTATTGATGGTGAAATAGCAACAGCAATCATCTGCGGCGTCGGGAGTGGCAGAGACATGCACCTTCACCTGAGCGGTAACCCTCTAGAGCAAAGATCCACGGACTGGATCGACCTAATCGAAGGTAACGAGGGGCCGAACCGCCTTCACATGAACATGGTTCAGTTCGATATCGAAGAGAACTTCAACAAGCTACTGGTGGCACTTACCAATAACTCTACCATCGAGTTTCTGAGTCTCGTTGGGACAGGTTCCCCGGCAGGCGCCAGCCCGAAAACATTGGACCTGCTGTCCAAGTTCTTCGAAAGTAACACGACGCTGCAGTATCTGGACTTGTCGGGCTACAGTGGCAAGCTCGAAGACAGCCACATGGGCTGGGGCCTGTCGGCGGCGCTGGGCGGGCTCAAGCACAACAGCACGTTGCGGCAGCTGCGTCTGCGCAACCACAACATCGGCGAAGCCGAGGACATGACGGAGCTGTGCCGCGTGCTCGCGGCGAATCAGGGGCTCGTCATGTTCGACCTGCAGAACAACCAGTTCAACCACCACCAGCTGTCGCAGATTGTGCGCGCGCTCGATGTGAGTTACCGTATCATCTCGTTCCCCCTGTGCGAGGCGGACCGGCGGTACGCCCTCGAGGCGGAGAAGCGCGTCTTCTTGGACGTGCTGCACAGCAAGCACAAGACGAAGAAGAACGGGTCGCTCAAGCCGCTGTCCAAGTCGGACGAGGGGCGCCTGAAGGAGATGCAGGAATGGCTCCAGACGTACTGGGACACAGAGGCGCACAAGCTCGCCGACATCCTGAAGCGGAACCGCGAGAACCCCATGAACATGGGCCTCGAGTTCGAGGACGAGTATCTCGACGCCTGGGAGGACGACGAGCTGCCGATGTGGCTGTGGTCCAAGCCGGCGGCGCGCGGCGACTACAGCGCGGCGGGGTCGCGGAGGAGCTCGGTGGGGTCGATGAGGAGCACCCTGGCGCCGACGTCGGCGTTGTCGCACCAGCGGAGGAGCTCGGCGGCGTCGCAGCACTTCCGGACGGCGAGCGCGGGGTCGTTTACGCTGACGCCGTTGTCCGTGGCGGCTTCGGGGCCGCCTTTGCCTACGTTTTCTTCGGCTCCTGCTGCTGCTCCTACTCTGGCCCCTCCTTCCTTTTTGCCTTCGGTGGACTATGGTGGTGCCAGCATGACATCGTGGGATTGGGATACGCCAGGTGGAGGTGGGAACGACCCCGTGGCGGTTCAGCCGCCAACTATTGGGGGCACGTACACCATTGCCGAAGAGTCGCCGTTCCGGGAGTCGCCGTTCAAGGAGTCTCCGTTCGGATCCTCGTCTTCGTCGGATTACATCGGCCCGCTCTCTTCGGTGGACTACCCGACGACGATAACGCCACCGGAACGGAACGTGACGCCTCCGCCGCAACAGCAGCAATGGCCGCAGCAGGAACTGATGATGACGCCGCCGCCGCAGACGCAACAGCGAGAGCCGATGGCCGAAACGCCAAAGCAGCAGATGACGCCCCAGCAGTATCATCACTACCAGATCAAGATCGACTCGCCGGGGCACGTGGAGGAGGCGGCGGCGGGGATGGGCAACCTCTCGCCCGGGATGACGCCGAACGAGTATCGACAGTTAATGGAAGGGTTGGATTTGGGGAATTGGTAAACAAACGGGCTCTCATCATCATGGATGGATTCCGGGGAACAACAGCATCTAAACGTCGAGCGGACTGACTGACGTTTTCTTATTACTTCTATGGACCATTATTACTACTACTACTATTACTACTGCTACATTAGTAACTTGAACCCCACAGATCATAGCAGCACGGCGTTCAGGATAGGAGATCAGGTTATGCTAGGTTAGGTTAGGTACACATTGGTGGTTGGAAGGATGGATGGATATTAGACACAGCACAGCACAGGGAAACGGGAAATAACTCTTTGGATTTTGGCTTTTTGGCCTTTGGTTTTCAACAACAATCATGTACTGAAATAACTCATCATATACTTGGAGATACCCCCTTCAGCAACACATAAGGTTGGGCGTTGTGTACTTTTCTAATTCCAATTGCATATACAGACATACATACGCACAGAGATATCGTGAAGCTGGATATTGGATAAGACTTGCTTGAGCACTCTCCTGTAGGGCATATCTACACTGTTGCAGATCTTGGTGTAACCTAGACGAGCAAAGCCATATGAACTTTGGAAATGGCCTATATATGGTTTTCTCCTTCATCCCTCTTCTCCTTCGCATGTGACGGTTTCGCCTATCTCGTTGCTTCAAAGAATCGTGAGCAACGATCAGTCAGGAAATGGGAGGAGTATAGGAAACGCATACATGTCTTCTGAGACTACTGAGCATTCATTCGGATTCGGAATCATTTGGCGCTAGGTCAGCCACCCAGGAAGAAAAATGCATCTACTACTATAAAACCCCAGTGTCGGAAACTCTTGGAACAAACACCCTCGCTCTCCCGTAATCAATTATTTCGAGAAACAAACAACCCTGCTGAAAATATACGAGGAGAATAATAGATACATATATCATCATGAAGAACCTGTTGATAAATCTTAGTGCCGCGTCCTTGGCTACTATGGGAGGTATCGGCGCAGCAGCGGTACGTTGTCGGTACTTCCCACGAACCCACCCTCGATGTTGGCTTGCTAATGTCTGTCATTCTTTCTAGCCCAATCCCCTTCCCAATGACGTCAAAGTACCAGAGGAAACCACCACCATGAACAGCACCACACTCCTCGAGTCCCGCGAACAGGTAAGCTGACAAACCCCCTATCCACTCCTTGTGTACTACACTACAGATCTCCCATCATGGCTCCTTACCTATAGCCGTCCTATCCAACTAATCCAACCTTCGCCGCAGGACCCCCGAGGCCCCTTCTGCAACACCCCGGACTACACCCGCGCCCGCAAAGGCTGGGTCCACGACGCCATCCAATCGCTGCGGGACCGCAAAGACGCCGCGGGCAACCCGGCGCAGTGCGCCGCGGGCGCCGGGCCCAAGCGCTGCGACATCGCGGCCTGCCAGCACCACGCCGCCATCTGGTTCTGCAACGACAACGCGCAGCCGAGCAGCGTGGCGTGCGGCACGGTCGCCGACTACGCCCAGGTCGTCTGGGACAGGTGCTCGTACACGTGGCACCGGCACCACTGGACCCAGGGGCAGCTGTTCGATGCCGGGCCGGGGCCGGGCGGGAGCGGGGGGTGGGGGAATGTGGTGGTTGGGTATCATAAGTGCTAGTGCTTTTGACGACGAGAAGGTAACGAACGGGTCAAACGTCGTTCGGGGGGACTTGGTTGATTCTTGTATACTTTGGAGCGATGGTGTTGATTTATACGTGAGAATTGGTCAAACTGGCATCAGCAGTTGAAATAAAGATGCGAACCTAAGAAACTGGAGAGTTTTGTCTCTGCTAAGGACACTGAGAGTAGGCTAATCATCGTCCTATCTCCCAATGTACTTGCATGCCATCTCTGGACTTGGCTTTGGCTCTTTTGGCCTCAGCTTAAGGGTGACTGTCAGCTTCTCTCAGGGTGCATGGAACGATCAGCGATCAACTTGGCTCGCTTGAAGAGATCCTTCGGCAGTTGGCTTGTTTGGTGTTGAGGGCATAGATTGGTTCTATCAAGAGCACATGCGGCACCAGGATCCTGGTACCCATCCCTACCACATGATGATTGTATCTCCGATTGCTTCGGGCCTTTCCCTTCAATCTAAGGCACGTCTCTGATGCACGTGTTCTTGCGTATCATTGTGTTACCCTTTCTTTAGTGGTATGGTATGTCTTTCATTTGACTTCAACGTGGCCCTGCGTGTGTATTGATTCGAACTTGAGGGATGTAAGGAAGGTATTGCGCAATATGGTGTGCCATTCGTCCCGGCGGGGGGCCGGTCGATCCCCGATTGGCCCGATAGCAGAGGCTTGCTCTATTATTAAGCATGACCCCCCCCCGGCGATCGATAGGACGGGGCCGCGTCTTACTACCCCACGGTTCCTGGAAGTGACGGAGGAGCTGTAACTGATAGGAGACCTTTCATCTCATCTTTCACTCGAGCCAAGTCTGTTTTGGCAACTTACTACTGCACATTTATCTATCTGTCTCCAGTTTACTGAGCTGAGGGGTCGTCAAGGTGCGGTGGCATTCTGATTTGGTTTTCGTCCGTCCCCGGTCTTCTTACCGGCGAATAACACATACACATACACATACACACACACACTCATCTATAAGCGCATATATATACCCATCCCCCACAACTCACGCAAAATGTATATCCGCGACATCCTCGACTCATCCTCCGGCGGAGAAGGGGGCGGAACCACCAGCAGCGGTGATGCCGCAGCCAGCAACACCAGCACCAACAAGCGCCTCGACGGCCACCAGCTCCTCGTCCTCACCGACGCCGCCCGCTTCCCCGAGCTGCAGCCCGGCTCGGCCTGGCGCCGGCGCGTCGCGCAGGCGCATCCGGGACTCAAGATCGTCGTGCACGACCAGGACACCTGGCGGGACCGCACCTTTCCCCAGGACCTCGACTGGGCCCACACCACGCTCCTGCTGACCGGCGCCGTGTTCCCGAGCCCGGACGTGGCGCCCCGGCTCGAGTACATCCAGCTCCAGAGCGCGGGGGCCGACCCGATCAACCAGACGCCCATTTTCAAGGAGACGGACGTGGCGGTCTGTACGACGAATGGGGTTCACGGGTGAGTAGTTTGTTTGGTTGGTTACTGTTTTTAGCTGTACTTATCTCTGTTTTTTGTCCCACGCAATTGGCTTGGTCACTCACTCAATGGTCTGTCTCGCCGGGACCGGGCCGGCCGGGACGGACCGAGAGATGGACGGGTGATACATGTCTCTGATGAGCTTAAAATCGACTGACATTACACGAACAGACCGCAGATCGCCGAATGGGTCATTGGCACATTCCTCGCCTTGAATCATCAATGTAGGTCTTTGCGAGTAGATGCAAACGCCTTCTACCGTTGGGACATAGACTTTACGATATCTAATCCACCCTCGCAGTGCCTTATTTCCTAGACCTGCAGCGCCAGGGCAAATGGCACCAGGGATGGCCTTATAAAGACGGCATGCAAGACGGCGTCAAGCAGCGAGTGTGAGTATTATCATTATCATCATTCTGGAGTCACCCCCTTCCTCTTACACAGGCTTACACACAGCAACACAGAGGCATCCTAGGCTACGGCAGCATCGGCCGCCAGGTCGCCCGCATCGCCAAGGCCCTCGCCATGGACGTGGTCGCCTACACCAACCACCCGCGCCCCACGCCCGAGTCGCGGCGCGACACCGGCTACATCGTCCCCGGCACCGGCGACCCGGACGGCGAGTTCCCCGCGGAGTGGTACTCGGGCACCGACGACGCCGACATCGACGCCTTCCTGGGTTCCGGGCTGGACTGGCTCGTCATCGCCGTGCCGCTAACCGAGAGCACGCGGGGCCTGATCTCGGAGGCGCGGCTCAAGCTGCTCTCCTCGGTCAAAGACAGCCAGACTCCTCTAGGGCAAGCGGTGGTGAAACCGTTCGTGACCAACATCGCCCGCGGCCCCATCCTCGACACGGACGCCCTGATGAAGGCCCTGGACGCCGGCTGGATCCGCGGCGCCGCCGTCGACGTGACGGACCCGGAGCCGCTGCCCGAGGGCCACCCGCTGTGGGCCAAGAAGAACCTCATCATCACGCCGCACATCAGCGCCATGTCCAACAGCCTCGGCCACCGCATCGCCGACGTGCTCGAGCTGAACCTGCAGCGGTTCAGCGAGGGGAAGAAGCTGGTGAACCAGGTCAGCCGGAAGGAGGGGTACTAGGTTCAATGGTGACGGGACGGATTGAACGATCTGGGGGAAAACAAATAAGGGTTGGCATAGTGTTCATACCATCTACTACATATCAGGAAATTGTACGCCCGAGATCTAGACTGTTTTTGAATAATTCTCATTTCTACCTGAACGCCTCTGTATATCCCATCTTCGATACATTTCCTTGATGTCTTCCCGCGCCCTCACGTTGTATTAGACTAGAATGGGGATAGTGAAACATGTGTTAGCTGCTCTGTTGTGTCCTATCATGTGCACCGCATTATTTCCCGCCCATCCACCCATCTACATAGGCAACCTCCTCATCTCCTCCGGCGACCAATACTTGCGCATATTCTCCGCCCCCAGCGTCTTGACCTCCTGATCCAGATGCGTCCACAGCACGTCCGCCCACCCCTCCATCTTGGTCTTGAGCACGCGCATCTCCAGGTCCGCCTCGCCGGACCGGCACTGCATCAGGTACTCCTCGAGCAGCTCCATCCCCTTGTGGATCTCCTTGTGCTGCCGCAGCAGCTCCGCGGCGCCCTTGCCCTTGCCCGTCCCCATCTTGAACTCGGGCATCTTCTTGGCCAGCACGGGGAAGATGTGCGTCTCCTCGATGTCGTGGTGCACCGTCAGGTACTGCAGGAACTGCAGCCCCTCCATGATGAATGACCGCATCGACATGCCCGCCGGCCGCTTCCCGCTCGTCGCGGCGCTCCACAGCAGGTTCCAGCTCTGCCGGAAGTGCGCGTGGAACATGTCCATGTGCTCGGCCATGCGGTTGTACACCCGGAACTCGGCGGCCGAGAGCGGGGGTAGTTTCTGCTCTTCTTTCTCTTCTGTCTTGGTCGTGGTCGCCGCGCAGGTTTCTTCGGGCGCTGTTCCGGCGAGGGTGGGCTGCTCGGTCGCGCCGGTGGCGGCGGCTGCTGCTGAGGAGGAAGACATGGCGCAGGCTTGTTGTTGCTGTCGTTGCGATTTCGCGGGGCCGGAGAGCGTCGAGGTGAGCGTGAGAGCGGTTGCTGGGCACGTCAATGGGTTCGTCGCTGCTGCGTTGAGCGCCGTGAAAGCGATGGCCGAGTATTGCTGCTGGCGAAAGAGGGGAGCAGATGCAGTGTCGATGCTACGAGGCGTGGAAGCCGTCGCGATAAGAGCATATGGAGGAGCAGGAGCAAGGAAGACGAGGAATGCGACAATCAAGATGAGGAGGTGAAAGCGTCTGGTTCTATTTCTCTAAAGAGCGATTTTTTATGATACACAGTCGGGACATGGGAACAGGAAGTAGAAAGGGAAGAAACTCAACTTTTTCCAACCTACCTCTGCGACCTTACCTTGTTCCATGCTAGATCCGCGGGTTGGTTGAGGATTTCGGATTTCTGTGTATAAGTCAGCTATTGCAAATCACTGCTCTGAGACCTGGACCTGGGCCTTTGGTTTAGTAGGGGAACGGTGGCGGACTGGCGGCCATGGTGGGGCACCCAGATTCCAAGCGGAGAGAAATGGAAGACCGTCCGCGCGGTTATTATTCTGTCGAGTCAGTCTGCGTCTCTGCCATCTCCAGCGTGTCTCGAGTCTGAAACCACCCAACAGCTGTGAATAATCGTGATTGTTCTCGGAGGGACTACGCTTGGGATTGCGTATATGATATGAACAAGAGTTGGTACATCTGGACTGTAAAATTATATTCGAGCTTGGTCACCCTCCACCTAGCTACTTATCTTAGCTTCTCAGCATACCGCATCTCATCACACTCACTACATTGTAATAGTCACTCCAGGACTCATGGGAAAAAAAGAAACATGTCTAACGTATATCATGAAACGAGCTGTCAATTCTTTTGGTAGCTCTAGACCATCCATACCAGCCTGGAAAGGGGCCTTTGGCTAACACTGCAGATTCGTTCGCCCGGCCTCACCCCATGCTTTTTGACTCGAAAAAAGGCAAATCCTTAGTGACTCCTGATGCATTACATACAAACGAGAAAACAATGGTCCCATTCTAACCCCGTACCGCCGCACCGAGGGCGCCGCCCGTGAACTGCGTGCCACCCGCCTGTCTAGGGCCCGTGTTACCGCCACCACCGCGCCCGCCACCTCGGCCTCCACGGCCTCCCCGGTGTCCGCCACGCTGGTTCTGTCCCCTACGATCAAACGCGTTGGCTGTGCCCTGGGTACGCTGCTCCAGTGTGCGCTCGTTGGTCTCGATGAGGGCAGCCGCCTTGTCGGACAGGGTAAGGGCCAAGCTCTGAAGGCGCGACAGCTCAACACCCTTACGGAAGATGACCGTGGCCGAGACCTGGTCAAGAGCAGCAGCAAGCTCCTCGTGACTGATCATCTTGCTGATGATGGCCGCAACCTTGCGGTCCTCCAGCTCGAACATGGTCGCCAGAGTGGAGACGGACAGCGTGTCGTAGAAGGGGGCGTACGTGAAGAGATACGTCCGCAGACCCTCCTCTTGGATCTGCTTGGAGAGCATCGTCTTGATTCCCTCGGTATCTGGCATCAGATCCCAAATCTTGATGCTGTGGACAAAGTTGATTGACTTCTTCCACTCGCCGGCAGCCAGTGCTCGCGACGCCTGCATGACGTGGTCACGCGTGTTCTCGGGAGGGCCGGTGAAGATTTGACGCTCGTGATACTCGAGCATACGGCGGTACGTCTTGCTGATCACTCGCTTCTTGATGTCGGGTGATGATCCAGTCTGGGCGAGAAGAGGAATCTCAAGAAGCATGCTGCAGGTGAGGTACACACACTCGAGCAGCTCCAGGTTGATGTGCATGTGGAAGGGCAGCTGGCGCTGCTTCTCCAGACGCTCCTGCTCAGGCGAAACCTGGCTGTAGCGCTGGATCATGACACCCTGAGCCAACAGCTCCTTCTGGCGACCGCTGCCGCAGATCTCCTGCAGGGTGTTCTGGGCATCGTAAACGAGACCCTTGCGGAACGCGCAAAGGCCGACCTGGACGAGTGTGCGGTTGTACAGGATCTGGGTCAGGACGTCGAAGTTGTTGATCGACTCTTGCAAATGAGACATGAGCATCATGTCGCGTGCCTTGTAGTACTCATCGTGCAGGGCCAAGAAGTAAATCTGGCACAGCATGGCACGGGCACGGATGATGCCCTCACTGTTAGTGAAAAGGTAGTTGCAGAGAACGTTCAGGAGGCTCGTGGCATCAGCATCCGCCACGCGAGGGGTCACGGCAGACTCGGCGTCAGCGGGGGCGTTCTTCCAAGCGTTCTCCTCGAGGATCTTGACGACCGTCGCGGGCTTGAAGTAGACATGCTCCAACCGTCTCATGACGATACGGTTGACGCTGTCTTGGGGAATTTGGAGAGTAGAGTCCTTCTGGAGGTGCTCGTAGTACAGCATACCCTTGAAGATGGTGTTGTACAGGTTGCCCTCGTCGCTCAGGCGCTCAATGTACTCCGAGGTATGGGGGTCGATGGCTTGCAGGGATCGCGTGAGCTCGTCATCAAGGCGCTCGACGTAGGACACAATGCTGCCGGGAACCTTGAGGTAAGTCTCGCCCTCGCCAATGGTAGGGGGCTTGTCGTCATCCTCCCACTCCTCGGCGCCTTCAATGACGATGTGGTCCTTGTTCTTCTCGAGAATCTCGAAAAGAGTTTGCAGGTCCTTCTCGGCGGCCTTCCATTGATCCAGAGGCATCGTCGACGTTGTGGAACCGGCACTGAGGTCGAATCGGGCGGACACGAGGGTCAGAAGCACCCGCAGGGACAGGTAGGGGGTGTTGGCCACCTCGAGGAGCTTCTCCATGATCTTGATCTGCTCCAGTCTGTCGGTGTTCTTCTTTCCTCGCGACTCCAGGATACCCCGCAAGTGCTTCAGGATACTCTCGGGGGTGAACTGGAGGACCTTGCCTCCCTTGCCCACAGCGGCGAAGCCATCGTCGTTAGCGGCCTCGGCAGCGGTGGTCTCGTCCAGGTAAAGATCGGTAGGCTTGGACTTCTTAACCTTGGGCTCGGGGACCTCGTCCTCCGACTCCATGAAGGCATCCTCATCCTTGCGGAAGCTGTCGACCTGGACCTGGTAGTCCTTGGTGATCTTCTTGACCTTCTGCTTGACTGCGTTGAGACCTCGGGCGTTGGTGGCGTTCATCTTCTTGGGGGTGACCTTCTGCTTAGCGATCGTCTCGTTCATGAAGTCCTCAAGCTCCACCAGGGCCTTGATGTAGACCTTGGGGATCTGCTTGCCCTCGCCAATCTTGGGTGCTTGTCGGTTCAACTTGTCGAACTCTGCGCAACCATGTTAGTCAGTCATCAATAGGACTTCAGCGCGGGAGCAGCCTGGCTGGATCTGTGCTTACCGCTGGAGATGGAGCCCCAATCGTTGATTTTGCGCCCGTTGTCGATGGCCTTGATGATGGCCTCGAGCTCACCAAAGCGCTTGTCCTTTGCGCTCTTGACAGTCTTTACCCGCTCCTCGTCGGAGTCTTCGCTATCGGAGGAATCGCCGCGCAAGAAACGAGACGCACCCGTCTTGCCGGCACCCTCATCATCCGAGTCTTCCTCGGAGTCGTCCTCATCATCATCATCATCATCATCGTCAGAGTCTTCTTCGGAAGAGTCTTCGGCCTTTCCCTGTGGCTTTTCTTCCTCCTCCTCCGAGTAGAGCTCCTCCTCGTCGGAGCTGCTCTCGCTGGAGCTGTCGCCACCGGCAAAGAATTTCGACATGTTGGCGGTCCTGCCGATTTCTCGAAAAAATTAAATCGGGTCGGTAGTTGGGGATCGCAGAGGACGTAATGTCAAGAGGTGAGAAAGCCGCGATGGGCAGGATGGGGCAGGTCGTGGTAGGATAATGTCGCTACTCACTACGTTGAAGTGGGTTTTGCCTGGCAAAGTGAAGGCGAGGGGTCAAAAAATTAAATTCTGTGAATTCTAGGTGGTGGGGTTTGCAGGTCGGTGCTTTTTGGTGCTTTTTGCAGCAAGCAAGTAGCGAGCATTACCCGCCTAAGCAACTTCAAGCTTCAAGGCAGTGACTCAAGCCTGCAGCAACTCAAACCCAAATCTTTTCAAAACAGGATGAAAAGTACTGCAGGAAAGTCTACAACTGCTCATACAATTCTAGACTTATCTGGGTTCAAATTTCTGAGCAGTAAACAGTCTGTGGAGGTAGATGTCTGCGAATGTTGGCTGCTATCAATGTACTCCGGGTACTGAGTGACATGGAAGCAGGTGCCAGCTGCCAGCTGCTGATGAGTCAGCAATACAGCTGTCAGCCTATTATCGTGGATGGTAGCGGCAGCTTCAAGGGGTTTGTTTATCCTGCTGGTATCTGGCTCCTTCAGCAAGACCATGCCCTTTACGCGCGCGCTCTGTCAGGTCAGATATTATCTGGCTAGAGCGATGCATAAGCCAGTACCTACTAAGTGGAAGAGCATCTCCCAAGCATATCCCATAGTTGATGTTACCATGCCTTACCCGTGCCTACTAAGTCTTGAGCGCCCAACACCCAAATTATAGATACCTTGTTGGCATAATCCAAATAAAGAACTGATCCCGTAACTCCTTATGCCAGTCCCCAAGCGCAAAATATCATAACAATCGTTCGTGCAGTGGCAGGCCCTCGGCCATTCGTGCATGTGGTAGCAACAGCCGAGGGTTGTATATGTTACTGCTCCAATTCAAGCCAGTCCGGGTGGTCTTTCGGCCGCCAGGGTTTGATGTTCTTGGGATCAGCTGCGCGACTCTTGTTCGCATGTTCCAGCACCTTTTTGCTCTCGTTGCTCTGATAGAGTTTGCGGAAGTCTGCCAGCTCCCTGGAGGCCGTGTGGATAGATTTTGTGAAGGCTATAGCCAGTTCTTCGTCTATAGAAAATAATCAAAATCGGTTCTTCATCAGGGCGCGGTTCGATGGGGGCAAGACAACGTACTGTTGGCATTGTGCGTTGATATGGGCTCTAGCATGCGCGGCAGGGAAGTGCGAAGCTCTCGACACTGCGACGGACACCAAAGTCAGCACGGGAGATCCAATATTATTGCGCGATGGCTGAGAGCCAGGCAAGTCCCCTTACCTTGATGTGCAGCAGCTTGAGCTGCTTCAGTCCTTCTTCGAGCTGCCCCTCGCTCCATTCGCCGTTGGCCGGCCCCTCCTGCTTGACGAACATTGTCTCGGCCGCTGGATCTGGTTTTGTCGCCATGCCTGCCGTGTTTGTCGCAAGAGTCTACTGCATTGAAACGTCAATAAAAAGGGAAAATCGAAGATGTAGATAGCTCAGCAATCCAGGATAGAGCAAATGATGTCGTAAATTGATTGTCTAATCGGCCGTGGAATGGACGGGAGAGCGAGCGACCAATCAAATCCCCCAGCCACAGAGGCACTCTGATTGTGCATCAGCTGCCGTGGCCGTACAAGAGTACGGCACAGCCTGTCCAAGTCAGAATAGGAACCCTCCTTGCCTTATTCATGGAATGTACAGTTGATTCTTAAATTGTTACGTATTCATGCCCATTCAACATATGACCTTATGCTGGCATCTTGTAAGTTTCTGCTTCAACTGTTTCTGCAGGTATGGAAGTGGTACACCATTGATTTAACTGCTCCCTGGATGCATTCCACTGGCATCTTCGCCTTGGAGTGTCTTGGCCTACAATTCCTCCATTGAGCAAGATTACTTGGGTAAGAGGCTGCATGTTGTGTAGAACATCGAGTATTTTTTTCTTCTATATATTTTAATGTTTATTTTCAATTTAGATGCAGGCACATTTACATCTAGTGCCACTGCATCTTCAGCAGATGCTGCCTGTCAGTGACATCAACTGCAGCCTTTCCAGTGGACAGGAGCCCCCTAATGCAGTGATTGGCCCCGTTTTGTTCAGGGAGTCCAGGGGGGTGCAGTTGGGATTAATCGAACGATGGCCCGAGCTTTGTGCACAGTGATACATGGGGCCCGTCCCTGGCTGAATTGCCTGGCCGGCCGAGCCTGTTCAACCCATTTCTCTATTCTTCATCGCTTCTAAGGCACAGTATCAATCTTGACAATCTCAACGGCGCCCACGGTATAGCCCAGAAAACTTGAGGTCCCGCGCGTCTTCCCAGCGTCGCGTATCATTGACAGCACTACGGCCAGGCGACACAAAAAATACCACGATAGCGTCGGCCGGGTTTCTGCAACAACAGCCCAAATCAGCAACGACAACCATCACGCTGGACTCGTCGTCCAACGACGGCCTCGTGGCCTCGTTCACCCCATCCTCCTCCTCCTCTCCTCCTCTTCCGCCTCCATCACACCACTCCTCCCCCTTTTTTCTCTCTCTCCACCCGCCCCTGATCGCCCCCTTAAACCGCCACCATTTCGCTCTCAACTCCCCTCCAGCCGTCACCCGCCGTGCCAGGCGGCGTGTCAGGCCATCCCCTGACCAACGGCACCCCCAGCAACGTCAACGGCGGCGGCAACCCCAATGCCTCGGCCAGCGGCATACAACACACGCCCGTGCCGGTGCCGACGCCGACGCCCATGTCGGCACGCACCGGCGCGCCCATGTCGAATCCGTCCGAGCTGGGCCAGCTCGCCCCGCCCCCGAGGGCATCTACCGCACCTTCGAGGACCTCCTGACCAACGTCCAGCGCGTCGCCAAGGACCAGGGCTACGGCGTCGTCAAGCTGCGCGCCAGCAACTACCGCGACGGCAAGCCGACGCGCTACGACCTCGTGTGCGACCGCGGCGGCGTCAAGTACAACAGCACCGCCAAGAAGCGGAATCCCTCGACGCGCAAGGTCGACTGCCCCTGGCGTGCCAAGGCGGTCTGCGAAGTCAACCTCAACAACCAGTGGCGGTTCGCCATGCAGGAACACCGACATAACCACGAGGCGAGAGTCCCTGCCGCGCCACCCGGACAAGAGAACACGCCGATCGCCCAGAGCATACGCAGCTTAACCAACAAGCTCGATCGCATCGGACACGACCTGAATCAGGGCTTCAACCGCATGGAGCAGCGAATCGACGGCATCGAGAAGCGGTTAGTCGACATGGAGCAACGGATGATCTCGATGGAGGCTCGTATGACGGGTATGGAGACGCGTGGGGGAGAAATGGAGGTTCCGATGGATAATATGGCCATGGAGGGATCCATGCTCGGCACGGCTGTGATGTAGAGCAACACGAGCGGCCAGAGGATCGACCCTCGCCTACGAAGCGTCCATCCCCATCCCCATCCCCATCCTTATCCCGAACCCGGGTCACAGAAGGAGGAAACCCGTCAGACCGAAGAAACAAACTATGCTCGAAAACAGAAGAACTTCTAGTGAATTGTTTAGGTCAGAAATGCTCTTGGTTGGGAGGTTGTCTCAACCTGGCTCGCCCTCTACGCCATGAGCCCAGCGAAAACCATAACAGGGGACGAACAGGCGTATGGAAGCGTGTATAAACAACATGTGCTTGCTTTTTATTTTTCTACTTTTTTCTCTCAAGGCGAAAACTGTCTGGTAAGACAGGGGCAAAGGCAAATGGCATCAAGGCAAAGGAATAGGGACAAGGACAACAATGATATATATTCCGGTTTCTCTCATCAAGCGTGCGCATCATCATCATCACATCGGAAGGAAACGACGACAACAGGCGGCTGGATTACTAGTGTGTTCTCAAAGTCTGCGACACTTACTACGGTGTATTTTATAGAGATCTGGCAATTTTCCCCCTGCTGGTGATAATAACCTCCAGATGGATCAGCTATCACCCTGTTGGGCCCGGCAAAGTGCTTGCGAAAAGGACCCCCCAAGAAAACAAATTGCCACTCTCTGTACATGTTTTGAGGCTGCCTATGCCTTGGTTATGCCGTGTTGCTTGTGTGTGAATGTGTAACTTGATCAGTGCCACATGGAATATACAGGTTTCCTGGAGTATTGATTACTAGAGTACCACTGACATGGGATAAGTATTATTGAATCCCAACTCCTATACGTTTGATGACGTAAACCATAATCCACATGTCCTCGCAGTTGGTTCATCCGAGCCCCTTTTCCTTCCTTCCTTCCCTAGCTCCGTTCCGATCCGAAGCCCCCGGAACTAAACATCCAGCCAACCCAAAGAACCCAGCACGAACCAAAACATGGAAACGACCAAGGCCATCTTTCTCCCCTCGCCGAAAACCTCTCCGCGAACCCGAACGGCGCTGTTTTCGTGATGGGGCGGCACCATGTCCATGCTGTTGCCGTTGCACGTGTAGTCGCCCACGAAGACGCCGTGCATCCGCATCTGGTCGATGGTCCCGCAGTGGAACGCGGCCACGGTCGTCGTCAGGGCGAAGGTATCGAGCACGCGCGGCTTGGCCGGGTTCGGGGAGGATGAGGTCGTGAGGCCGTGGATCTTTTCTAGGGGTCGGCTGTTTTTTTTTATTCAGTTTCCAGTCAGCTATTGAACGTCGCCATCTTTTCTTCCAGGGTGCATGTAGATAGGTATGTAGGTAAGGTTTGAACAGGAAAAAGGGGGCCCCGGCCAAAACTCACAAGAACGTATCGTGCACCACCCCGCTCAACACCAACGTCTCCATATCCGCCGTCGGCCAGATCCAGCCCGCGGTCGCGACGGTCCCGTTCCACTTCCCGTCCTCGGCCGTAGTGCCGAGCTCCAGCTTCGGGTTCTCGCGGATAGCCACGTTCCGCAGCGAGGACGCGACGGCGTCGCGCGCCGCTGCGGGCGCGCGCGGGAACGCCAGCTCGGCGAGCGCGTCGTTGCGCGAGATGTCGAGGCTGTCGATGCCCTCCCAGAACATCGGAAGGGACGCCAGCAGCCGGTTGTCACGCACCGAGAGCGTGCCGAGGGTGTAGTACTCGCCAGGCCTGCTCTGCGAATTACTGTTACTACTCCAGCGGATGTCGGACAACCCCGAGACGTTCAACGTCTCGATATGGGCCGGCATCAGCAACCCATTTTCGGAAATATTGCGGAAGTTGCCCAGTCCCAGCGTCAGGTGCCCGTTCCCCTCGATGGTAACCGTCCCGCCGTTACTCGTCGCGAGCTCGGCGTACACGACGTTGGGGATCCGCGAGACGCTGATATCGCGCGTGTAGGCATTGGACGGCGCGATGAGGAAGCTGTCGACGGAGCCGAGCCCGACGTCCCAGACGCGGACGCGGGCCGGGTCGCCGGTCACGTCGAACCCTTTGGGGGGGCGCGGTCAGGTTCGCGAGCTCCGGCGCGCTCGCGATGATGAAGGACTCGTTCACGGATTTCAGGTTCGCGAGGTCGAGGCTCTGCAGATCCACCAGGTTCTCGAGGGTGATTCTCCCGCGCACCTCGCGCAGGGCGGGGAATAAGAGGTTGCGCAGGCCTCCCACGTCGCTGATCTGCATGTCGCCCCCTACGCTTTCCAGGGTCGAGCTGGAGATGGTGCCGGCCGTGAAGCCGGCACATCGGTTGGGACAGTCTTGTATGTGTATGCCACCATCTATGCTCTTGACCCCATCCAGTCTGATGCCGTTATCCCCGCTGGCGCCCGCGGAGATCGTGAGGTCGCCCTCAATGTTCGAGCAGCCTTTGGCGAGTGCTTCGGAGTCTGCGGCGAACCTTATTGCTGCAGGAGACTTGCAGGAGGTTGACTGCGCTGCAGCAAGCCGGCCTTGACAGTTTATTGTTAGTTACCAGACTACCCTTTACAGAATCAACGTCGTTTCGGTTATGCCAAAAGACTGTAATGAAATACTCTAACCAGTATTGTATTCGGCCAAGCTTCTCCTTATCATGAAGGAAGTGATATGCATCGAGTGATATTTAACAAACTTGACAACTAAAAAAAAAGTTGCCCTTGTAGACGGCGTGGTGAACTTGCCTGACAAGAATGCTGTCCCTCCTGCGACAACGGCCACACGCAGCAGCTTCATTCTGTGCCTACGCCACTCCCTCTGAAATTGGGATGTGAAGCGGCCAGGCTTAATCTATTCGCAGTGTGTATGTCTGTTTCGGATCTTTCATGTTTTAGACCCGATTTCGTAGCTAGCCAAGCACTACGACAGCGGCGTCGTGTAATGTTGTTTCTGAGAATAGAAACACAAGGTTCTCGTCCCGACCATTTGTGGCACTCGGGAATAGGTAAGGAGTAATGGTCTCTCCGCAAAAGCCAAGTTCGCCGGGACCCAACATTAGAACAAGACTGGCAGACCCCCAGACTGCTACAAGCCCGCTCGCGCTACCACTATCGCTACATACCATAAGGCTGGACGCAACCCTTAGCAAACATGAAGGGGGGGGACACTGGATATGCGGAGTATATCTTCCTGCATCCAAGCAGGGCAGAGCGACATAAGCTAGCAGGCATGGCGGAAGGAGGGGGGACGGTGAGAGGCTGGAAACGGGCTTCGTGCAACCCAATGGCCAGCACCAACTACTTACTGAACTCCGCATTGCCTCTCGACCTGTCTCATTGCTACATCGAAATACTCGCTCTCCGTCTCAACCTCGTCTGTTGGCTTATGTAGTGGCCTTGTTTCGTCGTTATTCGCTAGTTACAGCACCCGACAGGATGGGACTGCTACCCTAACCACAACAGAACATTCTGCCGATCACTTAAACGCCCATACCACAGCTCGTTTATGCAGTGTGATCCGAGCCCGGTCTGCCGAAGTTCGGTACGCTCTCCCATTGAT
The DNA here is from genome assembly GCF_038362705.1 of Apiospora aurea. NCBI lineage: Eukaryota > Fungi > Ascomycota > Sordariomycetes > Amphisphaeriales > Apiosporaceae > Apiospora > Apiospora aurea. The sequence continues at coordinate 6,197,819 of NW_027117392.1, read as the reverse complement.
GAAACATAATGGCCAAGGTGCCAACAGGCCCGGAGATTCAGACCAGGAATATGAGGGGCAAACGTATACCATGGCCAGGCTGTCTCCCTTCTCCAAGTACGATCCAGCTGCTTCCTCTCATTCAGCATCGCGCTTGGTTGGTCATGGGTCACATGATAATTCGGTATCCCCTGTCAGCCTTCAAGCAAGGAGTCGGTAACTTGTAACATGCTGCCGGCCGTTGCGCCTGTTTGAGAGCCAGTAGCTAGCTAACGGCTTATAAATGCAAATCGAGCATGAACAATGCTTGACAATGATATAAGCTTCTATAACTGATCCTTTCGAGTGATAGCTTACTCATGGGGTATATAGCCAAACTTCTCTAATATCCTGAGCCCCTTGCTCCTGTTGGACGACTCGACGGTTATGCACCGTATACACAATTGATTGCGCTATCATGAGGACCAAGCCAATAGCCGCCATTGCAATCATTATAAATAACCCAGTATTGTAGCTTCATCGGTTATCAGTATTACTGTCCCTGAGTTTTACGGCAGTTCTGGGTTTACTTACTACGGAGCATCGCCGCCCCTGAAGTACTGCGTGCCTACCATGAGGCCGCCTTGGGAGGCCATGACCCACATTCTGCATCAACATCAGTCAGCATATGTCGTTATTTGAGCTGCACCTATGAATTCGTGAAGATATGAAACTTACGCTACACTGATACTCCTCTCCCGCGGATCCTCGCAGTTGAGCTGAAGCCACGTGTTGTGCACCGGATGATACCCAACCGCAAAGCCGTTCACGGCGGTCCACAGGCCCCAGCGGGACCACTTGCCCGCGTGCGGCTGGGTCACTCGGGCTACAACCAGGACTGTGAGATAGAGCATAACGCCAACGATGACGGCGAGCCCACGCTTGTTGGTGCGGTCGCTGAAGACGGCCATGGCGAAGATGACGAGCAGGGCGAGGAAGGGGCCCACAGCGGCCAGGGCGTTGGCGGTGATGCGGTCGAAGCCTAAGGACCTGTGGCGGTAGTGATATATCACGCCGAGTCAGTGGTTCGTTCGTTGATTTTGATTTGCGACGGGCTGTTGGCTCTTTGCTTACATGATGGTGGATGGCGTATAAGTTGTTAAGGGGCTCCATGTCGAGAAGACGCAGAATGACGCGATGAAATGGAGCCAGCGACGGTAATGGGTAATGGTCTTCCAGACTAAACCAAAATCGAAATCCTTCATTTCTGCACCAGTTCCTCGGTCGCTGCTTGTCCACGAAATGTCCTCCTGGCTCGTGGCCGATGATGATACAGCCGTATCGACGGTCTTGGGGGCTATCGTGGTGTTGTCGGGTAACCCTGGGAGGAAGAGGAACATCATCACGGCAATGACCAACGTAAATAAACCCTCGACTACTCAACTGTCAGCATTGACTTATACGTCTTGTCCGGGAGACCAAAAGGGGATACTCACTCAGAAAGAGCCATTGCCAACCTTTCAGGCCTCGCACGCCATCTAATTTCAGGATTCCCGACGCTAGGATAGGGGCTATGGCGTTACCGCCAAACATGCCGAAGAAGAAAACAGCCAGGCGCTTCGCCAGTTGCTCCTTCGTGTACCAAGTCGACAACGTGAAGAGCGCCGCGGGGATGTATCCCGACTCCGTCAGCCCGAGCACCGCCCGCGAGACCAGAAAGCCCGTCCTGTTCGTGATGAAGACCTGACAGATGGCGACGATGCCAAAGGCAATCACTTGACCCGAGATCCATCTCTGAGGGCCGATCTTATTGAAGAACGGTGTAAGTGTCAGTGCGTGCATACCAGGTAAACACAGGTAGTGGTCAAGAGCCAGGGGCGGATCTTACCTTATGTAGAAGCAAGTTGGAGGGGATCTCGAGAAGCACGACGCCAAGATACATCAATTGGTTTCCAAGATTGATCGTGTTCTGGTCCACGTTGATGTCAGAGGCGAACCCGGCGGTAAGGGCACTGGCCAGATTCATCTTATCTATCTGGGCGGCCAGGAGCCCGAATGTGAGCAGTGGAAGGACGGTGCAGTCGACCCTGGTTTGGGAACCGTCAGAAATCATATGCTTTTACTATCACTCTCTTCGAATGTTTTACTTACTTCCACTTTGAACTCCTCTCACTAGCTGACCATGTTGCCATCTTCTGAGACTCAATGTGTAGAAATGCTGCAGGTCGTCACGACGTTCCAACCGCACCTCTTGCTGTCGACACGTTCGGTCTCCTTGACTCGATATGCATTTTTGCAACACATCCGCAATATCGGAGATATTTATAGGCAATGACGACTGGCATGGCGACATTCGTGTTTCCGGATCGTCAGGGCCCAGTTTCCGGCAACCTTGATGGCCATCGAGAATCGGGTGTCCACCAGCACCAATCGAGGGCTCCATATGACGGGATTATAAAAACGCCGTAATAAAACAGAGCCGCTACTACTCTATACCTATCGGTCGCTTGGGAATGGTGGCAATATGTCGATGGGCTGCTGTGTTTCCCTCTTGTTCAGGGGCTGCGATTGGAAAGTCCACAAGTGCCAAAGGCATCGAAGAGCCAGGGATAGCAGGACGCTATGGAAATGGCAATTGCTTGCTACGCTCCTACTCTTGCCTCCTCTTGTGTGACGGGTTGCTCGTTGCGTTTCTTTGGCTACAGCCCAGGAAGGGACGAATGGTTACGACGCAGGAATGGAAAGAACAACCAGCATCCACGTACGATTGCCTTCAAGTTGCAACTGCCAAACCAAAACGACATTCCCTCATTCCTCGCAGTCTCACACGCAAGATATAAAAGCCACATCAAACTACCAGACCCGAGAGACGTTGGGCATTCTTTCTCCAGTGATATATCCGAGAGAAACCTGCGATTCTGAAAACGACTCACGAAACAAACGCCGACAGCCACACCATGAAGAATCCAGTGAGCTATCTCGTTACTTCGGCTTCTATATTGGGAATTGGCGCTTTGGTATGTTACAATGCTTCCCCAGGCTTGCAACTGTGCTGACAACGTCTTCCAGCCCAATCCCATCGGCAGCGGCCTGCCCAGCGAAGCTGGTATGAACACCACCCGCCTCGATCCACGCAGTCCGGTAAGCCAAGATCCTTACCACCACACCCTCTTCCCTTCTTTTCCTTTCATTTCCTTCTTGCTCCGAGGCGGAGGCACGATGCTGACACCATCTGCCCCATCCATCCTCGCAGGACCCCCCGCGGCCCCTTCTGCAACATCCCGGGCTACAGAGTCACCCTCCAGACCAAGGTCCGCGACGACATCCAGAAGCTGCACAACATGATCGGCCAGACCTGCACCGCGCCCGCGGGCCCGAGCGGCTGCGCACGCGTGGCTTACACCAATGGCGGCGACGTCTGGATGTGCAACGACAACACCACGCCCAGCGAGGCGCCCTGCAGCCTGCTCGGCGACTATGCCCAGGCCATTGTCGAAAGCTGCAGCACCAAGGACAGCGCCAACGACTACGTGGTCCAAGGCCAGCTGTTCGATGTCGGGTCCGGACCGGACGGGAGCGGGGGCTGGGCAACGTCGTGGTCGGGCTTGACACTAGTGGCTGATTCTAGCACGGGTGGAAGATGAGAAGACCGTTGCAGGGTTCAGGGCGTGTCGTCTGAAAACATAGGCATAGAAAGGAAAGGGGGGGAAACGACAACAACCAAACTGACATGTTTCATGAGGAACCCTCGCGCATCACATGAATAGAGTCCACGATTCTTTCGTCAACAGTCAACGGAGTCTTGCAGCAGTATTACATGAGAAGCCCACATCCACCCCCATCTAAATTTGCAGCTCATCATGCGTTTCATTACTGGCGTGAGAAATGAGTAAGAATATACCTCGAAACCGCCAGACAACTGGCGGCGCACCTCAAATGTATCGAATGAATCTCATCTTTGACGAACTCGTAAGAATAAGGGCTCTTGCAGTTCTCCACACTTGTCTATGCGATGAAATGCATCCGCAACTCACTTCCAAAAGTGTTCCATGAAAGCAACTCCTGCATCACCCCCGACGCTTCCTGCCATGATCCGAGCGCGTGTCCCGAGCTTGTTGTGGTGTATCGCAGTCCGCCGCGTAGTCCTCTGCTGCCACTCATCCACGCCGACGTCGCCAGCCATGACACGAGCTTGATCTGTCGTCACGTTGTCGTATATACCGATCTGAACGTTAGGTGTGGTGTTCGGGGCGGAGTCGAAGCCATAAGTGGATGATGATCTGTCTTCTCCAGTCGTATCGCTTGCGTGGTGGCGGGTGAGTGTTGGCTTCAGTAAATACTGGTCTCCGCAACTACGAACTTGGATGGAACTACCGAGTCAACTCCATTGCATATTAGGAGGGTCATGATAGGGAAGCGCTTATATGGGAGGGGGCAAGCCCCTTTAGTAACTAGATTCAGGGTATATTGGCGAATGCAGTGTACAGATATCCTTCGGGGACAATTACATAGAGGCCAAATCCTGTTCTACCACACAGCAATGGAAAGCTCCGAGTCACTTAGAAGGCAGTTGCTGCTTATGTTGACAGACCAGACTGGAACGATCGATCAGGACAAGGAGAGCAAGAGGCAGAAGGATATACTCCTCGAGGCCGTGGTTTCAACAACAGAGGTCGCGGCCGTGGAGGATTCCGTCGCGGGACTAGACCCCGGGGACGAGCCTATCGACGATGGACTCGTCGACATAATAGACAGATGGCCTTTGCAGAGGAATGATGAGGAAGTCTTTGTGGACAGAGATGATCCCAACATTGACGAGTAGAAGAAAAGGTTAGTCGAGGAAGGATCTATACTTAAGTTAGTTGACGAGGCTAACGAAAACCTGTTCGCAATAAATTTCTTTTTAAAAAAGAACACGTTGTTTAAACTACTTACATACCTGCCCACCTATACCGTGCAATGCTCAAGCATGGCCAAGGAAGGCGATGGTGATGGATGGATCCAAGGACGGTAGGAGATATGGGAAGTGCCCATGCGTAGAGGGTGACAGGTATGAAATGTGAGCCAGTTACCAATCTACTCTAATCTCCATCATCACACTTCACTCACCAACCCCAAGCCCAGGTCCTACAACCGCAAGACAGGCCCGGGGTAAATAGGGCGTTCAATGATCCAGATCCTCATATCTCATGTCTCGGCACCATAGGAGCACCACATGTCAAGGTCCAAAACCACCTCCTCATCAGCCTGTCGGTGTTGTGTGCAGTTGGTGCCTGGAAGTCGAAAAGAGTTTAAAGCGACAGGAAGCCAGATCTACCAGCAACCCCCCCCAAATCCCCTAATCCAACGTGAATGGATGGAGGTGGGAGAAAACCTCCGAAATGATTCAGATCTCAAAGTGAACCATCCACTATTCCCCCGCATGTCTCGGAGCGCAATGCAACAGTGCGAGGGTGAGCGTGGAGTAAGTTAGGTATGTACACACGTATAATGTCTCACATCAATGTCACACGCATCAATTCGCAGAAGCTGTAGGTGGAGGTAACAGGAAAGACAGATATGGAGTAACAACCAAATTTGATAGGCTAAGGAGGCTATGATGATGATATAACAAGTAGTTAGGCTACGCAGGGATTGTGACGCCTTTGCCATGATGATAACGGTGATGATGCCAGCGCTATAGTCAAGAAGAATAATGCAATTCTCATCTCGTGCCTTCAGGCCATCCAGACGCTTGCGAGTGAGAATGTGAGAGAGAAATAGGTGTGTAACAATAACAAAAGAAAATAATTAGACCCCGTCTATGCCAATGTCCGGTTCTGCGTCGGCCCCCCTTTCCCTTGCCTGGTCTACAATGCATGCGTAGGTATCTTTCCGTCCGCCCCCACCCCTTAATAATAAGAATTTCCATGTTTGCGCCGGGTAACTTCTTTGCCAACTAAAACATTCCAAAGACATGCAGCACGTTTGCTTCATCAAAAGGTATCTTTTCCACAGTAAGAAACAAGTGAAACCCCTAACTCCGGTTAATGCCCAATCAAAAAAAAAATCGCACTTTGCCGTCGTCGTCCTGCACGTGCTTCTAGCATTCAAAATCGTTGGGAAAGCCCCCCTTGAAATAATCAGGAGAGCCTAGGCTCTTCGTTGAGTCAAGGCACCGGCCATGGTCAGTGTCGGCAAGGCGGGTCGCTGAATTTCCACGCTACGGCTCGGGATCGACCGTCCGCCGGGTGTGCGCGGGTTCGCCACATTGACCCGTCCGTTCCTGCCGGTGATGCGGCTAGGGTGACCAAAGTCCTCGTCGCCGCTGTCGCTGTCGCCATCGTCGTAGTCGGCAAGTCGCGCGAAGTAGTCCGCCAGGCCGTCCACACTAGGGGTACCGACGACGGCCTCGTACTGCGGAGGCAAATCAGCCAATGGCGGCGGCGCTTCGTCCTCCTCAAATGCAGGCGGGTTGAACGAAGGATAGCGCATCAGATGGATGGGCCGCGACACCGCTGGTGCTTGTGGTGGCTGTTGAGGAGCACCCTGTTGGCGCTGTACTGACTGCGTACCGCCTGCTTGAGCTTGTGATCCGAGGTGTGCGACGGGCAGTGGTGCGAGGGGTGACGGTTCGACACTCATGGGAGTGGGCTCGACAGAGGGGATGGTGCCAGTGCTCGACGCCGGAGAGGGGTTCGTCGCAATAATGTTAGCGTCGTGGCATCCGCAAGTCGCCTGTTGGTGGTACATGGGTTGCTCCGCGCCAGAGTACTCGGGCAGGCTAGTGTTAGCCTGCGTCGCACGACAGTTGAGCACAGTAAACGGCGAGTCAATGCTGATTTCGAAGTGCCGTCTGCGCTTGCCAGCTGGGTCTTCAGGGTCAAGTCGCGAGATTCGCATGACGATCTACCAGAAACAGTTAGTCTTGAATGAAGCGAAAAGGGGTTATTCCGCCGTTTGGCTTACCTTGATCCAATGATAGACATTGACGTTCTTCCAGCTGCAATCAGGGTGCAGACGGATAGTCTTGTCCTTTGCCATCTGGTCGCACGTCGGGATCTGTACGTTCATCTCGATTTCGGTTGACCCCCAATACGACTCCAGGCCTAGATCCAAATCGCCAAGCAGGTTGTCGGACGGATCGGGTAACGGGTGTGGCGCAGTGTGACTCCTCGAGGCCTCTAGACTCCGTCTTCGGGCGGCTGCAACTCGTGCTTCGTGTCTCTCGTCGGGCGAAAGCTCACCACCGCTCAAAACGTTGATTTCCGAGTTTTCGAATTGCTTGTCCACCGGCTTGCCGGCCGACTTCTCAAGCAGGAGGATTTTCCTCCCGGGGTCCTTGCGAGTGACGCGGCGGTCGTTGGTCCAGTACTCAATCGATTCGGTGACAAACACCTTAAGCTTGTGCACCTGAACCTTGGCGAGGGGCGTCAGCTTGAAGGCGATGGGAATCTTCGTTCCAATAGGGAACGATTTCCCCGAAATCATAATGTCGTAGTGTAGTTGGTCCTCCCATTGCCGGCTGATGGAGATCGGTTCCGTCATCTCGAGCGAAAGCTGATCGGGGACTCGGACGATGCTAACTTCCTTGCTCCCGTGCAGGTTTGGCTTGAACGCGCCGGCTCTCTCGACAACGGTTTCCAGCGCCCATTTCACCGAGCCGAACTGCAGCTTCGTCGTTTCCAACTGGTGGTGGTCGATGGGCAACTCGAACGAGTATTCGTAAGTTCCAGGATAAAAGACCTTGTAGCCCTTCTGCACGGCATTAACGCCAGGCGACTCGCCCTTTCCGAAACTGCGCTGTTGGACCGATTGCAATGATAGGCGTTTGTACTCTTTCGCCGTGAGGTTGCCTCTGGATTGGTTCTTGATGCTCAACGACAGTTGCGATTGTGCGGCGAGATTTGCGCTGCTTCCTGTGTTCCCACGGATGCTGTAATTGCACTGGTTGCCGTAAGGAGTTTCCCAAGTCTCGTGCATGGCGTGGAAAAATGTAAGCACCTGTGTCCGTAATGACTCCTCTTCGTACTGTTCGACCTTCATGGGCGGGATGCCCTCGGGCCACTCCGTCCTGGCCTTTCCGACAAGCTTCAATGTGACCGACTTCAGCTTCACATTCTTCGAGACATCAAGCTGGAGCTTGCCCCTCAAAAGCGCAGTCGAGTTCGCGGTCTCGTGGCGCGGGTGGCCATCGTGCTCGAACCCCGTCAAGAAAACGTTCGGCTCGGCAAGGACGATCGAACATGAAACACCACTTCCAGAAGCGACTGGCTTCGGCACCTCGGTCACCGAGCTCATGATGTTCTTGGCAGAGCGCATAGACATGAGGCTGCTGCGATGCGAATTTTGGAGCGCTGCATTCAGCAGAGGACCCCGTCTGTTATCCACCATTGTCGAAGGAGGCATACCCGATGCCCCAATTGTCGGAACGGAAACCATGGACATGGGCCGTGTCGAAACCTCCGGTATGGGCCTGAGTGTCCGGGGGCAGCTGGACGTGCTAGGTCGAGGGGTTTCACTTCGAGTCGATGCGCTGTCAGTGGCAACGTAGTGGGAAAAGTGCTCCTTGATCGGCGCAAATATCCTTTCGAATGCGGCTCTCTTGGAGTGTTTGGATTTGGGGCTCTTCGGCCGTCGATCAGCACGTGTCTGCTCCTTGTCCACCCTAAAAGACCGTTTGGGTTTCGGGTAGTTGACGGGCCTCAACTCGGGAGGAATGTAGCCTGAAGGGTACGAGACGATATGGATCGATTGAGGTCGTCGTGTCCGTGGCCGTATAGGTGGGACGGGCAGACTGGGAGGGCGGTTTGATAAGTGATGCCGTGGTCTGTAGTAGACGTTGCCCGTCAGTGGATGTGAATAGTGGTCTGACCGAAGGTAGTGATCTTCCGATTCTGTCATTGTGGCGGTTTGTTAGGACGTGTCGCAAGCACCGACATCATCTTCGAGGACCCAGGGCCAGGGAAGGGGGGAGGCTAAGGCAATATCTAATACAAGAAGTGGGAGCGGTAGTATAGGTGAGGTATAGGATAAGAGTGGGTAACAAGGAGTTGTCTCGGGATGACTTTTAGGCACGACTCGCTGGGTAAGGCGAGACGGCGCGGCCAAAAATAAGCTACCTCAGCTTATTATGCGGCAATGCCGAGATTTAGGTGAATGTAACGAATGCGCTGGCCAGACTTGGGCGGTGAAAGTATCACCGGCATGTAGGGATCATTGTGGTAGGTTAGGCCAGGAGGTGTGTAAAGCATGTACAGTAGGTCGGTACTGGTACTGGATGTGGAGGGGAATGCAAAACAGGGAAGCAGCATGTGGCATGGTAGCGGCCGGATGGGGATCTGGGAGTGTATCTGGCATCTGTGGCACCCAAGAAAAAGGGAAATGGGACACCTACGGTTCAGTGAATCATAAAAAAATCATTATGGTCCCGAAAAGGGCGTGGAAAGCATGCGGTCTTGAGCGGGAGAGTTTGCTGTTTGAGATAAAGCAAATCCGGCGCAGTGTTGGAGGGAAGGTCCTGGTCGCCCCCAATGGCTGCCGTCTCAATTTCCCCCTTGCCCCTCGCTATTATCTGACGGCAGGTGGCAGATGGGCAACTGCTCGCGCAGACGTAGATTTCCAAACCGTTCAGTTCAGTCAATCGACGATCCGTGTCTCTTTCTCTCTCGCTCTTCTGCTGCCGTGGTCGCAAAAGAGGTGAAGAGGGGAAAGTGGGATGGGCCTTCGGAATGTCGCAGGCGGTATGGGGTTGCGTGTGTGCGGGAAAGAGAGGAGAGAGGCTGGCTCTGGTGTGATGAACGTTAGATTATCGTGTTGCTGAGTAGAGGGTTGAGGGCGATTGATGCGATATTGATGTTGATGACTGAACCGGCTATGAGGGACTGACTGGCTGGACTTGGACTGGCTGGTCTGGTCGGGTAACCTTGCAGATGATCGGCCTATGATGTAGTGCTCCCCAATCGAGCATGGCAGACCCAAAGACTGGGGCTTATTAGAGGCATGAAGCACAGGAAGCAGAGCGCTGAGAGCATAGCGTAGCGCCCAGAGGAAGAACCCTAGTCCATCTAGTCCATAGTGCCCCTCTCGGCGCGGCTTCGTCGGCAACCCTTGGAACCCTTGGACAATGAATGCCCTTCCAAATTACAGAGAACCTGTTGGTTGGGATGCACGTCGTGCATACATAGTGGTAGGTACCGTAGCGTAGCACCGCCATCATTGACACACATTCACTTGAGCGTTCGTGAGCTCGTCATTCTCGTCAATTGATCTGGAAGAGTCATGTGGAATCAAGGCCGATAGACAGACAGGACAGACATTTGCCTCGAAAGGCGAACGATGCCACCACAGGTGGTGTTGGCGGGCTAGTGAGCAAGTGAGTGCCTGCCTTGCCCTGTTGTCGTCCCAGAGCAGAGTCGGCGCGAGTCAGTGTCGCAAATGAAGTAATGCCCAGACGGCAGGCTTTTTGGCAGAGCTTCCAGGCTCTGCGGATGCGGAGAAGGGTCAGCCTGGCCAATGAGCAGTCTCACATTTCTGCTCCGCGTCACGAGCGCACCCCTGGCAGCATATACATTTTTTTCTTCTTCTCTTTCTCCTCGCCTTCCAAGGCCAAGGCGACGAAATGCGGAACTCGGAAGTTGTCCAGGAATTCTCAGAGTGTGTGTCGCGTCAGCCCATTTAGATCCCATATACCGCACGTACATAGCTGGCCAGCACTGGCTGGCTGGGCCCTGGCAAAGGAACAATGAAAAGCGAAAATGCCCTTCAGACGAACATCTCCGAGGTACATGTACTCTTGGCCGCCTAATGCACTAGCATGGACTTGAAGCGACCACGCGCACTGGTGGTGGCTAGCAGCAGGTGAATACTTTGTCACAGGTGGCTAGTGCCATGGGCAGGCCGGCCGGGATGCCTTCAGTACTTTCAGCACACTATGCGACACGTCAAGGACCGGCTGTGTTTCGTTCATAAACCGGGTATATCCCGTTGATAATACTAGTGCACTGGCGCTTGCCTCCCTCCCAGACAGACGGTATCAGCAGCGCTGTGTTCGCTCAGCTCGGCAAACTGGGAAATTCTGGTGTGTGGTAAGTTTGTGCAATGTACGCAGTGGACAAATCAATCCATCATCCAACCTTTGCCTGCTTGTACGGGCGGTGGGGGAGAAAGAACCACAGAGCCCATCTGTCATCTGATGGGCGTTTCCCCCAGTGAGCCAGTGTTTGTAGCCTGGCCGAAAGCCGAAATTTTCGCGGTAAGGGCATGCAGGTTTACGTTGACAACGGCATCATCGGGATGCCACTCTGGAACCTGGGTTGTTGTCGATCAGGCCGATCGCTTCCCCGTGGCACGATGGATTGAACGTCCTCCGGGAACGGCACTGGAATGGCGGGCAGCGTGCGGGACGAGACGAGAAAAACTGGAGCCCGTCGGAGGCAACGGCAGTCTCCAGATCGACGCTTTCTATTCTCGTTCTCGGTAGAGTGACGACTAGCGAAAGAAGGCAAAAACTCAATAATCGCTAGAGGCGATCAGACCGGGAGCGAGAGACGAGGGCTGCGGATGCGGACTCAGTGGAAGCTATTACGGTACAAGTACAAAGGTCCAAGTCAGGGCGATTGCGCAAAAGCTCTGCAAACCTTATTCCTCAGGGCAGAGCGTATGGAATGGAATCATGGCCCACGGGATGGGATATGGATCTGAATCGGTTGACAGGGTCAGCGTCCGCACTGACGCTGGCTGCCATGGTCTTTGACACTTCCATCATCAGTCACTTCGTCTTAAGGGTCTTCAACACCCGGTTCTATGTACTACATGTACTTACCGGTAACTTGTAATTTCAACCTGCGTAAGGTAAACGTTAAGGTGAAGACGGTCAGCCTCTGCAAGTAAGCAGACCTTAGATGCTGAAAAGCCATTGCATGTGTTTGTTGACTGCGCCATGGGGGGCAAGGGGACAGACAGCCCATGAGTCGTCCCAAATTGGCAATGCGGTGCTTTGCTCGTTGGTCCTTTCCAATGACCGCCATTTCCAAGCAAGAGAACTGCCAATGCAGCATCACGTCAGGGCTGGCAAGGGGGTTAGGTTGGTGGCCGGGAGTTCCAGTATTCCCACCCAACCAATATCTGCCAATCGTTGCTGCGTGCTTGCGTGCGGAGGTGTGAGTGTTGGTGTTGGTGGTTTTGGCTTTTTTTTTTTTTTTTTTTGGCTGCTGCCAAACGTGCCAAACAAGCTGCACGACTGCCAGTGCCCAAATTGAACCAAGCCAAGCTTTCTCGTTGGCAGTTCACCACACAAAAATGGATGACGCCTCTAGTCTAGTGCACCGGAATAGGACTCGATCGGCACTCAAAACGCCGGCTAGAAGGGGATGCGTACGTAAGTGTTGATGCTGACAATGGAAATTTTTTTTAATCGGGACACACCAAACAAGAACTCCACGATTTCGCGGGTTTTTTATCGTTCAATAGAAATAGAATTGACAATAGGCCCTGGAAATAAGCGCTTGCCCCTGTGGGTGAGTGAGCCGATTACCCGTGGCGTTTGGGGGCTTCATTTGCCTTTCCAGCCTCCAGATGTCTCTCTACCCGTGCAACAAAGATCAGATCACATTTTAAGGAACAGCAAAGTTTAGACTGATCAAGACGGCTGAGATTAACTTCATTGCTTGCATCTCTTACTTACTGTGGTTGCTCCAGACATTAGACGACAGGCACACACCACCATATGCAAACGATAGGATAGCATCAGGCATCGGTGCAGAATGACGGACGTTAGGTTACGCACGAACTAGAAAAGTAAACAAGCACTAATTGCGCCGCATTCAATGCAAAATCACCTCCCATTGCAGAATGCCGTTGCATTTGGAATGGACATCTTCTTCAATGGGAGAGGAGTTGGGTCCCTTTACGTTTTAGCGAAGTGAACATCAAAGAGGCCTAACTAATCCAACCGCCAAGCTAGGGGTTAGTAGTGGCAGATCCAACACGATGCCTCCTTACATTAGTTTCTCTGCCGACAAACTAGAGGAGTTGGGCAAAACCCTCTGCAAACCGGCCCTCTCCTCCTTCGCCCAAAAGCCCACCAATCGTGCAATACGGTATATTGGGCCGCATTATGCGAACGAACCCTTATGCGAAGAGTCGATAGTAGTAGTATAACGGTCTCCAAGCATGATAGCCACCTCATCCATCCGTTGCATCGACGAAGATCTAGAACTGCTTGCTCTTCTGCTCCATCGTATGTCTTTTTGGGCAAAGGGTCTGGGTCTAGGTCTAGGAGGCTTACTGTGCCGCCAGGCCATCCTCGTTAAACTAATTAGATTGACAATGGGGTGAACCGACCCCTAAAACCCCTACTACCTACCTCGCCAACTCATCCCATCAAACGAAAAGTGAGGCTGTCGTCGGAGATCACCTCGCTTCCCCGCCTCAGGATCAGGACTGTGCGTGTGGTGTTATAGTCGCAACGGAAACCCCATGTGTATAGGATCGAGACCGGCTATACCCTTCTCCCCCTCCTCCCCCAACCACCAACCTTCGCATATCGCGACTGGCTACCCAACAGGTAAGTCCCAGCACTGTACGAAACCCCACGGAATCGTTTCGAACCTGTACCGGGGCCGAAGAAGAAAAAAGCAGCCTAAAACTTACTCGCGAGAAAGATCGGATGACTGGGCGCATGCAAGCTCATGCTGGCAAATAGCAGCAAGTACTAGCAATAATAGCTATAGGGCGCTGCTGTCGGGCTGCTCCCGACGTCATTCTCCTCACTGCCGGGCCTCAGGAGGCGCCGGCAGTCATCCAGGCTCAGCCATTCTTTTCAATCGCTCTCCTTATCATGCCCAGTAGGAAAAGGAAGCCGCAGATCGCGCGCGTTGCTCTTAACCCCCGGCAAGATGGGCTTGCCGCATCCCGATCGATGGGTGCTTAGTTCCTTTTGCGCCTATGCGGTGTAGTGCGCGCGATGAGAACTCAAAACCTACCTCGTACATAGCCGGGAACCCCAAGTCAAACCGTGAGGGGGACGTTAGAAGAAGAAAAAGGTCAAAAAAAGAAAGGGGGAATTGGCACGAGCCCCTATCAGTCGCAATTGGCGGTATCGTCAGCTTGAGCCTCTCAACTCTATCATCACAGTTGGACGGGCGCTTATTCGGCAACTTGACTTTCGTCTAACGGGAAAGCCATGGGATCATGTGGCGGCCACCATTGATTTGACCTCTCCTTTCAAACCGCTGCTGCTTGCTTACATCCGCACCCCGAACTCCGATCACCGAGAATCGCGAAACATAGTCATCGGATAAGTGGCATTCACTCAGGGGGAGGAAAGCATAGGCGCGAACTGTAAATTCATGATCTATCAAATTTGATGTGAAATCATCTACTCATCTGCATTTCACCCCTTTTCTTTCGATCGATCGCTAGATCTATTGATCTCCTAGTGAGTGACGTACTCCTTCCGTTCATCGCACGCTCTCGAGGCTGATCTCCTTGCCCAGGCCGTTCTTCTCATTCTCGAGCCCGCAGTTGAGCGCCATGGGAGCGCCATTGCCGTGATAGCCGTTGGTGACAGCAGTCTTGACCCTGACCGCGTCGCCGCGGTCATCCGAAGGGAGTTTGCCATCATCCGCAGCAGCAGCAGCATCCTTGCGCTTCAGACCATTCTCCTTCGTCTTCTGGTCGTCATCGCCGTCATCCTCGCAGAGCAGGTCGACGTCAGACCCCGCGAGCCACTGCTCCATCTTGCCGTACATGGCGTGCCAGGCGCCGTGGTCGCGGGCCGTGGGCAGGCAGCGGGTGACGGGGTAGCCCAAGGCACTCTGGGCAGCGGCGAGGTGGCGGTAGCCCTCGGGGAAAGAGGCCAGCAGCTCCGGGTCGAACGTGGGCGCGCGGTTGCCGTCGACGGGGACGACCTTGTCCTTCTCGTAGAAGAGCTTGACGTACTTGGCCTTCCACTCGGTGCCCCCTATCTCGGTCTTCTCCTTGACGCAGAAGAAGATGAAGCGGCAGTCGCAGTCGACGTCGAACTCGGCCCCGGCGGGACAGAAGACGTTGGCTTGGTGCCCCTGAGTCTGGAAGCGCTGCGTGATGGTCGCTTTCATCTTGCCGATGGCGCGGTCCGGGTGCGACTGCGAAACCTCGACGAGGGTACCGCACTCGCGATGCATGATGAAGTCGCCGCGGTCCTTACCGCGCTTGGAGATAGCAATGAAGTTATCAATGGTCTGGCCCTTGCTCCAAGCTGTTGTCGGGAGTGGGTGGACATGGCACCGCCTGTCAGCTACGTGAAATTTCATTTTTGGATAATGATGATGATGGTGACATGTGTGCTTGTCCCATGGTTAAGGACTGCTATGGGTCGCAGGTAGGTGGAAGTGAACGGGGGGGGGGTGGAAGGTGCTTGCTCACTTGTCCAGACCATGGCCTCTTTGCAGAACAGGCTGCGGTAGTTCTTCCATTCCGAAGCATCGCGGTATACTGGCCATCCCTTGCAGAGCTCCGACACGGCAAACCGATTCAGGAGATCCTCGGGTGAACCGTTGATGTGCGAGTACTGGTGGATTTGAGCATCTGCTGAGGTAGTCATTTTGAGGATGTGTTTCGTCGTCAATGATGAGGTAGAATGTGGAAGAAGTAGTTGTTCAAGTGCATGTTTGGTGTTTCGAAGAGGAAAGCTGGTGTCCATCCTCTGAACCCCCCTCGAGGTTTATATACTCGCCCAGATCCATGGCAGCCCTGAGACGACCGACCCTTCAACCAAGCAAGATGAAGAGGCCTGTCCAGATGGGTGACTGTCTTCGTCTCCTGGGAGCCCATGGTCCGTCAAGATCGAACGATATTATGTCATGGTATGCAAGGACACAATCAATCGGCTGCCCATTTCGATCGTGGGCCTTTTCCAGACTCATGTTTCCCTCCTTACGCAATCAGGAGAGACGCGACATGAGAGGCGAATTGTCAGCAAACTGCCTTCGAAGGATCCACCAGGTCGAGGCAGGTAAGCGTCTCCCTCGTTATCTCCAACGCCGAATGTTCAGTACTTGCGCAATAGAAAGTTGAAGCCCGAACTAATGCGCTGGTCCGGAGGAGGCCAAGTCACCCTGGTTTAGGATTTGAGATTTGATAGAGATAAGTAGTATTGTCTGCATATGCCGTCGTGTGGTCATTGTCTCACAGGTACGAGTGCTTAACACGTCGTGGAATCGAGCCATGATTCACTCGATCCATCGAGACCTCGTTAGCCATGAGGTAGTGGTGTCATTTCTTCGTTGTGCGCATCGAGAGAGGATGTCGACATGTTTGAGATCTTGAGACGAATGGGACGAGGATGCAGCCTTGCTGCAGCCACGCATGTCCTCCTACGGGCCAAGTAGCGGTGAAACGGGGTTGTTCATATGGCAAGATTGCCCATCGCAGCTTCTGGACACCACGACGGGAACCTGCTTCTTGGTACGTGAAGGGGGGTTCGCCGCCGGGTAACAATCCGAGTGTCGCGTATCACCGGAACTTATTCCCTCACCTGTCAGAGCAAGGCCCGTATCACCGAGGCGTGATACGGAGATGCATACCTGCATAATAGGGTGATTTCTCGGGAGTTAGGGCACGTTGATGCATCGTTCCCGTAGATTCGGTTGATCGTGCTGGATGACACAAACTATGTGTTCTGGCAACAAGGTGCCCGTTTGATTACACTGCTTTATTGTCAGCCGCAATGGTTACCTGTTTCGGTTGACGGTAGATACCATCATTTATCTTACATAACTCAATCTATCAGAGCTGTATCATCCGTTGTAACCCCTTTTTGGCGTTGTACTTACGTTCTTGTTTGCCAGAGCTGTTCGTCGGTGATATCAAAACCACAAGCCCACACTTACACTGTGATCCCGCTGAAGAAATTGTAACGCCCCATGAGTGACGATTCGCTGGAATTAGCATCCTTTCTGCCCTCGGGTGTCATTGGCCAGAATTACAATATGATGGTCAACTCTTATCTCCCCACAATACCTAACTGTCTTGCAACTTCGGCGGAGTCGCGTCTTCGATGATGATCCCCGGGGTCAATGTCGGCAGCCGAAGCGAAATATGACCGGGTGGCATTCCGTAGCTTAGCGCAGATGCCCAAACCCGGTTGATGTAACTGCTGAGGGGAAATACGATATATCGCATTTATTGCCTGCAGTAGATATGCTCTCCTGCAGCCATCTTCACGGGGCGAGCCGGATGCCAATTGCTGGCTTCGGTTGTGCATATGCATCTTGCCTGCATCATGTATCCATATCTTGATATTGAGTCTATTGTCCTGTAAGCCACAAAGCTGGTCTGATCTTAGCGCATGACACCTCACACAAAGCCTTATCCTCCCTGCAAAATTTCATCCTTCGTAGATCTTCTCACCCTTGTGGTTCACGGGGTTGACCTTCCTCCAACCTGGTAGAACGAAGCCCGCCTCGTCATCCTCGGGGAAGGGGCCGATATGCTCCTTCACAGCGTCGAAAAACACACGGTAGGCCTGACCGCTCATATGCAGGCCATCCGGAAGCATCTGCTCTAAGCCACCCCTGATGCTACCAGGGTACCCTAGTGGCAGGCCAGCCTTGCTGAGCCCTTTATCGTCCAGATCTGGGGTGGCCGCAATGGCCGCGTCCATGATGGCCTTCTGCAGATCGATCAACACCGTGCCAGGGACGTCGGCAGCGACTTGGCGTGCGATATCGGAGTACTTGGCGCTTACGGCCGCCTGTCGACACGCCTGTCCATGATTCTCTTTATCCTGCATCTCGGCCATGATCTCATCCAGAGGTGGAGGAGTCACGAGCAGTATCTTGGGCTTGTGGGCCGTTATGTTAGGGTGTGTGATGATGGCCTTCAGGTTGGACCTATAATCTTCTTCGTCCACGTGCTGCGAAGCGGTGTCCAGCTCGAGGGCTGCATCGTTGGCTCCCAGCAGCACGAGCTACGTACCTCGGTTAGATCACGCCAACATGAAGGCTTGCATTGATTGCCAAGACGGGGAACTCACCAGATACTCGATTCTTGGCGTGGCCTCGGAGCGCGGCGGAAAGATCTTCTCCAGGTACCTGAGTACGTTCTTGGTATTCCAGCCGGAGTAGCCTCGGTTGATCACATCCAGGCGGCGAACACACACTGACGATCTCAGTTAGTTATGG
The DNA here is from genome assembly GCF_038362705.1 of Apiospora aurea. NCBI lineage: Eukaryota > Fungi > Ascomycota > Sordariomycetes > Amphisphaeriales > Apiosporaceae > Apiospora > Apiospora aurea. The sequence goes on along the minus strand of NW_027117392.1, from coordinate 6,179,715 downwards.
ATATGCGGTTATCCTTCGGAGCAACACTGATGACGTACAATCTTGAAGAGCACCTTGGAAGCAAAACCCATCCGAGATTTTAGTAGAGAACTGGAAGAGCGAGTCTCCAAGCAATACAACCTGGTTATGGATGACGGGCCCATCCGGGAGCTCTGGCAGAGCAGCTTCCACGTCGAGGCGGGGCTTCTTAGAGGGGTTCTCGGTGGTAGCCATTGTCTTCAGAAATGCTAGGACGATAGTACACGCGTATTTTGGTCAAGTGTGTCCCAAAGACAGATTAGATGGTAGATTGATTTAGTATGCGTAAGGGAGAGTAGGAGAAAAACAGCGTGACCCAGCTGTTGGCTCTTAAAGTTGTCGAACTTACGCTGGCCGGCCTTGCGGAGAGATGTCGGTGGGGTTGGCTGATCAACTGCGCGACTGCCGAACAGTTTGGATGGTTTACGTAGTAGGTCCACCCAAACCAAATCACCGGCAAGAAAGTCCATGTAGTAAGCACTTCACTTACAACCCTTTCCCGCCGTACGAGGGCGTGACCAAAATCACAATCAAATAATTATGAAAGCCCCGTGATCTGGGACCAAGCTTTTCGAGGGCTGGTCTCTGGGGAATCGGTGGAAACGACTGGCAGCGGAATTCGTACAGTTTGGAGTCAGCACCACCCACTCACTCACTTTCCCTGAAGAAATGAACTAGGATAATATTCAATGACAATTTGGGCTATCTTTGGGATACCATATGTATATTTCGAGGGAAAATTGGAAGCTACATGGGTATATAAGTCAGATCTTCGCCTTGAGGCCACCAGATCTAGGTTTGACAGGTATCCTAGGATGGTCTCCTGCGAGCTTCAGAGAAGTAATCCTCTCGAGCTCATCTACAGCCTCAAAAGCCCGGCCCAGGTTGACCTTGATTGTGCGGAACCCGATCTTCTTGGCCGCCTTCAAGTTTTCCCCTATATCATCAAGAAATAAGATATCTTCGGGCTTCACGCCAGCCTCGAGTCGCAAGGCCTTGCCCCTCTCGTCTCCGGAGTGAGATAGGGCAAATTTGTTCACCTCACCAAGCGTGTACTCGTACATCTTCGGGTCTGGCTTGCGCAATCCGACGTGTGCACTGGACACGAAAACGTCAAAGAGTTCTTTCACGGGCCCGCTGAAGAAATCCTCTTGGTGTAGGGCGTGGCCGGGCGGAAATATGACGGTGTTGCTGACGGCAGCTATGATGTACTTGCCACTGTCTCTCAGCTTCTTCAGAGCCGGGAACACCCAGGGATCTGGACCTGTTGAGCTCGACATCATGTAGTTAAACAGCCATTTCGCGTCAATCTTGGGCACCGGTGGCAGCTCCTTTGGCAGGCTGGGTTGCTTGCTCTGCTGGGCCTTGTAGAATGCTTCCCATCTCGGAGCATCATGCAGGTCCTCGCTGAAACCTGCGAAGAAGGCATCGTCCATGGGTATCTGGCCCCTCTCAATCTTGTGCCAGTAGCCATTGGGAGCGGTTTTGGAGATGGAATAATTGACCCATCCGGGAGGGATGCCTAGGCTAAGCTCATAATCAAGAATAGCTTGGAATGGTGATATCACCTAAGTATGTATCAACGCCATTCATCATTAGCAAGACATACACATACACATATATTTTTTGGCCTGAGCTATTCCCCCCAGGATAGGCATGTAGTTGGCAACACTGGGCTTCTTCTTGTGTGGAGAGACTGGGCTGGAGGGACGGAAGCGGGTAGGGAGCGGGCACTTACAACGACCCCACCGATGTCGAATAAGATGACTTTCGGCTGTGTTATGGCAGCCATGTTTCAGTGTATTCAATGTGAAAGTGAAGTCATTCAAGTAGGGTGTTATCAGGACTGAGGAGTCTCGGCCTGTAATGTATATGAAGAGTTTCTAGTCAAGATAGGTTGCCAACTTGAGGACATTGAACGTGGGATCGATCCCCTTTTGAGACATGATCTGAAGGCCTCCTCGGGACGGGACGACTGAGCCTCGGTTCATTGAAGCATCGGGTGGCTTGCTCCTGTGGGCCTTACTCGACGTGGTGTGTGGCTTGACGTTTATGGCTGAGGCAAGCGAAAAGAGGTGTGCTTATCATGAACCCACAATTTACCTGATAAGAGACTCCAGGGTCAATTGCACGCAACCACACTTTCCTCTGCCTGTAAATTTCGTGCCCCACCACACTCGCTACGCACACCCAAGCCGGGCCAGGGTTGTGGACTTTTTTTGCGCCCACAAGCCTTCTTCGCAGAAATTCGAGCTTGAGAAAAACGGTTCCTGTTCCTTTCACTTCATCACCCAACAACCCGCCAAACAGACCAACATTGTATCGTGCACCGGTAACCGACACGAACAGACAAGATGGTAAGTTGAAACACACGATCCGATCATTCGCTACCTGGCGAATCCAATCCGCTATGCCGCAATGCCGCTGCGTCCAGTCCAACCAATGCCAGAAACGGCTCGTGTTGCGTCTGTGATTTTTGTCTCAAAGAGTCTATGCAAGATGCTTCGGAAGCGTGATCTTCATCACCACATTATCTTCTGAAGCGCAAATTGCTGACTCGAGGTCTATCGTGATTACAGCCGTTCCAGAAGGTGTTCAAGAACAGCGCGTACTTCAGGTAAGTAATTTTTGGCACCCTCTCCCAAGCCCTGGTGAATCTCGGTTGGCTAACCCATCCTCACAACAGTCGCTTCCAGACCAAGTACAAGCGCAGAAGATCCGGCAAGACCGACTACTACGCCCGCAAGCGATTGATCACCCAGGCCAAGAACAAGTACAATGCCCCCAAGTACCGCCTGGTGGTCCGCTTCACCAACCGCGACATCATCATGCAGATCGTGACCTCCGAGATCACTGGTGACAAGGTCTTCGCTTCTGCCTACTCCCACGAGCTCCGCGCCTACGGCATTGAGCACGGTCTTACCAACTGGGCCGCTGCCTACTGCACCGGTCTCCTGATCGCCCGCCGTGTCCTCAAGAAGCTCGGCCTCGACAAGACCTTCACCGGTGTCGAGGAGGCCGATGGCGAGTACACCCTGACCGAGGCCGCTGAGGAGGACGGTGAGGAGCGCCGCCCCTTCAAGGCCAACCTCGATGTCGGTCTGGCCCGCACCTCTACTGGTGCCCGTGTCTTCGGTGCCATGAAGGGTGCTTCCGACGGTGGCATCCTCATCCCCCACTCCGAGAACCGTTTCCCCGGTTACGACATGGAGAGCAAGGAGCTTGATGCCGAGACCCTGAAGAAGTACATCATGGGTGGTCACGTTGCTGAGTACATGGAGACTCTGGCCGATGATGATGAGGAGCGTTACCGATCTCAGTTCCAGAAGTACATCGACGACGATGTCGAGGCTGACGGTCTGGAGGATCTCTACACCGAGGCCCACGCCGCTATCCGCGAGGACCCCTTCAAGAAGGTCGAGAGCGACGCCCCCAAGAAGTCCAAGGACGAGTGGAAGGCCGAGTCCAAGAAGTACCGTCACCAGAAGCTCTCCAAGGCCGAGCGTGACCAGCGCGTCCAGGACAAGATGGCTGAGATCCTTAAGTCGTCTTAAACTGATCATCAAAATTGGTTTGGCATGGGTTGGGTTGCAAAAGGGAATGGCTTCATCCCGGATTTATGATGGTTTCCGGTAGTTAGGAGTTCACAATCACAAGGCATCATGATTTGGCAAACATTACATTGCTTGCACTACTTCGCCTTGTGTGCAAAAAAACCCTGGCGTGCGCGTCCATCGCATAGGGAAGACAGATGCTTCTGATAATGATACACACGATCTACTGTGTCCTTACACGTCTTTGGCTATTCACAGGTGAGCTCATTGGTGCACGTAACGTAAAGTCTTACTGTAGGCATCCTTCTCGACATGGCGGATAAGCGTACATTCGAATACTGTATGCACATGCCACTGGGACGATGGCGGCCAGTATCCACAATGCACACTCTAGCTTGCGCATAATCCTCGACAGTCACGACAGACGATATGCCACGAGAGGGTGCACCAAGTTGCGTCTCAATGATCCAGAGCAAGAGGCTGTCGGTGTCTAGAGCAGACCGACTAGCCCATGAATGCATGTGTCGTAGTCCAGGTAGCGAACATTTACATATCCGCTTTATTGCGATGCTGGCTTTCATTGTAGAAGCTGTGTTGGATTTCTACGAAATGCAAACCACTCACCTGGGTCCTTGACTAGGTTTGCGTACATGTTCATGTCATCGTTCTTCAAGTGCGCCAATGCCGTGCCATTGCTGCAGGCGCAGGATATCACACTCTGGTTTCCACAGGCTGTAGCTATTCATCAGTTTCTTGCATTTCATTATATCGTTCATATCTTTATCCTTTTCGGCCCAGCAGTAAACTCAAACAGTGCCGAGGGGCTCGCCGCCCGTTTCCCCAGCTCCGTCACCGGCTCTGCCTGTGGTTCAGGCTTCGGTTCGTCCCCTTGGCTCCAGATGGCGCTGTTGGGAGAGGCCGACCGCCTATCGGCGGCATCTTCGTCTTCGTCTTCTGGCGATAGCAGCGCAGAAACTGGTATCAAGGATCTCCCCTTGGTTTCTTTGCTGCTTCTGTCCATGGCGGTGAGGACGGGCTTGGTGAGCTTTGTACTCACGACTGGGCGCATGACAAGATTCGACGACCATGCACCTGTCCCGTTTCTTCCTACAAATCCGGGGTTGCTGTCGCCATCGCGGCCGGAATTATGCCCATCGGTGATTGGCAGCCCGTCGCGGTTCCAGAAGCGAAGTACGGGCACAACCCAGCTCTCCTCGGCGTCATCGTGGCTGTTACCACCTTTCTCATGGGATAGTGAACGGTTCTTGATTAAAGACGATGTGTACAATAGCTCACGCTGAGAAGCCGAGTCGAGAAAGGAGATCAACAGCCACTTGCTGATCCGATGAGCTAGGCTGCCGCTGTAGCAGTCCTGCATCGTGACCAAAGAGGCGAGCAGGCCTCGTGGCACGGCGATGACCCTATTTGATGCTTGGCGCTCACACGATACCATTAACCGCTCATTGAACAATGCCGTATGAAACGGTCCGTTCTTCGTGCGTCTTATGTGCGTGGGAGCTGCCAAAGGAAGTACTTTGTCACCACACCAGGAACAGATATGGGATGGCTCTTGGTCAAGAGAGCCACCACAATACCTTCCGCGCGAGTCGGTCATGGTCCAAACAAAGGAGAAGAACGTATTGCTCCTGCGCTCGCGGCCCTTTCTGTTTTGCGTCCCTGGCAACAAACAGCCGTCGCGCAGCTCGCAATAGAGGTGTCTGAAATCAGGACGCATTCGTACCTGTATAGCGGCTGTATACCCAGCTATAATCAGCTGCTCTTCTATCATGGCGGCTTTGTGGCTGCGCCTTATACTTGCTTCCTGGTCGTCACTTGTTGCTGGATTCCTACACATCAGGTTAAGCTTCTTGATGGCGCAAGTGAGATCAGGTCGGAAACTTGGATTGGCCAAGTCACGAGGCTCAAGGATACCAGCCTCTACCAGAAGCTCCAGCAACTCCGTCTGCAGCCTCAGGTCCGTTTCTTTGGCGTACTTCTCGTACATCTCCAGGTCTTTTGAAGCGCCTGTTTTGCCTACCATTAGCTCATACCCAAAAGGGATGACATTAAGAGACACCAACTACCTGGAGTGGCACTACGGGGACACTTAACAGCAGCATCGGAGAAGTATGGATGCTCAGATGAAGAAACACATCTTTTCCGTTCAAATCGTAACAACCCCGTCCTGCCCATGCTCGTAGAGCAGGTAACCTCGGAATTACCGGCCCTGTGGAATTGTTTAAGGTGGTGCTGAAGCTCCTGTCATGAGCCAAAGCTTTCGTTCAGATCGCATTTGCCGAACGAGTGCTCATATACAATATGCTTGCCGAAGAGGTATGGGTCGTCGAGTGTTTTCATCATGAACCCCTTTCCGCAGAACAAACAAAGCTCCAGTTGAGGATCCTCCGCTGACGGATAGCAAGCGTCGTCAATGCCTGAAATTGTATCACATGTCCACTCCGTTAATGGCGTGGCATCATCACCTGAATGTCTCCTTTCCGCTGGGTCGGCGCTACCATATGTCGGTTGCATCCTAGAATATACAGGACCGTAATGACGGGGCAGTGCTGATAGTGATGCGGCTATGCTAGAAAGACTACTGCATATACTGGCCATATCAAAGGAGCCGGCGTTGTTTGGTGGCCCGCGATGCGCTGGAGACCACGTCGGTCTGCGTGGAGGGCGGGCTCCCATGCATAGGGCTCCCAGGTATGGGGGTGATATACGGGGCAGAAGCCTGGCTGCTTGCATATAGACTTCTTATCTCCTGGTCTCGTTGCCCTCGATCTATGCTCATAACCTCCGATAGAGCGTCGAACCGGTTCTCGAGACTGGCTTGAACATCTTGGAGAAGCTGGACTATCGGCCCTTCTGCAGAGTCACCCGGTGTTTCTGTAGACTGTTCCACAGTGTTATGTCCTAGTTGATGGAATATGGCCCCGCTAGCCTTAAGCTGCGTGTCGCTTAACTGGTCCAGCTTCAAGCTAAATTCTTCTAGACTCATGTGCCCCTTAAGCACTAGGTTTCTATGTGCTCAAGTTAATATACCGACCCAGGCAGCACACTCTGTCAGTATTGGATTGGTTGAATGCATGTACTCACACGGTCAATGTAGCAAGAGCATTGCTGATATTCTGGCGGTGCTTTGAGACATCAGCCTCGAAGCTCCGGAGCGTGGCGGGCCCTGACAGAGCTAATTTGATCTGCCGAAAGAATGCCTTGAATCCTTTCTTGCGCTTGGGATCGAGTCCAGCGGTGGTCTGGACCCAGTCGGCGACATCATTGCTGCACTGCTCTGCGAAATCCTTCAGATTTGCAATGTTGACTCGGACGGTTTCGGCTATGTTGCCCCATGGTTGGTTTTCAAGATGCTGGACAACTGCTTTAACATCCAGCAGACTGGCCTGGAGGCTGGCCAGGTCGCCTCGTAGCTTCTTGGCAAGGTGAGGCGCTTTCTTATAATCACCGAAAAACTGTTGAAGCTTGGCGATACCAGCCACAGACTGGCCAATGAAGCCAAGGATGCCGACGATGGAGCCTGCAGCCCCGAGGGCTTCCATGGCTGTTAGTGTAGGCCAAGTGGGAAATGATGGCACAAAGCTCTTGCCATAGAACAGAGCGGGAAGATGCTGATTAAAACCATTGGATCAGGCAACTACTGCATATGGCAGTTCCTTCTCCGTTCCTTTTGTAACACAGGAAAGAGCCCTCTTGTCTGCCTTGCGCCTCAAAACCAGGAGGTACGGCCATGCATACCTCCCATGTAACCCCTCAATGAGATGGCTGAAAGAACCAGTTGCCAGTATGTACCTAAGGTAAAAGATGCAGCCGAAGTATGTGGCGCGCAGCCGGCCGGGGCTGAGTAGAACATAGCCTCTTACGTACCCTAGTCACTCTTATGATACCTTCCAATGAAAACGCTCACGATGGAAGCAGACCGTGATTTGACTGCAGGTTTCGGTGTGCTTTCCGAAATGGGTTACTGTCATCTACCCCAGCTCTGGCTTTGCGCTCTACGCCAAATAAATGGTGAACTTGTTACTTATCTGTATCATGGCATTGGGCCATACCCTACAAGAATGGAAAATTTACAGATCTATATGAGACGTTCCGATTCATTATTGATTATAAGTCCCTACCCATAGTTGCACTACTGCTTTTGGCGCATATACTACTGTATTATGTTCCTTCCCTATTCCGGGGGTATCACCACTCCAGACGCGCTGGCGCGAGCAGGCATTGCTCTGCCTCCAAAAGACAACTTCGGACTCCACGAACAGCGAGCCGTTTAGTGAGTCTTCCCGTTCCTCGTAGCCTCGAGCTGCTGCACCCGCGCAAACGCCCGCGTAATCTTCTTGCAGCTCGACCAAAGCAGCATCGACGGGATCACGATCCAGATCGCGTTGAGGAAGACGTAGTACCCATAGAAATAGTACGGCTCGGGCCGGGAGAACTCGAGCGCGCGCACGACGTACTCGAGCGTGCAGGTGCCGTAGTAGAGCACGTCGCCGTAGATCTGGCCGAGGCTGATGACGGCCTGCAGCACGTGGCGGGCCGGGTGGTCGGCGACGATGGACCAGGCGCAGAAGAACGAGAGCGGGCCCCAGCATACGGCCGTCACCGTCTCCATGCTCACGACGAAGGCGTCGCGCGTGAGGTACCGCGAGTCCGAGAGGGAGTACTCCTTCCACAGCTGCGCCAGGACGTGGCGGCTGGTCGCCACGGCGTTGAAGGCGAAGTAGCCTGTTGGTTTTTCGTGTCACGGGTTAGTCATGGTAGCATCAGGTAGGGAGAGACAGTGTGTTTTTGCGGGTTTAGGTATTGACCAAGAGGAGAGGAAGAGGGAAAAGGGGGAAGGGGAAGAAAACGAACCTTCGAGGATCAGATGGATGCAGCCGCAGAGCACAAACCACAGGGCCGTCGACAGCTCGCGCTTGGGTAGGTCCGGCCGGGTGCGATGGATGGCCACCAAAGTTGGCAGCATAACCGCAGCACAGGTGCCCGAGAAGATGGCGAGGATTTGTATCGTTGTCAACTCATTGGCAATGTAGCCGGGGAGCGCAACGCCGAGAGGGTAAAACGGGTGGTCCGGCAGGGCATCGGCGCCCGGGTGCACGATATTGGCATTCATGTTGGCGAACGAGTCGGGAAAACTTCAAAAGGAAGGGATCAAGATGAAGAATTGGAAAACGAAGAAGTTCGGACCCGGTGTCGAGCTGCCAATAAAAAGGGTGAAATACCAACGAATGACGACACAAGGGGTGGTGTCGAAGTCGTAGATATAGTTCGTTGTTAGTGAGTCCTTGCCAAGCACTATGCACCCAAGAGCGGCCTAGAGATTTGCCAAGTGGGTGCGGGTACTTGGTTTCCGGATCAGCTCACGGCCAAAAACCACGGGTCGTATTCGTATTCCGCTGAAGACACGTTGAATGTTGCCGAGAAATGAGTCTGGTATAACCCGGTCGAGGGCCTGCAGTCAGTAGACTCGGCAGCCGAGACAAATTTGAATACATTGGGATTTTTTCATATTTATTTTGCGAACCGGGGCGGTTGGTGGGCTCGACTTTTCGAACAAAAGCAACGACACGTTGTGTTGTACATGCATTTTGTAATGTTCATTAGTGGGCTTAGAAGCTCAGCGATGCGCTAGACTAACAGCTGGAACTTGGAAAGAGCTTTATCCCAGAAACTTTACCCCAAGGTCCAGGTCACGCCCCATATTCACTAAGTCGTCATGGCCTTCCAACGATGCCTTTACACTGGAGCTTCCTTTCCTCTCTTTACTCTTTCTTCATGGCCACGTGGTCGCTCACTGGGCTAGTGTAAGTCGTGCAAGTCGTGCCAATCATCATGACCCCGAAGATCTTGAGATGGAGTAGCATTGGCCACTGGGGTCCTCGTCGGCCAGCTTGTCTTACCGGAAAACTCGGCCGCGGCGTATCTGCTGGAAGCCCACAAAGAAGATGTTCTGCAGGGGCAATGCAACTGGATCCGCGGGAGGATCTGATTGGACAATTGCTCTTCCCGCCAAGAACGGCCCCCCAGAGGCATGTCAAGCGATTGTCAACAGGGGAAAGGCAGGGTAGGTTGTCGAATTGAGTTGCCGCTCTACCGCAACGTTGGTGAGATTTTAGTGGCGGAAAGTCCCTGCCCTGTGCAAGCAGGGTTGGCATCTCCCGGACTGACGCGTCTCGAGAGAGCTGGTCAAATAAAAGGGGGTAATCCTATGACCCTAAAAGTCGTCACTGAGCTTCTCCGATGAAAAGACGCTGATATCAATGAAAGCGAGTACCGCTGCTGACTGAGCCTCCAGTTACGGCCACTAGCAAAGCGCTACCACGGACGGAATTTGCAACGGCTCCTGATAGACCTGGAATGCAAAGCAGCGATAGCTGCATCAAGGGGCATCCCGTCTGATTCAGTGAGATGCTGAAACTGGACCAAGCGAGGGGACCAATGGACTTGGTGGCCAGGTCTACATACTGAGATAAGCTCTGAAGACAATAACATCACTTAACCCATTTTCTGGTCGATTGTGCTAGCGTGTCTTCAGACTCAACCAAGACACGGAGGACGTTTGTTGCTGCCACAACTGAGCAACCGGCATCCCGGAGACATATTTAAAGGCCGGTCCGGTTGTAGACTAACGCATCTTGGGAAGGCTGATCAAGATTATCCGCTACATGCAACTAGGTTAATACTTCCCCTAAAACGCCCACCTCACAGATAATATCGACCGTCCCCCTTTTGAAGCTTAGAAAACCATCCAGTGTCTACTGCCAAGCACCCAAGTCAGACCAGAATACCATACCAGAATCTCCAAGCACAATCATATCACACCAAGAAGAAGAAACATGCCCGACCGCCAATCCCCCCAGTCCCCCCCAAACCCTAGTACACCGCCTCCCCGACAAGCCGGACCCGGACCTTGACTCCCCAGCAGCCGGCGGACCCCCTCCAAGTACATTCTCCTCCTCATGGCCCCCACTGCCGTCGCCGGCAAAGTCCAGATCGCCACCACCGCCGCCAAGGCCCTCGCGTGCCCCCTGTACCAAGGCGACAGCCTGCACGAGTCGTCAGCCAAGGCCGCCAGTCTCGGTGCCGGCACTGGTTCTAGCAATGGTCCGAACGAGCAGCGCTACAAGCGCATGTGGCTCTCCAAGATGACCCGGACGGGCCGCTTGTTCCCCGAAGAGTCGCGGCCCGCGAACGAAGGGTTCTCGGGGTTCGGCGGCAGCAGCAGTAGAAGCAGTAGTCGTCGCGGCTCAGATGCCTCGGAGGCATCGAGCAGCATTTCTGCATGGAGCTCGACGACCGCGGCGACGCAGTATACCAACAAACCCCCGCCATCGAAGCCGAGCCCGACGCCGCGGCGCGCGAGCGGCGGGCCAATCCGGCGCTGCTGGTCCTGACGCACCCGCGGCTGGAGGGGTGGCATAAGACTGCTATCCGGGAGTCCGTTGGGGAGTACGGGATCGGGGTGGTGTTTGTGCCGTTATATCGCGATGACGAAGAAGAAGAAGAGGAAGAGGAGGATTTGCCGGTGCTGAAGCCGCTAGACCCGAGAACCATGACGAGTTTCGGGTCCTTTGATCAAATTGCAGCAGGCACGTCGTCGAAGCAGGCCGGGCCGAGCTTGGACGAGGAGATTGTGCTTAGGGTTAATGTCGAGGGGCCGGTTGAGGGGTTGATAGAGGAGATTGTGGAGGGGGCTAGGGACATCATGACTGTTTCGTGAGAACGAAAGGAAGACGGTCCAAGCATGGTATAAACTCCATTCATTGGAGTAGCAGAATCAGATAACCTTTTCAGCACAGATGATTTCAATAAAGGCATCAAGTTTCGTAAAACGAATGTAAGTAATTTCTGTATAAGAGAATATGTAATATGTATTGCAGACAAAAGAGAGTGAAGTCCATTCATGTAATCAATCATTTATACAAAAATTCGTAAGCGACGTAACCGTTCTTCTTCGTCCCAAGCCATGCGTGTGTGTATCGTATCATATGTGTGCGTATCAATCATTCATGTCCCGTTCCGTGCCTTTTCCGTTATTCCGTTTTCCGTCGCTAAAGAGAAATCCTGTCGTTTGGTGGTGGTGGTGGTGATATGTAGTGGTGGTATGTAGTGGTGGTAGTAGTCGTGTGTTCGTTCATGGTATCATAAAAAGTAAAGAGTAAAAAAAGGTAGAGTAGAAGAAGAGAAGAAAAGACAAGAAAAATAAAAATAAAAAAAAGAGCATCCAGATCGTGAGATAAAAGCATAGTCCGTTATTCCGTTCCGTAACCATCCGTCCCGTCCGTCATAATCGCCTCGCTTATATCCCGTGAGTTTTGTGTACACGGAGTTGGTTATCCAGGGTATAAGAAAATTTCAATCCGAATTCATCCAAAAAAAATCAAAGATCAAAATCAGCCCCGGCTGAACAAGATTGGTACATCCATGCTCGTTAACGTACTGACAGTCGACGCGTTGTTGTTGTTGTTCATGTTGTTGAACCTCGCGCCGCCGCCGAATCGGAACCGCATGGCCGCCGCAGCGCCCGCCATGCTATCCTTGCGCGACAGCTTCCTTCCAAGAGGATTGCTACTACTGCCGCCATTGTTGTTGTTCATATAGTTGGTGGTGTTGCTGGTGTGGGCGCCGCTGGAGGGGAAATGCTCCGACAGCTTGCTCAGCACCGTCGCCTTGGCCTTGCGCAGCATCGACGACCGCAGCGCCGGGTCCTCGGCGAGGCGGCGCTGCGCCTCCTCGGCCTCGATGTCGCGCTGCACCGCGGTGATGTCGGAGCAGGGCACGTAGGTGACCGCGGCGCCGCCTCCCGCCATGGGGTCGTATACGGTCGGCTGCAGCAGCAGGGCGGGCATCGAGGGCTTGGTGTCGAGGATGGGGGCCGAGATGGTGATCTTGTCGGCGCTGTTGTTGTCGGACTCCTCGGCGGCGGCCAGTTCTTCTTGGAGGTGCTCGTAGTGGTGGTGGCAGCTGTTGAGCAGCGACGACAGCTCCCGCGTTCGGACGAAGCTACCGGTGCCGCTGCCGTTACTGCTGCCGCGCTCGTTGGGGTCGTAGCCGTAGTAGCCACTGCCGCCGTTGTTGCTGTTGTTGCCGCCGTAGTAGGTCACGGGGGTGATGGGGCGGAAGTAGTCGTCCGACGTGGCGGAGGCGGAGTCGTCAATGGGCGACCGGCTCAGCTCGGGCACTGGGGTGATCTCGCCGAAGAGGAGGGAGGCAGAAGGCGAGGTCACGCTACCAGCGCGGCTGCTCAGGCCGCGGTGGGACATGGGTGGGCGGGAGGTGGATCCCATGGAGGGCGGTGTGCTGGGGCTGCGGTCGAGCTCGCCAAAGAGGCGCCGAGGGGTGCCACCGCTCCTGTTGCTAGCTCGGGACGGGGTGCGGTCCGGGTTAAGTTCCCCGAACAGGGGCGAGCGCAATTGGTACTGCGCCAGCTTGGGCGGCGGCGTCATGGGCGAGCGGAGACCAACAGGCTCCGGCATGGGCGGCGATGATTGTCGTGGTGTTTGTTGTTGCTGCGGCTGTTCCTCGCGGATTCTGTCCTCCGACTTCTGTTGTCGACGGTGAGAGCGAAGAGGAGAAAACATGCTGGGCTGTGGCTGGGGCGGGGGCTGGGCCTGGTAGCACTCCTCTTGCTCGGTGGTGGTGGTGTTACCGCCGTCGTGGTTGTGCTGCTTTCTTCTCTTGCGGCGCTTGGTGACGCGACGCTTCTTAAGCTTGGTCGCGGGCAGCAAGCTGGCCTGTCTGGCAGCCTCGAGGTCCGAGTCGAGCTCAACGAGGGGTGCGCCTCCTGATTCGTTGTCGTCGAACTCGCCGTTGACCCACCGTTGCGCGTACTCGGCGCCAAGATCCTCGTCTTCGTCCACGCCGCCGTGGAGGTCGACATTGAACAGCTCCTCGGACACGGCGGCCACGGCGGCCGACTGCGCGCTGAATTCTTCCTGAAGACCAGGAGTCGCGGCGGCCTCGGGGGAATTGCCCGGCATCATAATGGGAGGGGGGATACCGCTAGCGCCAACGACATCAGTGATGGATCCGGTGGATTGGCGGACCCAGTGGTCGCTGCGGGTGGAGTGGTCCATGAGGGGCGCAAGGGCGTCGTCCCAGCTGCCGCCGTTGATGAGGACGACGTTGTCGAAGTCGAACTCGCGGACGCAGCGCTGGTGGTTGTCGACGAGCTCGGCGACCTGGGGCGCGTTCATGGTGGCGTTGCGGACCGAGAGGTAGCGCAGGCGGCGGAAGCGGATGGGCCGACGCGACGGGGGCGGGGGCAGGGGGCTCATGGGCGATGTGACCTCGTTGAAGAGCTTCTGGGAGCTGCGCGGCGGGGCGAAGAGCGGGTCGGTGGCCAAAGATACGGGGCAGGGGCCCTTGCGCCCGAGCCAGGTGAAGCTGAACTTCTCGACGCTGTCGGCAAAGTTACGGATGTAGTCGTCGATCATCTTGAGGTGGTCCAGCCCGGGCGAGGGTCCGTAGAAGTCCCAGGCCTCCACCGAGATCTGCAGCTTGCGGATCTGCTGCCACCGGCGGCTCGCGGACGGCGTGCAGCCGAAGCCGGGGACGTGGCGCAGGTAGTTGAAGGCGGACGGGTGCACCGCCGACAGAGACAGCTTGACGAGCTTCAGGAGGGGCGCCCGCTCGAGCGAGATGCGCAGGCTGATGAGGGCGTAGTCGACAATGTCCCGTCGATACCGCTCCTTGGCGTTCTGGCCTGGCGTCTTGATGGTCAGGTGTCTCATGTTGGGCACGTGTTTCATGGCATTGATGAACGAGGGAACGTTCGATGCCGCGTGGAACAGGGGCGGATACTGCTGCGTGAGGATCTCGCCTAGTCCTGTGTTGGCGAACTTGGGCCGGGAGAAGACCGACGCCATGGAGGTGTGAGGGGTGTATAAGAAGTTGATCTCCTGCCCGCTTTCCGGGTGGATGAGAGGAGGGAGGAAGGTGGCATCGGAGTGAGGGAAGTAGAAGGTCAGATGTTCAATATGGTGGCCGATACGGGACAAGGCCTGGACTCGGGACTGTCGCGTAAAGGTGCTGGCCGTGAAGGTCAGGTTGGTTCGTAGGAATAGCCGTTTGGTAACGAGGTTGCAGCATGCTGAAGATGCCAGCCGGACATTGCAGATGTCCTCCTTGGATAGAACTTCGAAGAGCTTCTCGCGGATCCTGTCCTGTTGCCACAGGCAGTAGAATGCTTGTGGAGTGGTCGCCATAACAATCGCATGTCGTAGTGGCTGATGTTGGCGGGTACTATATCTGACGTGAGAGCCACCTTGACTAACACGCACACACTAATACTGGGCTGGGAGAGATATCGTATCGAGTACAGGCTCGATGGATAAGTAAGATAAGAAGACACAAGTGCCGACGTGAGACCTAACGAGTCTCGATAAGTAAAGATAATACACGACTCTGTTTCCGACAGACAAGATTATTCCAATACCCCAAGAGCCTCAACGTATTCGGCGGGAGCTTATGTGAGGTTATCCGCAGTTCATGCGCAATGCGTAGGACCTGCAGTACAAGCTCTAACAGAAGACAATGGGATTGAGTCGGAACTCGATTATAAGGGTGATGCCAAAGAAAGGAATCAGTAACGGCCCCCGAAGGAGGCCTTCTCGAGCCTGTTATAGACATCCACGTCTCCATCCAGGCCTGCCAGTGGCTCTGCCTCCCGTCTTCCGCGCCCATGGTCTGGTTTACCGTGGATCATCGCTCAACATCAGAAATGCGCGGTGGGTTAGGTTTGGTTGGTGAATGAGTCACCTCTTCCATATTGGAGCCCTCGCTAGAGCGCTATAGTCCTACTGTATTTTTTGGAGCTACTGCACCCTGCCATGCTTAGGGTGGGCTCGATTGAGAAATTCGCCAAAAAAAGACAGCAAACCACGAGCGCGATAGCTCCTATGGAGCGCGATGGGCGCGATGACTGGCCACTCCCGCGACCGCCTGCATGGCCCTTATGCAAGCCCAGCAGCGGAGTGGTCTCATGGCTGCTAACCTCTGAGCCAGTAGAATGAAACGAAACAAGAGCAGCAGCTGACAGACGGACGGACAAGCGCTGTCTGCACTCACCCGAGCGAGCCAAGGACCCCGAAATGCGGGGACGGGCTTCTGCATAGCCAAAACCCTGGGACCGGCCGACCAATCAGAGTAAGTCGCGAGGCTGAACGTGTCCATGCGCGGCGCAACTGTCGCGTTTGTTTCGTGCCCGGCTCGTGTGCTGTGACTCACCAGGCTTCGGATAGCATATAAAGTTCTTAAGCGCACCCGCGAACGACATCTCTGGGCCTTTGGGCCCTCTATCTAGGGGTTAGGGGAAGCTGGGAAGGTCCCGAAGACCAGCATCAACGGGAAAAAGAGGAGCGACGTCATGGGTATCCTATCCACTTCCGTTGACTCCCAACGTGTTGGCAACAGCCGGACCTGGTCAAAATAATGAAAATTTTTGCAAAAACGTATGGCGGTCAAGTCAATTGCGCAAGGGGTCAACGGGTGGCTAGCTGTGTTGGCATGCGCGCGGGCTAGGAATTTCGACGTCGAATCGCGAATATTCCGCGTTGTGCGTGGCGCGAGAAGACTCGTTCAAAATAAGACCGCCACGGCGAACTTGAAGCGGCGGGCGGTGCGGCGCGCGAGCGTCACGCACATACCATTGCATCGTTGAGGCTGCAACTCGAAACGTCCGGGAAAAACCGAGTTCAACGACCGGCTCAATATCAATCCAATCTTCGTCCAGAGTTTTTTTTGTGTGCCATCCACCCATCCCATCTGCGTGGGAGCGTAAAAGCGTGGGAGAGGGGCGGCCGAATAGGAGTTGCAGTAGCGCAACTCCATGGCATGGGCCAATCAGCACACAACAAAACCATTACCAGGGCATGTGTGTGTGCAGAGTGCTGCATTAGTCTTTGAGCGAGATGCCTAGATGCCACTGGTGATTGGAGAGTAATTGTCACAGCCTCATTTCTTGCAACGTTTCTCAACCACCCGCGTCGACGGCAAGGGGTTGCGATTATTCGCTCTTCCCGGCGCTCACTTCCCGTATCGGCCATGCAGGTCTCATAGATCCCTCATGGAGTGGCTGGCACCTTCGCAGACAGCGACATCGGGGATATGTATAACGACGTGTTTCGCCAATTGACCAGAAGGTTGTTGCGCTTTGCCTTCCAATCCCTCCAGCGACAGCATCGTCTACTCGAATCCTTTGACCCAAGCCGAGTGTCGGAAACGAGTCGCTGTTCCTACCCTCGTGCTCACCCTGCATGAGACCGGTTGGTAGCTGCAGTATCTCTCGTCTGCAAGAGCATCACTGTTGAGGTGACTGACCCGCAACGGCAATGCAAAGAAACGTAGCACCATCGAGCATATGTAGCCAGACTTGCTTTCTAGCCAGGTGATGACTCCCACCGGTTCCCATTGGCGTACCGATCGTCGAGGCTCTCGAATCTGGGGGCTGGTGGGTTGTGTTCTGCACGGTCAGTGCAAGATCGTCCTCCGATGCATGTGGCCCCAGTAGAGCAGATTTTATCCGCAACTGCGTGCCTACACGACATCATGACCTCAGATGATCAACAACGTGTTCGTCTGTTCATGGGTATAATCGACCTTTGCTAACGACGGATATCGTGTATACTAGTATAAGCAGGATATACATCCGCAGGGAAAGATGAAGCGACCTCTCCGGGGGCCACAGTGGCTTATACCCTGACACATTGGATCGCGCCAATCACCGCTGCGAGAGCTCTGGTGGGATTCCACACGAAAGAAGGCGCAGCAGCGCAGCTCTGTCGATAAATGGTGACGTTTATGCGTACATATTGACGAAAAGGCACAAGCTGATGTTCGTGAGGAACCAACTGCAACCCCAAACAGCAAGCGTGGGGTGCTGGGAATCTGTCTGAAACATGCCAAGATGATGTTCGACCAAAAGGAACATTGCTGGTAAAGCCCCCATTCTCGGCACCGTCGGGTCTGATAAGAGGAGGCAAGGAGGGCATCCCCCAGAACCCAGAACGAGAGCTGGGGTGGGAGAGCTGGCTGAGAGCCGCCCGACAGATCAACAATTGATCCCTATCGCTGGCAATTCTGGATTGGTCCTCGACTGCTTGCACTTTCCCGGGTTGCTGGGGTAGATTGGAGGAAGCCACGCATGAAACCAAACGACTGGCTGTTCTTTTCTTCTTTCTCGGGCAGCACCGACGCAGAATCTTAAGCATGATAGAACAAACTGCCCTTCTCTTCGAATTATGGAAGCTAATAATAGAGAGACATGTGCCCATAATTCGGTTTTTCATTTTTGCGTTCAATTTGCGCGCGCATTACAGTCAATGCGATGCATCACGCCAGAAAGCAACTTCATGTGGTGGGCGCTGCAAGTTGGTTGGAGCTGAAAGCACTAATGATGGAGGCCTGCCTGTTCTGGAATGCTGCACTGCTGCCGACAAACAGTGGACGTCAAACTGGCAGACAGTCCATCCCTTCCATCAAATCATCCCGTCTGAACACAGACAGACACAAAACCGAATACGACCCTTGCAGACTCCCGCTTCCGATTAGTAAAACGGATCCTCTTTCCGAATGAAACGGCCGTCCCCCACCCCCATCAGCCAAATCTGGGAAGGCCTGGCGAAGGCCCGGCTAGCCTGGCTCGTTATCCCCTATGCCTAGCCCGAAAGCCGCACTGGGACCGGTGTCCTGTCCAGTCTACGATCGCTGCCATTCGAAGAATTGCCCGAGTGGGAATTTGGCCAGACCTCTGATTTGCTGGGCCCGTGGGACATGAAGCCAATCTGCCCATCTGCCAATTCCATCAGCAAGAGGAGTCTAGCTAGCCTAGAAAGGCTCATCGGACAATTTCTTGCACGACCCGGCCTAAGCACTGGTCAGACCCATGCCCCCTCATCTGTCCAGGATTCCTGACCAATGCCCACCAACGGCGGTCCGCGCATGAATGACCCCCTTCGTCAACCCAAATTTCGTTTCTCATGCCTTAGTATGGCCACCAAAAAGGCCTGTTCGACTGTTCGATCTCCCTCGGGCGATCATGAACAAACGCTGCTGAGACCGGCCATGACACCACTTTTATCGTCCGGGTTGGCCCTTCTGACAGTCCATGAACCGCCTTCTAGCCATGAACGCCGATCCAAAAAGCTACCTAGGTAGTTGACGTCGATGGTCTTGCATGCTGTCGTCGAGAAAATATACCGTTAAGGTACGACAAGCCGAGTGAGACGAGACATCAGCGGGCTGGCAGATTGGCATCACTAGGCTAGCCGTACCAAGCGAGTGGCGTGGATGCAACTACCGACTACGGGCGTCATGTTGTCTCTGATTGCCTACCTGCTCCTCCCTTTTTCTGCGCAAACAAGCAACAACAAAAACAAGCAAAGCAGCAGGTTTTTTGCAGCAAAATAACAGGCTGCGAACGTCCTGTTTAGCACTCCGCCTCGAGATTGAAATGAGCAAGGTAACGTCTTGGCGCGAAAGCTGCTTCATCCAAAGGGTGCAGGTGCTCCGAGAAGAAGTGGTGCAACACGCAAGGGCGGAGTGGGAGAATACGGTTCTGTCTTATTGAAACCTTAGCCTCTCATTGGCCCACCACCCCGGCTGTGGCTAGGGGGCAGCTGCACTTATATGTAGGGGTTCTGGTAGGGGCAGTAGGGGGTCCTGGTTAAGCATGACACACTGCCAGGGCCATCCCAGGAACCACTTTAGCTGGCCGACGCCCCAAACCGCCTGCTTCTGTGCAGCATGGTCCCAAACGGGGTCCCTTTCGTCTCACATTTGTTAGGCATATCTTAGACCATACAAGACGGGCCAGCACCCGCTGCCTGGGATGGTTTCTGGGTTTTTTTTTCGGTCTGATCTTCTTTTGGCTCTACAACGTGGGTTTGGATGATCCGGCGGGTTTACCGCATTTGCCAGTTCTTTACACATTCGTTTCGGTCTGTCTGACCTGACCATTCACTCGCTTCCAATCATTCATTCGTTCCTTACCTTCGTCCGCTCTTTCGGTCCCAACGGCCACCCACCTTATCATTCGCCCTTCCATGTCTTTAGTAGTTGTTGAGTCAACTCTCATCTTCACCTCGGAATGGAGCCGGTAAATCCAGGTTCGCGAGGTAAAGGCGATCCGTCTTACAGGAATACATTCGACAAAGATGGCGTCACAGAAACCGTCGAGCCAGCGACGCTGGAGAGGTACATATTGGACCTACACCTGGTCAAGCAAGGCACAATGCTAACCAGTATACTAGCATCTCCGAGGGAGTCAGGCTAGACTCCTCTGGCCCCGGAGCTCAAAAACAACCAAGGAAGATGCCGTCAAAACAATCTATGCAGTGGCCCTTTCATCGCCGAATGGCTTCAGACTCACCATCCAGCGTATTGACGTCGCATTTCAGGCGGCCATCATCGGGCTGGAACAACCTCAAGTCTTTCTTCAAAGCCGAGGAAGACACCGTGAGCTTGTCGAGCAAGCCCCTGGTCCCGGATTACGTTGTGCATTATATTAGAGGCGAGACGCCCGAGACGCTAGCGAAGAAGCGAGAGCAGAGGAGATGGGG
This sequence comes from Apiospora aurea, assembly GCF_038362705.1. Classification (NCBI taxonomy): domain Eukaryota; kingdom Fungi; phylum Ascomycota; class Sordariomycetes; order Amphisphaeriales; family Apiosporaceae; genus Apiospora; species Apiospora aurea. The sequence continues at coordinate 6,159,566 of NW_027117392.1, read as the reverse complement.
CGAACGGATGGCCACAGTCACGCCGCAGCGCGAGAGGTTCATGTCGCAACAAGTCGAACTCGAAGATCCATGGGCATCCCGGACGAAACTGAATATCGACGGAAACGGCTACGCGAACGAGGATCGGCAGAGAGGCGTGGGAAGGTACTTCACCGGATGGAAGGGAGGAGCGACATGCAACATAATCCTGGCATTCGTCTTATTGGTAATAGCTGTGGTCTGCCTGATCCTGGCCATCACCAGGCAGGTGGTATCCGGCGAGACTATCATTTTCTCGGGGTCGTGCGACACGGCATCGAGCATCAACACCGGCCTGCACGCGGCCATCAACGTCTTCGCCGTCACCATTTTAGTCGGAAGCAACTACGCCTTCCAGATCCTGTCGAGTCCGACGCGGCTCGAGCTCGCAAGCGCACATAACAAAAAACAGTGGTTGGATATTGGCATACCATCACTACGAAACCTGTTCCACGTCTCGGGTTTACGGACAGCACTGATAGCCGTTGCGCTGTTGTGTGCTGTGTCGACCCAAATAATGTGAGTTTATGCGACCGCCGTGACTGATACATCATTGCTATTTGACGGTAAACTGACATTGTGCAGATATAATGCCGTAATATTTACTTCTCCTACCGGCTTCAAGTCGGATATTGTTGTCGTCACGAGCGACTTTCTTACCGGTGCGCCTTTTTCGAACGGAACCAGTTTCAACCGGGGGGGCATGTCCCAGTCAGATATCTTGTCTCTCCAGAACGCTGCGAGCGCCGGAAATCTTGAGACCCTCGCAACTGTGCCCTGCTTGCAACAGGTGGGCGGGACATTCGACACCACCTACGATGCCCTAGTCTTGGTCACCAAGTTGAACTCGGCCCGCAGTTCTGTGATCCAGACCGGAAAGTCGGGAGAAATGTTCCAGCTTAACAGCATGTCTTCAGTAGCGATTAGTGTACCAGTCGACGAAAAGGTGGTCGATCGCTGCCTCGCGCGCCAAGGACTCCCCGGACTTGCAAGGTCAGCGTCAGCAGCCTGATGCTCGGCATAGTAGGACTTCTTCATCTCATGACGCTCTTCACCATGGCCGCGGTCTTGTCGTGGCGCAATTTCGAGCCCCTGGTCTCGCTCGGTGATGCGATCCGGTCCTTCATGCGGAATCCCGACCCCACGACGACCAGCGCCTGCTTCTTGGACAAGCAGGATGTCAACGAGGGCCGCTGGGGCTTCAACGAGGCCAAATACTTGACGTCCACCGACCACTTCTGGTTCTTCACCCCGTCCATCAAGCGTTGGGTCCTGACCATCGTGTCGTGGATCCTGATCACGGCACCCATGGCCGCCGCCGTCGCTCTGATCATCGAGCACGAGCCAACCGGCACGCTCACGCCCCTCGCCACAGCGACACCCTACACGACCTTCCTGCTCGGCGACGCCAACGCGCCCCTCCTCACCCATGCGCAGGCTGCCGTTCTTGCCGCGGCCCCTCAACTGCTCATCGCTATCCTTTATCTTACCACCAACTCTCTCCTGACTACCTTCTGGCTCTCGCACGAGATGTCCTTCTTTTCCATCGAGCCTCAGCCGCTCCGCGTCTCGGCCGACCCTGTCGGCTACCAAACCACCTCGCTCTACCTCACCCTCCCGAGGCCCATCTCCTGGGCCCTTTACGTCCTCTTCATCGCCATGAGCTTCGTGCTCTCGCAGGCCGTCTTCCCCGCCATTGTTAGCACCGGCACCGCCCGCGCCAACAGCCCGGAAATCGTCGGCATCGGCTTCTCCACCCTGGCCCTGCTGATCCTTCTGGCCCTCCTCGTCGTCCTGATCCTGGGCGTGCTGGCCCTCGGCCTCCGCCGCGCCCCGGCCGCCACCTACGCCAACGGCGAGCAGAAGGGCAACCCGCTCGCGCTGCGCGGCGGCTCTTGCTCCGCGGTGCTGAGCGCCAAGTGCCACCCGGCGCCCGGCGAGCCCGAGCGCTCCTGGCGTTGCCCCCTCGTGTACGGCGTCGTCGTCGACGCCGTGGGCGCCCAGCAGGTCGGGCACTGCGCCTTTAGCGGCGTTAGCGTCGGCTCGATAGACACGGGCAAAATCTATGCTTAACTCTTATATCAAGCTAGATGGGAATATAGACCCAGGGTTGGTCTAGAGGTGTTTTTGGTTTCTTCATTTTTTATCGAGGCGAAACGGGGAGAGGTTTACTATTTTACCCATTATACCAGCGACGCAACTGGTTGTGCATGACATATACATTCATTTTTTTTCATCTCATCCCTGGTGGGAAGGATGTATAGAACAAAGGACTGGCTGGCTGGCTTAGGGGGCTGGTAAAAAAAGTCTACTTACTGAATGGGACTGGGATTCATTTTGAGCAGAGAATATATACCCCACACATTATATGAACATCTATTCGTCATCTATCTGTTATATTTTTATTCCTCTCACCGACACTCTACACATACTGGAAACTGGCGAGGAAAGGGCATTTCACGCTTTCCAAATCTTGTCGAGACTCTTCGGCATAGATCCGGATCTGCGGATGCATGCAAGTATGACATTGGGAAAACGAGACGCATGGACAGGCGGCAGGCTTTGGGGAAAAACGGACATCAGAAATACTTGGAAAGTATTCATTAGATGCTAAATGTTTAAGAGTAGGAAGAGTGACAGACCACACCGTGTCCATCCCCTCCCGAATTGATGTTGCAAAATACAGGTTCCCACCCATCCAACCTATAATGAATACTGTTGTCTACTACTTTAACAAATTAAAAGTGTGTGTGTATGTGTGTGTAAAGTTCCCTGTTCTGGTTGCCTAATTCCTATCAAGCAATCCCCAAACCAATGACGCCTATTTGTGCGATGGGAGTGTACGTTCTCCCTCCGTTTCCTGTGCCCAGTAATACCTAACGCCAATTCACCCAGAGTATGCTTACTTGCTCTCTTGTTTCTTACTCTTCATTCCTTCTCTCCATCACACCACTAATCATATGAAAACCGTACCCAAACGCCCTCGGCCCTCGCTCAGGTCCGGCTATGTAGGTGAGGTACGGTCCTTCCCCTCCTCCGATGCAAAAAGCGTAAAGTAAAGGGGCTATATTTCCGATGTCCCTGAAACGCCAGTAATTGGGTAGGGGAGTGAGATTCTCCAATCCCAGGGCAAAACCAAAAGAACGAAGAAGCAGCCTCGCCTCCCGTGTTCACTAATCCACAATACACTATAATTATACAAAGCAAAATGAAAAAGCCCGAAGTTTGAACAGGTAATAGTTTTTTTTTTAGTATTCAGGAATTTCCAAGTTCCGAGCTTCTTCTTTAATCCTCAATGGCGCTTTCGTCGCATTGGGACGGCTCGTGTTGGGCAGTAGTAATATCTTTGATGATGTTTTTGGAGGGGGCGGTCGTGGTCGTAGCGCCGCCGCTGCCACCGACCTGGACCTGGACGTTAGCTCGGGCCTTCTCCTGGCTCTCGATGAAGCGGTCCCAGTATTCCACATCGATGTCGCGCAGACGCCGGAAGATCTCTTCCCTCTCCTGCTGGAACATCTCAACGAAGCCCTGTTCGGCTGCCTTCTTCCTCAGATCCTCACCATCCGGGCCGAGGTCGTCGACCAGACCTTCGATCATCCGCTTCTGCTCCGGCTCATTGGCAACCTCCGAACACGTAAGGAGATCGAGGTTGGCTTGTCGAAGGAAGCCTCGGCGGAACTTGTGACCGACCCGGAGTGCGCGACCCTCTTCCTCGACCAGTGCCTTAGACGTCGATGACATAATGGAGTTGGATCGCGAGCGGGCAGGCGACTTGAGTTCCGTCTCCAGGTCTTCATTATCGGATACCGCCACCGTATCAATTTCGTTGGAGGAGAACGACGGGGCATGGTCAGGGGTGTGTGCGGGCTTGGCCGTTGTTTCCGCGTCCACGCGGGTCTCGGGGAACTCATCCTCGAATCTCTTGATGATGCCTTCAATCGTAGTATTGAGGAAAACGAGGCGGTCTACATTATGGTTAGTGACGAGGACCCTTGACATGTGCGAATTCGTCGACTTACTATAATTGTTCATGTCACTGGACGACGCAGCCTTTGCTCGTGTCAGAGCAGGCTGCAGTCGGGCATGTATCTTCCTTGCGCTAGCAAGAAGATGCTTGGACATGTCCTTGGCTTTGCCCGCAGGCATGTTGGCCCTCGGCCCTATGTGGCCTGTCTCGATCTCCCTCATAAACTCCCCTGACTGCCGCCTAGAATCATCTCCGACGTTCTTCAGCACGCAGGCCAGTGCTTTCACAACACCAGTTCCTCCAATGACATAGTCTTCATCGGCTGCTTCACTCTGGTCGTCTTCCGCACCGTCAATAGCTGCGGGGTCGGTAGGGTTTCCGACAATATGCCGAAGTACATCGGGATACTTGTTGATATCTGCCGGAACCTGCTCTCCTGGTACGTGATCGCTAATGTCGGGCACAAGATGGACGTTGTGGAGGCAGTGCGCGAGCGCCTGGTTCGCCAAAGCTTTGACGATCTCACCGGATTCGACGCTCGGGATATCAATGTCGATTTTGACCAAAGTCCCTGAAACTCTCGCGGCGGCCAGTAGTGACGCATAGAGGGCGCATGCCTCCTCCTGGGTATCCTCAGTTCTGGCGTCAGCCAGAAATACAAGCTTCGGGTTCTCGAGGAGGTTGATATGTGCCAGATGCTTGACCTCCGGTAGAACCTCGGCCAGTGCAATGGCTTGCTCGGATGACATATTGACGTCCGCCAAATGCACGCGCTTGAGCGTCTCCATCTGCGGCAGATACCTGCGCAATAAACCGATTGCACTCGGGTCCGAATCGCAAAGATCGTGATTGTGAGATAGGTCAAGGAACTTGAAGTTCTTGACCTTGGTCAGCTTGGGCAACAATTTGCAGAGTGACCCAGGCTTCAAGTTGCAATTTGCTAGACTCAGTGCCCACATGGTCCCGTCTTCGTTGATGGCTTCCGCAATGCCCTCGAGGTTGTCTCTCAGGTTGTTGCCGCCCAGGTCCAGGCCTTGGCACTTTCCGTCGCGCAAATATCTCGCAACTTGTTGTAGCCCTGGGCCGTCGAGCTCGTTGTGAGCGAGCCCAAGCCGTGTCACCCCCGATTTGAGAATTCCGTCTACTAGAGCCGCCAGCTGGGTTGTCGCGATGCCCGTTTCGCCCAAATTCAGTAGTTCCAGCTCGGGGCCAGCCAATCGTTCCGCAAGCGCTTTCGACAATAGTGCTGATATATCGTGGGATCCAGCGGAGTTGGCTCCATTGTGCAGATGGAAATGGTGCGACAACGGACTTTTCGTAGGCTCTTGCGATAGAGCTGGAAAAGGTATACTCGAGAGATCCAGATACTTGATAGAGTGGCACATGTGGATAAAAAGGCAGATATGCTTCCAGCCGTCAACTCCGAGTTTGTTATTCCGCAAGACCAGTCTCTCCACCACGCCGCCTTGCCGAGTAAGATCGACAGGCTTGGACAATGACCGCCTGTGTTGTCTGGCGGCTGGTTTCCTAGCGGATAGAAGGCCTGATAATACACCGCGAACGCCATCGTCTGTCAGCCCGCAGTTTTCCAGAATGACCTCCTTGACCGGCACAACAGCAAGGAAGTCGCCTAGAGTGACAAGGTCTTCGCGCGACATGAAGTAGCCGGTTAGATCAAGCTTCTCGACCACTCCGTTGTCCGTAGATTTGGGCAGCTGCGTAGTGATTTTGGTCAGGATATCCGTTTCTCGAAGCTGGCAGCATCTGCGGTATATGCGGCCAGGGTTCGTGGTAGGCGTGGACTGCGGCTTCTGCGGGCCCTTGGGTATCGCCACTTCCTCGCTGGATGAATCGCTGTCGTAGTGCAACTCCATGGGAATGCATCCCTTTTCGAGTGCCTCTTTCCTCTTCTGCTCTTTCTTGGCCTTCCTTTCCGCTTCGCTTTTTTTCTTCTTCTCTTTTTTCCTTGTCGTTTCCTTCTCTGCTGGTTTTATATCGTCAATTGGTATGGGTGCCGGAGGTTGTCCGTTTGGTGCCTCGATTTTCTCCTTTGTGGGCGGCTCTTTGGAAATTTGCTCGCCGGGCGCCTTCGCGACACCATTTGCTTCTTTCTGCGCCTCGGCGAGCTTCGGGGTCTTCAAAGCTTCGCCTTCCCCCTTCTCGCCGACCTTTTTCTTCTGTGCCTTTTCGGCGGCTTTGTTCCCAGAAGGGTCCGAGTCGGCATATTTCGGCATGGGCGCTATCTCAACGTCGACACAGAACGCCACCCGTCGCAATTTGGCCTGGTTGAGTTCGTTCAGGCGGGGCCGCTCTCGGTTCTTGTCTACATTTAGCACCCTTCGCTCAACTAGTCCGTGGTTGTTCTTCCCCGGCGGCGGAGCGGCGCCTCCTGTTGATAACCGCCGGAACACATGGAGGAAACTACCCTGACCAGATCTGGGCGGCGCCGGTACATAAGGCCCTTCCCCTGACGGTTTAGAGCCGTGAGGGAGCACTGCATTTTTGCTGGGTGTTATCTTTGGCAATGGCGTCAAGTCGTCGTTCTCTGCCTGTTCTTGGGAGTTCGGCGATGCTGTTTGCGCCGGGCTTGGAGAGGATGAAAAGGATGACGATATTTTGGCAAACCACGAGCCTCTCCTTTGAGGCGGCGTGCCGTTGGCGCCTGGGGGCTTTTTCTCGTCATTCTGGCCGGCACGGCCAATACTAGGACGTGGGGGAACCGGTTTCGCCGCAGGAGCCGTTGTCGGGGTTGGAGAGGGTTGCGCAGGTGATTCCCCAGCTGCTGGCGTTTTGCCATTGAGCTTACTAGGTGTTGAGGTCTCTAGGGGTTGACTCGGCGGGTTCTGGTTGGGGGGTTGCGGACTGGCCGGAGGTGACGACGAGGCATTCCATTTCGCCGAGTTGTGCCTGGTCAGTTTGTCTGCAGACCTATGTTAGATGCTGGTACTTGTCTATGGGCGCCAAAGGTGCACAAGAGTTCGCGACAGCCTGAAGTATGTTCGGAAATCCTCAAGGTATTGCGAAAGGTAGGTCGGCGGCGGGGTGAGAAGCGGGCGCATAAGTCTTTCTTACCTTTGCCATGTGTCATCCAACTCACATCCATAACCTGCTCCATTCTGCTAAAGTGAGGTGATTGTTCCCGTCGTTGTTCGCGGCAGGAACGGCGACGAATTTGGAACCCTCAGACTATTGGGGGAGAGTGAAGGTCGTCTTCCGTCGTGGCTTGCAGTGTTTCCGAGAGGTGATATCACGGTAGGAGACGGGGTGGAGCTGGGGTAAGTGCGCTGCGGCTGACTCGCGAGCGATTCCGGCAGGAGGGGGAGGATAAGAATGGATGCCGGGGCGAAGGAGAGGGATGAATTGCGGCTGAAAAGCCAGTTGCGCGAGACCGCAGAGATATTTGGGAGTGGTCGTCCCCAAAGGGTCGTCTTGGGCCGGAGAGAGGAAAAGGTATCGAGTCTAGACTCAGCTAAAAGGCACTATGGCGTCGATGACGGCGGTCCCCTTGGCTGGCAGGCGCTGGCTTCTGGCCTTCCTGCAGCTTAGGAAGCTATTGAAGCGAGCTTGAATTGTGGGGAGGGGGATTGTGGTTGCAAGGTTATATTCACTACGACCTCTCTGGCGTGTGGCCGGAAATAGACCTTGCAGCACGCACACGCACACGCACGGTGCTGGCAGAGGAGTTGGGCGAACGAGCGCAAAGGAGACGGGAAACAGGCTCAGTGTCTGGTCTGGTCTGGTAGTCGGGGTCTTCGAAGTTGCGTAGCTGCGTTCCAAGTGTGTATGTGAGTTTTGAGTGTGTCCGATTCCAGTGTCTGTCTGTCTTGTCTTCCGAGCTGCAAGTGGGCAAATGCCGTCCTGCTAAGAGGTCATGCTAGAGGGAACGGTGGCGGGCCATTTTCAGGATAGCGATTAATTAGCTGGAGGGCATGGTTCTCCACGAGCAATGGGAGCGTCAATGGACCAGATGTGACCACGCAATTGCCGGTTCAATATAGAATTTGGGAATGTCTAATGAGGATGGAGGGATGGATGTATTCTAGAAGGGAAAGTTTGGGAAATAGGATCTCAGGGCAGCCCAGACGTTGCCTCCGATGGCCTGGCAGGTCATAACGTTATGGTTTCCGGGAGTGTACAGAATGTACTCCGTAGGCGATAAGCAGTTATCGAAGTCTAATAAAGTCACGCATTGAGCCTGCAAGTCGAGTTGAGTGATCAGTGAGTGATGCGAGAGCCTGCTGGGCACTGGGCGGGACGCTGCTGGCCGCTACACTTTCTGCGCTTGCTGCTGCACACTGCACACTGCACGCTGACTGCACTGGAGGGGGCGAAAAGGCGGGCCTAGCTCGAGCATTTCGATCAATTGAGGGACCCCTGTTCTGCCTGTCCCTCTGTCCCTCCAATACAAGCCGTCGCAAAGGAGAAATGGCCGCAGTCTAGCAGTGACAGGGCCCCCAATTACAAAAGGGTCACAGGAGAATGTACTCGAGCCAGTCGCCCTACTGAGTTCATGTCGCGTCGCCCGCCCACGGCCCACCCAACAAGAACAAAGCCGCCCATTTGCCATTTTGACATTTTTTCCCTGCTGCTGCTGCTGCTGGATGCTGCCCGCCAATACTAGTAGTACTCTGCATGCTTGAACCCCCCATTACGGTACATTAGACCCTTGTCATCCACCACTGCTCCACCACTCATATCGAAGGGACCCTGGCAGCGAAGACGTCAGAAGATGGGCTGCCAGTCGAAAAAGCATCAATCCAGTCCAGTGAGGAGGGGGAGGGGGGATGAGCAATGTGTCTTGTGGTATGTTGGTCCAGAGCGTTGGTCCAGAGTGTCGGTTTTTTTTCCTTGGTTGCTCGCCAAGCAAAGCGGGCGAGATGCCCATATGCGCCGAGGCTGGCCGCCGTGCTACTTTGGGCGGCATACGGTACATCTGTGCGTCGCGGTATCGAGCAAAATGAGAGCTCATTTGCGTGTTCCTCGAGTCTGCCGATGTACCTACGGTACGTACAAGCAAGTCTGCATGCGGTACATCCGACATCAATGGAGATCGGGGACATGTCGAACCGTGCTCGTGTACAATGTCCGGTATCCTCTTCTCGTCATGGGCCCACGGTGCAAGCGGTACAAGTGGCCCGATTGTTCATTTATGTACAGCAAGGGCCAACCGGCCATTCATCGTGGAGCTTGGTGAGCGCGCGCAACGTATGGGCCTTGCGAGTTGAAAGTTACCATATCTCTCCTTGTGCTACTAATCACTCTCCGTCCAACGAAAGACGAGAAGGCCGATCATTTCGGCACTTCGGGCTCGTGACCCAATGGCGAACCTGCCACCTGTACGAGGGCTAGACGTCACTCGCTTCGTTCGCATTCTGTAATATGACCCAGAAAAAGTCAAGATATTCACGTTTGTCCCGAGGCAACAGGCCATTGAACTGCCAAAGTACGATATGTGCGGCGGCATACGTGCTCGAATCTGCCTCGGATCGTTCCCAATCTCCGCAGCAACGAAGATGGGAAAGATGGGAAAGATGGAAAAGTATAACAGGGAGCGACCACTCAAGGTCTGCCCGTCATCCTTGTATAGGACTTAGACGCCGTACGATGTGCCTTTACTAGGTAGCTCTTCGACTGCCGGTAGTCTGAGCCGGTATTTCTTTCGCTGTGCCAGTCTACGAGTGTAAGTGAGTAGTCAAGAAAGCATAGCCACTGCTAGTTTCATCATTTAGCCTTCGGGTTTTACGGCGTTCACAAAATGAGATGAATTCTATCTGTCTCCATTCGTAGACGACCTCAGAACTACGACTAATCAACTGGACTTATTACTTGCCTACCTACTTAGTCAGGGCACGATGGAACTTTGCGCACACAACCTGGGCATGCAATGCACCACCCGTTTTCGGCGCCCCGGAGGTGAGGCGGTGAGTTGGCCACACCCAACCCAGTATATCGCCGAAATGAATGTCCCGATATATGCCGCCGTGGTGACCAGATGACAAACCCTCTTTCCAGGGCCAAACGAAACCAACCGCTGTTTCTTGGTGAGGAGGTAGGCTAGGAGGGTATGGCGTCTACAGGAAACAAAGCTGCTGCTACTGTACCTCTACTGTAGCAGCAGCACGCACTTAATGCACCGGGAAGCTGCGGGATACTGCATAAAGCCCTATGCAGAACCTGAGTCTAGCCTCCCAGCGGGTCTCTCGGTCTCTTCTGCAAGGAGCAGATGGGCTGATCAAGCGATCAGAAGGTTGCACTCCTCCTTTCAACAGTTTGGACTACTCGCATGGAGTAAAGGGTTACAGAGGAGAGAGCACGTTTCTGATATGGATATTGACCACATGCATTGACGCAATCCTGTCCAAAAGATCATCAAACCCAGCTCCGGTTTGTAGTATCACCTCTCTGCGCCCGACCCCGTGTACTTGTACTCGCGCTCAGCCATGTTTGAAGTATCCCGCATCACGATGGCCCTACTACCTAGATGGTGCGCAAAAGAAAAGAAGTAAAAGAAAACGCTCCCGTCAGGTTTAGCGACGTTCGTGACCGATGTGGAAACTCTATGTGCTGCAGGCAGAACTGCCTCATTCGCTCTCCTGCAGCACGCCATTGCCGCCAAGTGCAATGGGCAGATGTCTGCAGGACCCAGCATTTGAGATCATGCCGCTCGCTGTCAAGCTATCAATCAATGCGTGTGTGCGTGCCTCCCCTCTGCATGTCTGCATGGATTTGCCCTCACTCATCAACCCGATACAAGCTGCAGACTCCCACCGGAGCAACCCCCTCACCACCACCCAATAAGCCGGCCTCAGTCTTTTTTGCGCCCGCCCGCCCAATCATGCAGAAGCTTTGCGACTCCGTCACAGCTCGGCGAGATAGTGCCAGTTAACAGCCTAGGCCTTCAACAATCAACATATGCTCTCGATAGCTCAGTTGGCAGAGCGATGGACTGTAATTGTCACACTTGTAATCCACAGGTCGCCGGTTCAAATCCGGCTCGGGAGAGCAGCCACAATAAGCTATCACGTATCCAAGATACGAATTTTCTTTTTTCGTTTTTGTCAATTGCTTTTTTTTTTTTTTTTTTTCGTCTCAATCATCGCTATAGATGCTTTATAAGCAAGTGTCTTCATGCTTTCGTTGTCGATAACCTTAATTTGTGGTATGTGAGAACTCACTCACATGAATTATTTTTCGCTTTAGTTGACGGTGGGTAGTCGTCCAATCCAGTTTCGACGATTTTTATACTGACAGCGTCATATCCAATTCACTTTCAACAATAAATGCATTCAACTGCACATGCACATGTAAACATGCACAATAATCATGATTCTGAATGACTAAAGTAGTTATTAATAGTAGACAGAAGGAGAGGTAAGATATTCAAATACTATATACAAGAAGCATCATAGAAAAAATGTAAAAAGGAGAAAGTAGAAAAGAACCCCAAACAACCCAATACCACCCACCCACTCACTCACCAATCCTCCCCTCCTCAGTGATGATGCCGCCGATGCAAATGCTCCCGCTCCCGCCTAAACCACCGCCTGTGCGCCGCAACCGGCTGGGTCGCCGTAGGCGTAGCCGCCATGTTCATCATCCCCGAGTCGCCCGCCGCACCATCTGACGCCGCCATACCACCACCGCCGCCACCAGAGCTCGGCATCGTCGTTGCGGCGTACATCTTATCACCATAGTTCCCCGTGCCCGGCATCACGCCCGTCCCGCCGATCGTGCCGATCGTCCCTGAGCCGGCCGCGACGCCGCTGCTCATCGGGAAGGGCGGCTGCACGGTGACGGTGACGGCAGGAGGCGCGGGCGCGGGCGCCGTGACGGTCACGTAGACGGTCTTGGGCTCGCAGCCCACTGGACAGACCAGCGGGGCACCGCCAGCGGCGGCTGGGGCCTGGACCACGGGAGGAGCAGCGGCCCCGGGTGTTTGGGACGCGGCAGGTGCCTGAGATGGTGCCGCCGCTGGCGTCGACTGTCCAACTATTGACAACTTGTTGGTCATGGTCTTCGTGAGGTACTGAGTGCCTTGCTCCGGGGCCGGCACAGATGCAGGCGCACCGCCAGGCGCCTGCTTCGGCGCTTCCTTGGGGTTACTGTTGCCAGCGGGGACGACCGTCAGCATAGTCAAAGATGGATTGGCCGCAGGGCCCCCTACGACAGGGCTTGCAGAAGATGGATGGAGACTAAAGAATGAGCCAGAGGACTTTGATTACAAGGGGGAGAGAAGAAAGGCAGACAGACAAAGGAAAGGGGGGAGGATACGAGGAAGAAGATGAGGACGAGGGCGAGGAAATAGCAACTAACCTCGGAGGAGGGGAAGAGACCACTGGCGGAGCGCCGGGCGAAGTTCCCATCGGGGCGATGGGTGATGGCGCGCTGTACTTATAGCTCGGAATGTCTGACCCGGCTGGCTGTGGCGCGCCGGCAGCCACGGGGGCGACGGCGGATTGCGTCACAGGGCAGACGGTGGTCGACAGCGCGATGATCTCCGTGGTCACTGCTCCCAGTTTGGCTGGGCAGTTCGTGACCTCGGGGGCGCAGGAAGTTACAGCTGCGAAAGAAAAAGAAAGAAGATGCAAGTTAGCACAGACAGCCTACTGCTAGACGGCGGGGATATATGTGAAGGGATGTCCTTACTATAGACATGCGTCGCGAACACAGTGGAAGTCGTGAACAACGGAGCCTGGCTGGGAATTACGGCACCAGTGGCCGACGGCCCCGACGTGTTATGCGGCACCGACGCGTTGGCGTAGGGACCTGCTAACACTGGCGACACCATCGGAGCGGCAGCGGATACAGCAGCTGAGCTCGAATGCGCGGAAAGAGGACTACTGGAAACAACTACCGGAGAAATAGCCGTTGTCGAAACATCCGGCGGCTTGGACGTTTCCTTGACGGGGCATACCGTCGTATAGAGCGCCACCTGCTCCGTCGTGACGCTGCCCAGCATAGACGAGCACGCCGCGGCGCCCGGCGCGCACGAGCTGACGGTGTAGACGCTGCTCGTGAACACGGTCGACGTCGTCATCGGGGGCGGGCTCGAGACCGGCGCGGCGCTGCTGCTGCTCCCTGGGGCGGCCGATGATGGCAAAGCCTTCTCGAGCGGGGCGAATGCGGATGCAGGCGCGGACGACAGGTTGGGCATTGCGTCGGAAGAGGTGATATGGGAGGACGATGACAGCATGCCCGGGCTTGAAGAGGGCGCGATCGCGGGGGAGTTGGTCGGGGTTGCTGCGACGGCGTTTACCTGGGGGTAGGTTACGCCGTCCAGGATCTTGTTGGTGACGGGGCAGATGGTTGTGTATAGGGAAACCAGCTCGGTGGTCACTGCCCCTCTTGTAGGGCAGTTCGTGACTTCGGGGGCACACGACGTAACTATAAATAAAAACTAGTAAGTCTTGTTTACTTGCTGGGGGTTTCTTGGAAGGTTAAGATAACTTACCCGTATAAATATTAGTAGAATAGACCGTCGAGATGGACGACGTAATGACCTCGCTGCTAACACTGTATGTACTCGGCAAAGTCTGCGACGGGGCGACGGCAGCCGAAGCCATCGCCATAGAAGAAGACGAAGGCGCCGCCGCAGCGCTCGACGACACGTTCGAGCCGCTCGTTGTTGGATGCAGGGACGACGAGATGGCACCGACCGAAGAGCTGAAAGACGAGATGGCGCTGCTCATGGACGAGCTCGCGGAGGCGGCCACAGACGATAGAGCCGAGGAGCCGCTGACGAGCTGGGACAGGACGCTACTGCTCGAAGCCGGAGCCGCCGCCGCTGCTGCCGCCGACGATGCCTGCTGGGTGGGCGAAGAAGGAGCGGAAGATGGGGGCGTCGCCGCGACTGCGGCGCCAGGGGTTATAGTGACGGGGCAAATCGTCGTCGCGATCGAGACGAGCTCGGTTGTCACTTGGCCCTTTCCGGGGCAGTTCTTGACCTCCGGCGCGCACGAGGTGATCGTGTAGATGTTGGTGGAGTAAATGGTCGATATCGAGGATGTGGTGATCAAGCTGCTACCGGCGGCAGCAGCGGACGAAGTCCCAGACACTGTACCACCAGACGTCACCTGGCTACTTCCAGACGCAGACCCAGAGTGCGAAGAGGTTGCCGCACTCGACTGCGCACCGGACGATGCGCTCCCAGATGCGACACTGGAGCCCGAACTTGTTGCCTCGCTGGAGCCGCTGTGCGAGGTTGCGGACGCGGAACCACCAGAACTACCGATGGCCATATCGCCTGTACTCATCGAAGAAGTAGCTTGAGAAGACGCCGCTGAGCTGATCGAAGATGACGCCGTGCCCAGGATCAGGGAGCTGAGACTGCTCAGGAGACCACCGGTCGATGTCGACGGACCGCCAGAGCTCAACACGCTTGAGATGCTCCCTAATGATGCTGAGGAGCTCACATGGCTCGAGGCGCCTGACGAGACCGCAGATGGGCCGGCTACGCTGGAGGTCAGCAGAGTCGATGGTGCCGACGCTACCGAGGACGGCATCCCGGATGCCGCATAGGACGACGCTGCCGCGCTCGAAGACACACGAGACGACTGGCTGGGGACAGCGGGTGATGTAGGAGCGGCCGACGAGACCAGGGGAGGGCTTGATGCAGGATGCGATGAACCGGCTGCAGATGCAGGCGATGACGCCGCCCCTCCCGACGGAGCTGGGGATACACTATACCCACCACCGCCGACCTCCCTCTGGTTCTTCGGCAGCGAAACCGCCGCGGACGACGGCGAAGGCAACGACGACGAGCTGCTGCTCGCCGCCGGTTTCTTGTCTGCTCCCGGGATCTGGCAGCCGTCCTTGATGATCTGGACGCTGTCGCGCATACCGGACCGGCCGTTGTACTTGTACGAACAAGCCGGGTACTTGTTAGTGATGTTGACGCTCCGGACCCATCCCGTGTACGGCGCCCCCTTAAGATCGGTCTCGCCACCCGCCCACTTCTTGGTCCAGTAGCTGTTGTCCGGATCGCCGCCGTCCCAGACCCCCAACTGAAGCTTCATGGGGCCCTGCGGCAGCTTATTCCCCGCGGGCACGTTCTTGTCGGCGCGGACCTCGCGCATGACCTTGCCGTCGACGTACCACTTGATAAAGTCGAAATCCCACTCGACCGAGTACGTGTGGAACTCCTCGTAGGGCTTGTGGACCCAGGGCTCGAACGTGGCCGCGCCGCCCCACGACTTGCTCTGGCCGAAGATGTTGGTCTGGATGACGTGCATGCCGTCCTTGGAGGGGAAGGGCACGTTGCCGAACTGGTTGCCCGAGAACTCCCAGTCGATCTCGTCGAGGGTGTCGCCCCAGAGTACGGCGCTGCTGATGACGCCCACGCCCGGCGCGATCTTCATGACGACGTCGTAGCGGCCCCCTAACATGAAGAAGTCGGTCCAGAGGTTGGGCGCGTCGCCCTTGTGGACGAAGCTGAACTCGGCGCCCTTGGGCCCGAAGTTGACGACCTCGTAGTTGGCCATGATCCAGTTGGGCGGGAGAGAGGTCTCCTTGGTGAAGTCGATGTAGTAGTTGGGGAGCGGCCACCCCTTGTTCGGGGGGCAGCCGTCCCGGAGCATGGGGTTGCAGTCCGAGTAGAGCTGGCCATGGGCCACCCGGGCTGCGATACCCAGCACGCTCAATAAGCCGTAAAAGCTGCTTGATGGCATATTGTTTTTGATAGACCTAGCAAAGGGTCGATTATAGATAAACGAAATATCGTTTGGCTGAAACAGGGAATCGAAGGCGCGCCGAACATCCCAGATGCTGGCCATATGACTAGGCCGGCCGATAAAGAGTCATTGTCAGGGTCGGGTGGGAGTCCACTTACAATAACGTCAAAGAGATTTGCCAAAGTGCCGTCAATCGTTTGCCCCTTCCGGCCATCGTCACTGTCAAAAGGGAATGTCATTGTATAAATGGAGATTGCGGTCTTTAACAGCGTAGAATTAAAACCACAGCGTGTATAATGCATTGCTTTGGCAGCTAGCCAGGGGCAACTCGTGCCACTCGTTATCTTTATGATGCTGACAAAATAACAATGGCAATGATGGACGTAGGAGGCAACGTTGTTTGCCTAGGGTTGTGACACAACACTAGGTCGGCCGTTTAGTCTGTCTGGGGGCCTCTGTACGTAGTATAGTCTGGTATATTTGGCGTCGTTTGGATATAAATACGGAATGTGTGGAAGTGTAAGAAGAGAGATGAGACAGGTATGCACGAATCCTGAACCTGGTATCATCAACGGACAAAGGCAACCAGGAAGCGACTTGGCGGGCGAGCGCCCTTGTCAAGATACGAGTATTGTTGGACTAAAGCATAGCCTACCAAGTCATGGTGCACGAAGCACATGAGCCGATCGGGATATCAGTATGCAGAAAGGCAGCCTTATGCATTTGTATTTATAAACCGCAAATTTGATCCGCTCTCTTTACCATCAGCCTTTCCGTCCTGGTGCCTTCGATCCGTTCGAGTCGACTTGGAATTCAATTACGCCGCTCCTTGCCCAAACCTCGATGGCCGGGATACCAGAGCTTCTCGCAGTAACTTCCACCGCAGTCACCATCCAGCGCGCCGTGGAGCCTCCCGCAGCAGCAACGTCCACCGCAGCAGCAGCAGCAGCAGGCGCCGCCGCCGCCGCCGCGACAATGGACCCCCTCACGGTCGTATCCAGCACGCTAGGCATCGCGAGCAACGCCGTGACGGGCCTGATGGCCGTGTGGCAGCTTCTCAAGGTCATCAACGCGATCGACGACGCGCCGACCACGCCATGGCCTTCCGCACGCAGCTCCTCGAGGCCCGGAAGCAGCGGTCCCCGCCGACCATCCACGACAAATGGGTCCGCAAGGTCCTACTGGACACGGTCGAGGAGCTCCACGATTTCGGCCGCCTGCTGCACAAGGCCAACGAAGGGAACAACAAGGACTGGGACATCAAAGCACGCGCTCTTTTCGTCCTTCGGGACGCGGACGCGCTAAGCATGCGCAAGGAATCTCTCCGCGGTGCTCACAGCCGGCTCCTGGCAGCCATCACCACGATGCATGCCGTGGCCACTACAAACTCTGGTCTGGTCGCGCCCTCGCCACAGCCGTTGCTCGGTGGCGTTGCAGGTCGTTCCAGTTCTGCGCCAGTAGTCACTCAGCTGAGGACCCGCCGCCGGTGTTCCAAGATGCCCTCGGTCTCCGATGACGAAGACAGCGATACCCTCAAAGAATCTACTCCTAGCATCTACTGTAAGTGGCAAATGCAAGTATAATATCACCATCATTCTCACGCATGCAGAATAGCAGAAACAAGCATTTCCAGTCAATATTGAGCGATCACCAGGGGGGGCGGCTGATGGGGTGGGAAGGGGGGGGATTCACACTGTCGTTTGTTCCGCTGTTCCACTATGAGATTACTCGTACTATTACTACTGTCATTACTTCATCATCCTCCACATTCCAATTAATTGACCGAGAACTCTGCTGTTACTACAACTCCATGCGCGGGTCTCTGATGTAAACCTCCTTTCTGGCATCCAGGCGGTATTGCTTGAGCCCAGGAAACAGAACTGCTTGTTGTTGACTGCGTCCGCCCAGGCCTGATGGTTGCCAGAAAATCTGGACGGGATGGGTCTGTGCAAATAGCTTGAGTCCAAGCTGGGCTACCTCGCGTGCGATCAAGCCGAACTTCTCCAAGCACCTCTCGTTCGATCGGCCCCTTAGCATCGGCTGCAGTACATCCAGCAGCCGCGCCCCTAATGTCGCTACCACCTCCGCAGTCTCTTCATCGTCTAGCTCGGCAAGAGGGCTGGGCTGTCGTCGAGTCATGAAGTAGATGGTTGTAGAGCGCCAGAAATGGGCTTCTTTGGGTAGCACTACAAGAAGATACAGGAGGAGTCAGTAACGATTCGTTCAACGACACTCCCTGTTGTTAAGTAAGCTGCAGTATAACTCTGAAATGATACCTACACTGCGGGTCGCCTTGTGCCGCACTCGTGGACGATGATGATGGCACCAGGTCCTGATAGAAACATAGGACTCGTCTTGGTAATATGGTATGTTCGGGGTTCCCTCCTGGGTTGACCCGTTCGAAAAGCAGACGCGCAACGTACGCTCTGAGGAATATTGTGCCAGGCTTCTTGTCATGTACCTGGCGAAACCAATGGAGTACTTCAGCGCTGTCCTTGCCGGTTTGTGCAGGCAATAATAGGCTTAACAGTTCTTGGTACTGCCTGTTGTCTCTACCGGTGGCCGACGGGGGCTCTTGGAAGAACTGCAATACCCAATTCTTGATGGCCGTTTCAATTTGGGATAGATTTCTCCTCAGTTCATCGTGAGGGGCTTCTTGGGGCAGTTCGTCCAAGTCTATGTCTACACTTGGTACCTGGTGTCGGCGTGGGGCCGGAGATATTGTCGCCGGGTGAAGCCGTGGCCTTGAGGTTCCTCGTAGTGCGCTGTATTTCCCGGAACGTGAGGCCATGAACCAGACGAGGAAAAGCAGCAGCGCGCCGCCAACGGCGCAACCGATACCCACGCCTGCTATGGCCCCATGTGAGTAGCCGCCACTCGACGGTTGTGCTGGTGATAGCGATGTCGTTGAGGTGAACGTTATAATCGTCGTTCCATTTGACCCTTGTGAAGTCGTGATATTTGTTGATTCGGTTGCTTCTGTGGCAGTGGTCGATAAAGGAGCAGTCGTGGAGTTTGTTGATGGAGAGATAGATGTTATAGTCGTCGGCGTATTAGTGGCGGTGGTGCTTGTTGGTGTCGTAGTAGTGGGTGTGGTACTCGACATGTTGACGCAGCCACGCCTGTGGCTTCTGATACAACCGGGTGATAATATGGTAGTAATGTTGCCACTGGTTGACTATGGAGACGCTGTTGAATATACGAGTGAGCCTACGAGCGCCCCGAGAGTATCGAGGTTATAGCAAACACAATCGAGCGTACTACTCAAATACCGACGCGACTATGTATCATGGGTCCTAGGAGGTGCGTCAATGATTGTAGACCAACAGGCCGAGTCCAGAGCCTGGGTATTAGATCAGAATGTCGGGGGATGAGGAAACCCCCTTTCGCCCAGCCTGAATTTCGTATCTATCTGTCAGCCCGGGATGCTGCAGTCTTGGTGGCGTATTAATATCTCGACCTGGTGGAGGGTGTGACAGGCCCTCCTGCACCAGGTGATAAACCCAACTTCTTTGGGCCCCCTGCAGTTATTTATTATCGTCCCAGTCTCGTCTTGGGAACTTCATCGTCCGGAGCACCCGCACAAGTTTCTGAAGCCCGAACCTGGCACACTCTACCTCACTGACGATGGACTCCGAGTTGCATCTCGTTGTTGGTATTGATGTTGGGGCAAGCTGTAAGTCCGTCTTGTTGAGTTTTTGTATACTGTTCATGTCTGAGTATATGTAATAGGTACCGGTGTGGCCTTCATCAATCTAACGAAGGCGAATGCCGACCGATCGAATGTTCGGACAATGTCGAAATGGCCTGGGAAGACGTCAGAATCAAAGGTTCCCACCATCATGGCTTACGACAGCGCAAATGTCGACCAGGGGCCCACCAGTTGGGGCTTCCAGAGCAAGTCCGAAAGCGAGCAAGGGAATAACCGGCTCTTGGCCGAATGGTTCAAGTGCGACTTCCAAAGCCGAAGCAAGGATGGCTCTAAGCTGCCGGACGTGGACACTCTGTATCGTGATTTTCTTTCCAAGCTTTACGGCCATCTTCGTGAACGGTTTCTCCTCCCGTCAACCTTCGGACAGGCCGTTACCTGGGACACGGCTGCCGTCGAGTTCATCTTCAGTGTCCCTGCGACCTGGAGACAGCACGATGTTAAGCGTTTTCTCGCTATCGCAAGGAAGGCCGGGTTCGGCTCTGGATCCCATCGGATCGGGACTTGCCTCACGGAGCCTCAGGCAGTAGCTGTCTACGCTGCATACCAAGAACAGAACTTACTCACCGTGTGTCTCGTCCTCTGCTAAGCCGTTTAAAGTAACAACCAGAATGGTATCGAAAGCTAACCGCCATCCCAGGCTGGAGACAACGTTCTGATTGTTGATGCCGGTGGTGGTACTGTAGTAAGTCAGAATACACCAAAACTCCTCTTGCATCCTACATTCAGAATTCAAACTCATTTTCATTCAAAGGACTTTTGCCTCCTCGAGGTTAAGAGCATGGATACCGAATATCCCGAATTGGTGGAAAAGTTGCCCGTCGAAGGTACTACACCAAGCACACCAAAACCCCGGCATCCCCCAAAAGCCACATACTTACTTCGGTCCAGGAGACGACGTTGGTTCCGCCAACATCGACGAGAAATTCCAGCAGCTTGCAAGAATGAAGCTAGAGAGCCTTGGGCATGAACGGCTAGGACTGAGCTCGGCTAAACAGATCAAAACAACCGCTTGGCGCATGCGGCACAGTGAGGACTTTCAGAACGAAAAGGTGACTTTAGGGGCGCCGCCCAAAGCCCACGCGGAAGAGGCCTTCCACGTCAAGATGGTGGGAGCTTCGGTGCCCACACCAGGACCTGCAGATGAGGTTTATGTGGCCAATACCGATGAAATGCCTTTTAGAAAGTTCGTTTCCTTTTTCTCCCCCTTCAACCTCGAAGCAGCTAACCAGAGGCCTGATCTAGCGGCGAGCTGATGGGCTTCTTTGACGAGGAATGCCAAACGATCAAGAGACATATGGATCAAATGATTGAGGATCTGCAGCTTCACATGCAGTCAGATATTGTAAGGCCATTTAATACTATTGGTTATTTTCGAACACAAATCGCCGTCTAATCTGTCATTAGCAACATGTCATCTTCTCGGGTGGCCTCGGCGGTTCCCCTTACATACAAGAAACCCTCCGAAGTCAGTACGGCGAAGGCACGTCCCTCGAGAAAGCCGAGTTTCACAGCCTGGATCTGCCCCAGATGTGTGTGCAAAGGCCTCGTCATTGACCGCATTGAGAAAATGAAGTCAGGGAGATCCAACTTCAGCAAGCTCTGTGCCCGAGTCTCACTCGGGGTGCTTAAGCGGGAGAAATATAGCCCGATGAAACCGTCCCACAGGCGTGCGAAGAAGGAGAGCCGTACAGAGGTCAAAAACGGCCAGGAAGTTGTCCCTTTTGTCGAGTGGTGTATCAAGAGAGTAAGTAAACATATGACGTACTCCTGCATATGTCAACGAGATAAACACTCAGGCGATCTGTAGGGCAAACCTTACGACCCCGATAGACCTATCTTCAAGGAGTCACGCATGTGCTTCGCTCCAAATACGGACGATTCCAGTCTTCATGGCCAAATGACCATTGTCGAGTCCAAAGAGACAGACCCACCGAAATATAAGGACGGGAAGGGGCAAGGTTAGCGATTGCATTTTCGTTATTGTATTTCCCGCCGAGCATTTGTTGTGGTATGCTGATTCCATTCACCCATTCTAGACTGGGCTGAGGTTCACAATATCCCGTTTGACTTTCAGGGGCTTGATGAAGAAAACATCCGCACCAAACATGGGAGGTGGTACAACAAGATAGCCCGACAGAAGCCATACCGACAGGTCGATTTCGTGATTTCTGCCAAACTTGGTCCTGCCGGAGCCACCTTCGAATGCTGTAAGTCGCATGCTTGGCTTTTTATCCGTTGTACGGGAAGAGTATGGTGTGCCCTCACAGACTTCTCAAGGCTGCCTCTATTTTCATGGCTAACGAGGAAACTCCGTCGTAGTGAGCTCGAAGCAGCAGGTGATCAAAGTGAACAAGGATGCACCAATTCCAATACAGGTGAACCAGAGGGATGTGGATGCTGCGGACGTGACAGTCTTCACTTGAAGATCAAGCCAATATTCATAGGCATCGCTTCCTGTTCTGGGACTGTGAGGCATTTTCAAATGTGACCCATGGTGGTTGGCGAGGGAAACAATTTTCTGATGTATCGAGGGGCGATTTGTTGTAGAGCAATTTCAGTACCGGTTTGGACTCTTCGATGTACGGCGGGTGGCTTACACAAAGGACTCGTAAACTTACGAACGTTAGAGTTGGATATGACACCTCCAATATGCGCCGAGCTCGGAGATCTTGCACCTCTGCAACCCCTACTGCAGAGAATCGGAGTTTGTCAAAGACGACAGCAATTGAGGTAGGTACATAATGTATCAGTGCCTGGCAGTCGCGGGTTGTTGAAGTCTAGGAAGGAACGCACGTGCGCTGCACTCCACCTGTCCATGCAGAACGCCTTGGCCGGCAGTCGGTTCCTGCCAGTCGGGGCGAGGGGGTGGGCGGGCGAGAACGAGCAAGAAACAAGGACCCTTGTTCTTGCTAAGTTCATCAAATCAAGAATTCTTCGCCCATTTGAGCCGATTTCATTACAGGTGACAGTGACAGTGGCAGTAGGAAACATTTAAAGTACCCTGCCTGCAGTAGATACCTACCATACCCAGGTACCTGTACGTACTCTTGTAGGATTCCATGCCCCAGTCGTCAGGTCGCAATTGCGCGCAGGAGGGAGCCGGAGGACGCCTCTTTTTTTTTAGTGACTTTTCCGAATACCACTCTACCTACCTACGTGCCACCACTGGACCTCCAGATCTTCGCGTGCTCGATTTCAGGCTGCGGGTTCAACAACGGCTGCCTTACTTTTTTCTCTACCCTTCCACCTCCCTCCCTGCCACTCCTTCTATCCGCGTGGAATGTGCCACCCTCTCTCACCATTCAGCAGGGATCTGTCATCTTATCTGCCAGTGCAATACCCCCCAAGTGGCCAATCGAATAGCGGAATCATTCTTTCCACTTCGGCTGACTGATCTTGTTATCCCACTTCGCTGCTTGCCATAGACTCATAGTCCCGCTGCTCAGCCCACTCGAGCGAAGCACCAGACCAGGCTTGCGAACCACCATCCTTCTCTCACACCACCTGCCCTTTCGCACTATTTCATTCCTTTGAATGCTTACGGTCTCTTCCATACACGATTTACGCGCATCACTACGCATCACTACGACAACGTCCTTTCGCAGACTTCCCCCAAAAAAACATCATTACATCATAAGCAAGTTCCAATAGGTTGCATACTTCAGCTCTTCTACCCTACTGCCACTGCCGCCGCCCCCGGTCCTACCCTCCCGCACTGAGACACGACAATGGGGATTTTGGGCCAGAAGTCCAAAATCAAACCGGCGCCACAGACGATCACCGTGCAGAAGGTCGTGGTCCCGCCCAAGAACAAGCCGCGCTCAAGCCTTGGCCCCAACTCGTCATCCAGCTCCAACGGCCTTCGCGCTCCCTCCTCCAAAGCCGGCAATGCCTCCCGCCTTTCGCCCAACCCCAGGCTAGCGCGCACCAAGAGCGCATCGCCCTACCCTTCCTCGTCGGACGAGAAGCGCGCCGCCGAGCGCAAGCGCAAAGCCGTCACGAGCACCCCACGCGACTCGCCCGCGTTCGCCGATGACGACGACGATTCCGACGACGACTCGGACGATGACCCGTTCCGCAAGCGCCGAAAACTGATCGACGACACGGGCGACCCGAACCGCAAATTGCGCCATAAGCGGGCTTTCGACGACAACATTCGGGACTCCCGAATTGTACATGCAGCACAGCTGGCTTCGGTCGAGACTGACTGCGAGCCTATATTCGGAGCGAAGGAGGACGAGGTTGCCGTAAAGCTACAATACCCTTCGCGCTGCAAGCCCGAAAAGTAAGTGGTTGCAAATGACCTGCGCTTGCTGCAGACGCTGACACTCGGATAGGTACGAGCTGGTATGGAAGAAGGACAGGATCGACGCCGTCGCCGATATTCTCAAAGTTGTTAAGCACGTGGCCGAGACATATCTAACCGAAGACGAAGCTCAACCTTTCATAGACAACCAGGCGAGCTTCCGACGACGGATGGAGAGAGCTTCGAACGAGAATATTCATGATCTGGCTGCGTTCAAGTCCGCATTAGAAGACTACAACAAGAAGCTATTTGCATTGGTAGAGGACGGCACAATAGCCAAGAACATCGACCGAAGACATCGCGTCCCTCCCGAATTGGTCGACTTCATCCTCACCCAAGTCTACGACCGAACCGTCGCACCCAAAGTCGAGCTTCTCAACAAATACCAAGCTGGCAGCGACAACGTATACGGCGAGCTGCGATATCCTTTCGTGCGACACATCCTACATGAGCATTGCCACATGACGTCGGATCAAGTTTATGTCGATCTCGGATCCGGAGTCGGCAACACGGTTCTGCAGGCCGCCCTCGAGATAGGCTGCCGCAGTTACGGCTGCGAAATAGTCGAGCAGTCGTGTAATTTCGCCGACGCGCAATTGGAGGAGTTCAGGTCTCGGTGTCTACTATGGGGACTTGCTCCCGGGCGAGCGCATCTCGAAAGATCCGATTTCCGTCAGAACCCAAAGATGTCCGCGGTTCTGAAAGAGGCCGACGTTATCCTGGTGAACAACAAAGCGTTCACGCCGCAGCTGAACAAGGCCCTGACGGAAATGTTCTTGGATCTCAAAACGGGCTGCAAGATCATATCGCTCAAGAACTTCGTCCTCGGGAACGAGAAGAACTCCACCAACGACGTCGCTAACAGCATTCTGGACGTCGAGGAGCATCGATATCATGGAGACTGGGTCAGCTGGGCCAGTTCGGACGGCGAGTACTTCGTGTCGACCAAGAAGTAGTGCCCTCCCAAGTTGCTACCGAAGCCTCGTCGTAACCGTAGAGCGGGGACTGAAACGATGTTCTCTGCGCATACTGGCCCTAGTCCTTGGTACGCACCGCGGGCGTTGCCAAAAGCTATACAGAGCGCGCAAGCGAAGCTTCGAAGCTTGAAAAAGTTCTCCCTCATCACTGAGGTTAGGGTGGGCCTTTGCACGCGCTTATCGTAGGGAGAGGTTTCTGATATTCGCATCATCGGCATAGCCCTGCGTGCATTCCTTTTCCAAGCACTTTTCAGACACATAATCTTTTAGAAAGCGAGAGCGCGTTGCTTCATTGCAAGGCTTGGGATCGTTGGAAGGAGAGGGAGAAGAAGTGTATGGACTTACATGTATAGATCATTTTTGTATACTCATAGGATACCACCAGAGCGAATAAGAAAAACAAATTCCCCAATCAGCACTTGCTTCCCTTTCCCTGTAGCCTTAATGAGATCTAAACCGCATACAAATAGACCTCTGATGACGATGATGTTGAGGCTGGGTATCTCTACCGCCCACTTCTATGCCTCGGCTCGTTAGAGAGATTCATGGCGTCGGCCTCTTGCGCCATGCGCTTCATCCACCTATCCACCAGCTCCTTGTTCTCGGCCGCGACCTTGGCGGCCTTCTGTTCGGTGACGTCGATCTGAATATTCAGGGTCAGGTTGTCATCTTGCACCTCCCTAGTTTTCGTTGCGAAGCCGCCCGTATTAGCAAATTGCGCACAACAACAACAACCCCTATCCGTGTCGCGCCCCGAACGCTGCAACTTGCGAATTGACTCACCTTGAGCAACTTGGTCTTGCCCACCAGCTCCTCGTTCCTGTCCTTGAGCTTCGTGGCCAGCGTGTTGCGCTCGGCCGTCAGGTCGTGGACGCGCTTGTCGTCGACCTTGGACTTGGCGCGCAGCTTCTGGAGCTCGGCGGTGCTGGTCTTGAGTTTGGCCTGGAGCTGGCCCTTGGCGCGCAGGGCTTCGGCGAGGTCGAGCTTGAGCTGGGCGGTGTTGGGCTGGTTCTGGGTGGTTGTAGGATCGGTCGCGCCTGCTGCGGGGGGTGTCGGCGGGCTTGGGAGATGAGGGGGATTGGGCGGAGGAGGGCGAGGAGAGTTTTTGGGCGAGGACTTCTTTTTCGGCTTCGAGGGAGGCGACGCGGTCGGCGAGTTGGGAGCCTATATTTGGGACGGAAGCGTGTTGTATTAGTCTTATCTGCCTGTATAATGGATGGGATCAGGAGAGGGGCCAGAGGTATGGCTGTTACTCACAAGCTGCGACGAGATCCCTGTTTACGGGGTTGGCGCGCTCTGCCTCCTGGAGGTTCACCAGGTATTCGTCGCGCCAGTCGGGCATGGTGGCGGGCAGATGTGCGAATGCGTTGTTTTATGCAAATGCAATACAATACTGAACGCGACCACACACTCAGGAGAACAAAACAATAAGAGGGACGGACAGGCGCCAGGCTACCCCGCCAAAAGCAGGCAGGTACACAACAATCGATACAATAAAAAGGAACGTCGGGCGGGGTTTTTCGAAAGATGCGCGCGGGCGCGAAATAAACTGGATTCAGTCGGTATATATATTTCGGGTCAAGGAAGGGGCGGGCAACAGACAGCGGGAGTCATTGACAGCTCATCCCATCATCGGTACGGAAAAGGTAGTCGTTGTTGGGGTTGCGGGGGACTAGCCGAAAGGTTGTTTGAGCCTCTCTCTCGCCTCTCTCTCTCTCCCCGTAGCATTGAGGAGGGATGAGACTAATAGAGGTCCGCGCGCGGGTGTTAGTTACTACGACATCAACAGTGAACGAACGGGCGGGATGACGCATGAAACGAAGGAGGGGCAGGTAAGGCAGGCAGTGTTGTCTAAATTGAGTAAACTACCGGGTAGAGAGGTATTGGGAAGCAAATCCGAAAATCCGGGGTTGATGGGATTGCGCAAAGCCTATTGCAGGCACTTGCTAACCTGTCAGTGTCAACAGGGGATGGATGATGCTTGTGTGAATCTTGCTTGCTTCTTAGTGTTGATTAATACGTGCAAAACGCATTTATTGATATATATGTATTCGCAAATAGATAGATGCCGATATACTTCAGATTGCATAACAAGGAACTTATATATTGCAAATGGTTTTGCTCCTCTGCGCAGGTGCCACGTCGCATCGCCGTCACTGGGTAATATACCATTTACCACCACGAAGGAATATGTCATGGTCTTAAGAAGAATAGACACAATGGATCACTGACAACTAGTATTGCAAAACAAAAAGAGAGCAGTTGCTGATATGTAGAATGGGCAAAAGAGGAGCGAGCGTGGATCGAACACGCGAC
The DNA here is from genome assembly GCF_038362705.1 of Apiospora aurea. Lineage (NCBI taxonomy): Eukaryota > Fungi > Ascomycota > Sordariomycetes > Amphisphaeriales > Apiosporaceae > Apiospora > Apiospora aurea. Next base: position 6,132,601 of record NW_027117392.1, on the reverse strand, counting down.
CTTAGGATAATTGCGAGTAGTGACTGCAATCCCACGCTATACCACTTAGCTACCGCTCCTTATGTCGATTTCTGAATTGTGTATGCCCAAAATAACTGGTATTGTAAAATATATTCCAAATACCCGCCATCCGTCTGCATGCAGTTTCTGACAAGCGGGAAAGATGAGACCCGTAACCCTAGAGGAGTATATTTCAACCCGTGAAACGCCAACGTGTGAAATGCACCAGGAAATGTATGCCAGGTGGCTTGGTTTCCAGATATATGCCGTCAACTTGGCTGGAAACCATATCTTGAATTGTTAGTGTTAGCTGCGGGAGCTTCTGGATATATCTCCGACGCTAACATTGATTCGACAAGTCACTACCTGAGTGCCGAACCTAGCGGCGATGTAATCATTAGTATATCGCATTCAGCTTCTCGCCATATCCACTGATCGCCAAGATCACCACCCATCCATCTTGGTAGCATGTCCTCGAAGCAACGAGGCTATGGCGGGCTTTCCTCGAATAAAGCCCGAGTTTCTTTGTCAGTGTAAGCCCTGGTGGAGTTCTATGAGATACAATGCCTTGTGCGAAATAAGGCCCTGTCAGGCAGTAAACAAAGGCATTGTTGATATTTATATGAGTTTGTTTTAAGCTGCGATGCCCTCTGCCGATGGGAAGATGGGAGGGTATGCATGGTACCGCCAACGAAGCAGTTCTTCTATGTCCACGAACCAATACGCGTCATCGTCACGTAAACTAGGCCCTCGGCATCCTCATCATTCTTTACCTGCTCAGTCCGAAAATGGAGAACTCGGGCGGAGACCAGCTGCGCATCTGGCTCAGGAATAATGAGAAAAGCATTGATCGTCTTGACTGGGATAAAGCTATCGAGCTCCTGGACAAAGCTATCGAGCTCCTGGACAACGTTCTAGACGAGGCCAAGGATAAGAACACAGGCGCCGACTGCATAGATGCCTGGATGAGATGGGCGGTGCCGCGGTTCACCCCGGAACACCTACATGGCGGGCTGTTCATCGCCAGAAATTATGGTCTCGGGGACGTCTACACGGTAGTATGGAATGACACGGACACGGGGCTGGACGAGATGGAGGCGGATCTGGAAGTCAAGATAAACATGGCCAAGTCGGAGATGGCCATGATTAAGTCAGACGACGGCGTCGACGGCGGCGGAGGAGTCGAAAATGAGGACCGGGACGAGCAGGGAGCTACATGCAGTGAGGGATGTAGCGATACTAGTGTCGAGTCGGCATCCGAGGAGACTAGAGAAGAGGAGCTGCTGCTAGAGTAAGTGCAATGTTGTTAAGTGCCTGCCTAGAAGAGGTAGGTGTGGGCGGTCGTTCCTTGATGTAGGAACACTACTGTACGTAATCGGCTCGGCCTTGGGAAGGAAAAAAGACGATACGCTAAAATTTCCCGGGCAAGATTGCCGTATCCAGTCCGTAATAAAACCTGGTCGCGGAGAAGATCCGGAGTGTTCCAGTATAACTGGGCAGAACCGGGCAGGGCTGGGAGGCTGGGGGGGGGATCTGATATGGATGTGTGTTGTGCTTCATCGGTGACCTTTTTCTGTTGCTAGGCCAGGGCCTCGAGGCAGCTAGGCCTGTGATAGGCGAGGCTTCTATCGATAGGGCGTTTTAATGGAGGATGCAACGGTGGGGTTCGCACCTGCCGGAGCCAAGAGCCAAGGAAGTGGTCGGGTAAGCTGGGTAGGCTGGGTAGGCGAATGTTCTGAACAGGCCATACGCCCTCCCCTGCCTGAAACATTGGCGTGATTGGAGGGCAGTTGGTCTTGGGATAAGCGCTAGGGGCGCCATGCAGTCAAGTTGCCATAGCGACGCGTCCAACGGCTGGCAAAGCTGGGAAAACGTCGCTTTTGCACCTCGACGAACTCTCCCAAAACCCATGAGCTTGCTCGCAACCCGGAAAATAATATCTGACTGCTATTGTTGATCGATCGACTTCACACTCTTTTGAAGACCAAGACCACCACTTTCCCACTACCTAACTACTACTACCCCCCTCCCTCCATCGACTCAGAGAGCTTGGACGTTCCCTTCTTCCTTTTGCATTTCGGTCGGAATAGCCTCGTCGCCATCATTCCCGCCTCCGTCTCACTCCACCCTCTTTTGCAGCTGTTGTGTTGCGCGCCCGTATCTGACTTTCGTAGGACCGGCCGCCTGTGATGTGTACGAAGTAGGCCGAGTCGCAGTGTTGCTCTCGCCGGGCCTGACTCGAAATAACGCGTTCGCCTCTTTGGATTGCAGATCCGCCCAAAAGGAAGGAAACATCCCGCCTTTCCTCAACGCGTACCAAATTCAATCCAGGTTGCAGACCCCTACTTAATGCTTCGTGCCAATCTCTCCACTACTCCAGCATTTTACATCGCAACTACATACATACACCCCAACAGCCGCTCGTTTATAGACACAACCTACGCCGCGATCAGCGCCCCGCAAACAAACATACGTCCTGACCGCATCGAGAGGGAACCTACCCCCTGAATACGGCCTCTAAGAGCGAGGCTTGCTCATCCACCACGATGGACCCCAGCTACCTGTCGCAACAAGTCAACACCATCATTGGCCAACTACATGGCCTTTTCGATGAGATTGGCGTCCCTAACCATGATCGCGAGACGCGAGAAGCAGAGGTAAGGCATCAGTGCATCATGCACGTCATTCGCACAGACGCTCATGCTAATCCCCACGATGCAGCTCTTCGCAGCCTTGTCGGATACTCTGCAGAACCAGGTCAGAAGCGTGACCGCAGAGAAGAAGCAGATGCTGGACGAGGCCAACCAGATCATTACCGTCATTCGCCAGATGGAAGCATCCTTGGACGACTCCAAGACACAGCACAACTACTCCGAGGAAGACGACGACCTTCGGATAACATTCCCTCTTTCGCGGTGCTTGAAGAAACTCAAGGAGAAGAAAGTCAAGGTCGGCAGACTGCACCGCGAGAGGTTTGAGCAAGTTAAGAGTGAGTAATTGCCTCGGAGCACCTGCATGCGTCGCGTCGCATAGTCCCCCCCTTTCACGAGCCAGCCATTGACTGACATCTGGTCTATTAGAAATTGTCCAAGCTTTGGAATCCTACTCCTCACATCTGGAGCCTACCTTCGTCCAGATTGCCCTCCCCCTACAGGACCCCACCAATCACTACCGCCATCATTCGATCTTTCGCCAGCTTACGTTGATAAGCTGGACGATGAATTTACACGAGTGTACGAGGAGTACGCCCATCGCGTTGCTACCGTCAAAGCCCTTTCAGAGAACATCATCCAGCTATGGGCAGAACTCGGTACCCCTCAAGCGCAAACTGACGCAGCAATTGTCAAATACTACCGCGATGCGCCAGAGCAGCTTGGCTTGCACGAAGAGGATCTCGCGAGGCTGCGAAGCAAGCGCGACAAGCTCGACAACGAGAAGAAGAACCGCGAGAAGCGCCTTTGGGACTTGCAGGCGTCTGTGGAAGCGCTTTGGGACAAGCTGGGAATCGATGAGTCGGAACGTAAGGCGTTCCTGAACGGCAACCGCGGCTGTGGCGTCCGGCAAATCAACGAGTTCCAAGACGAGCTATCTAGGCTTAACGAGCTGAAGCGACAGAACCTGCACCTCTTCGTTGAGGATGCGCGGTGCAAGCTTCAGGAGCTCTGGGACTCGCTGTACTACTCTGAAGATGAGATGCTCGAATTCACCCCGGCCTTCTCGGACGTATATAGCGATGCTCTGCTGGAAGCCCATGAACACGAGATTGCTCGTCTGGAGAGCTTGAAAGAGCAACGCGCCCCGACCCTGGCGTTGGTTGAAAAGTATCGCACTCTGACCCATGACCGGGACGAGCTTGCTGCCTCAAGTCAAGATGCGTCTCGCCTGATGATGCGCGGCCAGAAGGGTGAAAGACGCGATCCCGGAAAACTGCTACGAGAAGAAAAGATGCGCAAACGTATAGCCAAAGAGTTGCCCAAGGTGGCAGCCGAGTTGCGCAAGGCGCTTGAGCAATGGGAGGACGAGTACGGCCGAGACTTCCTTGTGCATGGCGAGAGGTATCTGGACAACCTCGATGCCGAGGAACGTCCACCAAGACCAGCCACAGCAGGCGGGACTCGATCGAAGACACCGGGCAATCCATCGTCGCCGGTGAAGAAAGCACCGGTGCCGACCCGAACAAACAGTACTGTCAGCAAACCTACCCTTGGGCGGTCCGATACTCTCCCGCGGGCCAAGCCCCCAATCTCCTCGCCAGCGGCACTGGGTCCTTGCGAAGAGTTCCGCCGCCGATACAGGTACCTGGAAACCCCAAGAGCCCGTCAAGGGTGCCCATCTCTCGAGCTCCTCTGTCCAATATAAGGGACGGCAAAAACTCGCCCGAGAGACCAGCGAGGCCGGAAGCCCAAGCACCTCTCCGCTCTGCTCCATTGATGCGTGCTCCTCCTCCTAAAATGCGAGAGCTTGTGCCAGGCCCGGTACTGGAAACGCCGACGAACCCCTACAAGAATTCGGGATTGATGTCTGGCAGCAGTAACATCCGGGCTGTTGAGCCCGAAGATGTATACCTGGACCGCGAAGCATCGCAATCCCAATCGAGCTATAGCCGGTCGCAAATGACGTCCTCCAATTACTCGCATAGCACGACGAGCCAGAACGAGCGCTTCACGCGCTCTGGATACACACAAGCACCGCCTCCCAGGACTGTGTCGGATGCCTCGACAGTGACAACGGTGTCAACAATGTCCTCGGCCCCGTCGGGGTCGGAGAACTGGGAAACGTACGACGACAACTCGGAGCCTGAGCCGGATGTATCCGATACCTACTACGCCAAGGTACGGGCAGCACAGGCCCATGGCAAACGCTTCACGCCCGAGGATCCTTACTCGCGGCTGCAGTCGAGCCAAACCAAGCGGGTCCGGGGCGTTCCAATTATGCATGCGGGCCATGGCACAGTGGACGCAGAAGGCAACCGAACAATTTCGGGGAGCGAGTGGACGGACGATGATCCTTACTAATGGGCTACGTGCCTGACAACGTATGAGTCACGATGTACGGGGTTCCCACGCCTGACGCATCCTCACGATGACGGTTCATGGACATGGCCAACGGCCGACTTTTTGACGATTCTGGGTGATTCGCATTTTGCAGCCAGCCTCGAACTTTTTCCGAGGCTATCTAGCGAGCGACGTTTTCTTCTGCTTCTGCTTCTTCTTCTTTTTTCTTCTCCTGTCGACTTTTGTGTTCGCACGAGCATATATCACAGGCTGGCTCTCTTCTTGTAGTCTCTTTTTATTGCATATCATTTTTCCTGCCGCAAGGCTAGAGGAGGACCATTGAACGGTTCACTCTGAAGTGGCCCCGCTGGATAAAAGCCTTCCTGTTTTTTTGTATTGGTGTAGCTGGTTCATGGGGAGAAGCGACTCCCCGGATCATATCGCCAAAAGCCGATAGTGTATACAGCACACGCCAGTTATTGATTTGTTTGTTTCGTTGGAACCTGGTAATAGGAAAGGGGGGGGACGGAAGACCTGTCGAGCGAGCATGGGTGTATTTAGGCGTCTGGTTCTGGCGTTGGAAAGGCATATAGTGGTTGCTAAATGTTGTGTTGTTTGTTGTAACCAAATTCCATCAATGAGATTTTTTTTACACTTGACTGTCCCTTGCCAGTATTAATGTGATGTGTGTGTGTTGGTGTTAGTAGAAGTAGTCTGTCTGCCTTTCTTACATAAGTATCACGTAGGCCAAGATATCGCTGGAATCTGATAGGCGTGTCGATCGACGTTGAGCTATCTTTGCCATGTGCTGCGAGTAAGGAACCTTTTAGAGTCGCATGGCATTTTTACAGTTGCAGTTACAGGCATTTGACAGGGCTTAGCGCAATGACGCCAGCTGTACATAGCTTGTACGGAGTATTCCGTAAAGTAGGTAGGCAGGGAGCTAGATTTAATCAACGGCGTGTTTGCTGATTGATTACGGCACTTGTCTTGGGTAGCCACTTGTATGTAATTGGGGGCCGCCCCCTTGTCCCCGTCGCGGACGGATCTCGCGAATTACGTATGTCTCTCTCTCCCCCGATTGTCTCAGTATTCTTCTTCTTACTTACTTACTACTGCCTTCCGATGCTACCGCGCTTGCAGAATTGTACATGATTTGGGTGCAGGAAAGAGCCATTGATTGATGCCAGCAAGCAAGTTCGTGTGCTGTGTATGTTTGTGCGTTTAGGTCCATGTTTGCTGGAAATCACGGGTGGTCCCTGGTGCTCCCTGGTGCTCCCTGAGCTTATCTTATACTAACCTACACCTCGCCTTGACCTCAATTTGTTACTCTACCGACCTAACGTTACTACCAACACCAACACCAACACCAATACCAATACCAATACCAATACCAATACCAATACCAGCCTCACGACTACACCACGTTGGTATCACCTAATCCAAATCGATTAACATTCGTAAAAAGCGAATTCCTGCTCGTTCATATATCCTTCTTCCTTCCCATTCGTTCGTACCTATCCTTCGTGTGTTCGACGACCCGGGCGAGTCAACTCGTTTAAATGGTGCAGGAAGAAGGAAGTATATGCGACCCCGACACCACATCGCGGCGGCGCCTTCCCGCCGCTTGATCCCGTCGACCTCATGCACCGCCACCCGCCAGGCACGCCCACCACCGGCCGACACCTTCCCAACTCGCCGGCGGCCGCCTCCTCTTCGAATGATGCGGCCTATGCGGCAGCTCTGAGGGGCGCCTCCCTCGCCTTCCAGAAATCCTCGACGACGACGACGCCGCGACCCACGCCCAAGTCGAGCCCTGGTGGTAGACAACCGCATCAGCAACAATCGCGTGTTACGACGAGTACGAAAGACGATGGCCACGACGACAGCGAAGCTCTGATCGCGGCGACCTCGGCTTCGCGTGAACATAGCTTGTCGCGTTCCTCGCCGACACGCGCCGGGGCTGGGAACAATCGCAGCAGTACGGGGCGCATTAGTCGCCAGGCAACAGGCAGCAGCAGCATAGCAGGCGAAGGCAACTACGGCCAGGAGAATGGGCAAAACGACAACAACAGCCAACGCCCCCCGCAGCGCAGTTCTACGCCCCAAAGGCAGCAGCAACAACAGCAGCAACAACAGCAGCAACAAAACCTATACTCACCCAATAACAACAACAATAGCGGCGGCGGCGTCCTTGCGTCGCTGAGGCCGCCAGGACTATCGCCCATGGCTCCGGATCCGCGGTCGCCGTCGTTCATCGCGGCCACGCTCGCGGCCAGCCGGTCTGCTAGCCCCAGCCGCCGCGAGCAGCAGCAGCAGTCCAATACGGCCCAGACGCAGCAACATCACCCGTACGCCCAGCAGGCCGCTACAAGGGCCAAGAGGAAGGACAGCGCCTCGGCCGGGACGGCAAGAATATCCCATAGCGCAAGGAGCTCGGTGACGGATCTGGATCTCACGGACACGACGCCGATTCCAACTACGAATTCTTTAATATCCATGTTTGAGATGAAGGAGGATGTGCCGATGACTGAAGGAGATGGAGACCCGGTCAAGAAGACTGCGGCTGGTGCAGAGGCCAGGAAGAAGTCGGCCCCGAGGATGCATCCAATCACTCCTCCGCTGGCAGACAGTCCAATGGCTAAATCAGAGGCATCGCCTTCGATGTTAGCGAGTACATTGGCTTGGGAGCGAGCGGCATCGCCCCCGGCCTCGGCATCTGGAATGAAGGTTGAGGCGCCGCCCGCTGACAAGCTGGAGGTGAAGAAGCGTGTCCCGGCTCCTCCTATCAAGGGTAGGAAGCCTGTTGGGTCTGGAGCCAAGGTCCGGGAGCCGGAAGACGCGGACACAAAACGGAAGCCCAGGGCAGCGACACCGCCTCGGCCGGCGAGCAAGTCGGGCAAGTCGGAGACGGTGATACTGTCGCCCCGTCCGAGGAGGGTAGCGTCTCACAAGATGATAGCGCAGCCCGATCTCGTGGCATCAGTGGGAAACACTGATGGTCGGGAAGGCATCGACAGTAAGATGGTGCTGGACGAGAGCCTGAACCCGGGACCGCGGCCAAGTTCTGTTAAGACCTTACCGGCCAAGACTACCCGCGTGGTGAACAAGCCTCCACCAGCCCCTCGACCTCGAAGATCCTCATCAACCTCTTCCAAAGACACTTTTGTCTCGGCATCTTCTGCGCCGTCACCCACGTCGGGCTCTCCTCGGCTACTTCCTTCTCGGGTAGCATCGCCCAGATCGCCAGCTGTTATTAATTCACCTCGTCGGCCTGTTTCGGTCCAGAGCTTACCCGCCCGCAAGCCCGTCCCACCTCCTGCGCCCCCGCGTCGCCTGCAGGCCCAACCCAATATTCCACTGACCTCATTGACCAACGCGACCATGGCGGGCATCCTGGCTTCCTCGCGCGCAACCCCCAGCACCGCCTCTCCAGGACCGCCACCACTACCTCCGCCGCGCAAGCAGACGCCCCACATGCGGCAGACGCTGCGGCAGCCGTCCAAGAAGTCGGAGGACGAGGAGGAGAAGGACAACCGGGCCCGCCACAAGAAGAAGCATCTCGGCAACAAGAAGAAGCACGCGCACCACGAGGGCGCGCGCCGGCGCTGGCGCGAGCAGATCACGGAGCGGGAGCGCAAGCGGTACGAGGGGGTGTGGGCGAGCAACCGGGGTCTTCTTTTGTCGCCGTCCTCTTTCCCCGATATTCCGCCTACCTCTGCTTACGGCGCAACCCACGCGGCCAGCGCGAGCACGCCCAACTTGCACCTCCACCACCACCACACCCGGCGCCCCTCGTACAACCACCGCACCTCGAGCGGCGGCATCTCTGCGACTTCCGGCGCTGCCGGCGACGCGACGATGACGACGCCGAACCCGGCAGACTTCGTGGCGAACGTGGTGGCGCGGGACATTTGGTCGCGCAGCCGGCTGCCGTTCGACGAGCTGGCCGAGGTGTGGGACCTGGTGGACCTGCGGGGCGTGGGCGCGCTGGACAAGACGGAGTTTGTGGTGGGCATGTGGCTGATTGACCAGCGCCTGCGGGGCCGCAAGATCCCGCAGAAGGTCTCGGAGAGCGTTTGGAGCAGTGCGCGGGGTGGGACGCATGTGCGGGTGCCGGGGCCGGCGATCGGGGGCATAATAAGAAGGGGAAGAGGAAGTGAGGGGGCATAAACGGTGGAGGAAAAGGATGGGGTGTGTGAGTTCTCATATGAGAGGAGGCCTTTTCTCTTTTCCTCTTTTATTCTGTCATGGAGAAACAAGAAAGATGTGGTATTGATATGGGGAGCCGGTTTCCTCTCTCCCGACTTGGCCGGACTGCCTGATAGGAGACGGAGGCTGGCTCACTTGGAGTTTGACCTACTACTTTACTGAAAGCATAGAAAGCGAGTGAGCGAGCGAGCCGGCAAACAAGCAAGCAAGTAAGCGGAAACAACAACAGAAAGCACACGCAAAACACAACATAACATAACGCATACATACAGCATAGCACAGCATAGCATAGCATAGCATAGCATAGCATGGATGGATGGTTTTTCTTTTGCAGCAGAGAGCAAGAAGAGCAAAGAAAGCAAAGAAAGGAGATGAAGCAAGTTTACCTAGAGTCGGTTAGTTAGTTAGTTAGTTAGTAGTACACGCACGCCTTTTTGAACCTGTTCGTCTCGAGGTCGAAGGTCAAATAGGTCGTCGTGTGGTTCGGCATTGATACCCATCAAACGTACAATTTTTAATATTATTTCGTACTTTGTGTGCGCGCAGTGGTATACCATGAATGATTCGATGGTGTTTTCGATTTGTGGGTTGGTCGCTTTAGGAATAGGATTGGGGAATAGGGGGATAGGGGGCTGGGGTCTGTATGTGTCCGGCCGGCTGTCATAATCCAAGCAGCAAGCAGTCAGTTTACTTCCCAAGGCCAATCAGCAGAGGACACTAGGTCGGACGAAAGGCACGATACGTGATACAGTCTGGCTATGTGAACGGAGGCTTCTTTCATCGGGATATCTCATATTTCTTCCTCGCCTCCCTTTCTTTCCGTCTTTACAGTTTTCGCGACTAAACTCCTTATGCTGATGGTGGGCCAATGCTATCTTCTAGCATAATGTAAAAAAACAAACTCGGTGAAGTCCACGCCTCTCCCTCTCCCTCTCCCTCCTCCTCCGACTCTCCTCCAGCTTCTTCCTCTCTTTTCCTCTCGCGCCCCGATAATGTTAACAACCGCAAAACCTATACGAAAAGAGGTATAAAGCACCAGGATGGATAATTCAGGGGGTTCGGTTGGTTGGTTGTTCTGGTTTGTGGTCTGAAAAAGAATAATAAGAATACCCTGATGCAAGCCCCCTAATCGTCAGTTCACCACCACCACCTAACCAAAAACATCCAGACCACCAGGCACACTATTGGTCTCCAGTTTCCCAAAGATACGGACGGTGTGCATGCAGCGGCTGACAAGCGACGACGATGACACTGAGTAAATCCCATACATCCATCATCCCCGAATCGTTCGTCGCCGCCGGCCCTCCTTGTCCGGGGACCCCTCATCCATCATCTATTTGCCCCCCTAAGCATCGGCCGTTACCTCGTGACATCGGAATTGCGTATCCCCCAAGTCCCCCCCGATATGCAGCCCGTACCGTCCCTTTCGTGCCAGTCGTTTCAGTCCATCGTCATACACAGAGAAAAGGGAAAAACAAGCCGCATGCTGTATTATCAATGCACAACTTTTAAAAACCTGGCTGGGAGGAGCGCCCGCATGCAGGCCGACAAACTTGGAAGAACCCCCAGCCGGCAGCATCAGGGAAGGGGCAGAGGCACAACCAAACCAAAGGAAGTACCTATAGAAAGAACAATAGATGTCCGTGGACAAGAAATCGCTGCAGCTTGATGATGTCTCTTGCCGCATCCAGGCCATGGGCAGTCAATGCGAAGCCTAGTGCCAGGTGGTATATGAACAAGGCCTAAAGCTCTCCAACGTTATGTGCGGCCAGGCGCTTCCGTCTCCAACCATCCTAGGAAAACAAAATCCCATTATCCTTAACTCTGTCGTCTCCAATCTGGGGGGTATAATACACGGCCTGTCTTTCCACCTCCACTGCCATGACCGGGTATGCGGCTTGTGCGCTAAGCAGGCCGATCAACGCAAGGGTAACAGCCGGACTACCATGGGAAAAGATCGGTTTGCAGCCCAAAGACATTCATTGCCAATCCCACTGGACAGACTCAAGGGGGAGTTAAGCCGAGCTCTGTCAGACGCCTGCTTACGCCCGGGAGGATCGAGAAGAGAATTACCCGTGCCTATGGGTAACTTCTCAGTGCCAAGGACTCTGGCCGCTGCCCATGAAGCCTTCCTCGAGTGTTCGCTCTTCCAGGTTGCGGATGAAGTCACGGTTGTTGCCCCTGGCTCCGCCGCGCTGCGATCTGCTATCCCTTCTGCCAGTGACTCTGTTACCAGTCCCAGGGTCAGTCATGCCGAGACTATCATTAGGCGGGGGTAGTATGCAGGGCTGGGCTGCAATCGAATGGGCTGGCTGGGGTCCAGGTGACTGGCCACCCGCTGAATAGTAGCGGGGATGCCATTCTGTTGCTGATCCATGGTGGAGGCGCGTTGGCGGCCTGCCCTCACCGTGGCTTGCTGATAAAGGTTGGGCTGCTGCTGAGGAACAGCGGCATAGTTGGCCGGCGGCATCTGCGCCGGTGCTTGGTTCATGACCATCTGGTTGTAAGCAGCCTGCTGCGATGTCCCGTACGGGGGCGGCGCTCCCGCATGAGCCGCACTGGGAGAGTACATGTTGTTCGGGTACATTGGTTGCTGTCCGTGGGGCGATTGGGGATATCCAGGCGTGTGTTGTTGCATCGCGTAAGCGCCTTGGACCGCCGCTTGCGCCTGTGCGTTCGCTTGTTGTGCCCGCTGTTTGCTAAGCTCGGCCGCTTGCTGCTGCTGTTGTGTTCCAGGAGCCGGCGATCGGTTCAACGAGCTGGCCTTCAAGTTCATCGGCGGTACGAATGGTCCAGTGAACTTTTGTTGAGTAATGAAGGGGTGGAGTTTTGCCTGTTGTGGCGACCATCGCTCAAGGGGGGTTAATGGTCAGCAAGCCCCTGACAAAGTCGATGAAGGCGATACGGTTGTTCATCTCTGTATCATGTGGTCAGTCATGTTTGGCAAGCGTCCGCGTTGTGAGTACATACCTCTGTCGATCTCGCTCTGCTTCATGTTCTTCCGCGGCATGGGGTACGATTTGATGATTTCGGGGAGAGTACTGGCTTGGAAGTACTTCTTGCTGGGCTGCTCCTTCGTCCCCCGCTCCCTCGAGTATTGCTCCATGGGCTTCAGACTGTAAGTCTTGCGCCCAAATTCGTCCTGGCGCTTCTCGAAGAAGTCGCCTGCCTGCTTGCCGACCTCGATCATCCAGTTCGGCGGGTTTCCTAGCATCTCGACGATTCGCGACACCTGGTTGTACTCGGACGAACCAGGGAAGAGCGGCAGACCGAGGAACAGCTCGACCACAATACAGCCGAGCGACCACATGTCGATAGCCGACGAATAAGGCAAGCCGAGGAGAACCTCGGGGGATCGGTAGAAACGGGATTGGATATAGGTGTAGACCGTTTGACGTTCGTCGCAGGCCGAACCAAAATCGATAATCTTGATAATCGGGCTTTCCAAGTTTTTCAGAAGGATGTTCTCGGGTTTCAGATCGCAATGGATTAGCCGGGCCTTGTTGAGCAGCGCAAGCCCATTAAGCAGCTGCTGAGCAAAGACGCGTACCAGGGTCGTGCTGAGACCGCGGAACTGGTTCTGCTTGATCAGCTCGTACAAGTTCACACTCAGTAATTCGAATACCAAGCAAAGATGTTGGCGGTGAATAAAGGTATCCTTGAGCCGGAGAAGGTGGTGGTCGTCGTTCTTGTCGAGCTTGGTGTTGAGCAAGTCCAAGACGGACACTTCCATCATGCTCTGGTTGAAGTAGGCTGTCCGGTTCTTGATGACCTTGACTGCCACTACCTCTTGCGTCTTCAAGTTCTGGCACTTGACAACCTGGCCGAAGGTTCCCTGGCCCAACACATCCAGAATGAGGTACCGATTCCTGTTAACAACGTTAGCATCGGCGTTCTCCGGGCTCTTGTTCGTTCATAGGCAGCAAACATACTTGTGACCAGCTTCTTCCGACCCCAGAATATCATTCACGTAAAGAATATAATCACTGTCTTCGTTATCGTAGCCATCGTTCTTGACCCCCTTGCTCGGCTTGGTCAAGACTCGGCGCGGATTCCGAGACGACTCGTACTTGAAGCTAGGGTTGCAAATACGGTACGTTGCCGGCAAATGTACCGTTAGGGCTTGGAGCGGCTATTGCTGAGGGATTAGCGGGGTTCTGAGTTGGGGAAGAGATAAACTGGGGTAGTTCGTACGCTGATGAAGCCGCCTTCGGGGTTGGCTCGCCGGAACGCTGGTTGGGCATTGACCCTGGGCCGCAGATCTGTTACCGCTCTGACCTTCTTGAATTCGGGCACTGGTCGCTTCTCGGGCACTTGCGACACGGCACGCCGCGTGGGGGACTTCGGGTCGTTAGCGAAAGTGCCGTCCAAGTGCGCGACGGTAGACGAAAGGTAACCCTCTGGCCCCTGTTGTCCAGCAGCGTACGGGGTAATGGGAGGAAGCTGTTGCGAGTTTGATCTGGTGTTGTAGTACGGGCTTGTGGGATAGTCTGTCCGCGTGGGCGAACCCCGCTGGCTGGCGAAGGAGCCCTGCTGGCCGGGTGTCGAGCCTGCTCCAGCAGACTTGGGCGGGTAGGGCGAGGTGGGAGAGAGAACCTCCATGGGCGAGTACCGTTGGGCGGCAGCCGAGGGCTCGGATGGCGAATGAAGGTTGACATGCGCAGGTCGGCCACCACCGGAAAGGTGGGTTTGGTGATGCGGCCGCATGGGGTATTTCATTGAACCACCATAGGCATCGTGGGCGTCCTGCATGGCGACGTCGCCGTTGTTGTCGCGTAGCTGCGGGGTGGACAAAGGCGAGGTTGCGCTGCTTGTCGTCAGGTTGCCGTACTGATCATACCTCAAACCTGGGGCCGCGGATTGCGGCTGCTGGTGGACGTGGCCAGCCATTTGGTGTTGTCCGAACTCTCTACCGGGGGTCAACTGCGCGGTGCCATTGTTGTATCGTCGCTGCGAACCGCCGGCGGCATCTGAGTAGCCCTGCCATTGATCCATCGTCGCCGAGGACAATGAATGTCTGAGCTCGGGACAAAAGCGGAGAGGAGGGGGGTATTGGTAGGATGCGATCGATGTCGTAAACTGCGATGTACTGCTCTGCTAGTGCTAAAGAGAAAATGTCGGCAGCTTCTCTCTTTTTTTTGTGGTTTGGGGCTGCTGGTAGGAGAGAGAGAGTTGAGTAATAGCAGTAGTAGGTGGGTAATTGGTAGGTGGTGGTAGGTGGTCGTATCAAATGGCTGTCACGGCTAGAGAGGAATTTCGGTTGTTGTGTTGGCGCTTCCCTTGACTCTGTGCTTGGGGGCGTGTGGCCGCTGTCAGAACGCGCGTTAGACGAATGAGGTCGCTTCACAGAGGCTGGTTTCCAAGCTGGAAGTGGGTTGGTTGTTTTGCTTGTGCTTTTGGGCTTGGGAGCGTGGAGGTGCGGCTTCAGGCCTTGTTCGCCTTTTTTTTCTCTCTCTCTCTTGCTTGGGACCTTCTTTGGGCTCTTGGGCTGACAAGGCCGACCCGGATTGGAATTCTCTCGTTTCGCTTGCTCGCTCTCTCACGCACTAACCCACGCACGCTCTCTCAATCGGCAACGATGCCACCAGTCACGATTGGAGAGAGGGGGAAGGGGTGGGAAAGGGAGAAGAGTGAGGAGAGAGATCCGAAGTGCCAAACATAGGGTAGTGGACGACGGGTGCGGGAATAGCCAACGAGAGGGAGGGTCTGGAGTTCTGGAGATGCTGATGAAAAAGGAAATTGGGGATTGAAACCTAAGAGGCCTGAAATGACATAGGCAGGGCCGCGCGTGAGAGTGAATGAAAGTGTATCTTGTAGGGTACCTTTTTTTTTTCTTGCACGGCGTCCACCTGGGTGCGAACATCAAATGGCAGTCTGGGGGGGGAGGAGGAGGAGGAGGAGGCCCTTTGGAGTTAGAAAGTCATTGTGATGGAGAATGATAAGTAAGGTAATAAAGTGACTAACGTAAAGCGCGCAAAATAAAGACAATACCTTTGGCCGAGCGTACGGTTTGTGCCTGGCGGATGTCTTGAAGCACAGTCTTGGGCTTGTCTTGCTCTCTCTGCTCTTTCTCTGTCTCTACTTGATCTGGAGCTGGAGCTGGGAGCAGCTGGTTTCTGGGACTCTGGGGGAGGTGGGAGAAAAAGCCGCTTCCCAACTTCATACGTCAGGGCAAGTACATACTGGTCGGCTACCACCGCGGGCACACCTAAACCTACCCAAGCTTAGGTCCAGTCCAGTCCAGTCCAGTCAGTAAGATGCAGGCGCAGTACCTAGTCAGGCAGTCCAGGCTACTCGACATAGCATGCAGCTCTAGTATCTCCCTCCTCTATCTCCGATTTGTCTGTTCTTTGTTGTACTGTCTGTACTCGAGGCAAAAGATAACGGAGACATGCACAAGGGCAGCGCACAGCAGGATGGACTCAGTCGGATGGATGGATCTGCAATACAATCATCAATGATAGGTAGGGTAGGGTATCAAGCAACTTCTTGACTGGTTTGAAGTCGCGATTTTAGGTCGAGTCTCTACAGAGGGGGGTACTATCGCTATCCCAGAAATCCCCAGTCTCAGATAACGCCCTGTTCACCCAGCAGTCTGAGGGCGTTAGGTCGTAACATGCCGGACAGTGGGGAACTATGCCACGAGCACATCCCAGAAACATCCTCGTCTCCCCAAACTTGTAAGGTTGCCTACGGTACTTAGTAGCACTACCCTGATATGCTTTGGTTTGGACACCAATCGTTCTTGTTCTTGATATTCTCGATGATCAGCGACCTGAAATCGTCCTGGTTGAATGCAAACCGAAGGGAATTGATTCTCCGGCACCTCCTGAATTCCCTTTCCATCCCTGTACTCCGGGACGATGACACACGTAGCATACTGTATGTACTACCTCCAGCGGTGTTAGTCGCCAGTCGTGCTTACGTACTTGACCTGCGAGCACAGAAAGGACCGGATAATGTTCCTATTAAAAACCACAGGCTCGACATTCGTTCCCCTGAAATCAG
Source organism: Apiospora aurea (assembly GCF_038362705.1). Taxonomy (NCBI): domain Eukaryota; kingdom Fungi; phylum Ascomycota; class Sordariomycetes; order Amphisphaeriales; family Apiosporaceae; genus Apiospora; species Apiospora aurea. Next base: position 6,116,387 of record NW_027117392.1, on the reverse strand, counting down.
CGTAGATAGAGGTATCTCGGAAGGACGGGATAAGTCCACGCCTACCTGCACCCTGGACTCGCTCTTAGCTCAGCCGTGTCGTCCTCCCAGGCCGCGACGGCGCAAGGGTCTAACACCACGCCGTTGGCGCATCGCCGTAGCATTCTACCGACCTGACTCTGCAATACAGAGGGAGCAAGCCGTCTTGAAGAAGTCTTGGTTGGATTCCCCATCCACTCATTCGCGGCCTCGTATCGTATTGGGTGAACGTCACATAAATTTGCTCGTTCTCCGTGCTGACGACTCCAAAGAGGCAGTAGTATACCTACCTACGTACCCACCTTAGGGAATTACCTAAGCACAAATAACAACATCGCCAAGAAAGGGAAAAACGAATATCGACTCATTCTCTCGGCAATCGGCGCGCATTTGATACCTTTTCAATTTCAAAGATTGCAGCTCTACCGTATTCCTTATGGGCATCTATATGACGATCCCATCCATGAATCCCACCTCATGATAGCGAGCGCTGCAACGGTTGTCGAGAACGGCCACACCAGCCTTCCAGTTCCAGCCCAGTTGGGCATGATACACGGCCCACGCTGCTGCCCAATCACTCAGCGTCCGTCCCCCCTGGTCCTGGTCCTGATCCTGGTCACCAAATGACGCCAGAGCACACCTCTACAAGATACCAGTCATGATATTGGGTTGCGACATTCAAGGAGACAGGCAGCCGATGATGCATGGTTTCTAGATATCCTCTCAGGATCAAGGACTGGGTTGGACTGGCTTGTTGGTTGGCTTCATCATTTTTTCGATTTCCACCTCGCACTTTTTGGTCTGGAATATCTCTACTCTTTCATGGGCCGACCGACTGGCTGCCAGAAACAGCCAGTTCCCCTCTTCCAAGCTTGAAGCCTTTATGGAATTCTTTCACTCACACACTTACTGGCGCCACCTGAGAAGATCCTGCATAGGTATGTTTCGCCACATGTACTTCCTCCTCCATCTCCGTGCTCTATCATGGCGCGCTTTGCGGATCAATCAATCAAGATATCGTTAAATAATAAAAAATAGTAAACCCGTGCCAGCCATTGACAAGGACTGATTTCATCCATTGTTCGCCGAACCAAGAAAGAGAAGGATAAAAAATGCAACAGGAGACCGCATATCGTAATAAAAAGGCAGCGCTTATTTTTAACGCACTCATTCTTGACATAACATCGTTTCAGCTGTATCCACAGAAATGCAGAGAGGTATCAAGAAAAGCGAGACGGAGATGAGTGTGGGAAATAAAGTAAAAGAGAAAGCCCAGAACTTTTAGAACGATAGACGATTCTCTGTAGCCCCCGAGAGTAGAAACGTAAGGAAACATGAAAAGCCGCTGCCGCCCATCTACGCGAGCAAGGCGGCAGCGGCAATCTCGTCAGAAACATAATTGAAAATCACCGACACCCTGAAATCCCATTTTCTCATCATTGCTAGAAAATCACATGCCTTATTGCGTGCCCGCTGTGGAGGTTGTAGAAATATTGGAGCCACGCGTACGTAAAAGGCATCTGGCGTCTCCTTTATCGCCGTGGCAACCACGGATGCCGAGCTGGTAGGAAAGAGACCAAGGGAGATCTCACTTCTACAGCTTTTCGGGGTTTAATTAACCCTGGTAACCTGCGAAGCCGTTGTTGAAGTTCTGGGCCGGGGGTGCCTGCTGCCACTGCTGGTTCGGCGCCTGCTGGCCGCGTCCGTAACCCCCAGCGCTAGGGGGCCAGCGTACCCCATGGGGGCTGGCCTCCGTAAGCGGCTGGCGATTGGGCTGGGGGCCCGGCATAGCCTTGCTGCTGACCACCGAATTGGGCTAGAGCACTGTTAGTAAACGAGGAACAGACAGAAAGTCTCTAGCGGATTGTACTTACTACCATACTGAGGGAAGTAGGTCGAAGGGGTACCGGGGTAGGGGCCGGGAGCCTGGGCGCTTTGGGGGCTATAGGCCTGCTGCGAAGGGTCGAAGCCTCCTCCGGCTCCTCCTGCGCTAGGAGTCTTGTCCTTGCCCCACTAGTCTCGTGTTAGCGGTGCCTTCACGCATATTGTAAATGATGCATGACTTACACTGCACTTCAGGGGTCTTCCGTTCACGTTGTACCCATTCAGCTGGCAAATAGACATGGCAGCGTTCTCGTGCGTGTCCATCTTAATGAACGCAAAACCGCGGTCCGCCTGGAATCTTGACTCCGTGACATATCCGAAATTGGAGAACAGAGGAACCAGATCGTTCTGGGTGGTGTAGGGGGTCAGGTTGCCAACATAGACGGTCGTCTGCCATGCCGGGGTCTGGTTCACGATCATATCGTAGCTTTGAATACCATGGGTCGGGAAATGGTGATGGCCGTAAGGCGTCGTAGGGGTCATGCCCATGGCAGCCATGGCTTGCTGCTGTGCGATCGAAGGCTGGCCCTTCTGGTTGGCCCAGTTGCATCGGATCGCACGGGAACCCAGCCACTCGCCATCCATGGAGCTCAGAGCTTTTTCAGCATCGGTGCGGTCACGGAAAGCGACGAAACCGTATCCGCGAGAACGACCGGTCTTCATGTCCCACATAACACGGGCTTCGGAGACGGTGCCAAAGGCCGAGAATGCCTGCATAAGAACCTCGTCGTTGACTTCGTTGGAGAGATCACCAACGAAGATGTGGAAGTGGCTGGATGTGTCCTCCTTGTTCGAAGTGTTGGACTGATAGGCCCAGTTCACTCGGATTTCCTAAGATCGAGTCAGCCATTGTGGGCTGTATAACAGGTGTCTAGACCACTTACAGATTGGTGAACACGACGACCGTTCAGTGTCTGCATCGCACGCTCAGCAGCACCTGGGTCGTCGTACTCGACGAAGCCATAGTTGTAACCCTTTTGCTGCAATAGGCAATGTTAGTTATTGTTGCACTCAGAATAAAAAGTAGCCATGCATGGCATTAACTCACGTTCTTGTCGGGAATAATCTTAACACCCTGAACATGGCCGGTTGTCTCAAAGATCTGGCGCAACACATCCTCCGTCACGCGAGGGTCAAGCCCACCAACATATAGCGCTCGCTTATTAGGCTCGGGTGCCGCACGTCGAGGGAAGGGTCCGCCGCTAGAGGGAGACATCATGCCGCTCTGGTCCCCAGACATGGGCGAAGTGATCGCCGTGGGGATGGGGTTGTTGTTGGGGGGGATATGCAACGGTGGGGGAGGCATGTGCGGGTTGTTGCCCTGGCCGTTCTGGCCGTTCTCAAACCCAGGAGCTCCCGCGTTGGGCTGCGGTGGGGGAGGCAGCGAAGCTGCAGCCGAAGGACCGTTGTCAGCCATGATGGCGTTTTTCAGTATGCTGAAAGTCGAAAAAAGTGGTGGCCTTTTTGTATTGCGACTGCTCGACGGCTTGCTGAGAAGCTGGGAAGCTGGGAAGCTGGGAAGCTTGTCAAGAAGCCAAAGGGTTTCTCGAAAGCAAGCAACAGGAGTAGGTGCTGTCTAACGACGATACTTGGCCAAATGTAACAGTGTAGGAGAGGTTCGCGCGTGGTAGATGCAATGTCTAGGGCGGTCGCTTTCGAAAACCTCAAAGTAGATTGCGACGAATGTTTTCCAAAGAAGCCAGGGTTGAACAGGTATGACAAGAGAGAGCTCAAGACCTCGTCTGAAGCAGCGTAACGGTGATGACTGATGAATACGTCTTTTCGCTCGAAATTCGTAAATGCGTAGCTAAGAAGTATGGATATCGACCAAAATCGGAGAAAGGCTCACTTGCGCGGGACCTCGTAGCCGAGAGAAATGCGAAGCGTAAATGCCGGATCGACGCAAAGCTTCGAAGGAGGGATACGATATGTGGGAATACCGGGTCCCTGCAGGCGTTGGAGAAATGCGACAGGAAAACGTCGAAGGCGAGGATCTGGTCTTTCGAGCAGGCGGACGCGCGAGAGAGTGTGTGAGAGAGAGGCACAAGAGAACAGAGAGGCGGCTCTTGTGGTGGAAAATGACCGCTGGAGATGGAGAGATGATCCGATAAGGGAAACAGAGCTAAGCAGAGAGAAGAGAGAGAGAGAGAGAGAGAGAGGAAAGTTGACGACGAACAATCAATCAATCAATCGACAGAGGAGATGGGAGACGAGAGGAGGAAGAAAAAAGAGTAAGGAAACTGCCTTGAAAGGAGGAGTCCCCCGAGATTTTTTTTTCAACACGCACACGCACCGGCGATAATAAGCCTCTAAACTTCTACCGATCCAAGATGATGGAGGAGGAGAATGCAAACGGGAACGGGGAGCTCTGCCGAAAGGTTGTTGTGTAGTATCCAAGTGGGAGGGACGGCGGCGGGCGCACGGCGTGTGTGGTGTCCAGTTCGTTCAATCGTTCGTTCGTTCGTTCGATTTGTCTTGGGCTGGCTTCCCTAAGTCACCAGTCGCCAGTCTACCCTTTGTCTTGCTTGTCCGCTGCTGCTTGCTGCTGCTGGGATGTTGCTTAGCTTGACTTTGACTGGCCGGCCTGCGCTGCTATGTAGAGTTGCGGTCCCCAGAAGGTGGGCATGGCATTGATTGGCGTCTGGCTTGGGCCCTTGATTGCTTCTACTTCGAAGTTCCATCTACCTCTACAGTTCTATGACTACTAGCCAGCATAGCTGTTCTGCATACCACAAAGGAAGTACATTGAGTACTCCGTGTTGTACCTGGCTGGCCTGTCGTCTTAGCATGGTCGATATCGCCCAAGTCGATGCCTCGTAGCTGTGCCAGCCAAAAGATACCTCCCCCAGTAACTATCGAGCCTTGGCCTGTACAAGCGACAACCTCGTCCGTCTTTCTCCCATCTCCGACCCAGAAACCCGTCGTGCCCACTCACAGCTGACATTAATGCATGCAAAGTGGAGCAACAGGGTCCAACTGCTGGTCTGTAAGCCGCCAACCTTCGAATTGCATCTCGTCCTGTCTGTTCCCGTCCCATCTAATTCAGATGGCATGCCATGCCGTCCGCACTCGTGCATTATTCTTCACACACTGCTTTGCCTTGCCTTGCCTTGCCTTGCCTTGCCTGCCTGCCCGCCCACAGCCAGTGCTGCCCGCCATCGCTCGGTCAGAGTCATCAGTCTGGACAATGTTCGGATCAAGTTTTGGAGGACAGGCAGACCAGCAAAATAAAGACGACCAATCTCGGATCCGGCAAGTGAGCATTTGACGTCTTGTTACATCATCCCCCACGATGCCGTAGTCTGTTAGGGGGGTAGGGAGGTTGTGCAACACACGCCGGTTCGCAGGCTATTTCCAACCAGCAGCTGCAATTATGACTTGTCTAATGCGTCCTAGCAGCAGATGGCAACAATTTCGAGCACAACTGGCATCTTCCCCCTAGGTGCTTGCATTCCTTTCCTGTGCACAGCCCATGACTGGTCCAATGAAGACAGGTTGAGGCCAGTCTCGTCACAGCCACCATGCTCCTGTGACTGGTTCATCCCGTCTCGGATAGGATGCAGAAAGCGGGGCGGCCACACCTGGTAGTCTGCTTCCTCAACACGGGAAGGATGAGGAGGAGCCCAGCAAGCGCCTCCGTTTCTGGCTACCTACAGTATCTATCGCCGCCCGCAAGCGCGTGCTATGGCAATGACAAGCATTGCTTGACCAACATCGTTTTGTCTCGGCATCGCAAAGTTCTCCTCATCGTATAACGTTCAAGCAAACATGGAAGCCACCCGCAAACCTTGCTACCTAGTAGAACATGCAAATCGGGGCTTGCAGCTCCAAGCTGGGCCAAGACACCCGTCGGTTTGGGATGGGATGGACGGCAATATCGGTCGCTTAACCCCCCCCGGCAAACTGGTACTGTGCCTCGCGCCTTGGTATGGCGTGATTAGCATCATGAAAGGTGGCCGGATTGGTCAATGGCCATAATGGGCTGGCCTGGTTGGGTAATCGTATTTTCCTTTTCAAATGTTTTCTCGATTAATCTCAGTAAGCCAGTCACGTACCTTTACAACAGCCTTAATCGACAAATCGATCAACGTCCTGGGATCGGCGTGGGCCTTGGGCACGGCCAGGCAGCCCTGGTAAGCACGGACAGCGGTATTCCGAGGAGCATCCAGATCACACTTCGTGCCCACCAGCAAGGGTGGTAGCCTTGCTCTCCCAACTGCCAGGACTACTCTTTACGGCTGCCTACCTGTTGGAGTATACTGCCTGCCTATATCGTCCATGCCGAAGCCAAACCAGGCATATTCAGTGGGGTTGCTGCTTCAACCAGTAGTGAATTCTGGGACATGGCTTAATCCAGCGGCCTTTGGCAACTCGATGTCAACAATCCAGGGTGGCTGCGTGGGTAGGCTGTCATCCCTTCCTTCGATGGCTGCGTTGACAAATAAAGTCTGCGAGCCTGGACGGAGTGGATGAGGGTCACCGGAGCAGTGGCTTGTGCTGCAATGACCTTTGCGTGCATAGGCTTGCGCTCTTTCCAGTTTAATTCTGGCCATGTCTGCATCATCAAACTTGCCCTTTGTCAGGTTGGATAACTTCTCAATAACCACCGACTGGCTGTTGTCGATATGAGTAAAGTGCGACGGGGGCTGCTGCTGCTCGCTCTCGATGATAGGAGGAGGACCCCTCCAGGACACGAGCTTGCTGGCCCAGCCCTCGTGAATGTGGCCGAAGCAATGGAGCAAAGGTTTCGCTCGGGCTATGGCCCTTTGCTTCGAATCGGTGTAGTCCATGATTCCATGCGGCGGGCCATGTGTAATGACGACCTGAGTATCGTCAGCAATGGCGAAGTCATGCTCTTCTCCGGGGGCATACTGAAAGGCCCACCCACCCAGCGATTGAGTAAATGGACTTGCGTAGACTCGCAGGAGCGCTCCGTTCCCTAATACGAAACCGTGGTTGCCCTCGTCGAGCAATACGATCCCTGCATCTTTGGCCTGCTCAAAAAGCCGCCTGGGCTCACCAGGTGAACTGAAGTTTCTGGTTACGAGCTCAGGCTCGATGATCTGTGTCGCTTCTGAGAGTCTTCTTGAAGGTGGGCTCATCCTGGGTCAGATCGTGGTTGCCAGAGATGACGAGCTTCAAGGGCGCAGGGAGTTGACGCAGCAGGTCAAGGGTGATACGGAACTCGTCGATTTTGGACTCTTCGGTCAAATCACCACAATGTATAACCACGTCTGCATTGGCCTGTTGCGCTTCCTTGAGGTCGAACAGCTGGCCATGGGTATCGGAAATGACAAGGAATCGGGTCTCGATAGACATGATGGATAATTCACAGGTGGTTTTGTGAAAGTTCTCGGAGGCAGGTATGTAAGTTAGGCATATGTGAGAAACACTCGAAAAATTAAATAATAATAATAATAATAATATATAACTTTTTCACTACCTTTTATTAATAAAGTTGCTTTGATCGGAGATATATAAAGTATCTCTAAACTTTATTACATACCCACTTGATCGACCAGTCCGTACGTAGCTCTAGCCGAGATCATGTTTTGATACTGGCGAAAACTTCAGCCCTTTCCCGGGTCGTGGTATGATAGACGCGTTGCATAGGGCGATGTCCGTATTGTAGGTCATACTCCCAGCTCCTGGTTTTGGTGATCTGGGAAACGTCGTACATGGGATGAAGCAATCGTCCCGATCTCACACTTGCGTTACTAAGTAATCTATCAATCAATCGCAGGTCCAGTCAAGTCAGCCTCTGGTTTGGGAATGCACCACGCACGGTCCACATGCGCCCAGCTTTAGACTTTAGGTCAGAATCCGTCCGTCCCTGCAGTGAATAATATATCGAACCTCCAGTTCCAGAACCCCCAAACTCCCATGTGTCAAACATGACGCCTTGTCTTTGAATCTGCTTTGTCCCTGCGCTACGTTCAATTCCTGCATGAGGCCTGCTACTAGGCATTAGGCCGTCTTTTTCTTTTCCTGTTTGCGACACGATCTATATATATCTTCCGGATGGTGAACCCTGACGCCGCCTCCTTCCAACCATCCCTTGCCATTCGGACCAGCGATATCTCCAACATGGCGCCTGCACAGCAACCCAAGGAACCGTTAGATGTCCTGCAGCAGACATTCAATGAATGCGTAAGTGCAGCCTGGAGCAGGCGACTACTAAGTTAAACTCACCCTTCTGAACTTCAAACTGGTCGAAATATAGCTAGTGAATACGGGCAAGGCTCTCAGAGCCTCACATAAAAATGGCCCCAGGAGCGTGTCCAGTACGGCCGGGGCCATCAACGTTAAGATGAGAGATACCATGAAGGCCTACCACCACGCCCTGGATGACCTCGAGAGCGAAATCGTAAGTCTGCCTTGTCCTTTTCACCCCCCATGCTGGTCGTCAATCAAGATACTGATGTTTATTGGCAGACAAGGGCAAAGGCGGTCTTGCTAAGGGACCTGGAGAAGCTGCAAGCAGCCCGCATGCCCATCCCTGAACCCGAGCCGTCGCCGCAGCCCGTTGCTCCACAGGCCCCCATGATGGAAGACGTCAAGCAGCCGGCCGCCGTGATGCTGGAGATGCCCTCCACCGCGGCCCACACCGTGAACCCCAACATGGGCTTCGAGGTCAAGGAGGAGACCAAGCGCGTCGCCCCCTTCCCCGACATGGGCATGGGCTTGGCCGCCGACGTCGTCGACCTCACGTCTGGCGGCGACGTAAAGCCGCCTATGCCTACAGTCTCTCCGCGTGTTCCTCCGGCCGCCATGAAGGCGGCTGGCCCCATAGGAGCGGCAGCGCGAGCATCGCCTTCCATTAAGCAGTCTCCCAAGCCAACCCCGCCCATGGGCAAAGTTACACCCGTACCTCCTCCTGCTGCCGCCGCTGCGAAGGCCGCTCCCGCCCCTCAACAGCAGCCGCCTGCTCCCGCTCCGCAAGCCGCGCCAGACCACCCCATGGACGCCATGCCAACAGGCGGTGCGGCCATGGCCGACATGACAGGCGGCGAGCTCAACTTCACCAACATGGAGTTCACGCTGGCGCCAACGCCCGGGGATGTACCTTCACAGAACGCGCCCCCGGCACCGATGCAGGACTTCGACCTCAGCTCCTTCGCCAATTCTACCCCTCAAAACGGAGGTGGCGGCGGCAACGAGTTGCTGGTACTGGACAACTTCGGCAGCGCGGCGGGGCCGCCACCTCCTGCGGACGCGAATAACGCAGGGGCTGGAGTCCAAGGAGCCGGAGCCGGAGCAGCTCCGGCGGCGGCCGTTCCCCACAACACGGCTCCTCCAGCACCGGCACCGGCGCAGCCTGCTACTACTGTTGGTGGAGGGGATAACAATGCGGCCGACAGCAGTGCCAATATCGACTCCTTGTTCGACCTCGACTCGGCTGGCGGCGACAATATGGACCTCGACCTCAACCTGGGCGATGGGAGCGGCATGGGCGGCATGGGTGAGAACAGCTTCAACGATTTATTCATGCCGGACGGGGATATGGACCAGTTCGACGACCAATACTTCCAGTTGGAATGAGCGAGGGGCAAGACAAGACGAGGGACACAAGAATATACTGGCGGCGTTAGGAGGTGGGAACTGGTTGTATTTCGGGACGCGCACTACCTTTATGTCTATTTGCTTAATCACCATGGTCGCCTGGACTTATTCATTCATGGAAAACGACAGCTCCAGAAGAGCCTGTTTGTCCTCCTTGAACTACTATGCAATAAGGCAGGCATACTTTGTACGAGGTTAGAGTCATCGGGGTTAGTCTTAGATTTATTGCTTTACCGGACCGATTGGCATCGCAAATAGGAATGATACGCATGCCAGTTTACTTGGTGTGTATATTGCGTGTGATGAACGCTAAATGCCACGGAAACAGCTGTCTACTCAGCTTCGACGATAAGTCAAGATGAACGGGGATATATCTGCTGCCGCCAACGCCATCAACGCCTATTTCTCTCCGCCCGCCACCGTTCCTCTCCCTGTCCCCTCTTCTCTCCCGCTCAAGGCCCCTGCGTAACCTTGAACAGATCCGCAATGAGCGGCAAGAACTGCTCGTTCCGGACCCCGCTCCAGTCCTTGTTCATCAGCCCCCAGCTCTCGTCGTAGTCGGCCTGGGCCTCGCGGATGTAGTACGTCCCCTGCAGCGCCCAGAGGGCCCAGTCCGCGTCGTTGCCGCGCATCCAGTCGACGAGGCACTCGAGGTACTCGTTGTCCTCGTCGCTGAGGCCGCCGTGGTTGGGCCCGCCCTGCATGCCGACGCCGAACTCCGAGACGATGAGCGGCGCGGTCCAGGCCCGGTCCTGTTCCAAGACAAAACCGTCCCACCACCCGTACTCGCCCTTCACGAAGTCGCACCCGCCGATCCGCGGGAAGGTCACGGTGAAGGAGTACGCGTGCATCTCCCAGACGTGCTTGCCCGGCCAGCCCGAGACGTCGAGGTCCCGCACCTTGAGCATGCTCAGGTCCGTCGCGGACTGCGAGCCGCCAATGACGATGAGCACGTCCGGGTTGGCAGAGTGCACGCGCTGCGCGCCTTGCGTCACGAAGTTGTACCAGTCGTCGTTCAGGCCCTGGATGACGGGGATCTGGCGCAGCTCGTTGCGGAGCGACATGGCGGCGACGCCGGGCTGGATCTTGGCCCAGGTCGCCATGGCGCTGAGGCCGTCGAGCCATTTGTCCGTGTCGAAGAAGCGGCTGTTGAGGTCGTTGTAGCCTTGGGCTTTGTCCCACCAGCCGTTGCCATCGTCAAGATTGCCTGGGGCGTGTGGAGGGGGCTCGGTTAGCAGGTAATTCTATGAGGTACCATTCCCCCCCCCTTTCTTCCCCTTTCTCATGAGTAGTCCCGGTGCCATGCGCTCGCGACTCCTCCAGCCGAGAACTTGGGATCATGCATGGCCGAGGTAGTGAAACCTCGACGGAGAACGACAAGCCGAACCAGGTTGCTCGTCGTGACGAGGAGAAAGAGGAACTCGAAAGAAAGAAAGAAGAATAAAAGACCGGTAAGAAACTTACAGCACCAGCTCGCCTTGGACACATGATTATCCAACAAAGTGACAATCCCCCGTTCCCAAAGCGCCTTAATCACCGCCCCAAAAATCTCCTCCCGCGTCCCCTGCGCGAGGTCCGGGTTCTTCTCCGCGACCGCGGCATAAACCCCCTCCAAGGTCTCCGCCGCGACCCCCGACGCGTTCGCGGCCGCCGCGAACGAGTCCGCGACGCGCACGCGCGGGTCGAGGGCGTGGTCGATCGAGTAGGTCAGGCGCACGCAGTTAAAGCCCTGGTCCCGCAGGAAGTCGGCGATGGACGCGACCGACGCCTTGTGCAGGCCCTCGGGCACGTTGGTCTCGCCGTGGCCCGCCCAGTTGATGCAGCGCATTTTCACGCGCGCGCCGCTGGCGTCTAGGATCCAGCGGCTTTGGGTGTGGAGCGGGAGCTGGATCTGTTGCTGGTCGGCTGCGTCGGCGGCTGTGGTGGCCACGGCTGCCATCGCCGTGCCGGCGAGGGCTAGGAGAGGCGAGAGTCTCATAATGATGTTGTTTTTGTCTGGCTCAAAGAATAGCGAGTAGAGAGCCAGATGGCGAAATAGTAGGAGTAATGGAATTAGAAGAGACGATTATGCTTTCGTCCCCTGAAACAAGGTATGCAACAGGGTCAAAAGCGAGGGTAGAGTGGCGAAAGCGATAGGTAGTAGACAGAAAGCAAGAGCTCTCAAAACCAGATCAATAGACGATTTATATATTAAGTTGAGCGAGAGACTAGAGACAGTGAATGCAGTGAAATGTTAATATAGAAAATGTTGAATACATATCGTGAATATAGACGGTGAATATAGGAGGGGAGCAGATGAAACTTGAGGTTGGGGGTTATAAGTGTACTACTGACCATCTATTCAAGTCAACGAGGTACTCACTCGTCCGCCCACGAAGGAACCAGTGATTCCTATAGACTGCCAGACCAGGTTTCTTCTAATCAGGTTGGATAGTCCTATGTGTGGCAAAGCGGCATGAGGGCCGGGTCGTGGGAACGAGCGAGGATGGGACAAGAGCCTGGTGATATTAGAAAACCTCAAGCATGGGGACTGGCAGCAAGACCCCAAGTCATAAGTTGGTTTGTTCGGTGAACCAACAGGAGAGGGCACACATAAATAATGGCCGGGCCAAGCAGGTAAGCAAATAAAAAAAACAGGTCATTCATGTTGCGAAGAGGGACTCATGAGGTAACCGCCTGCCTTGCCACTAATAAGTGGCCACTATACCCAAGACGTCTTCCCTGGCCCGTAGGAGCTGGGTATGATGTATGTATATGTGAGTGTGATAGGCCGAGCGGAAAGGAAGTCTTAATAAGGCACCGGATGCCCTGCCCACTACCGTATATACCGGAAGCGATAGATAGATACTCACCTCTAACTGGACGGGTGAACGAACAACTTCAAGGAAACCCCAGCCAATGGTCCCGAACCCAAAGGTTAGGTGAACTTCCATCACTATAATGAACCTCCAATTATCCCATTTTGCCTCCCATACATACTCACCGTGAAAGGGAGGCGATGTAAGATGGAAGCGACATCGTTTCAAAATGCGATGTGCATAGCAAGCCAGTCCAATAGGTCAGCCCTCGTTCGCCGATCAGCTATATTAGACCTCTGACCATGCTACTAAGAGAAGGTGGCCGCCGTCTTCCCGAGGGGGATGCCAAGAAGTCGCCTCTCTCGCAGTCGTGGACGAATCAGTTGCTCAGGAACAGCAAAGCCATGACATGAAAAAGAGTAGGGATCTTTCGTCTTTCTTCACGCTATCCCGTTCCTTGCGGGTGGATGGATACCTGATGTCGGCATATCACACACACCACCACCACTACTAAAAGGCAGGTAGGTGCCAATACGGGAAAGGCTGAAAAGCCATATTGGTCAGGGGTGCATAGTAAACGACCGACGGGAGTGAGCGTGTGTGCAAGTGTGCCTGCCCATGCACAATGACCTCGCCATACGACCCCTCGGAGCCTCGTGATTGGACGTGGGTGACACCGAACACGCTCAACCAGCCAGCCAGCCCAGCCTAGCCCAGCCAACCAAAGCACCAAGCAAATTGAATGAATGGCAGAATGAATGGGCTTTGGCCGAAATTGAAGTTGGGGATTGAAGGGGTGTGGTGTGTGGGTTCCGTCCCGTACTTTTCTCAAACAAGGTCTCAGGGACGGGATGGGTGAGCGTGTGGCTGTCGGCTGATGATTGGGGATTGGTCTTTTTCTTTTTCCTTTTGCTTTCCGCATGTCGGATAGGGAAGATTACCTCTTAGTGTGGAGTATCTGCACCGTTATTATTAGAAGAGGAGGACATTGCCCGTTCAACCTAGCAGCAGCCGCTATATGAAATAGAAGGTGAAAAAAGGTGAACGTTACAGTGACGAGAAACATGAACGCCGCCACTGGTGCCAGCCACAAGCCCAGTCAGTATTCGGACCTGAACGTAACATTCAAACAGGTTATTTCCCCCGCTTTTTCTTTTCGTTCAGTCCCTTTTAACCCCCTGGTCGTTGCCGTGTCACCACTGAGCACACACCCCTCCCGACTCCCCTCCCGAATATGACTGTATCACGGCTTGCCCGAACCTGGGCGCGCTCAACCCCCATACCTACTTATACCTACCACATGCCGTTGTATCTGAACTGAACCGGAAGCGGAAAGCTCAGATCGACAAGTGGTTTGTTGTGTCCCCTAAGCGAGTGGTCTCCATTGAAACAAATTAGGAACCCGGAGATAGAAGGCTGAAAATACGATCACAAGAATGGATTTGGGATAAAAAAAAAAAAAAGAGGCAAAGGCAACCAAGAAGAGAGTTTAGAGAATAGAATCAAGAAGTCCCAAAATTCGGACCGCGGAAAGCCACGCGACGGCGTCCAATGTCCAATGTCCAATGTCCACGTCCAGAAGACAGAGAGTTCTTCGTATTAACGAGGATGCATACATGCACATAAGAAGTATGTACACCGGGTAAAGCCTTGGCGACACTAGAAGAAATTCTTGGCCGGAATACTTCCCTTCGTACGACACTTGCAGATGATGGAGAGAAAGACCAAGAAAAACGATCGTCGCAGCCTAGGAGTATGATGTGCATTACCGCCAAGTTTGGGAATCTGGGGGGAGGGGGTGGTGCGGCCGCTACGGCGCAAATCAAACACAGATAGCCCTCCTTCCTCATACGTACAACTACGTGCGGCGATCCTCCGCTCCGATAGGGCTATGAGCGAGATGTCCCGCGGAGCAGTGGCCGAGATCTCAAATTCGACATTCCGTATTTGGAAAATGACATTTTGCTGCACATCTGGATTGCACGTGAGAATTGTACGTAAAGCGGGCTGCGTTCTCTACCGTCCCGGACAACCCCGGACAGTCACTTCAGGAGTTGCCCAGCTTCCAGAGACGAGACTTGTGTGTTGATATCCCCACGATAATTCACCATTGCCAGAACGCATGTAGTCAGTGTTATGTACTTTGTATTTTCTTCTTGCTTCTTCTGTGTTATGTTGTTCGTAACGTCGTAAGACATGAGCTTTGTACAAGGTGTGCACCCGGCATTCCTAGTCCGCGCCATGCTCCCTGCTCTTCCTGTCCAGATATAAAAATCATCCGCGTGCAATATTCGGGGGTATTCTCCGGCGCCGGCTGGGCGCCTGCCTGCCTATCTGTTTCCATCCACCAGCTGGTCTTATTACCTACACAGCTTCATCACCTGGGTATCATGTTTTGTTTCTTCCACTCTCGACTGCAATCTTCTGCCCCTTCTTTACTACCACTCCCATACTACTATTAGGTCTGTTCCTATTAGGTTCGGTTCGGTTCGGTTCCTAACTCCAACTTTTTACTTCTGCTGCTGCGGTGCTGCGCCGCTGCCGGAGCTAGTGGCAGCACGCGCCTGGAGATCCTTCCGTTTCGAGAGCAGGCTCTTGAAGGCGCCCAGGCACTGCACCAAGCTCTCCTCGTCCTGAGCGCAGAAGCGATAGCTCTTCTCGTCGGTGATAATCTGCAGGCAGTGCGCCTTGGTCTTGCTGACCGGGTCGATGTCCACCACGTTGACAATGCCCGAGAGGGCCATAATGAATGCCGCCGTGTACTCGGACTCATCCTTGTAGAGAATAATGTTGCGCGGGCGCAAGACGGCCCAGCACTTCTTCCACTGCTTGACGCCGTGCTTGTTCTTCAGGAAGTGCAGCCAGCCCTGCCACACTACGCGGTCGGGGTCGTTTTCGATGTTGATCCCGCTGACCTGGCTCAGGTTACGGTCCCCGAGTCCTGGTCGGGCGTCCGATCCAATATGGACGGCCGATGCCGATGGGGACCGGCCAGCCAGGTTTTCGATAGAGGCCCCGATTCGTGGGTAGTTCTCGGAATCGGAGAAATCCGAGTGTGAGACCAGCTCATTGCCAGAGAGGCCGGACGATTCCATCGTGTTAGACGTTCTCCGGTGCGACGACGTGGGCAAGCGTCTCATGGCTTCGGGCTCCGGCGAGCTCGACTGGCGAGGCGGGTCTCGTAGCAGGCCCGAGGTGTTGCCGCTCAACACGCCCACGGCCGCGTACGACTGCCTGCGGATGATGGGGCTGGCCAGGAACATCTCTTCCTCCTCTTCTTCTATCCTGGCGTCCTTTCGTATGAGGTCGATCCATTCCTGCGCGTCCTTGGCGCTCGGCGCCTCGAAGTGGAAGTTCTTGGCGGGCGAGAAGAGGCCGAAGAGGTTGTGGCGCTTCCCCTTGGGGTCCTTGAGCAGGGTGACGGCCGACAGCTCCGACAGGTCGAGCTTGTGCCGTAGCTTGCTCTCGTTGTCCGACTTGTAGACCGACAGCGCATTGGGTCGCAGGACCAGGTAGACGGATTTCCATGCCTAAAAAACACACACCAAAACAGGTTAGGCGCTGCAGCTTCGACCACGCATTTCAGTCCGTTTTAAGGGAGTTGCTCTGTGTTTACCTTAGTCTTCTGTGTGCGCCTCTGTACGTAGCCAGCCTTGAGGACTCGGTCGAACTCGAAGCTGCCGTTCTGGTTGACGGGGCTGGGTCTGACGAGGCCGAGTTGGTGGCGAAGGCGGCTGCCGTTTGCGTTATTTGTGTTGGCGGGCATCGCGATAGCCGACGCGGGTATGCTGATCTTGGCGCCACGACCGGGTAGGGCTTGGTTGGTTGTATCAATGGTAGAGGCGGACGGTTGAATCGGTGGACTCGCAATGTCGGCCATGGTGGAAAAAAGAGAAAGAAAAGGGTTGGCCAGTGGAGGCGCGCGCGATAGTAGTAGGCAAATGTCCAAAAGGAAACAGAGATGACGGAGGCGACAGGCAGTTTGGCGTGCGCCGTTTGTAATAATTAAGTTAAGTCGGTGTTACCGTCTATGCGGGTAACAGCCGGTTCTGCAACACGCCAAAAAACGAGAGACTGCAGGGCAATGAAAGAGAGAGAGAGAGAGAGAGAGCTCCGGGTCGACGCGACGGTGCAATTGGCATCGACGTTGACGGGATTATGGGAAAAAAAAGAAAAAAAAAAGAAACAAGAAGCCGGATGGCAGTAGTATAGCACGAGACAGCAGCAGCCGAGAAGCAGCCGGAGGTAGTTGTGCAGTAGCAAGGAAAGCGAAGAGCAAGAGAAGTATGGGGGAGAATCAATTGAATTAATTGATGAAATGGGAACCGGACGGGATGAGAAAGGAGGGGTGTGTATATCTGGATATTGGACCAGATGCCAGCGCCAGAGCCAGAACCAGAAACCTCGAGTCGAGCTGGGATGGACGGCCGCGCAAAATGTAATTAATTACCGACAGCACCGATCCAACCATCAGGCCGACCTAATAAAAATCTTATTGACGACACACGTCCCAATTAGGCAATGGGGAAAATGGGACGATCGAAGTGGTGCGTGTGAGGGAGTCCTGACTTTCTGTCTGGGCAACGAGCACAGAGCACAGGAGGAGATAATAATAAGGAGGACCTCACGGACGGACTAGCAGCAGTGAAATTGAACGAAAAGAGCCTCATCACGTTCGAAACCAAAGTGGAATATCCACCAGACCACACCACACACCACAAACCTTTTTTTCCCGCCCCCGATGGGGATGATGAGCACGGCGTCCGTCTGCTAAGAAAATGCAAATTCCCAGGGTGATCATGGGATTGTGCAACTATACGTGGCCAACCTAGGTACTGTCCACTGCTACCGGCCAAGCAGAGAGGCTCAGAAAGAAGCCGGTCGAGATGAGATCTCTGGTCTTGTCACTCCTGTCTCCAGCGCCAAGCAGGCATGGCCCTTGTCGGTTCGGTGGGAACGCGCCTTAAAAGCTTATGTCGCCAGCCAAATAGCCTGGCGGCCAGGGGGAGGAGACGGGGAGAGGTACGTAACGCGTCTGGCTGGTCAGTGATTGATCACAGGGCCAGCAGCTATCAGCCGTGGTGTAGAAATGTAAAACAGCAAACAAATCAATGGCTCGCTCCCAATTCAAGTGGAGCGTCGTCGGGTTGCATCTAGCATTTGAAAACATCTAAAGAGAGACCATGTTGGATGTTTGCCAAGCGCAGGATGGGGCAGCAGGCTCGATCATGGAAGCTTTCCAAACACGCCCCATCGTGTTCATGCGTCGAACATCTTAACACAATTGATATTCCTCACGATAGCACACCACTGTACCATGTCGTCCGCCCTGATCCTTCCTCTCTGTTTCTACCTACTCGAGCACGCTGATAAGTGTCGGGACTTCCCCCGTTAGCGGACGGGGGCCCTTGAATTCGGGATTCGAACATCTCAAACCTTAGCATCTTGAGACGTGCCAGAGTTTTGTTCTCGGGAAAGCTAGCAGCATCATGGACCTATCGCCAAGTAACACGTCGGCCCTGACTTCCCAGTTGCGGCGGGATGCCGGAGACGTCGTGGTACCGAATTTATTAAAATCCGCATAGGCTTCGGCATTTCAATCTTTTGGTTGAGCAAGCATCACCTTATCTTGGGCGGTAACAGCGTTTCAGAATTTCTGCCTCCTTTCTCAGAGTTTCGCCCTGCGCAGTCTTCTTGTCTGTGAGGCGAGAGACAGAGAAGATGGCATCCCGGGGCTCATGCAGGCAAATGCAAATACCTTGTACCGGGTATGGGATGCTTCGACGAATCTTCTTTCCAAGCATCTTGTTCTTCTTTTCCTTCTTCTGAATTCTTCTGCATATCCCGTATATGCCATTGACGTGCCGCCGTCCCATGCCAGACGAACGCGCCGTTCATCTGGTTCACATGATCTATCTATAAATCAATGCACTATTGGAAGGTCGCCCACCCTCCTATCGTGCTTGGATCTCTCTCTCTCTCTCTCTCTCTCTCTCTCTCTCTCGTCTGCCATGCTGCCGCCAGCTTCCCCTTCCTCATACGTAATGCTGCATCCCCCCACCCCCCTCGGGTTCTCGTGAGCGAAGCGCGTCCCAGCGCTTACGTGCATACTGTTTGAAAGCCACCACAGTCACCACCGATAACCAGGGAAATACAATAAGCAGCCACCGGCGGGAATGTGCAGCCCAACGTAGCTCATCCACAAGTGCGTAACCCCCATCATCGGTTTCTCAACGTAACGTAAAACACGGCCGCACAAAACCATCAATTGCCATGTGAAAGTAAGGGACCGAAACCCCTGAATCTTGTGCGTGTGAAACCCTCACGGAAGCCGAACGACCAGTGTCAAAAACCTTCTATTGGCTTGGCCCCTGTTTCCCCCTTCGACGTCTGGCGTCGCGCTACGCTACGCTACGCAGAATGACTAATAATACCTACGATTCGACTACTACCTACGTGCGAACGAGTGCGGCGTTCGTTATCCATAAACTCTACGGCGGAGAGACACCCTGTGGTACCTTAACCCCCGTGAAGACGCTCAGATATCATGGACCTGCCAAATCTCACATCAGTCTACTTGTGCTGCTGTACCTATATGGCTGCTGCACCCCTTATCCTACATAATTGACGATGATTCGGCTCGTGATACAAGCTTATCCTGCTCGGACCCCTTCCCCCTAGGAGCACTTCCTTCCAGTCTCGAAATGCCGGCTATACTCTGCTGCACCTAACACTCGTGCAGATGATGATGCTACTAATATGGAATATATTCACGAGACATCATGGAGATTATCGCCACGGCAATAGCTCCGTCATGACCTCGCGTAGCAAGCTGCATCTTTCTTTGCCTTTGTGGTATTTCCACAGGTCTTCCGGCGCACACTCCACCAATTTACCCCGGGTTTTCAGAGAACGCTGCTCGACGTTATATCTTGGTTGGGTTTCAACTCAACCAAGATGAATGTCAGTAGACCTACTTATCATTTACATTACCGTTGCACACACAGATCAAGATCGCCGTAGTTAGGTTCGGGATCCGCACCTATTGTGTGGGGTATCATGTAGTATATTACGCTTTCGCCGCTAGTCAAGATGGCCTTCTTCTGTAAGGGGCGGCGAGTAAAGGGTTAAAGTGAAGGAGGTAAATTCCCGGCCGGTCGGTACTCGAGCATCCATCCCCAAAAGATACCATATCATCCTGCCAACCTGGGGATCGGAGGAAGGCCTCTTGCCCTACTACTGTACAGTGCCTTCTCGCTCATATTCAAGGCAGAGAAAGGCACGCTCCTTTCCCGCCAAACCATGAGCATCCTTCCACCAAAGACATCGGGTTTGCCCGTCTTTCGAGCAGAAACGTCGTTTTGGGGATATGTGTGGCCCAGAATGCCATATGTCCTCCCCACCAGACCCTGAACTGGTCGACAAGCATTCTCTGGAGTTCGCGGCTTGCCATCATTTGTTAGTCCCCCAAAAAGCATAACGCGCCATCCGTGTATCGCCTATCCAGACGACTTGCACAAAAGTGGGATCAGCGGCCGTTGCGGCCTCGGGAGCTGAAGCCCCTCCCACGTCGGTTGGAGTTTCCGTTAGAAACGAGCCGGTCACTATACAAGCCCTTAGCACTGCCAGAACCGTCGCTGTAGCCGGTATCCGAGGTATCCATGCCGTCGTCGAAGCCCAGTGACCCGTCGATGACCACGGTGTTGTTCCCAGGCCGCGCCTCCTGGTGACGCAGGCCACTGTTACGTGGGCCAGTCGGTATGGAAGGGCCGCCGCCGGGCTTCATGTAGACATGTAGAATGCGACCATCGGCCTAGAAAGAATCTGTTGTTAGTCTTTGTGCTCTCTCAAATAGAAGTAGAGATAAACGCAACGAGAGCCAGTAGTGGAACGTACAGTCTGGTTGTTAAATGTGGCAATGGCCAGCTCGGCGCCCTCGCGGCTCTCAAACACAATCTCGGCAATAACGAGGGGGTGTGTCTTGATGATTTTGCAGCTCTGCACCAGCCCGCCCACAGGCGTCATCGCGCTCTCGATATCGGCGGCCGTCGTGCCGGGCGCGAAGTTCTGGGCCATGACCGCGTAGGGGCCCGCCAGTCCGCGAATCGTCAAGCCCCGCGGCGCCGCGGGGGCGTTCTGGATGTTCATCTGCGGCACGGCGGCGGGGGTGTTGAGGGAGCGCGAGAAAGCATTGGCGACCTTGGCCGCGCGCGCGTTGCGGCCGCCGGCTTGCGCGGCCGGGCCCGAGGGCGCCCTGGTGCCGGGCGCGTGGAGACGGGCCGCGAGCGAGTTGGGCTTCGGCTGGTTCTGGGCCGCCGCGCGGAGGTCGGGCGTCGAGCGCGAACCGTGCAGGTCGTGTATCCATTCGCCGTTGATGTCGCCGGCGGGTAAACGTGCCACGGAGGATACTCTCTATCAAGGGAGGACCGTTTGTCAGTATCGATCTTCGTTTCGCGGGTCGGGGTCTGCGACCAAGCAATGCTCCGTCGGGGCGGTCGGTACCTTCTTGACTCCGGCTCGGCTGGCGAGAGAGCCACCAGTTGTGGTCTTCAGAGGTGCGCTCTGGCGACGGTCATTTTTGCCGAAGATCTTGGCCGCAAGAGCCTCGTTCTTCTTGCGCTCGCGTCCTTTGGAGGAGGGCTAAAGTCAGTCGAGTCGTTCGCTTTGTGGCTGAGAAAAACCGAGGTGCTCGGCTCGATCATACACACACCTTCTTGGACGATCTTCTGGAAATCGGCAGCGACTTTCCCCATTGCGACTGTTGTTGTGTTGATGCGGGCTTATGTGAGGTGGTCCTGGTAAGAAAGGGAGATGGAGGGCGAGATTGGACGGAAGGTTGTTGCGGTTCGCTTGTTGCCAAATGCAGAAAAGGTAGCTGCACAAATAGAAGCTGAGCTGTGAAGATGAAGAAAGAAGATTACAATTGAGGAGGAAGTAGTACAACCGGGAAGAATTACAAGGCCAGCAACAACAGTAAGACAGCAAGATTCGCAGAGGGTGGGATACGATTTAAAGGTTGCCGGACGTTGGCGATTCTCTTGCGCGGCGCGTTGTTCTTTTTCTGGCCTGTACAGCAGGAGTACAAGCCTCGAGGTACTCTGGCAGCGGCTCAAGCATTACACCGCCAATCCGACTATCTATTCATGTTTCTCTGGAACCTATCAGACTAGGCTGGTACATGTTTGCACACTCGATTCAGATTTATCGCAAGTGAATTAATTCATAAAGGTCTGCTCTTCAAGATTTGGGAGGCGACCTGATGTCCAGAGTGACTTCGCAGGTACGTCGAAGCAAGGAAGGAAGCCAGGCCCGCGTCCCCACCCCCTACATCAATCAATCAATCAAACAGATCCATCACTTCAGATCTGGAAGCGCGTCTGCGTCTTGTCGAAGGTTTTCTTGTCCAAGTCAGACGTGGCTGAGTGAATACCCCAGCCACACTCGAGCAAAAGGCAAAGCCCCAGTCCCACTTTGACCCGAAAAGTGTTGGCCTGAAGTTCAGGGCAGCAAACAGGCAGAAAACTGAATTAGGGTCGACAGATAAGCACGGGCCATTTGGCACTATCTGAATCCCCCAATCAATTGCCTGGTAGGTACTTTGCCCACACAATTCTGCTAACCTTGCACCAAATGCGAGAAAATTGTCCAGCTGTGTGGTGTTAATTTTCGGCCTCCAGTCTGCAATTCTTCAAGATTGCAATTCATCTCCCCCAACACCACCACGACATCGAATTACGCCCAATAGACCGTCAAAATGGGTCGCGTGATTCGTAACCAGAGAAAGGGCCAGGGAGGCATCTTCAGTAAGTCATCGCCTCGACTTTCTTTCCCGTCCTCCAGCAACATGGTCATCGCCAAATTCGACTCGAGCACACGAAATATTTTGGGGGTTGGGACATGGAGATGACTGCACTTGCGGCAGTCATGGAACGCATGGCCATTGTCGGGCAGTCGAAGGATTTTCGGGAGTGCAAGCGAGAGAAACAGCGACACGGCAGAAGAAACCCATGGGATTGCACACACGCACATTCAACTTGGCCCGGTTGCTAACCTCGTTCTTTTTCTTCACAGCCTCCAACTCCCACTTGCGCAAGTCCCCTGCCAAGTTCCGATCTCTCGACTTCGCCGAGCGTCATGGATACGTCCGTGGTGTCATCAAGGAGATCGTCCACGACCCTGGCCGAGGTGCTCCCCTCGCCAAGGTAGTCTTCCGCAGCCCCTACAAGTTCAAGCAGATCACCGAGACCTTCATCGCCAACGAGGGCATGTACACCGGCCAGTTCGTCTACGCCGGCAAGAACGCCGCTCTGACCGTCGGTAACGTTCTGCCTCTGGGCTCCATGCCCGAGGGTACCGTCGTCTCCAACGTCGAGGAGAAGGTCGGTGACCGTGGCACTCTGGGCCGCACCTCCGGCAACTACATCACCGTTGTCGGCCACAACCCCGATGAGGGCAAGACCCGCATCAAGCTCCCCTCCGGTGCCAAGAAGGTTGTCTCCAGCAGCTCTCGTGGTATGATTGGTATCGTCGCCGGTGGTGGCCGTACCGACAAGCCTCTCCTGAAGGCTTCGCGTGCCAAGCATAAGTTCGCCGTCAAGCGCAACAGCTGGCCCAAGACTCGTGGTGTTGCCATGAACCCCGTCGACCATCCTCACGGTGGTGTAAGTTTTTCCCGACCTCTTCTGGTCTGCGAGGCTCTAGATGTAGACACTGACACGCTCCTCTCTAGGGTAACCATCAACATATCGGTAAGGCTTCTACCATCTCTCGGTACGCCGCACAGGGTCAAAAGGCTGGTCTTATTGCTGCGCGCAGAACGGGTCTGCTGCGTGGTACCCAGAAGACCAAGGATTAAGGGTGATTCTCCAACAAAAGGCATTTCGGTGGTTTTTCATCGCGCAACGAATTGGGGGTCTACGGAGTTTTACTTGCTCTTTGCATCTGTAGGTACAGATATTGAGCTAGTCACGAGAAACGGCTCAATGGGAATGTACCTGGCATCAACACGAATTTCTTCTGGTTTATATGTCTGCTCCGTCCCAATCCCCCCCTTGTGCTGCGGTCGGGGTCAAGTTCGTCTGCGCTGCGTGTATTATGTGATGTGTCAGGGAATAGAACGGCGGGCGTACACCGGGTGAGCCATCCGCATAAGATCAGGATGGCAAGAAGAGGCCAAAAACCCAAGTTCGCGATGAGTTGGTAGAAATCAGTAATGAGAGGGTGCCGCGCGTGCTGCGTATGAGATGAAAACCAATTCCCCCTATCAGGTGATGATTGCCCGGCGCGAAGGAAGTTGCATGATGTCCCACGATCGTACCATTCGGCTACCAGTCACTTGACGTAACCGGGGTCTCATCTGGCGTGCCCATTCGGTGTGTTATTAGCCTGGGGGTCGGTCCTCCACCCATCTGACCCGTTCAAGTGTGTATGTATACTGCCATGACTACATACGTCTATCTAAGCCACACACACAGCTTCATGCTGACGGAGTATCGCAATGGCATGCTATGAATTCCTTCTTCTCAGCAAGACCGCCCGATGCGCGGTACCTTCCGTGTCCGCATCCGTATCCGCCAATAAGGGGCGTTTGCTCAAGCACCTGCAGTCAGGGCCCGACCACCCCACTCTGTATCTGAGCAACCCCGCCATAAGACGGTCTGCCTCCGACAATTTCTTCCCCCGCCGTCACCATCACCACTACACCAAACCCAAACAGCAGCAATTCAGATCCCTCGCTACAATGGCCGCTCACAAGGATTTCGCTCTCCTCTGCCTGGAGAACCCTCTGCTTGGTGAGTACGATCTCGTGGTGTTGCCATTGGCCCTATCTAGTGCCCGCCTGTCAAAGTTGGCGATGGAGAAGAGAGGGGCGGGGGCAGGAATGGGGAAGGGGAACGATTGGATGTTCGCAAGTGTCAATTGCTAACAGAAGACACGTCGTGCAGACATCCAAGCCAAGGGCGACGAGGCTCTCCTCGAGAAGTACGGCCTCAAGGCCAACGATGCCATCCTGGCCGAGGAGAAGCACAAGGGCCTGTACGAGGACCTGCTGACCAACTACGACGCCAAGCTCATCGCTGGTGGTGCCGCCCAGAACACGGCCCGTGGTGCCCAGTACATCCTGCCCGCCAATAGCGTCGTCTACCTCGGTGGTGCCGGCGACGACAAGTACGCCGCCATTCTGCACGATGCCGTCAAGGCCGCTGGCCTGCGCGTCGAGTACCGTGTCGACCCCAAGGAGCCCACCGGCCGCTGCGGCGCCATCATCACCGGCCACAACCGCTCCCTCTGCACCGATCTCGGCGCTGCCAACCACTACGACCTCGAGCACCTGAAGCGCGACGACATCTGGAAGCTGGTCAAGAACGCCGACTTCTACTATGTCGGTGGTTTCCACTTCACTGGTAAGTACTAACTGATCACCTACTATCGAGATTCCGTTGGATTGCCTCGAGTTGGTCGCGAAGCTAACGTGGAGGAACCACAGTCTGCCCCCCTGCCATCATGACTCTTGGTGAGGAGGCCGCTGCCAACAACAAGGTCTTCATGGTCAACATGTCGGCGCCCTTCATCGCCCAGTTCTTCAAGGACCCCCTGGACGAGTCCGCCAAGTACTGGGACTACCTGATCTGCAACGAGTCCGAGGCCGAGGCCTACGCGACCTCGCACAGCCTGTCGTGCAACCCCACCGACGTGGCCGCCATCGCCAAGGAGATCGTCAACCTGCCCAAGGCCAACGAGAAGCGCAAGCGCGTCGTCGTCATCACCCAGGGCACCGAGCCTACCATCATCGCCACCCAGGGCGAGGCCGAGGTCAAGTCCTTCCCCGTCCACGCCATCGCCAAGGAGAAGATCACCGACACCAACGGTGCCGGTGACGCCTTCGCCGGCGGTTTCGTCGCCGGTCTCGTCAAGGGCGAGAGCCTCGAGAAGAGCGTCGATATGGGTCAATGGCTCGCCAGCCTGAGCATCCAGGAGCTGGGTCCTTCGTAAGTACTCTTCGGGTTGTCGGTTCAGCTGAAACAAATTCTAACATGGTTACTACCACAGGTACCCCATGGATCCCAAGCAGACCTACTCTGCTTAAACGGGAGATAATAGATCAAGATTCGTTTCGGGGCGGATTCCTGCATTTGGAAGCTGTATCAAAAAGATTTTTGAGTTGCGTGTATTTACTTCAACATAGCGCAAAATGGGGCTGGCATTGGCGTTTTCATAAAGGGTTTGGGTTTCAACAACATAAGGAGGTTCAGCATTTTTTCGAAACCTCAATCAGTATTTTCTTTCTTTCTCGCCCTATTTTCGGGGAAGAGAGGGAGTATAGATATGCTCGCACATATTCTTGTCATGTCAGCTTTGATGCAAAAAAAAAAAGTCTGAGACCAAGAATAAAATACGACATGATACCACGTCAACTATGATGTCCCTGTGAAGTGTTGAGTGTTACTTATGCATGCACCTAGTATTAGAAACTCGTTTCTGGAATGGCGACGTAGTGGCTTGAGACCTATTTGGAAAATGAAAATTGCTTAAGCGTGCAATTGCTACTACCGACTATGAATGATCATCTCTCCTCCCCATTCGCTGTCGTAGAGTATTCGCTTCCCAACCAAAGCCGATCTTAAGACTGCCGTCTCGAGCTCATCTGCCTGCTTCGATGGCAGCAGGTAGCACAGAGTGATGGACATATAGACAACCCTAGCAAGAAGCATCCGGATGCCCCTCGCGAAAAACACGTAGACTTCATTTATCCCGATGGTCTTGCCTCGGTGACGCATTATACAGGAGGTGAAACGTCAATCAACTAACTGCGCAATCCATTTCTTTGCCCTATGTAGTTTGTGTGTCTGCACTTTTCCCCTGCAGAAAGGGGAGACTGACTAAAAGCCGTTACGTACATTACAACCACCAACCCCATCTTAAGGGTTCTGTTCTTGCTAGACTACCGGGGGGCGGGCATTACACAACTCTTGCTTCCCTCGATCGGTCGAAGTGAGTAACCGAGGCAGAGAACAACACCAACAACGATGTGGGAGGAGGGGGCAAAGATGAAGCAAAAGGAAGAGGAAATCAAGTCGCAGCTGTTTCGGAATGACCGTCGCTAGCAGACTGGAGGGAGAGAGGGAGACGTGTTAGCATATGCACAGAAATATATATTGTATATAGATAGAATAGCGATTAGTGGATAAGCTTACCAGATGGTACTATCTGCTAGAGGAATTCAACTCGATCACAAACATTCAGCCGCCGAAAAAGGGCAGGTCTGGATTGCAATTGCAAGCGGAAGTTGTTGTTGAGTGGTTGGTTGGTTGGTTGGTTTGTCACAAGCGGTTCTGCCGCTTTGTGAATCGTAAATTTGGAAAAGACCGACTGGCTCTCTTGAGCTTATTCCCTTGATAATGGCGCCGGATCGATCCCCTTTCGCATCTTCACTCGTGGGATGATGAGATTGGGCAATAGAAGCAGCAAGAAAAGCGTCCGCAGGAGACAAGAGACACACAGTCTTCAATGCCCCAAACATACACACATATCATCAAATGACCCCTGAAACAAACTCATTGGGTGTGATTTGAGACGGTCTTGCTGCGAATGAAATCTTCGCCAAGACCAAACTGTGTAGGAAGGAAATCGCGAACGCCGGACATGAAGGTCATGTCATCTGCAACTTGTGCCGAAGAACAATAGAATTCACACCAGGAGATATGCAGCATCACTTTCGAGGAGGCTTGTTGTGGGTATCCGCCAACGCCGACTCGAGAATGGCACGGTCGTAGGCTGATGCCTTCTCAGCGCCGCCGAATTGCTTGATCTTGTTGCGGAAGTGCGTGGGATCTTCGCGGTTGTTTCCCTCGCCGCTGCGGCCAAACGCGGTGCTGCTGTTGTAGTAATTGCCGTTGCACTCCACCATGCCGACTTGGGCGGGCTGAGCAGCCATAGCCGGTGTGCCGGTCCAGATCTGGCTGGGGTGCGAGAAGGTCCATGGCGAACCAGTGCGGGCAACGCTGTTCTCGCCATAGTTGAGAGAAGACAGCTGCCCCTCGAAAGACCCGAGGGATCCTTGAGATCGCTGGTGTGGAGAACCAACAGCATGAGGACTCAATGCAAACTGGTTGGAATAGCCACCCGCTAGGGGGCTGGCGTATCCAGGCTGCCGTTGTCCATTGTGGTTGTTCATGTCGATCGGACCGCTACGGCGTGGTTGCTGTGGTCTTCCGACCCCGGCCTGGTGGCCACCCAGTTGAGCAAGTAATTGGTCATTTGAAGATGCTTTGTCTCTGGCATGGCCCGACTTCAAGGCCTCGAGAAGACTTCTGTTATCTGCCATACTCGGAGACATGGAATCAGTGCGGCGCACTCCAGGAAGTGGACTGTGACCAGAACGAAAGATGCCGGGTACTGATGGGTTCATAGCAGGTGACTTTTGTGCCGCGCTTGCACCATACTGGGCAAACAGGTCCGATGCAAGTCTATCCCGAGCTAGGTTGCGTTGCGCGTTCGCGAAGTCGGGGCTAGCCGTACCAGTAGAGGCACCAACCGAGCCAACCTCCATTTGTCCATATGCCGTAGGTGAGATGCGGCTGTTGCCAGATATGGATCCGAGTCCAGAGGCGAAACCTGATGTCGTAGGATGTGCGGGACCCAAGCTCTCAGCCCCTCTGTAACTTCCGTAAGTAGGCGAGATCATATGCTCGAATGCACCAACGGAGCCGCCAAGGGCAGGGTTAGGGGATGTGATGGTCCGTGGAATATCTCTGCCATTCCCCATCGAGTGTAGACTACTGTCAGGGGCGGTTGTAGAAGCCGAGAGCGAAT
The DNA here is from genome assembly GCF_038362705.1 of Apiospora aurea. Taxonomy (NCBI): domain Eukaryota; kingdom Fungi; phylum Ascomycota; class Sordariomycetes; order Amphisphaeriales; family Apiosporaceae; genus Apiospora; species Apiospora aurea. Next base: position 6,088,311 of record NW_027117392.1, on the reverse strand, counting down.
ATCCCCACGGATGGCTCGGAATGGAGTTTGCCAAAGCACCTGTCGGCGACACAGACTGGGCTGCTCTCGGGTTTGGACCATTCTCGGGGGACAACGAATGACTGGGACCAAGGCCCAACTGGCCGAAAATCTCGTTGGCAGTGGATGAGTTCATGCCGTAACTAGTATCAGCCAGAGCTGAGCTTGGCTGCAGGAGAGAATCATCGTTTTCGTCCCCATTACCGGTCAGATCATCGACCATGTCGTTCACCATCTGGTCCATGTCGAGCTCTTCAGCCTCAGACTGGCGGGCAGCAGCTTTCGCCTGTGTTCTTTTGGGTGTGGCTCTTGCGGGCGTACCATTGGGCTTAGAGCTAAGCACTCCCTTCTTCATGGCTGAGTTGGCGGCCAAAACAGCGGGGCTTAGGTCTTCGAGAGAGCCTTGGGCGGTAGCAACAGGAACACTGTCGGTTTGCTGTCCACTGGCCATGGCCAAATCTTCGAAAAGATTGGAAAGATCCGTCTCTCCAAGGGGTCGCATAGATTGGGCACGTTGATCCTGAGCGCTTCCAAGGTCCTTCGCAGGGCCGTCGGGGTAAATCCATGTTCGACTACCATCGGGTCCTCCCGTCATGATTAGTGGCGACTCGTGGCTGGCAGCCAAGTATATTCCGCAAAGAAGAATGTCCCTAATCCGCCACAACGTCTCTGTGCGGGGTTTGAAGTGAGGCCTGGTCACTTCTTTCCGAGGTTTGAGCGCCTTGCGGCAGTGAGTGGATCCTGCGACGCCGGTGATCTTATCGTGAATGAACAAAGGTAGTTGCTCATCTGTGAGGGGTCGGAGGCCAATAATCTCCGTGTCCTCAGGGAGAAGATAAGTAGACTGTGCAGCGTTGTTGTTCACCAAGGCATGAGGCAATAGTCGAGTCAGGACTTCAGCGAGCAGTCGGTGAATGTCCTCTCGAGCCTTCTGGTCCAAGTGGTCTTGATACTCCTTAAGGTCGGAACGTGTGACATACAACCAGGCAATAGAAACTCGGCAAAGGCAGATGAGCTTCGAGAGTGAAGCAGAGAACTCAACTGTGCACTCTGCACTGCCGTCTTCTTGGTTGCTGGCGAGGGTGATCCCGGAGTCGGTTTGAAGTGCGGTGAGAAGCTGTCGGAATAGAACTAAAATCGTGTGCAGATTAAAGTTCAGGATATATTGACAGGTTTGTGAACCCTCCATGCTCCATTTATCGGGGTCTAAATAACGGATTAAGTCAGTAGGCAAATCAGAATTGAGTCTATACGGGGTCTTACTTTTCAAGTTCTCTTTTGCGATGTCGTAGGCAGCAATATTGATCAGAATCATCTTAAGAACCACATCCGCATTGCCTTCACCTTTGACTGACATCTCCAGCTGGTGTAAGACCTCATCTTCCAGCTCTTTTTGGACCGAGAACTTCTTCCCCTTGGCATAATGGGCATGGAGCTTCACAAACCAGCTCACTATAGCCTCGGCGGGGTCTTTAGCAGGCCCACGTCTGGAATTTGACTGGTTCTGATGGCGGTCGAACGCCTTCTGCAAATTTCCGGGGCCAAGCTCGTACGGTTTGTCGATCGAAATGGAACGATGGAACCGATATATAATCTCCAGTTGCTGGCCCTGGATCTGATGAAGCACAGCCATTTGATGATGACAAGTACCATCGTCAGGGTCCAACATACTTGCAAGGCCGTAGTAGGTCAAAGCCGTGTCGAAAGATCCTTTTGTGGCCTTCTCGGCATGTTGGCAGCGGTATCGAGCCAAGTCGCCTAGACGGACCAAAGTCATGTAGCAAGCATTAACGAGTGCCGCGCGCATAGCAGCCGGTAGAGCGCCAGGAATCTGAACACCTTGTGGCTCTACCTCTAGCCCGTGGGCAGCCTGTCGAAGCTCAGGGATATCATAGCTGCCCGCCAGTCGTTGAACGTAGCCCTTGTAGAAGAGCTGCGAGTACTTCAGAAAGTCGCGGTACAACTTGTCGACCTTGCGCTTCTGGACGACTTGACTTCTGTCTCCAATGCGACTGAGAACTCTTCGGTACGTGTTATTTAACATGGTATGGGTACTCCATAGCACGGTCTCAATATCTTGTTTCTGCGCAAACGCAAAATCAGCGAAGATGGCAGTCACACAGGCCAGTCGGTACCTGAGTATTGTCAGCGAATGCATGTACATCAGTAGCTATAGAGAGTCTCCGTACTGCTGCATGAGCGTTTCGATCTGCTCGAGGCGCGCCGTATAGTTGACACTAACTTTGGGCTCTATAGATTGGAGCTCCTCGATTTTCTGCTGGATTTTCTCGCGAAAACTGCTCGCTTCCCTGAAGAGATGCATGTCAGCGGTCCACACTACCCATATCTACTAGCATAGCAACGCCGCGAAGCACGGGACCGGAAGCTCCTCCGCTCTGGTGCGGATTGAAACACATGCGTTGATCGGACTTGGTGCGTGGGTTGACGTACATCCAGCGTGCCGCGGCTACCTTTCGCATATCGTGCGCCATGGTGGGCAGCTTTTCCGGCCGAGCGGCGGCAGCAACAGCAAACTAGGTCGTCGGGGCTCGGAAGGGCAGTCCGGCGCGTATAGATACTTGTTCTGACAATATAACCCACGCAGGCGTGTGGTTTGTCGTGGGGGTATTCTCTTATGGTGTGTATAGGTGGGCTGTCTGTAGGTTCCCGGCGTGGAACCGTGGGGGGGCCTTGTTCCTTTGTGGGAAAGGCGTCGCAGTAGATCAAGGCGTCTGCTCACTCGAAGTCGGAACAGGTCGTGGATTGCGCAAGAGATCCATAGCAATTCATGCGCGACGGAGGGACGAGAAGGGCTGCAGGAGGGTGGGCTGAAGTGGTAGTTGGCGCAGCGGAGGATGACGAAAACATTGGTGACGATTGAGGAAGCGCAAAGCCGGCGGCAGGCTCAGATGGCGGGAGCGCAAGATGGCATATGGTACCTAGTAAAATGCTGCGCGTGGTGTAAGGACTACTGGGCGCGGGGTTTGAACGGCAGGCCACGTTTCGTACGGAGGAGTAGAACGAGGCCAATGATGGTTTTGTGGTGGTTTGAGAAAGCAAAGCAGGCAGAAATTGGGAGCCGTTCGTGGGATTGGGACTGGATTATTGGGCTGCGAATAATGCCTGCGGGAAGGTGAATCAATCAATCAAAGAAAAGCGAGCACCGCATGCAACCTGATTTGATTCAACCACCACCCACTCTCGACTAGGTCTGCTCGGAACTCACTCAACTCGACTCTCTGTCTACCGTACTTAACTCAACTCTCGGCTTACTTTATTCATTCCAGTCCAGTCCAGGCAGGCCTTAGGTCCTCTAGGTCCTCTAGGTCCTCTAGGTCCTCTAGGTCCTGTACTTCCTGCACTCAGGTGGCGGGTGGGTCGATTTTAACTGTCTTTGGTGTCTTTGCGGCCAATGCAACCCCGGTCAGTCTGAACTTTAGGGGACCATTGGGCGGGCAGTTGGGGGGTTGTGGTGGGTGGTGATGCCTAAGCTTGGATGTGGTTTAGTGCAAATCATCCCTTGGCATTTCCATTGATTCCCCCAGCGATCAGTCCAGTCGCGGTCCCATGCATCACATCATCCAATGGGAGAGAGTACCTAACCTACAAACAGACAGGGCTTGGGCTATTTTATACTTGGAGAAAGAGAGAGAGAGAGCTGGAGGAGCTGCAGATACATATGCACCCTTGACCGCTGTTGTCCGCTCTTTCGAAAGCAATTTCCACATCTATACAAACATACGACTTCAACCTCTGCTCAGCCTCTCGAGTCGTCCTGGTTCAGGCGGCCTTTGTTCTACTTTGCTCTGCCCCAGTGTACACTTTTCCCCTCTTCAAACTCTACCACAGCTAATGAGAACACAACCGTCATAGCTTCCGAAGTCCCTCCTCCACTTACACACTCAGATTCGCCTTCCCAACCGAATCGCTGCTATATACACCTTGACGATCCTGCAACCTTAACAGGAGCCCAGGATCAGAAGTCAGAGACATATTTGCTCACCAATGTAAATCACCCCCCCAGTCCTCTCTAACTTGATACCTGAAAAAAGAAGACGTCACCCAAAAAATACAGCCCCGCAAAGAGAGGGGGAGCAATCAAGATGAAGCGTTCACGTGAGCCTGAAGAAGACAACTCAAGCGAGTACCTCTCTGCAGATGCCCCCAGTGAGGATGGTGATGTTGGTGACGTTGGTGACGATGATGCGCCAACTTCTGGAACCAGAAGCAGCAAGAACAAGCAGCCAGCAGCTAAAGTCATACAAGTGGACGAGTCGGCAGTGGACGACAGCTCAACGATCGTGATGCGGTGCCTCCTCCCCCCGCACAGAGAGCCGCTGGCGTTCCGGTCGTATACGGACTACGAGACGCACTACCACAAGGCCCATTCGAACCGCTGCTTCGAGTGCCGCAAGAACTTCCCCTCGGATCACCTGCTCAGCGTCCACATTGAGGAGCAGCACGATGCGTTTGCGGCCGTGCGGAGGGAAAAGGGGGAGCGTACAGTAAGTACCTGCTTCCTATAAGCCCCCCACCCTTTACAGTTGATATATCTAACTTTGGGTCATAACAGTACTCCTGCTTTGTTGAAGGGTGTGATCGCAAGTGCAGGACCCCGCAGAAACGGCGGATGCATCTGATCGATAAGCACATGTACCCCAAGAACTTCTTCTTCGGCGTCACCAAAGACGGCATAGACGGCCGGACCTCCCTCCTGGTCGGGGACGGCCACCGGCGCCGGGGTTCGTCCATCAGCCAGAACGGCGGCGGGCAGAAGGCTGCTGCTACCGCGAGGAGACACAGCCTCCGCAGTCAGACGGCCGAGGCGGCAGCCGATGAGAGCACTTCTGCAGCTCAGCATCACGCCGCCCCTACTGATGATATGAAAGGTAGTAACGTTGCTTCTAACGACAAGGTCGCTCCTCAACCAGAAAGTGCCGATGTTGCCATGGCCGACCTCGAAAGCGCTATGTCCGCTTTGCAGTTCGTGCCACCTAGCATTCGTTTTGGTCGAGGAAAGGGGAAGTCGGGGTTTGCGAAGAAATGAGTCAATTGGATGAGGAGGCATGAGTTTATGAGTCACGAAAGAGATGAAGGTAGCATATTGGGCATAGCGTGCATACTGGCTGGTGTAAGCAAAAGTCATTCCCGCATCAGTTTTTAAAATAGCATGGAGATTCCAGAAGGATATGTACATTCTTACCCAGCATAGACAGAATCGCATGCACTTGCACTTTTCAGACCTGCAACTTCCTTTCATCGCATGGTGGTACGTGAATTGGGTATAATATTGTCTGCAGCAACCAATGGGGGCTCGGTGATATGAGCCTCCCTCTATCGATACCCCTATTTTTTGATCTATCGATCTGGACTCTCCGTAGCAAACCAAACAAACGCCTGGATCAACCTGAAAACGCCTTTGCCATGCCATGTCGATGATATACGGATACAGAATGCACCAATCTCCCATTAATCGCTCGAGCCACACCCTCTGCACCCACAGTTGACGCACTGTATGTCCTTCGTCTCGTCCTTCATCTGCGCCTTGGGCACTCGGCAGATACACGTCGAGCTATAATTCGTCTCCTTGGTCTGGACGCACCGTAAACAACAGAGCTGTTTGATGCTAGTTAGCATGTCTCTCTCCAACAACAAAAAAGGGGATATCCAGAAAAACACACCTTCTCGTACCCCTGCTTCTTCCACTTCGCGATGAGCATCGCGTCCGCGTACCCGTTCTTGAGCAGCCAGTCGTACAGCTGCTTGCTGATGGCCTCCTTGTCGTAGTAGAGCTCGTACACGTAGCGCGTGCGCTGGTGCGCGATCTGGAAGATGGGCCACTGCGCCTGGGCCTTGGGGATGTTGCCCGACGGCGCGTTCTGCGCGTCCTTCATCTTGATGTTGAACACTTCGAGGTCGTCCCGGATGTCGTCGAAGCCCGCGGGCGGCTTCTTGGTCCGCGAGGCGTGCGTGCGTATCGCCGGCATCTTGGGCTGGCTGGGCTGTGTGTGGTGGGTAGCGTAGGTGGTGTGAGTTGTGCTGTTCGTGCGGCGAGCTCTCTTTCTTCCTCCTGCTGGGCGGCGTTCCTCCTGTGTCACTTTTCGAGTGTCGACGACGTGGGTGTTGGTTTTGTTGATGATATGCTGCCTCGCGAGTAATGGTGGGGCAAGGCTGAAGAAAGAAGGCTGGTCGCCAAAAGTTAAAGTTGAAGCTCTTCTCCAGGAAAAGAAGAGTGGCGTCGTTGGAGCCGAGATGACTAATCATCCCAAGGTACACCCGGGGATCTGTGGCGTGCCTACCAAGTGGCTAGTAGCCGAGCGAACCAACGGGACTCCTCCAATTAGCATGAGCAAGGCTCTTGAAGCAGCCGCCGCAGTGAGCGAGATAGCTTGACGTCGATTGAAGGAATTCCCAAAACCCCAGCACACCCACAAGTCACCGGCAAATCCCACCTTCGCTATGGCGGTGACACCGACTCAATTCGCAAAGACGACCGCTCAGTGTACGAGACAGATGCCCGCCCCTACTCGAGATGGATTGAATTGGCAGCTAACTAAACTGTGTGCGACCAGCGGCCAATTGGGACGTCGCGAAGCGACGAGTCCTGGCGGCCTACCGAGAATGGATCCGAGCTGTACGTTTGCCCGTCCATCCCACCTGAAGATCAATCGGGAGGCAACGGCCATATCGTTTTCTATGGAAGTGGAAGAGCTATCGCTAACGCAGAACCGCGGTCTCTAGGCGCCTGAGATCCAGACCATGTACTCGGTCCCCTTTCCCGTCTCGGTCATCCGCACGCGCATGCGAGAGGAGTTCGAGCGTCACCGATCCGTCAACAAGATCCCCGTTGTCGATGTGCTCCTGATGCAGAACAACGCCGAATACCAGGTCAGTGATACGGGGTAGCTAGCTACGGGCTAGAGAGGGTGGGGGTTGATATGCTTGATATAAGGATATTTATTGACTGTTCTCGCGCGGACTAGGAGACGATGAACTTCTGGAAGCAGACTACACACGTCATGTCGTACTTCCCCGAGGAGAACTTCCGTGGTCACGAGAGACTGCCCAAGACCTTCATGCAGGGATTCCTGGAGGTAAGTCCCGATATCACATCCGATATCTCCTTTTCGATTGGCAAGACATGGTCACTAACAGCGCATGACAACAGGGTCGCAACTAGAAAGGAAATGGGTATCAATTCCTTGTACTGTACATAGTCAAAGAGCAAGAAAGAATTCAGATTTCCTCTAGAGCCGAGTCCAGTCTTTTGTGCTCCAAACGCCTGTCCCATGCAATTACGCGAAATCACCTCTCCCACGTCTAACGAGTTTGAGGGCTACTACCACCGGGTGAAATTTTCCCTATTCCTGCATCGCCGTATCCTTTTCGGCGTTGAACTCGTTACGAGCTTTCCAGAACTTGTCCGAAACTACGTCACAGAGGTCCTCCAGATCCTGGAAGCCTTTCTCGAGCGCCGCAGTGGCCGTCGTTGTGTCTGTAGGAAATTATGTTAGTCAAGTACAATGCGCCGTATTTGGGGGCTGTCTCGCGACAACCATACCAGTCCTTACCGTATGTCTGGATTCGGATGTTCATCTTGGCTTCCGACGGGTGAGGAATAGAGTAGGCGCAGAACTCAACCTCGGGGCTGCGACAGATACCAAAGTCAGCTCTCATGTTCGACGACCACCACCACCACCCAAACATTACGTAGACCCAAGCGGTGTGCGTTTCCCTTACTTCTTCATGATGATGTAGCGGAGCGCGTTGCCCAGCGTGTGTCCCTCCTCGAGGAACTCGAACGAAGCCGCGGTTTCCGAGGACCCGGGCAGAATCTTGACCCTCTGGGGCTCTTCTTCTTCCTCCTCCTCCTCTACCGGCTCGGCCGCCTCACCGCTTGCATCCAGGCCGTCCCCTTCGAGCCCTCCGACGTTCTCGCCGCTCGCGCTGATGGTCGCCGGCTTCTGTCCAGAGGTCGGGGCCAGGGCCGCGGCGTCCTCCATGGAGGCGTCCTCGGGTGACTTTTCGCGGGAAGGCATCTTTTTCTGTTTTAGATTGGGGTATGTTGCTGTCCGAATGCGGCGGGATTCTGGTCGGGAGTAGGCTGTTTCGGCAGCTGTAGGTACAGGATGGTCGTCAATTGTCGGTACTTGTCTATCGATTCCTCGAATTTTTGGCGGGGCGCTTTGTTTGCGACGGCGCTGCGATACCAAAAATTTACTGATAACGAGAAGCGGATGCCAAGAAAGTTGGAGCTCGACCATGCAGCTGGCGGACAGCTGGTGGAGCTCTACCAGCTTCTCCTTAACACCCATTCTCCTTTTATTGAGGATCGGGCCATTTCAAAAGGCTTAAACGCCCAAAATGTAGTATTCTGCAGTCGAACTGCGTATCAAGTGAATGTATCTCAAGCCATACTTAACTACTATACATGAGTATTGCTATCCTCTTTGTTTCCGTAGCACAGTGTAGGCTTGTTCGACAACCATTCATATACACTTGATCAGAAGCTACTCATCTATCAGGTTATCCAATGAAACCTCAGGAGGTTCCGTTGCTTTTGAAATACTGTGCTAATAACTTATTTTTGAGGCTAGCCGTAGAAACACGTTGTTTCTCTATTTCTTGGCCCACAACTACGATCGCCATGTGCGAGTTGGGCAACATGGATGTGACGACCAGCTTCAACGTGTCTTACCCTTCACTTCTCTGCTTTCCCCCTAGCACGATTCATGTGTAGAATGCAACTCACCGGTAGAAAGCTCGGAAAGACAGCAGACAGCATAGTCTGGCATCAGTGCTGTCGGCGACGAGCTGACCCGCAAGAAGTACAACCCCACGATCTGAGAGGGCTCCGCAGTGGCGTCACCGGACCCTGGAGAGTACCACACTCTCGGGTCCTAGCGGACGATCCTATGACGAAGAAGGAATAGGAGTTCGTCACGCAAAACCGACGCCATCACAATACTTCTTTCAAGTAACATATCCTCCTTGCCTCGGACCCAGATGATAGTTTATAGATTGGTGAAGGTTGAGAAGCGCTTAGCTGGGTTGAAATACATAAGTATTTATTTGCTCACCTAGGCACTGTCATGTCTGTTAAAGTTACATGACTACTTAGTACATAAAAAAACCCTAGAGTTGCATGTTCCCAGCATTTAGCACACGCTCATGGTCCTATCTGAGGCGGTTCGGTATGGTTTTCTATGATCATTGAAGCTTAGCTTACCCCAGATCCGGATGAGGCTGTCCGCGGTGCTAGATATCCAGAGGGATGGCGGTCATCGGCACGGCGGCGCAACTAGAATGGTTTCGGGTGGATTCTCTTCTGGCTTGCGAGCTCATCGAACGTGCAGTACTGGGCTTGTGACCGACCCGTACGCAAGTAGACGCAGACGCGACCCTACCGCAGCTCAACACGGGGGGGGGCATGTCCGGAGGCAAGGGAGTCGTGTCGGAGAGGTTCTGGGCCGCAAAGTCCTGCGGAGTCTAGTTGGCGGCAGAGGACGATAAGTTCTAGGCTAGCTCCCTTGTTTCAACCATTTATGTTCCGACATGGATATATAGTGGTCACTGTGATGGCAGAGCTGGGCAATGGGGAGTCATCTCAAGCAAAGTAAGGGGTCAAGTAGTGGTAGAGGGTTATATAATGTACTGACGTGCGACTTACACCATCGTATTGGGTTCCTTGCGGATATGAATAGGCTCAGTAGAGGCTTGTATCTCACGATAATCGAAGGTCTATCTTTTAGTACGTGGCCCCTTTCTTCATCACCGTATGTCACCGTCGTGATAATGATGGATAATAGACACACTGCATTGACGTCCATCTGTTTTACTGAATTGGGCATTCGGTAATGGCCTATTCTTGATTCTCAGTCCGACAACATAAAATACTGTGTGTGTGTCAGCTCGTGGCAGGATGCTATCGACTTGCTAAGTACACCAGAAATAATACTTGATGACTTACAGAGGCGCGCCCAAGACCAGGTAGTAAAAGTAGTTAGTTAAATTCAATAATGCTATTTTGGGTAAAGGAATGGTATTTTACTATTTCACGAGACTAGAACTGACGATGACACCGAATCCGGGGGACAATAGACTGGGGAAATATGTGTGGCAGACAACGTTTCCGAGAGAACGTCATTTGGCATTGGGGAAGGGGGGCGGTCGTTAGTGCGCAGAAGATTTGAAAGGTATAGACAGAAATTATTAATAATTAATTAAAAGATATATATGTATGGGTGGAAGAGGCCAGAGTAAACGGGGGTGAACGAAAAGGGGAGGCAAAAGAGAGGGGGTGAAAAAAAATGAAAAGTGACCGCAGAGGGAGTTGAACCCTCTTGCCTCTAAGTATAGGAATAAAACTACTACCGCTAGGCTACCCCGGCCCGGTCAAGGGAGGAAGGGTCTATTTGAATATATGTATTGAACTGCTGGTCGAGGTGTAAGTGCGGGAGTGGGTGAGGGAGTATATAAAGTTTGATGTGGCTGTGGTTCCCGGGTTGCTGTAGGGGGACGAGATTGAAGCCCCAAGAATTTACTCTTCCTCCTTGTCATATGGTGTGATGACATGCGGGACTGGTCACTTAGCGAGAAGTATATCATGGCAAAGCAATCGGTGGGTAATTGTTCATTATATCCCCCTTCCTCGTCTAGTCTGGTTCCGAGAACAACGACGGGGCCTGGAAAGACGACATCTCATGGCCATGTCTAACGACTGAATGTCGTGTACGCGACTTGCTGTGTTGTCAACTACTATGTACAGTCTGCTCGTCCAGCATCGCCTACTCACACCTATAGCGAGGAAGTTGCCGTTCGTCCTAGTAAGAGGTTCAGTGATACCGCTCTGTCCCCAACATGCATTGCTAACGGCAACGATGACGTTACGCTTAGCGCGCACAGTGATCACTTTTAAGTAGACAGACGTCACATCCCGTCCATTCGCCTCTCTCGAGTCGCCATCGAATTCTGCTGATGTGCAGGGGCTGGCGGCGAACGGATAAGGGGTTGGCTCGCTGTGAATACTCTAATGATGAGAGACCGTATCCCATCTGGATCCCATCTCAAGCAGCATGTGCTCCAAGTCTGCGTAGGATTATATCATGGCAAACGGCGGGAACTGGGCAGGCAGGTGCCAATATAGTATAAGGAATACATCCATCTTGGCCGGAGGGCATCGTGTCACTCCGGCTCCAAATCCTTTAACACTGGGGAGCAGCGTGTGAGTATTAGGGGCTCTCGGTCCACCACCAAGCTGTACCAGCTATACGATTCCAGTGAGGTTTAGATAAACACGCCGACTGGAGAGATCGAGATTTTCACAGAAATGAAAGGCTGAACCAAAAAGGGTGATCCGAGCAGACAAGCTCCCTTGGCATGATCTTGTAAGTAAGTCTGGCCCGCTCGGAGAAGAAGAGTCCTAGGGTTTTTGTTTCTAAGGGACGCCGTCACGACTATAGCTAACCGACCACGATCGACCTGGTCAGGTATATTGCACACGAACGGGTAGCAGTATAATAATAGGACATGCTAAGTTCATCCGAAACATAGATGTGGCTGAGCAAGTATGCAGGCAGAGAGGGCCGGGCAATCCATACATCCAAGCAATGGTCTTGATTTACAGCCCACCACCCAATACTATACTCGGAGGCGCATAGAACGCATCGCGGTTTGCGCTGCTTGACGTTGCCGCGCCCTAAGTATACGGCACGCCGCCCGCGCAAAGGGCAGGGTCTGGGCTACGAGAGACGATAATGCGCATATCAGACCTATACTGTGTAGACTTGACCACTAGCCCCTGACCACAACACATGCAACTGTCCTGGGAGTACTTATGCCGCTCCCAAATGAACGATCAAGCCATTGAGATCCCGTATATTGCCATCTATGCGAATGAAAACAGAACATCCAATGACATCACACTCTCCTCGTGGAGGTAGGTATAGTATAGGCAACTTATCATATGATATCACCAAGGGCGGGTTGTTCGCCAGATGATGATAAACCAACATCACATCATACAAGGCCCGGGCACACAATAGTGTGTACTGCTGACCCGGACCACAGCAAATGAGTATTCGATCCTTGCCGCGGCAGGCTCGCCATGATATGATATAACAATGGGCGTCTGGCGGCGCCAATCGAATAAGAAAAGGACGGGTTGGTTAGTTGTGCGATCACTGCACATACCACAATACATCATCTCCCAGGGCGGCTCGGGCTTTCAAAGCTCGCCTCGCCCAATCAGAGGCCAACGGGAAGTGACGCACACGATACCTGACAGTACCAGTACCACCTCCTACCCTGTCAACCGCAATAAGCGACCGTTTTCAGAATTCGATAAAGTAATAAGTAGAGGTAGGATTCGGACTCAGGTGAAGAAAGGATGGATAGGCATTCCACACTCAGGTGTATCGGATCCTTGCCCCAATACAATGAAGGAAATGGCAGCCATAGCCATGCTGGCTGGGCCCCCCGGGAAAGAGATGATAATCGCCCTCACTTCTTGGCTTTGGGAGGGGGAGGGAACAGAGGGAAAGGAAATTCCCATGCCCATCCACCCATTAAGCATCCGAAAGTAACATGGAACTAAAGGCACGTCAATATTGCAGTAGTCCCGGAGCTCCATCGCAAACAAGATTGGCTCAGGTGGCAGGCGGCGGCAGCGGGAATTTGGGGATTATTATTATTCGTCCTCTGAGTCGTAGGTTATGTAGTATTTCGCAGTTGTTAGGTCAGGTATGTATGCAAAGCAAGCAAGCAAGGGATCGCGGCTCGGTCTGCCGCGCTCGCTGGGGCTGGGCGGGCGGAGAGAGAGAGAACGGATCTGCAAGTTGACACATCCTTTGATTACTTTTTTTTCCTTCTTTCTTTCTGCTCTTCCTTCCTGCCTTCCCTTCCCCTTCCCTCGATAGTATTTCGAATGTCATGCCGCCCGAAGCAGGGTGCCCGAAGCCCATTTCCTGCATGCACAAGCCGTCACGTATCACACCCGATAGCTCGGCAAGTGGGTGGTGAAAGGGTGGGTTCATAAGATTACCGTGGTGCCGACAAGTACCTGGCTTAATATCGATGAGAAAGCATGCATGCAACGTTGGGAACAACAACCAGAGAAAAAAAGGTCTGGTCAGTGTCACGCACTCCTTGCATTGGAAACAATACTCTGCACGCAGGGCCTGCAGGTATACCTGCCCTCATGCAAATTTCATTATACCCGATAGATATAGATGGGGTTTACGGAGGCATTCTGAGGGACATTCAAGAGAGAGCATTGCAGCGAGATGCGCGATACGAGACTCGAGTCGCGAGAGAGCCCACTTGGCTGTGACCGGCAGTTCCGACGAATTGATTAAAACGGCGGGACTTGGTCGATCGATCTGCCCTCTTCTCTGCCAATACTGAGACAAGGCAAAGGGAATACCAGCGACGGCCAAGGCAGCGACCGATCCAACCCGCCCAAGGCCATGATTCGCATCGTGTAAGCCCGACCGATTCCGACTCTCTGGGCGATGAGTCCCCGTCGCACCGCAAACTCACTCGGGGACTTTCTTTAAGCACAAGCACATACGCTCACAGACGAGAGAGAGCAAAAGGCCGATTGCAGGGGTGGTCGGCTTGCAAGATTGGCAGAATGGAGCGCCTTGAGCAGGGCCTTGATTGGTTATGCGCCAGGGGATCGTGTTTCAACTCTGGGATCCGCCAGCCCCTCTGATTGGCCAACTGGGTTTTCTCAAACACTCGCGCCTGTCAATTGGCGAGCTGAAGAGTCAGAGAGCATCAACTCATTACTCAGTCGGTATCGATTGATGCCCTTCTCGGCCATGATCTGGTTCTTGTGCGCTGCGACGGAACGAAGAGCGGTCAGCACGAAATCCTCTCTTGTATCGATCGGTGCGGCTTTTTCCTCCCTTCTCTGATCAGACGGTAAGCAGCGAAAGCAGGGCAGGAGAGAAGAACAAAATCCGTTTATATCGGCCCGTCCATATCAAACGGGATGTATCCTGCTTTGAGGCTTGGGCTTGGGCTTGGGCGTGAGCTGCTCAGAATAGAACAGGTACAGTACATACATTAGCCTACTTTTTACCTAGTCGTCCCGTGCTTTTTGGGATGCAGATTTGGGAGCAGGGGAGCTAACCCGATCACGTCAGTCTACCTGGGACAAACAGGACCGTGCGAATGTGACGGACGGGGGATCCATCGTCCAAAGGGCCAAGGGCCCGGCACTAGGTCAAGAAAGGCCTTTTTGCTTTCGAGGTGCCGAGATTCAACCTTTTTTTTTCTTCAGCAAGCATTCGCGGCGACTCGAAAGCAGAAGGAGGAGGAGCAGGAGGAGGAGCAGGTGCAGGAGCCGAGCCGATGTTGGCGATTCAAGCAAGGTGCGTGCTGGCCGCCCGGCAGCGGCATGCAGATGAGATGGATATGCGCAATTAGAAGAAACCGCCATAAACAACCGACATCTTGGAAACCAAACCAAACCAAACCTGGAACCAGCACTGCCTCGTCTCATCTGTACAGAACTTGAGCCGCAACCCGTTCCACAAAAAGGGTTCCCCACGTGAGAAAGTTGTAGGGTTGTGGTATCATGCCCATGATTCTAGCGCTCATGCTCGTGCTGCACAACCCATACCGCGGGCCTCTTAAGTCCCTTTGGAACAAGGTTGTCGCTCGCTTTTCACGCTTCATTCCAAGATCTCTCCGACCGAGTCTCCTCGGGAAGATCCCCCTCTGCCCAGCAGAGCCTCGGCAGCGTCTCATGCCAGACCAGACCGACTTTCGTCGGTTGGAAACTCTAAAGTTGCATTGTCCGGATGCACTGCCCTTGCCCTTGAGCAACATTATGCGACACGACCGACTTGGGTGCGAGGTTGGTTTAATAGGAGGGAGGAGGGGAGAGGCCGCTGTAACAGCAGGAAGAGGATCCCATCTCTGGAATTGATTGATTGAAAAGATCAGTTGACGATCATGTGCAACATGCGATTCGGAGGCGGCGGTCTGCAGCAGTCCTTGTCGGTATTAATATTTATCGATTTTTTATTTTTATTATGACTTGCTTCTGACTGCGGCCGGGCATATTGGTGAATTATGTCGGCTGCCCCCCATTCGAGAAGGCGCTGCGTGTGTGTTCATGTTCATCCCATGCCTAGCTCGTACAAAAAAGCCCAGAAACCTGATACGGGCTACGGTGAGGCAACTGGGGCGGCCTAACCGCTTTCGGGGGCCGTTCAGTGCTGGATGCACTGCTGGATGGGCAGCCTCGCTGCCTCGCAAGCCGGGGAAGGGAAAGTCAACCCCAAACCTGGGTCAGGACTGGGTCAGGACTGGGTCAGCGCTAAAGCACGAGAAGCAGACTGCAGTGCCCTTCGGGTACTTGGGTCCCTAGCTGCCAGGCTGCCTAGGTGCTTTAGCAGTGTAGCGGCACGCCCCTACGCTGGCAGCTGGGCCGCCCAAATCTCTTGGGGGCGGGCCAAAACACGAGCAAACAGAGCACATCTTCATCTGAACTCGCACCCTGCCACCTCCCAACGACGTCACTGCTGTCTGGTTAAAATAAAAGCACGGGTACCGTCCTGTCAACTGCTTCTGCATCGCCATGCCAATCGGCGACGGATCAAGAACCATCTCGAAGCGAAATACTTACAGCGTGGTCGTATGTGGTTGCCACACAGCAACAACTGATTGATTGACGTTCCTGCAGGCCTTCAGGGCTCTCTCTCGTTGGCCCTCCCGGAGGTCGCGAGCATAAACGGTCGCTTGTCGCATCACCTGAATTTCACTGTTATTGGAACGTACAGTATGTATGCATGCGCTGTGCTGTGCTGTGCTGTGCTGTGCTGTGCTGTGCTGTGCTGTGCTGTGCTGTGCTGTGCTGTGCTGTGCTGTGCTGTGCTGTGCTGTGCGGCGCTGCGTGCTGCTGTGCTGTTCGGGCAATCAACTAACTGCCTGCCATGGATCTCGGCGATTCAACGACCCCGATTGCCTCTGGCGAATGAGCGTGCCGCTTGATAATGGCTGACAGAGTCTTCTGATGTTCTTTTTGCTTTTTGCCCAATCGTCCCAAGCCGGCCGAGCAGAATTAATTGGCTGCCCGTGGTTCTTATTGGCGGCGACTGGCTGACTGACTGGACAAGACAAGTCTGTTGTTCGTCTCGACCTGTGGCCTATGTCGCACGTCGAAGCAGCTAGTGCTGCCGGAGGTGCTGGGAGGTGGTCGGGCGAGGGCCAATCAGCGCGGCTCACCGTCCTGAACTAGGCACTTTAGCCAATGCTGGCCAGGCTGGGAATGGCACGGCTCCTCGGCAGCAGCACCGCTTTGCAGATAGTGCCATTGGTCTTCAATGTAAAACAGCCTACGGAGGCAGAACTACAACGCCACCCCTTCTCCCAAACTTTCTAGGCAGGTCCAGGACCCCAACCAGGGTTTTCTCATGTCCACCAATGTTTCTACTGCTGGCCATTATGGGCATAGGCATGGGCATGGGCATGGGCATGGGCATGGCCATGTTGGATTACCCATCGCCCACGGCCAGACATCCGAACACATCCTTAACATTCCATGAAAACATGTACCATGCCATGCCACCCCGAGTCCTTCAACGGTCTCCGGGGACTCGGGGAGGGGATGTGCTTGTTTACAAAGAAGAAACCTGCCCCATCTCATCCCATCTCATCCCAACTGGTGGTAGTGGTGCTGCAGGCGGTCGGATGTGCTGCGAGATAGGCCGTCCTCTGCCTATCGCATCCATCGTGAACCTTTGCGGGTGGGGTCTGGAGGAGAGAGCCCCGTACCATCCACACGATACGATACGGCGATTCTCTTACTCTGGCTGGCGAAGGATGCGAAACAGCATGATCAAGGCAGGAGAGGAGAGGAGGCTAGAACTTTTCCTTATGGCCAAGGCATCAATCTTCTCGAGATGCCAAAAGGAAGACTCGACAGATTGCGGGGGGGGTTTGAACGAACACACAAACACCTACACAGATTCGACGACGGACGTGTACAACGGCTGCTGGCTGCTGCTGGCTGCTACGTAGTATTTCGAAGAGTTTCACGATTCTAGCTTAATAAAGTGTAAAAGGCCCCAGCGCCTCAATATCGAATGAAGAAAGACTGGAGCCGGACGGGCGTATGTACAGTACATCGGTACGAAAACCGGCGCCCGTCACTCTGAAAATGGACATGGGCATGTTCCCGCCGCCAGCTGGATGGACAGGGGTGGTTTCGAGTCGCAGGCCAAGCCCACACTTCTCTGACATTTGCCAGCTACAAGCCCAAGGCCAAGCCATGAAATCGTATGGGGAGGTACCTGACAGCCGACCAGACGCCTGTATCACTCCCTATTCCGCAGTCTCCTTTCATAAACTTCGTAACCTCCTAGCTCGCACTGGAGGGGGTGCCAGGGCCCTCTCTTGCACATTCGCCCAAGCCAAGCAAAGTTGAAGTACCTGACTGTCTGTAAGGTAATCCACCGCTGGAGCCAAAACACATCAACAACAGCCAGCATCCGTACCCAATACTTGCGTGAACCTGCCTCCCTGCGCCGGCACTCCCACACAGCACACACCACCTTGGATCAGGACCAGTCTGCACAGTCCCTGCCCAACCAAGTCTTGGGTCGGTCCTTGCAAATCGAACGCACATTGGATTGGACAGGGGGATTGACGGTCGGGTACGTTTCTTGTCGTTCAGGTACCTGCCAATCCATGCTAGCATCAGCCTGGGTGCTGGGATCCTGGGATTGGCAACAGTCGAACCCATCGCTACGTTTCCTGCACGTCTCGACGCACCCGCTAGGTTCCTTTTCTACCTCGCAGCCACCCTGACCCCTCCAACGAAGATCCAAAACCTCTCCTCTTCCTTTTTCTTACGCATCCTTTTTTATTCCCCCCAAAAGCTCGTGTCCCGAGAGTCTCTCGCTTTTTTTTTGTTTGCATTATTTTCGAAAGCAGTCTCTTTTTCACTTTCGGACTGTTGATGCTTGTTTCCCCCCTCCTCCATCATTACCAAAATTGAAACAAGAAGAAGAAGAAGAAGAGAAGAGAAACCCCTCCGTATATTCAGCCGGCGCGCAGGTTTGCTGTAATCAACCCCCATCGCATTCCTTGCCTCCCGTCGCTATTTGTTAGGCCATATCAGGGCTACTTTTTACGAGTCCCTCGCCTTTGGAGAATCGTCGACCTCGGCCTTCAGGTCCGCTTTAATCGGCCACTTTTCGGCATTTGCCTTTTATACAACCGCCGCATCAGAGACATCCTCGTCTCAGCGACTCGCCCATTTGTGCAACTACAAAACCACTCTCATAACCATTTTGTTTTTGAAAACCGACTCTTCAGATCCCAACTCACACGCCGCATTTGTGAGGCGCCATCGGACCATTTCTCGAGAGAAGAGCAACTCGTTTAATCGTTACTACCGACGACTAGTGGAAAGCACAAACGATCGGAACTTGGCCGAACAAGACTACCGATTTGATTCCTTCAGAACCCGGACCCCCTTAAAAGAGCTTCTAGGAAGACTTGGTGGGTAAGAAACGCGAATCTGAGCGCAGGAAGCCGAGTGTGGACCTGTGTAACCGAGGAATCGCAAACGACATCGACTTCCCCGGCGCTTCTGTCTGTCTCTCCACGAGAAACCAATCAGTCGGGCCTCTCTCTGCCTCAGCTGAGAACAAGCGACCTAGCAGATCCGTGCCTCTGACTAAAGAAAACCGGATCTCTTTTTCCAGCACCTGAACTGGACCTAAGCAAAGAGAAGCTCTTGCTAGACTCTCGACCCGCGCTTTAGGACAACCCGAAAAAGGGGAGAATAGAAAATAGGCTGCTTGCTTGCTGCTAGTGACGCACGCTGCCACATCCACACATATCGAATCTGGACCGATCCTAGTCCAACCTCAGCAACTCTGTTGCACAACCAAATTGAGCAACACATCCCTTGACTCTCCCGACGAGTTATCTAATTCCAACAGTCCTGCGAGGAAAACGGAAGCAGCCACTCAACACACGGCCTACTTCCCACATTGTCTGCCACGGTCCGCGTATTTGCCAAGGACGACTACGTGCCGCTCCTGCTGACTCGCCAGTCAGTTTGCAACTCGCCTTCTCTGCACTGTCGCCCTCGCTGTCAACTCAGTAAGGCGAACGAGTTCGAGAGAACGAACGACTTTGCCAATTGATCTCAAGGCAATTGGCAATTCCATCTACCAAAAAAAACACCTACAACCACATTTCTTGCATCTCACAATGAGTGCAGCGCTCGCCATGGCCCCTTCGCCGGCTCCTCACGATCGCCCAGCTTATGCTGAATTGGCTCCTGCCAACAACACCAATGCCAACGCGCCCTCGGCCTCGTCGCCCTCTGTGCCTCGTACAGCCCTTCCTTCGGGCACCCCGAACGCCTCCATGTCCGCACCTCGCAAAGGCAGCGGCAGCCCGACAAGGGGTGCACAGCCAACAAAGTCTTCTCCTTCCAGCGCGTAAGTTTTGACCTCCTGTGGGATTTTTCGATGCGTCCATCTGTTTGAATCTCGCGCTGACATGTACCTTTTCTTAGTTCGCGAAGCAGCGCTGCCCCCAAAATCTTCGTCAAGAAGGAGCCTGGCTCCCCAGATCTTCCCACCACACGACACAGGCCACGAAAGCTGGATCTCTCCAAGAACAGTGCCTTGACTGGTTCGGGTGCCCAAACGGCACGCCTGCCTGGTGGCCGGGACTCGCTCGGTATCCAAGAAGTCGGTCTCGCTTGCTTGTCTCCCGGTTTTATCACCCAAGACCCAATGATGAAGGAGCAGCTGCAGCGTAGTATGAATGTCCGCGAGCAGCAGCGACACATCATCGAGGCCAGACTCCAGCAGCAGTCGGCCAAGGGAGACGGCCCTGAGGGCGCCAAGGACAGTGCCAACATGGGCGCTTTTGCAGCCAAGACACCCGGCATCTCGTCGAGACGCAACAAGGCCCCTCCGGGACTGAGCATTGTCGCCCCTTCCCATGAACAGTTTGCCCACGAGCGGGTTATCCAGTCCGCTCCTCTCGGCCAGACCTTCACCGGCCGACACAACCCTCACCCGATTACCAGACATGTTGCCAACCAGCCCTCAAACCTGTCCAGCACATCGCATATTCACCATGTCCCCGCACAGCAGACCGCAAACCGTCTTCCGCCTATTCACGACGTTTTCGGCCAGGGTCTCTCAGCTCACCCCGAGTCGACGAACAACCCCAGCAATAACAACAACTCTCGTCTCTACCCGACTTCCAGCCACGGCCCTCCTGCGTCGCCCGGCCAGGCTCCTCAGCAGTCTCAGCCGCCCATGTCCGCCAGACCCCGCGAGTACCGATCTGCCGAGGAGGCCCAGCATGAGCTGACCGGAGGCCGACCTGAGCTTCTGCCCAAGATTGTTCACTACACTGGCCACCAGCCTCCCACTCCTCCCCTCGCCACGCAATGGTATGCAAATGCAGGACCATAGCCGCAGCGCCAGCAAGAGACGCACTCGAGCTGAGTACGAAGAGGGTGGCAGCCCTCCCCTGGGTCACGGTCCGTCGGCCACCCGACGAGCCGGACCTTTCGGTGCCGGACGGGATAGCCCCGAGACGCAGCGGGCCAAGCGCGAGGAGTTCTTGCGCATCTGCGAGCGCGCATGGGATCTTTTCCACTCTTGAGCCAAGAGCGTCGGAAATTTCGGTTGGCTCTTTGTATTTTACCGCCTTACGAATCTTATGCCACGCTACGACTGCCACCTGGTGTATATCACAACAAAAAAAACGCTCATTGGTGAATTTCAGAGCAACTGCTACGTATTTCGCAACAATTTGGGGCGGTACGGTCGCCAGGCCTGTCTCTCAGCCGCCATCGCGATAATCACCTTACTCTAATGAAGGTACACGTTGGGGGACATCGGCGGGATTCCCTAGGATGTAATGTTTTTTTATTACCTTCAGGTGCCTCAGGGATCACCATGTGAAAAGGGCTGCGGCTTCAGCGAGCGATTTGAGAGAGGCATCTCATTCTATATATATGGGTATCGTCACCTCGCAGGCGTCGTCACAGGGCGCTCTCATACCACGGAGGGCACCCAGGCAGCACCGGAGTCTTATGTCTGTAAGGAAATGGCGCCTTCTTTTTATTCTTACCAGGGGGGGGAACACTTGGGAGTGGGAGGCGCACGATACCAGATAGGGGGTTCGGCCTATCAGTTAAGGTGTTTGCGGTTGATATCTGGAATTTGGGGAACAAAACATAACACGGCACAAGGTCACAGAAAGAGGCATGCCAAGAAACGATGAGAGGGAGCAAAGACTGGGAAACGTGGGAGGCAAGTGTGTAACATGTTTGTCTTAACTTTGATGATGCCTTGGGAGAGACGGCGGAGTGCGTGCGTTGATAGATCAGATCTTGGTTTGGTTGGTACTTCGGTGCCAACAATGCGCTTCGAAGCGGTGGCTTGTGGTGTATACATAATGCGACCCCCTTTTTTCGCAACTATTGCTTGTCCCATCTTATGTGACGTCGGTGTTTGACTTATGTGATGTGATGTGAAATGTTCTGTTCAACACGTACAGTAATCCCAACTTAGAGCCTTGATAGAACGACGTGGCTTCCTCATACTGGTTGACGCCTATCTGACTTGATGCTGGTCCCAACATACGAATACGCCTGGTCTAATATTTGGGTTGAATAATGTCAAGAATGTACATTGCCTGAGACACAAATTTTCTTCGAAATACTTACACATGGTCTACAATCTCAACTGAAGCATGGAAGAAGGCTTCGTGTAAGTAGGTAACTAGTCGGCGATGGATGGCTACCAACCCCTATCGTATGTCTTATGTTGTAAATTGTATGCGATAGTGAATGAGCAAGGGCGGTCGGTGGCTGGATGTTAGGGAAAATACTTGAGGCACGGCGAGGAGTATCTATGAAATTACATGGGCAAGGCTGAACACTCATGTTAGTTAACCCGGGAGCGAACACACAGAAAAGGGGGAAAGGGGCAAAGGGGGAGTGATGGATGGCAAGCCAACTTTTTCACATTTTCCTTCCTCTAGGCATTCGTCCCTCTTTTCTGTTCCTATCATCCGTGTCCGCGAAAGTGGATTGATTGGATGAATTTACGTATTGCTATTGCTGTTGCATGTTGCTACTTGTCCCTTGCTGTTGTCTCTATCAAAGTGATGGCTCGCTCGTTCCTGAAGCGCGTGATCAATCCGGCTGGCAACTGGCCCCCGGGCCGTGTGTTGCAATCGAGGCGAGGGGGTGAGGACTTTCCAGCTCCAGCGTATCAAAGCTGTCCATGTTATAAGTCAAGACCAGGTAGCATGTGGAAATCTTCTTGTGCAGTATATGTGTAAGGGTTGGTGACAAGCTCTAGTAGATGGCCAAGACGCTGACCTGACAACGTCGTCCGTTTGTTTGCCCAGTGTTTCTGGGTTGGGGACGGGCTGGCTTGGTTGGTTAAAGTGCCGGCCACGCACCGTCAAAACGTATGGTTGAGGAAAAGGCAAGAAAGAGTTGGAAGATTGGTATAGGAGAGGGGCCAGAAAGAAAAGGGGGTAAAAAAAAAGTATACACGGATTGGGTGTCGAAAAAAAGTGACCGCAGAGGGAGTTGAACCCTCTTGCCTCTAAGTATAGGAATAAGACTACTACCGCTAGGCTACCCCGGCCCGGTCAAGGGAAGAAGGGTTTGTTTGGATATATATTGACTCCTTCGGGTGGGCGAGAGGCGTATTCAGAGTTTGCGGTTGCGCTGGTTCGTTGTGGGGGAACGGGAGAAAGGGGGGGGCCGACGAAGAGAGGGGAGATGCACTGTTGCGAGAAAGGGGGAGACCAGGCTCAACAACACATTTTCTGCAGTGCCCGTCGTCTGCTTTGCTGGTTTCTGTTCGGGCTTTACTTACCACTCACACCACGTGGCGCTTATGAGCGTGTAGTCTGGATCCCCTTCCTTCCTGTCCTGATTGATTTTGCCTTGGCTTTGGCTGGCCTGCCTGTTCATTTCCGCGTCTGTCGATCAACTTCAAGCAGAAGACGCACACGGAGAGAATGCGGAAGAGAGACGAAATCCTTGGGTCGATCTGAGGTGCAAGCACTCCAAAGTGCGCGTATATTATCTCCCTTCCCAGCTGCGAAAATGGGTTCATCCCTACGTACGTACCGACGGCACAAGGACGAGACTTCGTCGCAAAGATGGAGATAGGAGATAGGCTACTGACCGTCTCGGCCCAGGTGAGATGATGAGTGCCCTCACTCCTTATTCGAACCCTCTTTCTTTGGCCGATATACTATATTCCAGGGACTGGCAATAAAGACGCATGTCG
Source organism: Apiospora aurea (assembly GCF_038362705.1). NCBI lineage: Eukaryota > Fungi > Ascomycota > Sordariomycetes > Amphisphaeriales > Apiosporaceae > Apiospora > Apiospora aurea. The sequence continues at coordinate 6,064,978 of NW_027117392.1, read as the reverse complement.
TGCGAGTAGATATTGCTCGGTGCGTGTTTTATCTGGATGACTTACCGGAGTCTCGCACATAGCAAGCAGGTATTTAAGCCAGCTGATCCGAGAGGATAGGCTAGGTACATATGTCTATATACAGGGTCAATTCAGAACCAAAAATCCATCATCACTCGAGTTGGACAGTTGTGTTCCTTTTCATACCCTGTGTCAATCCAACACGCCATGCTTCCGCTAGCAGCTGTTCTCTCCGTTATATCGTTCTGTCATATACGTTTACAACTTTGTAAACGACCCCAATATCCACTTATCAGGCATTGCATGCCACATACTCTTATCAATATGCCGTGTCTGCGTGTTGACTTGTAACCACGGCCTGGGCAGTCAGTCAATGCCAAGATGTTCTAGATCTTCTCTCCCTCTCCGTCTCTTTCTCCCTATCCCCGACTGATCCCCGTCGCATCTTTCCCCCTACTGACTTGTTTTCAATCGAAAACATGTTTCTCCCGCAGTATGATGCGATATCCCGCATAAAGGAGTTCAGACGAGAGAAGAGACGAGAGACAAGAGATGGGCAAAGTCGTGCGTGTTTTGTTGTGTTCTCTATTCGAGTCGGGATGAAACCACTCGCAAGATGGCTTAGAGTTAGGTAAGATAGCTTTGTCTGGGACAGGGGGGGAGACAAAAAGAAACTGGAGATGGAGATGATATCCATGCGGCAGGCATCCCCAGGCCTCAAACATGTAGCAAGTATTATCGCTGCTTCGGGGCCGCAACTCCGCTCGGACTGTGCCCCGTCCTGATCGCCGGGTTTGATGGGCCCGAAAGTAAGAATAGACATCTGGATGGGCTTGGTAAGCAACACCGAAAGATCCCTTGTGGCTATGCTGACAGTACTAACCCAAAAGGCCAAAGGCATGTACATACTGTACATACGCCATGTCACTAGCAAAGCATTGCCAAGCATTCGAGTAGGCAACTAGAGTCTTGATTCTTCATTGTCTCAGTTGGGTGTCTATAAACCCATTTCGTCACACCAATTTTATACCCCCTTGGAGCAGAGGAGCTCTGGGTTAGTTGGGACATTGCCAGAATAGTGATAGAGACTTCTGAAGATGGGGACAGCGGGATTCCAATAGCAAGGAAAGTATATCAGCCACCGTTCTCCGTTCCAAGATTCCGCCCATTCCAAAAAGCTGTGGCACAGCCCCGAGAAACCCCTTTTGCCCCCATCCGCTGAGCGCCATGAAGTGACCGAGAACCCTGAGTTGCCTTGATCGTATTCTACAGGCAAACCGAACGAGTGAACCGCCCAGTGCCTATCCGTGAGTGTGCACGTCCCGGGTGATGCGAGTATGTTGTTACAATAAGTAGAGCCATCGCTATGACGCTCACTCGCAGTGCGCTTGGCGCAATCGTACCCTATCCTGTCGATGCGCTGCGCGGTGGGATCCTGGCTTTCCGGCACAATAATCTTGTATGTAGTGAAGAAGAAAAAGGAGACTCGACAGTGGAATGTAGACCAAGAAAAAACCAACGACTGGAAACAAGGGGGAAAACACCACAAACTCCGTTGCTCAAGTGCAGAGAAAAAGCCGTTCAGTCGTGAGAGAAAAGGAAACCACGAGCTTCAGACCGGAACGCTCATATGCTGATGATGATATCAAGTGAAACGCACCACTGACCATCTACTGGATGGGTAACAGATGCAGGCATCCCATAAATCTTGGTTAGGAACGGTAGTGACTGGATCGCTCGCCTCGCCAGAGGGGGCGAGGCTCCGACAGACAGGAGATTCCAGTAGGATCATAGACCCTCCTCGCCGGCCTTGCAGATCTTGATCTCGCGGCCCCACTCCGACTTCAAGACTTGCGATGCCGTGATACGTCTCGAGGGATTGGGGTCTAGTATGGAATAGATCACGTTGCGGCAGCGGGCCTGTGGCATAAATGTTCAGCAAATCTGCCACCATGGAGCAAGAGGGCAGCTCGAATCACAACTTACGCGGTGGAGGGACTCTATTGGCCCATACCCCTCTTCGTCACGGCGGCCTTCCAGGTATCGCTCGTAAAACTCATCCTCTTCCTTCTTCGCAACGCGCCACAAGTGGCGGCCGGTCCGCATCGCCATGTAAATTACGCCACATGCCCAAATGTCGACCGCGCGAGCATCAAATTCCTTATCAATGTACTCTTCAGGGGCGATATAGGGCGCCGATCCGCAGAGACCGGATACCATGTGGGCGTCGTTCTCCCAGGCCATGCGGAAGCACTCGCCATTGCCAAAGTCCGTAATCTTCAGGGCTCCGTGGGAAGTCAGGAGCAGGTTTTCGGGCTTCAAATCACGGTGCGCAACGCCCATCTCGTGCATGTATTCCACACCACGCATCATCTGCTTGAAGTAGCAATCGGCCTCTTGAACCTCAAGCTTGCCAGCTGCGAGAACCAAGGTGTACAGATCACCACCAGAACAGTACTCCATCACCTCGCAGTAGTCGCCCTTCTGGTCCTTAAGCAGATCCAAAGTGTGGATGACGTTCGGGTGGCGGAGCGAAGAAGAAATGCAGAACTCGGCCGTGAGTCGCTTGCTGTACTTCTTTTCAGTCTCCTCGGGCCGGCGGCGGAACTCCTTGACGGCAAACAACTTTTCTCCGGTGTCGACCTTCTTGTGGGATATCCTCACGATGCCGAACGCACCACGGCCCACAACTTCCTGGCATTTGCCGTATTTCTCCACCAGGGTTGTGCTGGCGTTAGGGCCGTCTCTCCTGTCTTTGGCAAGTGCATCCTTTTCCTGCTGCAGAGTGTCCACCCAGCTAGAGACCAGCGACAGGTCGGCCTCGGGCGCCTCCTGCTTCCTGCCGAGCAAAGACTTCCACATGTCCGTAAGCTTCTCCTGGCGTCGGCTGCCCTTCAGGTGGTGCTCATGGCCACCCTGCACGTTCGGATTAAGGACATATCGCTGCTGGCTGTGGTGCGATCTCGACGAGGCAGTGGTCCCAGAGCCTTCCGCTGGCTTGTTCGTAAGCGAATTTTGGCGTGCAGGGGTGGGAGCCGGCTTCAATGGCGTAGTCCTACCATCGCCGTTGGGCGATTCGGAACCGGGAGTCTTGGTCATGTCGCCCTTGTTGGAGAACATGCGGGTGAGGCGATCCTTGACCGAGGCCTTGGGGGCTCCCTCGCCCGGGCTGAGGAGGCCGCCGTTGACGGCGTTGCCATTCTGGGAGGTGGGTTTGAGGTGCGGCGATCTGGTGGGCAGTTCGACCGACTTTATCGACGACGGGTGACTAGCAGTTGGAGACGAAGTCTTTTCCGATGCGCTCGTCATGGTGGAATGAGGCGACATGTTATGTTGAGGTGAGTTCCTTTCCTTTGTCGAAGGGCTAAACAAAAAACCCAAGACGGGCGTGGGGTCCGCGGGGCTGGGCAAAGACTGGGCTGAGGAATGCGCGCGGGCGAATTGGAGGGGTTTCGCTCGATGACGACGAGTGGTTTGCTTGGTCGGTTCGGCTGAGAAAAGCGAAGTGGCAAGGTAGTTTGGTTATGGGGCGGCGAAGAATCGCCAGGGGGTGGGCTAAGCCCAGGAAGACGGCGAAACGCAAATGATGAGTTTCAAAACGGCAAGCAGGCTGAGATGTTTTTCTTTTCGTTGTTTTCCCTCTCTGGAAAACCAGACAGGAAAAAGGAGGGAGAAGAGGAGCGGGAGAAGTAATAAAGAGAGATAAATTTGCAGGTCAACTGAGTCTTAGGTGGCTCCCCTGCTCCAGTCCAGTGCCTAGTTGGTAGTTTAGGTAGGCAGAGGGGAGGCTTAGGCCGTCTAGGCTAAGTACTGGCAAGTACTGGGGTACAAAAGGACAAAGGCCGGGTCCCAGTGGAATCCAGGCGGTGCGCGAGGAGAGTGTGGGGAGGCCGAGAGTCGTTTAGCAGCCCAGGGTACGGACGGTAATAATGTACGGACGGACGGTCTTGCTTGGTCTTGGCCTTGGCCTTTCTTGTAGGGCCAGTGAGTGAAAAGTACCGTACTGGATGCTGGCGGTCGCTCAGGGTAAACAGACAGGACAAGACGGGAGTGCTATGCGCTACGCTTCGGAATGCAAGCTTGGCGGCAGGTGAACAGGCAGGAGGTGAAATAGGTAGTGCGTGCGTGCGTGCGTGCGTGCTTCTTTGCAACGGGCTCGGGCTTCTTCTTCTTCTTCTTCTAGGTAGATAGGTAGGAGGTTTCTTTCTTTTGTATCTTCTTGTTCTGCTTCACTCACCCAGCTCCGCTGACAGGCGATGGTGAAGACGACGAGGATGAAACCACTGAAAGAAGTAGTAATAGCGGCAGCAGCAATGGGATGCTACAGGTAGAGCGCCAGTTGCGAACAGGTGACTAATGATAGGGGAAGAGGTGGTGAGGTGAGCGTAATGCGGCGGGCGAGTGTTCGTTCTCTCGTTTTTTTCCCTTGTTGGTTAGTTGGTGGTGGTTTTAGGGTACTACTCCGAACTTTGAGTCGGAGCAACTCCTATTCAGCTGGGCTGGCCGACGACGAGGAGGAACCTGGATGTGGTTCCAGCGAATGTTAGAGGACGAGCAGGGGAGAGTTGATGCAACTCCTTCGCGTGTTCGGTGCGAGGACGGTCATTGTCAGACGTCAAGGTTTATTGGCAAATGCGTCGACCAACGGCAGCAGCAACACACACGGCACGGCACTCTCTGCACATACGCACACACACACGTTCAGTCTCCAGTCTCCAGTCTCCAGTCTCGCGCTCGCTCGCTCTGTTCCTCTCACCCTCTCTGGTACGTAGGTTAGGTACGTACTCTACTCGCTGGAGAGGAGGGGGGCTAGGTCAAGGAGGGAGTTAGATCGGGCGAATGTAGGTATGTGGTAAGGGCAAGGTGGCCGGCGTAGTAGTAGCAGCAGCAGGTCGTTTCTGGTAGGGCAAGGAACGATAATGTAATCAATTGTAATGCAATGGAATAGGCTTGGGTTTCTGCTCAGATACAGTGGGGAGGGGGGAGCCTGTGCTGTGGGCAAGTCAACGACGGGGCTGGACAGGGACAAGTGACAACAGCTAGGCGGAAGGTACTGTAGTATGATCGCAGAAAAGTGGAGGAATGCGTGCCCTCTCTAGGCCGGGAAGACGGACGAGATCTATTAGTGGAAATGGAATGGATGGGCGGATGGGGAGGGGTTTTTCCTATTTATGATTTGATTGACTGACTGACTGATCGATTGACCGACGGGCGGCCAACGCAACGGGGGTTGAAAGAAGGCGCTTGCTGAGGAAGGCAAAAAATGGGCGAAGAAAGAGTAGGTAATAAGTGAAAAAGAGGTTTCAAAAGTGGCGACGGGCGGCCTCTCATGTAATAACGTACAGCAAAACCTTGGAAGATGAGCTTATTAGGGTCTTGGGAGTCTTGGAGCCTTTTCTTGGAGGGGGAAATCATTCCCTCACCTCCGAGCAGCCTCCAGTTCTTTTCGAGCGTACCAACTCCATGCCGCCGGCTACTGGCTACTGGCTACTGGCTACTGCGGCAGCGTTGCTGCTGCTGCCGCAACTGCTGTACTCCAATGGTAAAAACTACCTACCTACCTGGCCTGCTTCCAAACTTTTCAAGCTGCATCCATGACCCGTCTGCACGCCTCATGTACCCTTGGGTGGTGCTAGTAAGGTGTAGGCAGCGGTAGTGTGTTGTGTACAGGAGGTAGTGTATTATTTGTATGCATGTAACCTTCCTAAGGTACGTGCATTACTGTGGTTTCTTAAACGACACCTATCGGAATCATGGACGTATACAGTCATATAACTTGTCAGATCCCATCCCACACCACACCACACACAGACCAATCTGGCGGCGATAGAGCACGCAATGAGGAAGCAGTCAGATCCGTTTCAGACCATGGCTTTCTCCCAGAGTGGGCTGGCCGCTGGTCGGGGTACATGTCAAAAAATAGCACAAGCGCGCTTTCAAGTTTCAATCGCCCCCTTCCTGCATACTTACCATGCAGCCCGTATGCATACTTACCATATCACCACACCCTCCTCGCGGGGCCGGAATATGTAATCAATATCACAAGAATTTGCCGTTTTCTGATCTGAAGGGGGCCGAAATGAGGAGACCCCGCTGAGGAAACAGCGACGGACTGATGAACAAGACAGGACCGAGAGACGCACCAAGGAGATGCCAACGCAGGCCACATACGTCAGGACCGGTGGGCTATGGCTCTGGGCGTCGCCATGTTACTGGTGGTAATTAACTCGTCGTCCACCCCCGAGCGATGATCCCAGGTTCCCGGGAGTGCGTTGTGTAAGTTTATTGACGGCTAACAGCCAACGTCCAGTCGCAGCCAGGCTTGCCAGAGCACAGTCCGATAGTTGGTGTCGAGCAATTAGGTTACACAGCAGCAGCCCGGGCTTTGCTCGACCCCCATCCTGCCACTCTAGGCATGTACAAGTCGGCGGTGGGTTGTACGGCATACATAATACGATTGGGCAATGCTGCAGTAAGTCAAATTGGACAACAGCCAGTTTCCGCTTCTAGTTGCCAAAATATTTCACCACCAAAAAGCTTGCTTGTCATGGCTCGGCCTACTAGTGACCCCCCATTTCTTTTTCTGAACCGAACCCCTACCAGAAGCTACCTGGGGCCAGGACAGGGCCACGAGGTCGAGATTGCATTGGCCCCAGAGTTCCCATTTCTGAGGTGACCGTACGTATGACCGAGCGATGATTGATGATTGATCAAGACTTTTCTCCGTTGCTTGTTGCGATGGGGACAAAGGACAGACAGAGCCTCACGAGACCAACCCCTCCTCGTCACCATATGCCTACATGCAGTACATACGTATCGATCATTGTCTGACTGGCATCAGGAGGAATGGGTCTTGGCAAGACTTGTTCCTGGATCTCGGGGGCTAGGCCTCTCGACGTAACCTAAAGCTCGACTGAACGAGTCGCATGGGGTCTAGTGAATCCTCGTAGAAACTCGAGAGAAGAGAGGAAGAAGAAATTAGCCGACCGTCTAGACCTGGGGCCATTCATTAGAAAATTCTTCAACCGCGCAGAAAGGATATGCGAGCCGGGCCAGTGTGAAGAATGTTTGCAGGTGTCATTGCAATTTGGCTAAGGTACATACATGGTCGTATAGGAACGGATATCAACAGTGCTTTCCGGGGCCTTGGCAGGGACAGTATACTCCGGTATACCTCCATGCTCCATGGGCGACAGCGTTCATTGAGCACGGCATTGTACGGGGCTCAGGTAAGACAGCATTTCTATCCGACCCATACTGCAAAGACAGACGGGCACACACACACACTCGATTACTCTTTTGCGCGGCTTCCCGCCGAGTCGCGCACGTGGTGATTCGACTTGGAGTTCGTTTCGAGTCTGGCCCTACCCACCATTTTCTATTTCGCGAATCTGTCAATGCCACCACATAGTGGCGGATAATGGTATCCCAAAGGACCGGCTCCCTACCCGACTGCGTTGATCTTCATTCCTCGTGTGTCCCCTGTTAATTAGGGCAAGTAGGTTAAAAGTGGCAAGCTGGGAGTATGGAAGTACATGCTGTCCGGTGTCTACCTCATACTACTTCACCAGGCTTCTCCATATTCCTGCTGCATTAGGCAAGCAGATTAGGGTATCCTGACGACCTGACCCCATAACGATCTGTGGCCGTACATCTGCAGTTCCAAAGCTGTTGGTAGTTGTTAGGTTAGAGCTAGCTAGCTCAGCTAATAACTGTACGTTCTTTTACGGAAACGACTGCCCGCGTGCCATGCGCTTGCTTCGCAATTGCGGAATTGTAGGAAGCCAGAGTTCCGTGCCGAGCTCCCGCAAAGAGCCGATTAACGCCCATGGAGTTTTGTTTTTTTCTCTCTTGAAGAATTGCTTGGGAATCCATTCTGCAATTCGTGTAACGCCTGCCGCAGAACGGCTGGTTCTTCTCCCTCCCTCTTTTTTTTAGTATGAGGCATTTGTTGACATGGCAGAAAGTCCCAAGAGAAGATCGGCCCCTGCTCAGCCATCTCGAGCAAGCGCTGCCTATTGAGGTATGGATTCTGGATTCTGGAGTCGGACATGATTGATATCCTGCCCTCCCCATGCGGCCATGCCATCCCATGCTCCAGACATGCGGACGCACATGCACAGAGTTAGACATCACATCCCATACCTACTATACACTATAGCTATATGCTATATGAGGTTCTGTACGTTACATGTCGTCGGCATGCAGACAAAACGCTGTGTGCTCACCGCTCCAGACTCGGCCAGACCCTCCACCACCTCATACCTACATCAAGGCCGTCTCGCCATTCCATGAACCACATCCGATGAGGCTTGCATCGTATGTAGTGGCATGATGAATTGGCAGTGCATCAGGGCATCTCCGGGAATTACTCTATCGCCCCGCACCTCGTCTGGCGCATGCACGCCCTCATCAGTCATCACTGATCAGCGCATATTTCGAGACGACAGCTCGGGGAAAAGAAGAAGCCCGCATTAGATACGGTGCGGGCGTCTTCTTTTGTTAGAAACCAAACCTGCAGCTAGGTTGTAGCTTCGAACACAACTCCATGCTACGGATGGCGCCAGAAGCTGCTTCTCTGCAATAGTAACACTTTAATTCCTACCTACTTGTTCCTTTGGGTAACTGGGCCGTTTTAGCTACGGCTGCTTGCTGCTTGCTGCTTGCTGGCGCCCTGCATGCCTCATGTTGGAACTGGAAGTCGCAACGCTGCTGGCTGCGTGCGTATTCGGTAATTTGCGGCTTCCACTTTCACCTTCGGCTCGCGGGCTCGAGCTCGAACCAAAGCAGAAAAATGCGTGCCCCCGCGATATCCAGATTCAAGCAGACCTATAAAAAGCCACCGAGGGTGAGATACAAAACCCATCGGTATGTGGAGGGGCAGGGCAAGGGGAGCGGGGGTCTCGGGGTCCGTGTCGTGCGATGACAAGCCTTTTGAGCGACTTCTTGGCTTTTCTTGTTTCCCTGCTGGCCTATGAAAACACTAACACGCCAAGGCCCGAGGAACCACTTACAACTCCCCCATCCCGTTGTTCCCGGCAGTTTGGGATGGCTTGTACACACACTTACACACTTTCGCTCGCTACTCGCTACATGTTTACAGGATGACAATACACAAGGTACATGCTACATACTTGCCGGGATCGGTCATCTTACGTCTGATCATACCATCCATGGAAGCAAGCGGGAGAAGGACTGAAGAGGGACAGGAAAGAAACAACCTGGAGATAGCTTTGTTGTTTTCCGTGTGCGTTGTGCAACCGACTGAGCAGCTCCGCTCGGCAGCGACCGGGCGACAGACCTGAGACCCTTCGCACATACACAAACAATTTCACAGTACGACTAACCGATCACAGATGGGAATAATGTGGCTACTTGTGCCACTTTATACTGCGCTGTCACTGATCAATGACCTCAGCCCTCTCCAGTTTACCAATGGAGCAAGATTACCTCGCCTACGCGCCAAAAAAAAAACACCGAGGCATGTCCATTCGAGGGCCCCTTCACTCTCCCAGTCTCGCCAGTTTCCCCTCGGCCTCGGGCCTGCTGAGGAGACGCCGGCTAGACGATCCTGACACTGGGACAACTCATACTGTATATTTATTACCTATCTGTTCGGCGAAGCCCGGCGCTCTGTCCAGAGCTGCTGTTCCACGCCCAGCCTTTTCATTCCGTTCAATCAAACGTTCTGTTGGAACAAGAAAAAACGCCGTATACACATGCGCCGTGTAACCGTGACGTCAGTTTACACGCCCGCCGTTTCCGAGGGAAAAAGAGGGGTGTCCCGATAATGGAAATGGACTGTTCTGATATCATGTCGTCCCTGGTGAAACATGCAAGAAGGCCAGAATCCCATCGGTGCGGTCGGGTCAGTCAGGGGGTCTTTTCGCCAATCCGCGACCTCGTGGCAGAAGATAACAGAGTGAATGGCTCGCTTGATTGATTGACGATCTCCCCTTTGCCAGGATGATCGACATGGCTCTATCCAAGTATGCCGCCACCACGTTACCGCTTGCTGTTTTTATTTTGCTCTACAGTAATTGCCTGCCGCGCCGCCGCATCAAGCCCCCACCAGCTGTAAGGTAGGAAAGGGCATGTGCGATGTGCATCCGCGGGTGCACGATCTAATTAGTGACAGACAGCCTTGCAGGACCGGACCAGCGCCAGCAAACCGCGGATTGATCGATACACACTCTGTTTCCCTCCTCCTCGAGCACTTAGCTTTCGCTCACACACAGGGGTGAGGTGTGGTAGGCGTTTACTGGCTCCTGTTTCGGTCGGGGTGGCAATGCGCGCCAATCATATGGCGGCAAGCCGCTGCCGCATGCGCCGAATGGGATTGGATGCGGTCCTGGATGCGGTCCAGGATGCGGCGCGATGCGGCTCGTCTATTGTCTGGGCCTTGCCACTAAAGTCGCATTCAGAGAATGGATTCTTTGGTTTCCAAGCCGAAGCGGTGAGGAGCGGCCTACACCTGCTGCTGGGCCAAATCAAAATCTGCCCTCTCCGTGTTCCAGCTTGGAGGGATATCAGGAAACGCTCGTTGCCTCCCAGCGAAGCAAAGCGGACGTGACATCCTGGTTACGTCTTGCATTGCATTAGCTGGGGTTGCGGGAGGCGGCGCGCAGCGCACCATCAGATTCCTTTTGGCTCAGCCGGTCCTGACATGTGGAAAAACTTTCGAGATTGCTTTTCGACGATCATCGGTCAAGGGGTCTTCTTCGAACCTTTCTTCAAGTCTTGGGCTCTCTCTCCATCTGGCCAATCCCGAGACCGCATTGCTAATACCGTTATTCTGTTTGAAACCACCCCAGCGCAAAACCAGGGGCAACTTTGTTTTTCTGAGGGGGAAGAGGCTTTTTTGGGCTTCTTCTTGGCACGCATAGGATCGGCGTCGGGAAGGTTGAGAGTGCCTGGTGTGTCTCAACGCATTTTGCGACGACACGGGCAGCTTCTTGCCGAGTCCATTGGCTCGTGATTATTCGGACCGCTTGGCCTCGAGCGGGAGGGAACGGGAAAGTGAAGATTTCGTTGACTCCATCAGGAAGAGGCAATGATCGGTATAGCTGTCAGGTAAGTGAGATGTCTTTTGCACTCAACACAAGTTCGTAGTGAATGTTGGTAGGTTTGCGGCACATATTTCAGTGCCTAGCAGTATAAGCACCATGAGCTGCCTCTACTAGAATATAGTAGTTTATACTGAATATGGTTCAGTTCCTCGAGCGTGTACAAACCAATTGTTCGTAGAAAGCAATACTGAATGGCCTGGTTGGTCCTGCTTGATATTACTCTGTACTCCGTCCACCTCAAGGTCACCTCCCCTGCCCATCTCGGAGGCTCTTACCTAGGTTACTAAATCCGTAATAGCATTAAGACGGGTCGAGGTCTACACTTCCGTATTGGGAGCCTACCTACATAAGTGCGATAAGGGACCTTGGGCATCTTGGTCTTTCGGATCCTCGGGAGAGTCATTGCCGTATCATCAGAGTGTATACTGTTAAGGAGTTGGCGCGAATGCTTGCTGTGAGCAAGCACAAAAACAACTTTGATAACGCCCCAACTGGGCTTGGGCAGCCCTATCCGGTTCGCGCCATCACTATCTGGACATTTCTACCCCATGGGCTGGCTACCCACGATGGGTACAACCAGTAACCCATAGCTACCCATGGGTAAAGATAGGAACCCATGGGTAACCGTGGGTAGCCATGGGTAATCTGGGTAGTCTCGGGTATGTTGGTGGGTAGGTACTTATAGCGTAACTAAACATCACCGCGCTGGGGCGCCAGAGACTGGGTGCACGGTATATGAGATGTGAGAGGCTCTGATATACTCGGATGTAATTAGAAATCATTCAGAGTTATGATACCTGATTCTACATATAACGATCGTGTGCCATAGTGCACGGAAAGGGGCTGATTGTCCAAGCAGGATAATGGTTGGCACAAGGAGCGGATATAGGCAGCAGCGCTCTCTACAGTGGCAACTTGGTATATAGCAGGGCCAGGGTCAGTACGCCTTTCTGCTGCCCTTTACGCAGTACATGATGGCTACGGCTCGTACCTGAGGCCCTCGTACCAGGCGATCGATCTTGCGGAGCTCCTTCACGCGAGGCTGAGTTGGCAACCTGTGTACATCGAGATATACGTGACTAGTGATACGAGCGAGATCCATGTTCAGCTTGATTCCGTGATATGATCTTACTGTACATTTGATTTCCTACTTGAGTCGAATGTTGCACAGGTACCGCCAATACTCCTCTTCGTTTAACCTTACCTTCGGCTCTTACGCCATGATGAACAGCTTTCAAGGCCTTGTCGAACCATCTCGAATGTATTCCATAGAGATGTTTCTGGATATATGTATCACGCCTGACAAGATCAGCCAACCTCCGAGTGGGGTGTATGAAGGGAGTGACGTAGTTGGCTGACCGTCTCGAGTCGACCTAGCTGTGTACCATATACATCATGCTTGGAATTCCGGACAATTCGATCTGGCATCTCACATGCTTTTGTGGAAGTTGGCGTCAGGAACGGGGCACGTATCCATTCGGGGGGGCGTGACTCAGGGTGGGAGGCACAACCAGCAATAGTTGCAGATAGGCCAAACCTCATTGTTGTTTCCCGCGATCTCTGCAGTGCGATATTCTCGTGCCATTGATATAATGTAAAATTAAAAGTGCATGGAATTCAACTATTCTTTGTCAAGCTAATTGTCCTCGATACTGGGCGAAGAGGGGGGGGAGGGGCTCTGTCATAAAGGGGTAGTTGGTAAGACACCGGACTGTTCTGATGAAATGATGGCTTCCCGGCAACAACGGCTCTGCCATCCCTATCTTATGTCGACGATGGTGCTCGTTCATGTATTTATGCATGTAGCTGCCGCGAGCAGGCGAATAGACAACTGGCAATCCGTCATAAGTAGCTTCAGCAGTTCTACCCTGGTAAGCAGGTTCTGCACCTGGCCTCTCCCATTGGTCTCGAGAGCATGGATTATGCGGTAGGTATTAGATGTAGAAGCAACTATCATCTCGCCTCCATCGTGACTGATTGCTACTTGACTCGTCACTTCTGATCAGCCATGTACAGAATCAATTTCAAATGTGATGTGTCCCTTGATAACCGGTCGCCAAGTGCAACATTACATGAACGCATTTTACGTTCTCTCGAATTTCTAAAAGGCGGTTTAAAATTGTTTACATATATCATCATGAACAAAGTTTGATTGAGTGGATGGTAAACGACAACTTGTGCTGGTTCTGTGACACGGGGGTGTCGTTACAAGCCAGGGTTTCTGCGATGCCATGTTTCTTCCTAGGTATTCCGTTCGGAAGAAGTCATATCCAATATGATATGGGGCTGGGCCTATATTCCATGGCTATTTCGGTGCATTCTGATTGGTGGTTTTTATATTTGCGCTCCGGCCTTATATGATCTTCTAGCACTGCATTGCTTACCGACGCAAACAAGAAATAGGAGAGAGCTCAGGAGATGCACACGAAGGTCCAGAATCTGCAGTCGCAACCACGAATCAGGAACCCTGAGTAGATGTGTCTAAGATCTTGGTGGGAGATCTTTGGCCAAACCAAAACGTAGAGAACGCAGACCAGGAATAGTATCGAACCATCGTCGACATTGTAGTACGCTGCCTCGATACTTCATTCTCTCTTCCCATGGCTGTAATCAGAACATAGACTCGGACTATATTTGGAAAGGGGGTGGACTTGGGTTGTCGAGACAATGCTTTCGTCTTACTATCACCCATTCGCACTACTGGACCTAACAAAATACTTACATCTCCATTTCCTTCAAGTAGCTCTGCACATCCTGCAAGACTATCCCACGCTGCCTGTTCACCGTATCCGCCAAATCGAATGCCACGCCCCGCCCCTCAGCAAAGCAGTTACGATACTTGAGCATGACATCGCTCGGGCTCTTAGCAAGCTCCTGCTTGAGGAAATCGCGATCCCACGTCTCCCTCGTGAACTTGCCACCAGAACCACCGAAGCGCTCCTCAACCAACTCCGCGACCCGTCCGTACGAGACCGTATCGCCCGCGACATAAACGGCCTGATTCGAGATCGGACCCGGCCGCAGCGCGATCTCGGCCGCCATGACGCCGATGTCCCGCGGCGTGGTGATGCTGATCTCCGTGTCCCAGCTGCCGAGACACCGCACCGTCCGGTTGGGCAGGTCGACGACGCCGAAGTCGGCGCGGAAGAGGAAGCTCATGGACAGGCCCGTCGAGACGATGACCCAGTCCACCATCTTGTTGGATTGCTCCTCCCGTAGCAGCGCCCGCACCTGCAGCTGCTCGTCGAACAGATCCTGCGCGCTCCCGGACCCGATGGCGTCGTAGTCCATGCCCCACTGCCACGGCAGGAACCGCTTCGGTTTCCCGTGACCATTGTTGTTGTCACTAGCCGCAGCAAGCAGCACGGCCCGCGAGGTCTTCAGCTGCGTGCCCGCGGGGAACGCGTCGCCGAACCCGGCGCAGCAGATGATGGTGTCGAAGGGCCGGAACGTGGCCGCGAGGTCCTCGGCGCTGTCGTGGCCGATGTCGCCGGGGACGAAGCCGGAGACGCCGAGGGTGTCGCGGAGGTAGGCGTTGTGGCGCTGCTTGGCGGGATCGGCGCCGCCGTTGCCGTCGATGCTCGAGGCGCGGATCATGACGGAGAGGGTGGTGTCCGAGGAGGAGGCGAAGTCTGGGTGCTTGGCGAGGCCTTTGAGCACGGCGGTGCCGAGCTCGCCTGCGCCGATGACGAGGATGGAGTTGGTGGGCATTCTTACTTGCTGGAGACTACGATGATGAGGGATGCGCAGCGCAGACTTCTCTGTGTATGACCGAATTTATTTAAACGCCAAGGTATATCTGATTTGTTCTGCCCTTCAAGATTCATTCTCTCAAGCTACGATGGCTGACATATAACTATCTCCGCCCCCTATTGGTCCCACGACGCTGTCCATGCTGTCAGCTTAACTCCGATGAAGCTATACATCTCTCTCCCTCTATAACATTCGCCGCAAACGCCAAGTACGGGTCTTATGGGGGCTCTGACGTGAAGTTATATTCCTCTCCCAAAGTTGCTCGAGTTTGCTGAATAATGGTGTTTCCTTAACTCCGAAAAAGATCGACCTTCGATCATTGCACATCCCCCAGCCTGCCACGGGAGGGAGGCCCCATCCCCCCCCATTATGATTTACCGGAGAAGCCCGCCGGGCCATGCTCCATGAGATTGATCGGGAGTCGCCTCTTCTGACGCCAAACTTGCCCGGTCGTCTTTTAAGGGTTCGTCCCTCTCCTGGCACATCCCATACGATATTCATTTGGCGAAGATGGGCCAGATGAGGAGCAGGATACTGCCTTCCTCGCTACGTTTCGACTAGAATCGCTGGCCCAAGGTTTGTTCTTCGGTATGGGATTTAAATAAAATGGCACTCTGGTACAATACGGTCCGAGTAGCCTAGCAGGTAGGTTCCAAGTTGCATCTGACTAAGCCGACTTACACGGAGATAAGAAGTTGGAGGGTACACCTACTGCTGCACTGCCAAGCACGATTGAAGTTTGTAGTCGGAGCAGTCTGCACCAACCAATTCCGACATCCAAAAGCCGGGTGAAACGATGACAGCCTGAGTCAATCTGTCCTTTATGCATGCGCGGGAACGTCACCACCAGTGAGTTTCGTACATACATATCTACCCGCCTTGCATACCTAGCCAGGCGGCAAACGATCGCGGATCTTTCTCTCCATGTCGCAAGTAAAGTCAAGTCGGTTTCACCTGCGGGTGATAATATCTGAAATCATTCGACAGGTCATTAAAAAAAAGACTGTTTAGTCAGTTCCAGCCTGCCTCAACTCAGTCTTGAAGCCACAGGCATGAAGACAATCATCGGTTTCTCGTATTCACCAAGGTTGTGGCACGTCTAGCGCACCTAACAATGTATATAACAGCCGGGTCTCCATCGCCATTGCGGGGTAATCGACTAATAAGATGCGATGCTGCTGGCCCTGCCGCGATACCGAGGATCAACCAGGATGCATATCTCACCTCACAGCTACCTAAAGCTAGTCAGACGCTGGCGCCAGGAACAACTCAAAAAAGGGGTGGCCACCCATTTTCCCACGAGGACCGAAACACTTTCTCGACGAGAAACTCTGCCGCCTCATCGGCCAGTCTCTCTGCGGGCTTGCCATATGAATTCTTCCCTCGTGTCGCTGCGCTTGCGGCGAGGGCGGGCTCCATGGGCATGAACCCGCAAAGTAAGAATTAAACCAAGTAATGGGGAAAGAACAGCTAATATGCGCCCGGCCAAGGCAGCGTGATATAGGCCGCCGAGATGCAATATACCATGGAACTTTCGCCAAGTGTCAAAGTGGGGGTATATAGTAGGAGATAGTAGTATGCTTACTGAGTCCGGAGGAGCTTTGGGACCAGGGCAGGAGAATTGAATTGAAAATGACTTGTCGTCGTGGTGCCATGTCATATGGCAAACATGCAAGATGCCAGTTAGCGAATTAGCCAACTGTTGCAGCTTGCAGCAAATGCAGCCCAACGACCGCTGGTTGTTCGCAGGAGCTCCTGAAACACTGGATGACGTCCGTGAGCAGGAAACGAACTCTAAAAAAGCAAAAGAAGCTGTCTGGAAGCGGATGGGCAAAAACAAAATGGCGAAGTAATGAGACGAACCCGAGATTCTGCGCCAGCTCACGGACCGGCGGTTCGTTCGAAGGTTCGAATTCCCTTCGCCTGCGGCCTGTCCAGCTGTCGGTCTGGCTGTCTGTCTGACCCAGAGCTGGGATGCCAGAGAACGGACCGAAAAGGATTGACGAATCGCCAGACATCCCGGACGATTTCTGAACTCCAAAAGTGCACAATCGGCCAAGTGATTTGCCAGCAAGACCTGAGTCTAAGGGTGATCTTAGGGGACAAGGGGGCCGTGGGTTGAAGATGACTGCTGCTGCTGCTGCCACTCGAGTCTGACAGCAGACACGAGCGAGCGAACTTCCCTCTTTGGCTTTAAAATGCATGCATATGGGGGTAAGGATGCGCGGTAGCCGGCGCGTGGGAAATGGACGTCAAAGCCTGGCAGGACCCCTTCAATATGCCCTTGTGGTCTGAGAGGCATCGCACCAGCAAAACCACATATCTGTGCTGTGCAAGTCGGCCGAATTCAGGTTTGGGTAACGAGCTCGTCCGTTCCGTCCGTTCCCCAGAGAGAGCCAGCAGATATTCAGATAGACAGCAAGATAGAGAGATATGGACAGAGCGCCCATTCCATTTGGCCAAAAGAGGCAATGCCACCAACGTTACATCCTGGATGGGGACAAGTGTGCATCCAGGACCAGGGAAGCAGGTTCCGGCCTACCACTGCCAACAACCTATTACTATTTACCAGACTTCGCACCAACCTTGACAACAGGTCCAGTCTTACAAGCCCATGTCGGCCAATGGGCTGAGATCAAGAACAGTCACGATGCGTTGGCAACCCCCAAGCGCATTGAAAGCTAGACGATATCAAAAGGAATATCTCATATAAGCTTTGGAGCTCTGCTTACCAAGACCGGCGGGCGTCCTTGGGGGCAGACGAATTGACCTCGCGAAGGCCGCCAGACTAGGCGTGCGAGGCATTCAGATAGATAGTAGGCAAATCTCCGTTTGGGGGCTATCTCGGAAAGGAGACAAGGAAAAAAAAAGCCTCGGGGGCTGCTTGGCCGAGTGCGCAAGTGTAAGCCGGGCGAAAGTTAGTCGCACAAGAAGGGGAAAAAAGAAACCGGTAAGAAGCAATGCATAGATGACATTGGCTAGTAGCTCCATTATCCTGCTGGGTTGGCGGCACTGCGCATACGAGGGAAGGAAGCCATAGTCCACTACGGTAGTAGCGAACAAAACGGTCTCGACGGTTGCTGGCTTTAGAACTCTAAAAAAGAATCATGCCAGGCCCGTCGGTTCCAAGAAGGAAAACCGGGCGATCACACGTTCCTGGCCTAGCTCTCGCCGGTGATGTCATGCCCGGCATTGGCGATCAATTTCTCCATACGCTAGAAGAGTTCGTGAAAGGGCCCAACTCTTCCAAAACGAGGGGGGCATGTTTGAGCTGTTAACCAGACAGCTGCTTCCGAGCTAGGCTGCTGGGTGATACAAGGCCGACATCAATCTGCATTGACAATGAAGCCAAAATAAAAAAAAGGGCATTGAGAGTGCAGAGGCCAGTAGCAGCCAATGGGGGCGGGAGGACGGTCGGGATGCCTGGTCGTCACATTGTTCTACGAGAGATGGGATTGGTTCAGATCGAGATCGGCAGCCGTGTGTCGGGGCGGGCAATCATGTTCTAGGTTAATCAGACGGTTTGTTGCTTTGTATGGGATTACGGATTACGGGATGGGATGGGATGGGATGATGGGGAGGGTCCAGAGCTGTTGGTAGGGTACGTAGTACATCGGAACATGCCCTCCTCCAGACCAGACCAACCTTAGCTGGGCCAAGCTGGGACGGTAGGGTAGCACAGACACTGGCGCCACATGTTATCGTGTGCAAGAGCCAGAGAGAGAGAGAGAGAGAGAGAGAGAGAGAGAGAGGGAAAAAGTACTACCTGATAGTCGCCAAACGGGCAGACGAACGGGCAGAATCCAGGTACTGCTAGCAATTGTCGAATCTGCCAAGACGGCACTACCTGTGATAATCCGGTCAGAGGTGGCTATCCTATTGGCCCGACGCGAGCTGAACCATAAACAACGCGAAACGCGCCACGCGTCCCAGCTGGGCCGCGTTTTTCTAAGACCTGCTTCATCCGAGCTGCGGCCTCGTCCAATCGTTCCGCCGATGTTCATTAATGTTAAACACCGTCAGGTTCACAAGAGAGCGATGGGCATTGGACAGTCACTGCAGCGCCGCAAGCTCGATGATATCAGGCGAGGACCAGACGATTTCCAACTCGTTCGTCTGTAACGACGGATGCTGCTCGCTCGGACGTTTGGGGGCGGAGGTCAGCCGGCCGTACCACTGCGACTTAACTTACAAACTTCACGGCCAGGGAGAGCTGATAGCAAACGAAATAATGGTACTTCGGTAGACCGTTTGGTTCTGTAGCTTTTAGACTTCTCATCCCTTTGCGCGCCGGGTAGGTTAGGCTGTGCTTCCTTCTGGAATCCCATAGCTCGCCCTTCTATCCATGAAATAAAGTGGGAATTGCATCGCTAGACCAGAGGGAGGAGAAAAAGCCTTTATGTGGCCCGTTTTCACCATTGCACCATTGATCCTCGAGAAGGAAAAGAAAGGCGAGACTTCAGACAAGCAGCAAGGGTACCCGCACCCTCCACCAGCTGCACCTTCACTCGTATGCAACTCTGAGACATCCATCGAGAAAGAGGGGAGCAGGACGAATTGAGATAGAGCTCGCATCCGCTGTCTGTCTGGCCTGTCTGGCCTGTCTGCCTGTCTGCCTGGCTGTCACGCCTGTCGACTGCCTGTCTACTCCCTGTCTGCCCTGCCGCACGCTCTTCCCTGTGTGATATCAACTTACCCCTGGTCTGGATGGGTATCAACCCCCGGTGATGCCGTCCAATCCTTTTACACAACGGCCTCTCACTTGTCCCACACCATCCATCCTGCTGCCCCGGTGGATCGACCGCTGAGCTGGCTAGCGCAAGGCCTCGTTGGGACTGGCTGACTGCTGGGCCATTTTTGGGCCGCCCTTGACCACCCCCTGCTGCTGCCTGGCTGCGCTGCCCACTCTATTCGTCTGCCCTCTCCGCTCCGTGCAGTTTGCAGGACCTCCCTCACGCAATTCTGCACGCAAAGCCCATCCGAAATTCACACACCAAACTTCACCACACCATATTGCACCGCGCTAGGTCAGGACCAGGACTAGTCGCACCAGACACTAGACACTAGACACACACTTGGGCTTGCCTGCGAAGGTTGCGACCAGCTGGGCGTTCCTGTTCTGCACTACCGTTCCTATCACTCTAGTCTCTCCCACCTCTGCCGAAACTTGGACCTGCGCGAGACGAGCAGACAAGAGAGAACCTTGAAGCGCTCTCCTTCAAGTCCTCGCGCGCATCCTCCAATCTGCTCCGGTCTGGTCGCTTGCTGCTGCTCTTTTCTCGTTCCCAAGATAGAACTTGCCCGGCGTCAATCTATCTGCTTTTGGTCTGGTCATTCCCACTCCACGAAACGAAGAGCGTTGTACCATTCCATCTCTTCTCTTCTTTCCCCTCTCTTCCCTTTCATCCATCGTACGTACGTACAGTACTTTTACCTACTACACCCGAACCATTGGGCAGACAGAGTATTATTCCCTTCGTCTCCTCCACCTTATCCTGCATCCGTTCCCCATCTTCTTTTGCATATCCGCTCACCCGCTCGCCCGTCGTATGCTTATGCAGTGCATTACTGTACCTTGTTGGATACTTCTGTCACCAGCTACTGCTGCGGCTACCTGCTACTACTGTACGAAAGAAGCCGGGGAAGCTCCTCCCGTTGATTGCTCTCGACGAACAACAATTCCATCCTGATCGCCTCTCTTCCCTTTCTCTCTCTCTCTCCGCAAGCCGCATCTCGATGTAGAAAAGCTTTCTTTTTCGTCGAACCGCACTATTACACCAGTTCTGAGACTTTGATCGAGGCTCATCAACCCACACCTATCGCGCCACAGTCACCCTGGCTTCCAGGCTCCACTGGTAATTAAATCTGCGAGCCCGATCCAAGGTGAGTAGATGGCCCACGCTTTTTCACGCGAAATATCCCACCGTCATGCAGCCTGTCGAGTGGGTTCTCAAGTTCCATCGCACCTTCCGTGAACGGGAGAATACATTACCAGGGCATCCGCATCTTCACTGCTCCAAACGGGCTACTGACTAACCCTCGCTATCAGTTATCTACTATCACCGTCACATCAATCATACACCAGATCACATCCATACCCAGCATCGCTCGAACCAGCACTCGCCTTACGAGACAAAGGCCGCCATGGCCAACCCGACGCGCTTCGCCGCCAGCGCGGAACCGCTCCAGATTTACCAGGACGACTTCTTTGAACAATCAATGCACGACTCGATCAGCCGTGCTCCCATGCCCATGATGGACCACCACCACCACCACCACAACCAACACCAACACCACCAGCACCCCTCACCACGCATGCCTTTGGGGAGCTCAAACACCAACGTGCTTTTTAACCCTCCCTCGAATGGAATGGGAAAGCAAAACTCGCCTTTCAAGGCCAACGGACGCATGCAGTCGCCTCTCACACCGCTCAAATCGCAAGGCCCAAATAGGATGGACCCGGTCTCTTTATTACCGCCAAGTTCGAATGGACAGATGACCGACTCGATGATGAAGAAGCCGCCAACCATGTCGAGGTTCAAGACTTCATCGTCGCAAAGGCCGATGATGGATTCGAGCTTCAATTACGGAAAGGAGAATGCTCACCCGGTCTTATACCCGGCACCACCCTCCGCTCCGTTTCATCTCAACCTCGACAACTACTACCAGAAGGCTCCCGGCAAGCGCGCATTACTCGAGGCTGCACCGATAAAGGAGGCAAGACCGGCGAAGAAGACGCGCACGGACGAGCCGTCCTTACCGCCTCATGATTCATTTCCTCCCATCGCGGATGATGGCCAGAAACCCGGACACAGCTATGCCCAACTGATCGGCATGGCCATTTTACGGGCCCCGACTCGGCGCCTAACCCTATCGCAGATCTACAAGTGGATATCGGACAGCTATTCCTTCTACAACGCCAACGACGCCGGCTGGCAGAACAGCATCCGGCATAACCTGAGCCTGAACAAGGCCTTTGTCAAGCAGGAGAGGCCCAAGGATGACCCGGGAAAGGGGAACTACTGGTCGATTGAGCCTGGCAAGGAGCACCTGTTCTTGAAGGAGAAACCAACCCGCAAGTCCCAGACCAGCATCGAGAATGTTCCCGTCATGTCCATGTCGACCAACTTCGAGCCAGCCCGTTCGGAGTTGACCCCCTTGCAGTCGTCAAACGAGCTACCCACGTTACCGCCCCCTGTGCTACCGGCTCAACCTCAGATGCCGTACCAGCTGCCTGAGTCGTCGAGCCGGCCTGTCACCGCACCGGCCGAGGTTTCGTCGGATGCTACAATCCCCCTGTCGGACAGCCCCGAGGAACCAGTCGAGCAACAGGAGCAGGATGCTGGCGATGAGAGCAACTTGTACTCGCCGCTGCCCGCTGCTATGCACTCTTCACCACCGATTCCACGACAGCATCGTAGCAATACACCGCCTCCCATGTCTCGAGGCCGTGCTTCGTCCGGCCCTCGCGGTCACCCGAGCCGAAAGCATGTCTCCACGGGGTCGATGGATGATAGTGGCTACATCTCCTCGTTGGAGTCCTCCGCTATGCGCCCGAACCAAGGTTCACGGAACCTCACCTCCGAGGCGGACCGTCCCCGTATCAAGCGTGGAAGGGCCGAGGAAGAGATTGCTCGCCTCCGGGCTTCGTCGTATGACAGTCCGAGTAAGAGCCGTTCATACGGCTTCGTGCCCCCGTCCTCATCCCCACTCCGCCAGACTCATGAGACCAACCAAATGCTTCCTCCTTTGACTCCCGCTGTCAAGATCAAGGCACCAGCTCGGCCTCCGCCTTCGGTATCTCCCAACACCAACCTTAGGCTCCACCGGGACAAGGTCAGCAGCATGTTGAACTCACCTCTGCGACGTGTCAACAACCTGACGGACGGCTTGGGACCTGGAAGCCCTTCGTTCCACGTCGACGACTCGTTCTTCAACTTCGGCGACTTCGTTCATGATGGACCCAGCTTCGACATCTTCCAGGATGGCAACCTCGATTCATTCTTCCCCGCTGCTATAGAGGCTGGGTCGCCCATCAAGCGCTCAGTCTCTAAGAGACTGCGCATGGACCGGGCCCTTTCCGCCAGCGCTCTGGGCGAGATCACCGGCAATGTGTCCAAGAACGTCACGCCAGCTGCGCCGAAGTTCCACAAACAAGCTGCTATCCCGTACGAGACGCCAAGCAAGGTGTTCGAGGGAATGTCCTCGCCAAGCAAGGTGTTCATGCAATCTCCCATCAAGAGCACCGGCGGATGGAACGCGATGGACGACTTCTGTTCGAGTAACTTCTTCGACGAGAATGACGAGAACTGCGCTGGACTTGACATCCTTCAAGGATTCGAGAAGATTGGCAGCTCGAGCAACACGGCCGCACCAACCAAGGCCTCAAAGCCCGGGCTTGGCAGGAGCTTCACCACGACTTTCTAATCAACCACTCTTCTCCAGAGCCCAGCGCTCTTGCTCCACCCTTGGACTTCTGACGATTAATGAATGAACGACTACAACACATCTTGTCTGCTGTCTTGGAGATGCCATGGACACTCCCTCATCGTTTTGCGAAAGACGCAGACTAATATAGACTGGCGACAAAACTCCTCGCCTCACGGCATTCTTGTCCACTGTTTTTACAAGTATAATGACGCTACGTGGCCTGGGTACATATCGACGCCTTGCATGTCGATCGAAATTTGGCTTACAATCTTTTGTTTTTGGTCCTGTTTTATTTGCGAGCGAGTTTGGATGGAATTCAGCCATCACCTCTGGACCCTACCTACTTTAATCCTATTGGGTAACGGTAATCCTATGAAAGAGCATTGGGGAGCAGCGGTGTATGTGCAACTGTGTGGGATATTTCCGAGGCGAGAAATGGCAAGAGATGGAATTACGAGTATGGGAAACATGTTGATTTGGTCTTTTTCTGCGTTGGAGTCTTGCAACAACGGCATGTGAAGAGACGAGTATGTTTGTGGACTTTTTCGGTATGAATCATTGCGGCATGGCGAATCGATGTTTTTTTTGGGGTGTTGTTGGCGGATATCTCCCTTTGAGATTTTGCTTTTGCTTTTACAGCAACACACTGATGTAGTTCAATGCATATGAACTCTTGAGATCTTTACCTTGATATCCCTTTCGATGCTTTGTGACGTGAAGTGAACGTATCCCTTAGTTTGCTCTTCTGCCCTATAGTTGAGTGAGTGTGATAGGCGGAGACCGAGACGGACTTGCCGGTCGCTTCTCATCAGGGTCGCTCTACCTTACCCCAGAGGTTCATCCTGAGTATATCTACAAACATCAATCCGATTTTGGTGTCAAACATACAACGCAGATCAACACCAGATGGCTGTTCATGTGTAGCTCGGCATCCCTGTAAGGGGTATCAACCAATCGATCAGTTCAACCCTAACCCTGGCTATTTGCGTAGTTTCAAACAAAACCCAAGCCGGCAGTTCCTTGCCGTAGAAAAAAAACATATCTATGTACCCGAGATTGCCAAACGGCAGACCCAATTCCAAAACCAAACGCCGAGAAGAAACCCCAAAATGCCGCCGTTTGCCTTTGCCTTTGCCGAACGATGAAAATGAGAAATGGCGGGACGTTGCGCCGGAAAGCAAAGTATGTAGCAGGAATATTAGTTACTGCTACTGTCTACCATGTACCTACTCACTCATCACCAAGACCCCACCCAGCCAGCCAGTTCGAACCCCTGGACTGAACCCAATGAGTAGAGCAGTTGTGACCTTTGAAAAGATAGAAGGAAGGAAAACAGGCACTTAGTAAATGCCCATCCTAGTGGCCCAGCCGCTGCTGTCCTCCTTCTGGTTCACGACGATCTGGTAGGGGAAGGGGTTCGCGTCGGTCGTGGTGATGGGCGGGATGTGGTCCTTGGACTGGTTGACTATGTCGACGATTTTGAGGACGGTGCCGCGGAGGGTGGTTTCCATGGCGTTGCGGACCTTGGCCCTTTCTGTGTGAAGTCGTCAGTATATAGACGTTATGCAACCTTCCCGAGCGAGCTCGGGCAGGTAAGATCCCGCGCCTCCCTCTCCGGCGAAAGGAGGAGGCGGAAGAAGACGCGGAAGAAGGGAGGGAAACCCACCAGTCTCCGTCTTGGGCTCGGCGACCGTGACCTTAACCGTCCAGCGCTCCCAGCAGACCTCCTCGTCGCCCGAGGGGCGCATGTACCACGTCTTGCGGCGCTTCTTCTCGAGGAACTGGACCGAGATGGTGCCGCGGCCGCCACCGCCACCGCCGCCGCCGCTATTGTTGTGCGAGGAGCTGTTGTTGTTGAGGACGACCTCGCGGTGCAGC
This sequence comes from Apiospora aurea, assembly GCF_038362705.1. Taxonomy (NCBI): domain Eukaryota; kingdom Fungi; phylum Ascomycota; class Sordariomycetes; order Amphisphaeriales; family Apiosporaceae; genus Apiospora; species Apiospora aurea. Next base: position 6,039,848 of record NW_027117392.1, on the reverse strand, counting down.
TCGCCGGTGCGCTTGGCGATCATGGTGTCGAGCTCGGCGTCGTTGACGTAGGGGAGCGAGAGGCCGAGGACCTCGCGCGTCTCGGGGGCGAGGCAGGGGAAGAAGCGGTGGAAGAAGATGGTGTGGAGGATGCCTGCGTGGTTTCGCGCGAGGACGCGAATTCGAAGGTTAGCTCACCGCTTAGTGATGACGCCTTGTCTATACTGCGGCATATAGGAGAGATGCAACCGGTCCATTGACCTCCCGGGGCGGTGATGGCGCGACCGGCTTGCTCCGTCACTCCGTAAGCACCCCGTAGCTGTTCTCCGTCCGGACCCGGAGTATGCAGGTGCAAGGGGAAAGGAAGCGATTTGTGGACATGCTCAGGTCTACATACCTCCGACAACATCGCGGACCGACGTGGGGTCGACGAAGGCGTCGAGGATAAACTCCTGGGGGTTCTGCTGAGGGTCCATTGTCGCTGGCCCGATAATGGAGGATTGGATGCGCGCGATACCGTGTTGCGCTCACATAGAGCCCGGTCGCCGTGGAAGGACGGAAGAGTCGAGAAGTGTGGTATTCGGTATATGCGATGCGGATTGCGGATTGTTGACTACGTCTCTATAGTTGTTGGCCCAGGGACATGATTGCGATCGCTTGTCGCCTCCTTTCAGTATCTCGTATCGCGAAGATCCGATATGCGCAGCTTACGTTTTGGAGGGGTCACAAACGCCGGTTGCGTCAATGTGGAGCTGGAGCTGCGGGAGAGCTTCGCGCTGGTTGTGCGTGAGTGAGTGAGAGTCCTGCGTACGGGCAGAAGTAATAAAGTACCTACAGCGACCCCTACACCAGACAACCTTGCCTCTTTTTCTGCCCTACAGCGGCTGGTGACGATGATCAGTACATGCATGCATGCACTCTAGCCTGCGATCGAATCTATTCCTTATCAGCGATCAGTCAAACAATCAAGCCTCGTTGTGGCTGTCACGGGGAAGAATCAGTCTTACATAGGTAGCCAACTGCTTGATTACCCCCGTACTTCCCCCATGCCGAGGCACAAGGCGGCCCCCCAAGTACCGAGCCGGGGATGCTACGTTAAGTACCTAGGGGGAAGAAAGGTACCTAAACTTTTAGCTGCAGCGACTCAGGTAGCAGCAGGCACGAGCTCATACCTAATAAGTTCATCACGACCAACCAAGAAGAAGGCTGGGCTTTAATCACCTGCAAACCGTCGATAAAGGTCGATGATGGCTTACACGTGTAGAGCTCCAATCCCACTCTAGAGCTTCTGATCACTCAATCGCACTCACATTTCCCAAGCCACTTTGTAATTCTTGTTTCCGTGTTTTTCTCTTTCTCTTCAAATCCCCCATGGTTTTTCAGTAGCTCCTTGGGAACCTGAACCTGTGCATGTCCGTCCTTGGTATTGGGTCACTTACGACATCAGGATGCTCTCCGCGACGAGACGGTGGTTTCGCCGCAACAGGACGCCCATCGCAGTCGGTGTCGGCGTCGTCGGCGCTGGTTATCTAGCCACACAATATGTCCTCAACAAAATCAACGATGCGCGCGAGCGCATGAGTAGCGACCGTATCGCCAAGGAAAAGTACGCCGTCTCCCCCGTTGGGCCGCCATCCATCCATCCGTCCATCCAGAAGCACCCTTTGTCTTGCCTTGAAACTGACCAAAGATCTATGTTTCGCGTATTTATAGTCTTCGCCGGCGATTCGAACAGAACCAGGAGGACTGCACTTTCACCGTCCTCGCCCTCCTGCCCACCGCCACGGCCAACATCCTGGAGGCGATGAACACCGAGAAGATCACGCTCGAGATCCAGCAGATGAAGAGCGCGGCCAAGAGCACGCGCAGCGCCGATTCCAATGCGACGCCGCCGAGCATAGCCGACACCACCCTGACCGAGGGCGAGGAGGGCAAGAGCGTCGCGAGCGCGAGCGTACAGAGCGAGAGCGGCGTACACGCCAGCCAGATGACGCTGCCTCCGTCTTCGCAGACGGGCGGCGAAGGAGCCCAGGACGGCGGACAAGCCCCTGCGCCGAAGCCGCGGAGGACGAAGCGACAGCTTTGGGACGACTTGACGATCAGCTGTAAGTCGGTGAAGCACTGAAAGACAAGTACACTATTTGGAAGGAGACAGTGGCTGACCATTCGGGTGTCTTTACGTATCAGCCATCACCCGCGCCTTCACACTAGTATACACGCTCGCCCTCCTCACGATGCTCACCCGGGTCCAGCTCAACCTCCTGGGCCGCCGGAGCTACCTCTCGAGCGTCATCTCCCTCGCCACGGGCACCGCCCAGTCCACGATCAGCCTGGAAAACAACGATGACGAGAACGACCCGGAGCACCAGGTCTACGGCAGCGACTTCGATATCAACCGCAAGTACCTGACCTTCAGCTGGTGGCTGCTGAACAAGGGTTGGGAGGAGCTGGGCCGGCGGGTCGAGGAGGCTGTGCGCGACGTCTTCGGCCACCTCAGCCCGCGGGACCTGTTGAGCTACGACACGTTCACCCAGCTCACGTTGGAGGTGCGCAAGAAGATTGAGGGGGCAGCGACAACCTGAAGAAGGGCGAGCAGAAGGGGACCAAGTGGCTGGCGATAGTCCTGCCCCCGCGCGACATGGAGGACCACGTCCTCCGGGAGTCGGGCGTGCTCGGCGAGAGCGCAACGGCGGAGACCCAGACTCAGGGAGCCGGAGGTGTCGAAACAACGGGTTCCTCCGCCGCTAATCTGCGGCGCCTGCTGGACGAGACGTCGGACCTGATCGAGTCGCCCGCCTTCTCGCACGTGCTGACGCTGGCCCTGGATGCCGGATTCGCGATGCTGCACACGCAAAAGCTGCTACCGGGTGCCTTCGAGCTGCCCGCCCACCTCAGCCCGTCCATCCCCGAGCTCGAAGACCCCGAACACTCGGCCAAGGTGGTCCTGCTTCCCAAGATCCTGTCCGTGCTGACGCGCCAGGCCCACGCCATCGGCCACGGCATGATGCCCAACGAGTACCTACAGGCCATGGAGCAGGTGCCCGACCTCGAGGCCTTCGCGGCGGTCGTCTACTCGAGCAACTGGGAGAACGAGATCCAGAACGAGGGGGAGGATGTGCTGGCTGCGAGCCAATCGCAACAATCACAACAGAAGACGCCCGAGCCGAGTAGCCAGATGACTACGGGGGGTGACAGGGGGCGAGAGTATGGTTCTGGTCGAGCCCGAACCCTCGCAGATTTCGTTTGAGAGCGTGTGGGAGAAGGCATCGCAGCAGCAGAAATAAGGGGTGTGGTCTGTCTATTTTATCTAAACCTTGAAACCCCAATTGTATTTTGACTACCTGACCATGTATGGGGGAGCATTGTATAGAGTATGGTGGCAGATAAGACAAGACGGTGTGGTCCTGATGATTGAACGGGGTTCCTTTTATGACATTGATTTTTTTGTTCGGTGCATTATGCGGCGGCGGGAGTCAACATAGGCCTTGTATGGCAACGAGGATGGCACTTACAATGTATCAATACAATACAGGCAAGGGGCCGGGCGTCGCGACTCGGCGCATATTATAGAAACACACCACCACTATTTATGTATGCATCTTCCCTTTATCCAGACCACAACAATCGATTGTACTGCGATTGCAGGTCTTAACATCCACGTAGCCCCATCGATGCGCCCTGGGCATGCCTCTAGGCCTCTAGCTCTCTTTGTTCCGAACTGGAGGAATGGGACCCTACCGGAGACGCTCAATAATTACCACTACATGAGGCCTCTTTGGATCATATATCGTGGTAGATCTTTCCGCTAGTCATATCTCTTAGACTTCCTCCAAGTCGCACAGGGACTCTCAGGCTTGTGATCATACAGAGGCGGCATCTGTAGCCCCCCTATTAAGTGATGCCGGTCCACCCTCGTCGCGTCTGAATTCGGGTTTGTATTTGTTCCTTTGCCCCCAAATCACATCAAACCCCTGACGAACTTATCCAAGCCCATCTCGAACATCTCGTTCCTCACACCGTCGCCGTTCTTATGCTCGACTGGCGATAAGGGGTTTTTGACAACTGCAGATTGTGTTAGCCCCCTCGTACCGATAGACGTCACCATATGGCTTCCCCAGGCCCTGTGTGGCATCCCCAATATCGAATTCCCATGCTTCCTCCCCTTGGAACCTCTCACGTCCTCTTCCCTAACCGTAAGAAAACAGCCAGGACTCACCATACTCGACCCAGAGGTTGATATAGATCTGGTGCAGAACGTTGCGCATACTCAGCGCGCCGGGCTCCGTCAGCATGGCGAAGCGCAAGCTCGAGGGCGTCTCGTAGTAGTGCAGCTTGTACTGGGCGGTGCGGTAGCTGATGAAGGCGTCGTCGTCGCCGCCGAGCTTGCGGACCATGTTGCGCAGGCTGAAGACGGTGCCGAAGATGAGCTTGGCGTCGTCCTTGGCGCGGGTGGCGGCACTGCGGCTGTCGCGGTAGGCGCCGCCGCCGCTGAGGCCGGTGTTCGAGTTGGAGGACGAGGAAGTGGGCAGGGGCCCGCGGGCGCGGATTGGCGGTGCGGGTGCAGGGACGCGGAGGAGGAGGAGGGCGGGGGGAGGTTAGGAGGTGGTCGCTGGTGGTGTGTTGGGTTGAGAGGGGGGCGCGGCGGTGGAGGGGCGATCCAGAGTTTGGAGTAGATGCACTCGGCTGTTGGGAGGAGGCTGTTAGTTCACGATGCCCGGACGGAGGAGGAGGAGGAGGGCCGCATGACGGCAGCGGGTAGGTGAAGGGCGGCGGTGGTACTGACTGTGTCGGTCGAAGATGTAGAAGGAAAAGACTTGGACCGGCATGGTTCAAGTGTTTGGGCGACTTTCGCCGTCGTCCGGGGGCTAAGGAAGAAGAAAAAGAAGAAGAAGAAGGGTGTTCCAAGTCCGGCCTCGTCGCATTCACATTGCTCGCGGTCAATCAAACGGGGCGGCTCTCCATACACTTGCTATCGTGGGTCGTCGTTTCGTTGTTCGTTGGATATTCGTTCAAGCGTTGGATCGTCGTCGTTTTCCTTAGGCGGATAGCTTGCTATGACTCGACGTATTCCGTTTCTGCGGGATTCGTTCCGATTGCTGCTTGGTAGTTGTGTCGGCAGATACAATATGATGTAGGCAAGTTATGCAATGCAGGTACAGCCTCGTCTACATAGAATGCTAACCTACGTGATGGATAACATTAACCTAGTAGGTGACTTGGCACTGCGAGGCTCTTGATCGGCGTTAGTGTAAGGTTGTCTGTTCAATTGGCTCCCGTCCACCGCCAGGGCAGTACTTTTAGTAGTCAGGGTCCTGGCCTGGCGCCTGGCTTGCGAGCTGACCGGATTCTGGTCTGGGCCCGGCCCCAAAAAGTCCCAAGGATGGGCACCTTGCACAGGGAGCCGCTTAGCCGGGATCGGCAGCCTCTACAGGTACATGTACCACTGCAAGCGCGGGCCCGCGGGGTGCCTTATACTTGGGTGTCTCGGTCTTTCTTTTCAGTGATACGACACATCACCTCGGCACTCTGTATGTAGGATATTGGACTTTTCCTGGCTCTGCAGCAGAATGACCACTGCCGTGCAAAGGTCCAGAATTCGTAGAAAACAAATCCCACAATCCAATACAGTTTTCGGTCAAACGAGGGATCGTCCATTGTGATTTGCCGGCGCAGCCTCGTATCAAATATCGATTCTTCAGAGCCCTCCTCGTCCGCGCCCACGACCGGGATGGTAACGATGGATAGACTACTACTCAACTAGCCAGATGGATGCACACAGGCAGGGGTCAAGCTGCCCGTACGCACCATGATTCGCTACCCATGGGGAATTAGCTTGGGCGTTGGGCTGAACATGTCTAACCATGACACCCTCTGGTCGGTGGTGACTAGGGTGACTCCAAGGGTAGTATGGGTTGTAGGGGTAGGGGTACAATGTAGTACATACCATGCAGACAGATAAGTCGGTCCCTGGTGGATGCCTTTTCCTTACTCGCATGCCGTCTTGCTGTCTTGCTGTCTTGCTGGGGAGCTGGGAGCTGGGAGCCTGGCAAAAAATATTGTACAATTGTATTTTCTCGTAGATAATACGTTTCGACTGCTCACAGGCCTTTGCCCCATCGATCTGCCTTTCCGCCTACAAGGCACTTCTTACTTCTGCCACTCCTTCTTTTTCTGTCTGAGCCTCACAGCGACTTATGTATATTACTTAGAGAGGTATATACATATACTGTTCCAAATAGTTCTTTTCGGCGCTCGGGTGCTTCTTGCTTGCCACAAACTTTCGCTTCGTCCCAACCTCGGGAGTCTTGCTGCTGACTCGCCCTTCTGAGGCGAGCAAATAGCTCCGCAACCATGACGGAACCCGTCGCGGCGACTGCCCCTCCAACCGCGACGCTCGAGGCACCGCCGCCCAACGAACGCACACGAAGCGACACGACGAGCTCACGAGAAGTCGGCCATGGCGCGAATCCAGACATCAAGACCCTCCTCGCCTCTCCGACCATTTCCATCCAGGCAGATGGTGCTTCTCCTGCCAAGGAGCGGCGGCCCTCGCTCATGGCGCACATGTAAGCCCAGCCCAGGTCTATGGATAGCTCTCGTTATCTGTCCCGCTTCAGCCACGACCACGACCACCACCCCGCATCGCATCGCATTTGCATTTGATAAATTCGCATTGCACCCTGGGCCATAGTGCATTGCACTCTGATCATAACACATCGCTGATATATGCCAATTGCAATATTAGCTCTGCCCCTGCTGCTCAGCAATACCAAAGCCCGTTGCGACACCACAAGCGGACGCCCTCTCAGCATCGCGAGGTCAAGGTGGGTACAGTCTTTGCTAAGCTTTCGAAGCTTCGTGCAGGTCGCTTCGACTTGGGAAAATTGGGAGCGGCCGCTGCACGCCAAGAGAAAGAAACAAGGCAGGGACTTTGACTAAGAACTACCACAGGAAACCCTCAACGCACGGTCCGAATACACTAGCGACGATGCCGACGGCACCAAGCTCCGAATAAACCAGTACATCATTCGCGAGGAGATCGGCAGGGGCTCCTACGGGGCTGTCCATGTTGCGACAGACCAGTTCGGAGCCGAATTTGTACGAGACAATTTCCCAAATAATCCCCAAACTGAGCCATCCACCATGCCCAATGGCGCAACAAAGCATGGCTTGGCTTGGACAGGGCAAGAGTGGTTCTTGGCACTTGGTCTACGAGGCTTACCATGTTACCGTCTAGGCTATCAAGGAGTTCTCCAAATCCCGACTACGGAAGAGAGCCCAGTCCAATATTCTGAGGCGACCTCCCGGCGCGGCGAGGCCCGGCCGCTTCCCCGGCAGGTCGCGGAGGGCGTGGCCCCGGCCCTTGGCCGGCGCACATGAAGCAGCTCAGCCAGCACGACGCCGCCGAGGCTAAGGACGCCCTGTTCCTGATCCGGGAGGAGATCGCCATCATGAAGAAGCTAAACCACCCGAATCTGGTGCAGCTCATCGAGGTCTTGGATGATCCCGAGGAGGACTCCCTATGGATGGTGCTGGAGATGTGCAAGAAAGGCGTCGTCATGAAGGTCGGCTTGGACGATCGCGCTGACCCTTATCCCGAAGAACAATGCCGGCATTGGTTCCGCGATCTAATTCTGGGTATCGAGTACTGTAAGTGCTATTCGTGCTTTGCTTGATATAACGACCCAGACCGTGGGGTTCTGACCAAGATATTGCAGTGCACGCACAGGGAGTCATACATCGCGACATCAAGCCGGACAACCTACTCCTTACTGAGGACGACGTCCTGAAGATTGTCGATTTCGGTGTCTCGGAGATCTTTGAGAAGCCCGATACCATGATAACGGCCAAGTCTGCGGGCTCGCCGGCTTTCCTGCCGCCCGAGCTCTGCATAGTGAGGCACGGGGACGTTTCGGGCAAAGCGGCAGATATATGGGCCATGGGTGTAACGCTGTACTGCCTCAAGTACGGCAAGCTGCCTTACAAGCGAGATAATGTGCTGGATATGTACGAGGCGATCCGGAACGATCAACCGGAAATCCCTGAAGACGAGGAGCCGGAGTTCAGGGATCTGATTACTCGGCTCCTCGACAAGGATGCGAGCACGAGGATATGCATGTCGGAGATAAGAGTGAGCCTTCAACTTTCTATAGCTTGCATGCTGTTTGGGGGGTTTGCTGACGATGGTAGGAACATCCGTGGGTGACTCTGAACGGCAGCGATCCTCTCCTATCTGAGGTGGAGAACTGCTCTGACATGATCGAATTGCCCAACGACCTAGAAGTCAACCATGCCTTCACACCAAAGATGAGCAACATGCTCACGGTGGTAAGCTGCTCCCACGGAACCTTTAGAGAAAGTGCCGGGCTAACGCAATTGGGCAGATGATGGCCATCAACAAGTTCAAGGGACTTCTGGCCAGGAGTCGTCCCAGTACCCCTGGCTCTAGGACGCCGCGGACGCCAAGGACGCTACAGATCCCCAGTGCTCCTGTTAATTACCATCCTAATTACCAACCTGGTAACCCAGTGGTCGCATGGAATGACTCCTACATTCCCAAAGAGCCCGAACACAAAGAGCCCGAAAAGAAAGAGACCGAACAGAAACAACCCGAGCCTAGGGAGCAGTCAACACCCCCTCCCACGGGCCGGCCTCGGCATAAATCCGTCGCAGAGGAGGCGGCCGACATCGTCGAGGCTCGCAAAGCCTGGATGGCATCTCAAGCCGGAGGGGGAGGAGGAGGATCCGACACTCCCCCAGGGGAGAAGGGCCACGCGCACGAGCCCACCGACCACTCGCCCCGCCTATTGGGCATCGGCCTCGGCGGCCGTGACGAGTTCAACCACGCGGAGACGCCCGCGGACATTGTGTCGGACTCGCCCACGGGCATCGACTTCAATCTGTACGACCGCGCCTTCGAGGCCGAGATTGAGCGCATCCGCGCCGAGAATCGGCATCGCGGCCCCGATGACGGCGCTGACGGCCGCCCGCGCCCGCCCAAGAAGACGGCGTACTTGACCCGCTTCGTGAATGAGAAGGAGAAGTACTTTGGCGACGACTCGATGATCCTCGCGGCGGGGCGCAGTTTGCCGGGGCTCGCGTCCTCGGGGATGAACAAGGCGAGCGCGGCGACAGTCAAGGCGCTGGAGCGGATGCATCTGGGAGGGGGTCGCCATGAGAGCGGCAGGGGCAGCGATATTGGTACGCCGACGCCGGAAGCGACGGCGGCGGCGGCGGCCGCCATGGCTAAGGGTGAAGAGGCCAAGAAGGAGAAGAGTGGTGGAGAGGAGAAGGAAAAGAAGGAAAAGGGGGAAGAAGGAACCTCAAATACGGCAGCGCACGGGGCTGAGCAGCAGGCTACAAACGATGACAACAACGCCAACAAGACGATGGTATCGGAGGAGCCGATGACCATCTCTGAAAGCTACGAGAACGTCAAGGAGTCGGTGCATAAGTTTGCGGACGTGGTGGCGTCTACGATGCAGCAGAAGTTGGGAGGGGTCAAAGGGGCTGCGGGCGCTTCTAAGGAGTAGTAGTACAGTGGCACGCTGAATTAGGAGTATTTCAACTAATGAAGCAACTCGGTTTACTTTGGGATTGGTGGCAAAATCTCGAACGAAGCCTAAAAGTGGTTTCGAGGGTGGAAGTGTAACCCAGAAGCCGCCCTTTCAGGTGATCAAAGGAAAAGGGAGAGGGACTAGGATACAAAGCCGACAAGCAAGCAAACAACAAGCCACAAAAATCCGAGCCACATGTATATTCCATTGGTTATGATTCTTGACTTTGAGACATGACAGCGGAGCGAATAGAGGTGGACTAGGCAGGATACACATCGTCATCCAGAACTCAGAACGTGATGAGCTCCGCCGGCAAAGCATGATCCCAGGCCACGACGTTCCATTCTCCATCTCGAGTAAGGGCTTGGTAGTAGCGATATAGTGTTGCACTTTCAATCTGGCTTCCCATTGCAAGCAAAGTCGTCCCATTCAGGACAATACCACTACGCCTTGGGAAGCCCCGGCCTCCCCGCTCGCTCGCATTGCGGGCTGTTTAATAAGGCGCGCCAGCATAGGCCCATATGCGCAACTGCTCCTTTCTGCACCTCGATCCTGGCCTGGCCAACATCAAAGTCGTGGAGGTTCAATTGCATCGCATCAGGCAGCCTTGTGTGGGCTCCTGCCGCCTGGAGTGCTGCTAGCTTGGCTGCTTTCCCATGACCGGTTCTCGTGACGTTGTTCGGTGGAGATACGGCTTCCAGCTACACTTGATGAGGAATCGACTTCTTTACATTCGGGTGCGTACCGTAATAGGTAGTCATGGCCGACTTTGCATGGAAGACAAGATGCACACGCCCAAAGCTATGTACACAGGCAGTCGCCAGTGTCTAGACCCAAGCATTGCAAAGCCGTTCCTGTCCATGTGGATGAATCTCACCTTCCACCCTCTCCACCGGGCCAACATTCCTTGCCCTGGTGTCACACTTGATCGACCGACCAACACTTTGCTTTCTCGGAAATCAGTCTGGCCGAGGCACATCTCCTGTTCACGGCAAACACCGATGGACTTTTCGGATGGCCTGGCTTGTCATCATTTCCCCCGTGTTTGACCCTCTCCCACTGACGATTGATACGCCGCCTGGAACCACCCAGTGACGACGTTTCTCAGATGCCAAAGGTAGGGGATTCAAAGGATTATTCGGACACCTGTTGTCACATCCGACCCTCTTGGGGATGATGATAAAAAAGTGCCCCAGTGGCTATGATGGTCCGAGGAAGCAGTCTGTTCAGTGGCTGACTCCCAACAAACTTTTCCTTTATAGGTCCTCGGCTTGGGTAGATAAGATAGATGGTGAGTCACTCGCAGCTCGCGCCAAGTTTTTGTCCGGAAGGTACCAAAGGGCAAGGAACTTTGGGTAGGAACGATGGGAGGCGTTTTTGAAGTGCTTGAAGGTTCAGGGTTTGGTGGGATCAGGTACTTGCATGTAGATCAAAATGGTATGTAGAGGCAACCTGCTATCATTGAACATCCACTGCATAGTTCTGCCACGCGGCGAGGATCATGCGTGGGGCAAAAATCACTTCGTGACGATCGATGGCCCTAAGCTAGAGATGAACAGCATGGAAGAACAACAACACCCGCCACATCCTTCTAATCTTGGGGTATATTAATTGATTTCATATATGCATTTGACTAAACATTGGTGTTTGCACACACGCCTCTGGTCTTTCGCCTGTCCCGACTCTATATGCTGCCTGCCCCCTTTCGGGTTTCGTTTTTTTTCTTTTTTCTTTTTCTTCTCTCCCCTCGAATCCCTTCCTCACCCTGCCCGTCCTTTTTCGAAAGGTACACATTGCGACTGCCATTTTGCTATCTTCTTTCGCCTATGCAGTAATGGGTAAGCAATATATTTTCATGCCAATGAAGAAAAGGGGCGTCGCCGGGACTCACCTGTGGTTCATATATCAGCAATATCTCCAACCTTGTCAGACAGGTAGCGGTTGATATCGGCCTGCTCTCCTGTTGACCCACTCCCTTTGCTGTGCTCAGGTACTAAGTGCGACCTTAAGTCAATCCTCAAGCCTCATCCAGTACTCGTCGCCGCCGACGCCATCCTCGTCAAAGTCGGCACGGGCACGGGCACGGGCACCACCATCGGCGGCACGGCCACCGCCGGTTGTACGGTGCCGTTGGTAATAGTGTTGTTATTGCTGGTCCCGTTGGCCGCCACGGCCACGGCGGCCCCGCGCTGGAGGATTTCGCGGTACTTCTCCAGACTCTTGCCGATGATGTTGATGAAGGGCCACTGGGTATTGCTCTTGAAGAAATGGGCCCAGATCTTGAGCACGGCGAGACTGAGGCTGCCGGGCTCGGTCGGGACGTCGAGTTCCTCCTCGCCACTGCAGCCATTATTATTATTGTCGTCGTCGAAGTCGACGACGGCGTAGGCTTCTTCGACGATGCAGCGGATCCAGTGCAGGATGCGGTCTTCGCTGTCTGTCGTCGTGGCTTCCGATATTAGCAAACATTGACTGACTTCGCCTCTTTTGGCCAGATGTAGATTAAGGAGGCAGGGGGTCAAAAGAAATGCAGATAGCTTCTTACCGGTCAATGGCACATCCACGCCCGACTCCTGCAGCGAGAGCAACCACTTGCTCAACAACACCGCACACTCCAGCCCCGAAAGCGAATGCCGCACGCTCCAGAAGAAAGCCTGACTACGGGCGACGCGGTCGACCCCCAAGCGGACAGGCACGCTGAGGGCATGGGCCGCGTACAGCAGGGCCGAGATGACGCCGTCGCTGCGCTCGACGTTGGGGGCGCGGCACAGGGCGCGCGCGATGCGGGCCGGGTCGCGCGTCTCGAGCTGGCGGTAGGGGCCCAGATTCAGGTAGATGCGGACGTAGGCCAGACCCAGCAGGGAGCTCGAGGTGAACGGGATGGGGCCGTTCTCGTTGTTGGGGTCGAGGCTTGATTCGGGGGCTTGTTGCCAGCCTGTGGTCCAGGAACGTAGGCCGCGCCTAGCAAAAGAAGGACAAGGAAGTTTAAGCACACGTATGTGGTATATATGGTAATAAGACATTGACCAAGTGAAATGACTTACTCTAGTTTATTGACTTCTTCAGGAGGCAGGGAAGCCGACTGGTCCATGATGGGAAGCGACAAGTCTCGCACAATATGGATCCTCTGGAGCAGACCATGCAGCAGCACATAGTTGCCCAGGGGCGTTGGTATCGGGTCCAGAGGCGCCGTGCCATCGGCAAACCTGAGCAAAGACGACAGTGCATCTTGGAAGTTGAGCTGTTCCTTGCGTGTCTCACATCTCGCCAGTTGCCACTGCGCCGGGGAGAGCGCCTTCCACTCTGCCGTGCAGCAAGGCAGCCGTAGGTGGATCTCGTTACTGCGCAGTACCGGGTACACGTTGTAGGCCACGCTGTGGGTGTGAAGGAATGTGAACGATATCAGCTTGGTGCGCCGGACCGATTCGTGGTGCACCCAGGCAAGCCAAGCCGACTTTGGGTCAGATATGCCTCCCGTTTCTGGTTCCTCATCCAATCCAATATCGCGTAGCACCTGTACGAGCAGACTTTGCAAGGAGAATGCCTCCACTACGAACTTCTCGTTTCGTTCCCAGGTTGCGTAGCCCATTAGGATCACCAGAGCACGAACCGTGTCAATGGGCGCCCAGGGTCCGCGATCTCGAGCTATTCCATCCATGTGTGAGTTGCAGTCGGCACCACCTACCGGGCAGTAATTATGGATGTTCAGGAATGTCTTGGTCTTGGGGCCGAAACGCGAGTTTTCTAAGAGCAGTCTTTCCATCAACACGGCTTTTCCGGCTCGAAACAGCCTCTCCGAAGTGCGGTGTTCAAAACAGTACTGCGAGCCCATGGTGGCAACCGCCAATACGAGCTCTGGCGCGGTCTCGTGCATCATCCATGTTGGCTGGTGGATGAATGGCATATGCAAGTGGAAGCCTTGAAAGTACGAGGTTACGTATCTCGTGAGGGCATGGCGCGACGGCAGCACAAAGTCGGCATCTATGACATCTCGGAAGGACTCTAAGTGGGAAGCCAGACAGTCACGTTGGTCCTCCGTCACTCTGAACGGCGTCGAGACCGTCTCTACACCACGAGGTTCTTTGGAGAGAGAACAGCAAAGTCAGCGCAACTATTCCCATTTTTGTTCATATAAACATTTGTGCAGCCGAGCCCTCGGCGCCGCTCCTCAGTACACCCATGTTGGAGTGTACCAGATATATGACAAGCTTGCTTCTCCATGTAGCCAAGAAGCGTCACGTTGCAACTCGATAGCCATTCTGGACATGGATACCTTGGGAACGGTGTTATTAATTTCAAGCAAGTTGCAGGAGGGTCGGGTTTTCGGTACGTGAGGGAGACGCGCCAAACGCTCTCGGCAAAGAAAATAGTCGGCACTTACTGTGTTCCGATTGGCCTTCCGAGAGCTTGCTCTTTTCCGGAGCCGACGGGAGCCAATAACTGAACGGAGTACCAGCTCGTCCGTTGGGGGCCGTCAGGTCCGATTCGGGCCTGGAATCCCTTAATTCGGGATCTAGCATTTCGTTTTCCGTGTCCGGCTGAAAATACGGGCTCCATTCCGCCGGCAGCCCAACGCCATCTAGGAAGTTCGCAAATTCTCGGAATTGGTCAAACCCGGCCATATCTTGGCCTGATCGATAACCCCGGAAGGACTCATCAGTAAAGGCTCGCCCAAATCAGGTCGCGTCTCGCTTTCCGCACTCACCATTCTCATAGTACTCCTGAGGCAGGAGAGGTTGTTGGTAGGGTTGGCCGATGATACCCTGAGGGTCTTCCAACCTTGGGTCGGTCCGATAGCCATTGGCGCCCAATGGCTGCTGTGATTGATGCGCCCACGGATTCATACTCATTCCCGATAATGATGCGGCGGCTGCGGCGGCTGCCATATCATCGACTCCTGATGTTTGGTGGCCTTTGTCGGATGCATTATCCGGTGGCCCGTCCGGCGTCTTCTCATGCAAGGCGATTCGCTGGTGGCGGGTTAATAAGTCCCGTCGTGTAAATGCAGCTCCGCAGTGGCAAATAAACGGTTTCTCCTTGGTGTCTGCCGGTCGATCAGCGTTCTGCAGCCTCGAATCGGGCCAATGTCATGTTCGCTCAGGGTAGCATCAGGGATAAGCAAAATAGCCATTTGCGTAAATGCGCGCAGATGTTCATGTTGTGTTTATCCTGTGCGTTCGCCATTGTTACACTGCCAACGCGTAAAATGGTCATAGCCTCGGTATATCCCATCTTATTCCCACTAGGGAATTAGAGCGAGCGGGCAAAGCTTTGACGTGTCGTGCCATGCCCATGACATGACTCTGGGATCTGGGGTAGATTGACAAGTGGAAAATCCGGGGTAAAACTGACGAGTCCTCACATGGCGCTCCTTGTGCTCGGAACGCTTGAAGGTCCGGCCACAATGTGGGCATGTGTGCGTTCCCCCTCCGGCGGCCGCTCCACGACGTCTGCGCCCGTTGCTGGCACCGCCGCCGCCGGGTCGCTGGGCTGAAGTCGTCTGAGCCTCCATGTTGGAGGAGGAGAAGGATGGAGATGTTGGAGATGAGTTAGAATGAAAGTGGAGGGAGCATGGGGACTTAAAGCTGCCTTGGGGCTTTCGGCTCGCTCTTGACGATCGTCGAGTGGGGTAGTGTCCGCTTTCACTCCAATATTTCCCAGATAGCCGACAGTGGTCAATGACTCGCGAACAACTGCTTCTCCACTTCTTTTTATCTGGCCTAAGTGGGCACTGGTCAATGAGAAGGGCACGATGTCGGCAGATGACCGTCATTGTATGGAGATTCGTAACGTAAAAGGCCATTTGTCTAATTGGGGTAACAAGCCCGACCTGGGCCGAGTGGCTGGTTCGCGGTTGACACTGATACCAGCCTGACTGCTTACCCGGAAGTAGATAACCAGCGTTAAACCCGTCGATACTATCGTGATCGTTCCGTACGAAACGCATCTGGGCACTGTAGAGTTGAAGATTGCAATTGATCAACAACACAATAAGAAACCATGGCTGGCGCCGTCTTCAGACTTCCTGGTGTTGCGTACATCACCGGAGCTGGCGGGACTGGTGAGTCCCCTTTTTGCCGACTGTTTGGCGTCCCGAGACTCATGCAATTCCAGGAATTGGGGCTGCTGTGGCAAAAGCGTTTGCTCGGTCCGGCTGTTCGCGCATCGCCATAACCGATATCAACAAAACGTCTTTGGACAGCACGCGGGATGCCATCCTCAAAATCAACCCCAAAGCCCAGATAAATAGTCGTGACGGTGATATATCAGATGAGGACTTCGTCAGCTCCTTTGTTGCAGACATCTCCAAAGCCTTCTCTCGCGTTGATTATGCAGTAAACTGTGCAGGCATTCTGGGAGAAAACCTTCGATCCCATGAGACCAAAGCCTCGGCCTTTGACTTGATCAACAAGGTCAACTACAAAGGCACATGGCTCTCATCTCGGGCAGCCCTATCACAGATGCTGCAGCAGGAGCCCCTTTCGGAGCATCCCAAGCAGAGAGGCGCTGTCGTAAACATTGCATCGCAACTGGGTGTTGTTGCGCGGCCGAAAGCAGGTGAGTTTGGAGGGTGGGTTCGTACAAGCATCAAGCGAGCGACTGACGCCTCTGTAGCTCCATATTGCGCTTCGAAGGCAGCGATCATCAACATGACTCGGTCTGATGCCATAGATTACTCTCAAGACGGGATCAGAGTTAACTGCGTCTGTCCGGGAGTGATAGAGACGCCAATGACGACAGGGTCGGCGGAGGTGACGGAGAGATTGAAGCCTGCCATCAATATTGCCCCGATGCAGCGAATGGGGACGCCCGATGAGGTTGCTGATGCCGTCCTGTTCCTATGCTCACCCCAAGCCTCGTTCATCCAAGGGCATGCATTGGTTGTGGACGGCGGATATACGATCAATTGATTGCCTGTATGATGTGGCAGTAATGCTGTATTTTGAAAAAAATATAAAACTGATGCATAAAAATAAAAATAGAAACTTAGAAACTTGCTTGGGAAGACCTGTAGCAAGGAATACCTGTCGTGGCTGGCCAAAGTGAAAAGCAGGCAACATGGGATAGTGAGACGCATTCAGTTTTGGGGTTGAGCAAGTTCTCGTAGATCGAATGAACTGCCTTGGAGGGCAAGAGGGACAGAAGCCAAGCCGGGCGATGTTGATCAGATGCTCAATTGAGGATGGGCAGGCAGAGGATGTTGGTCTATTTGGAAATGGGCTAGGCTATCTAAAAATAACAGTAAATCAATCGAAGCAACTTCATCGTCTCTAGGCAGCCAACACCCCCGCGACTTCCCTAGTAGTGATATCAACTTCAAGTGGCCGCTTCCCGTTGGCATTGACATTGGCATTGACCAACCCCATCGCCTTTTCATTGGGCAGGCCGTCTTTCACACCGTCGTTGGTCAAGACGGGTGCTTGACTCGGTCGTGACTTGGCTTCTTTCCAGTCAAAGTTGCTCTCCCAAGCCCGGCCAGCCTTCAGCATCTTCTTCTCCTGCCACAATCCACCTACGAGCTGCATACCCACAGGAAGAAGGACGTCGGGGTCTTCTTTCGCCGGTGCGAACCCGACCGGGACTGACATGGCCGGGTGACCTGTCACATTGAAGACGGCCGTGTTGGATGTCAGCCCGATGCTAGGCTCGAAACACGACCGGGGTGACTCCCGCGATCCATGTCTCGGGGCAACATACGGTGTCGTGGGCATGACCAAGACATCGTACTTCTCGAAAGCCCGTTGGTAAGCGTCCCGGATCTTTCTCGCCATGTTGATGGACTTGCCGTAGAGGCCAGGAAAGTTTTTGGATAGATAGATGCCGTTTATAACTGTGTTCTTGGTCGAGGGAAACAGCTTGTCGAAGTTATCGGCAGTCCACGGCAGGCGGGCCTGCTCAAACTCCGTGAGAGAGAGCCCCCTTCGCCCGTGGGCCTGGCCAAGGACGCCTGCAGCCCCGGAGATCCGCTGCTGGATAGTCCAGATGAGTGGCCCCTGCAAGTGCTCAGGGACGGAAACTTCCTCAACAGTTGCACCCAGTTGCTCGAATTTCTTAGCAGCGGCGAGTACTGTGGTTTTTACCCGTGAATCAACAACTGGCTGGTCAAACCCTTCGGCGAGGAGACCTATCCTAAGTCCAGAGAGAGGCAATGGGGACGTGTCCGCGGATTGGATCGACTCGAGAAATCTGAAGCTACCGTGCGCCGCGGAGCCCAATGATCTGTCGTCTATATCATCATAGCCTGCGATGGCATCGAGACACGCCGCAGCTTCTAGCACCGTTCTTGCCAAAGGGCCAGCGTGGTCATCGACGGCGTCCCCAGAGGTTACGCCGGTATATGGGACTAGCCCGTGGGTTGGCTTGATACCAACACCTAGAAATCTGGTCAGCTGAAACATCATGGTATATCTCAAGGCTGGGTTAGAACGTACATCCGCAGAGGGACGATGGCACTCGTATCGAGCCACCTTGGTCGGTACCAAGAGCAAGATCCATGAGCCCTCCAGCAACCAACGCAGCACCTCCTGATGTGCTCCCACCCGCCGAATAGCCTTCCTTATACGGGTTTTCGATAGTGCCCTGAGCGCTTGTAAATGAAGACGTGGAGTTGCAGAAACTTTCGCAGACTGCTGTGCCATGAATGTCCGCGCCGGCATCAAGAACGCGCGTCACCACAGTGGCATCTGTCGATGGGGTCCACGCAGGGAAAGCATCGCTGCCGTAGAATTGAGGTACGCCAGCCACCGCAATACAGTCTTTCAAGCACACTGATTTACCGGCCAAGAGCTTACTCGACTGGTCCCCCTTGATGAGGAACCTGTGTGCCCACGCATGGCCATAGACTTGTTCCGACTCGGTAGGAACGTGTAAGTTCTCTCGAGGATATTTCTTCAAGTCGGGCCCAGGTTGATAATCTGGTAGCTCTAACAGTTGCTCGGCACAGTCATGTACGGCAGCCAGAAGCTGGTGATAATCATCCGAATCTTTTGGGTCAATCTTTACACCAAGGTCTTTCAACAAGTCCTCGGCGTCGCCCTTCTTGACTGGGTTGGCTCTAGCATCTGGTTAGCTCAACGCCTCTGACGACTTCCTTCGACCGGCTATACTTACTCTCCCACTTCCTTGAAAAAGACTGACATGGCGGCAATGATGTGCACTGGCAGTAGCTTGGTTTCACTTGGGACTGAGGTGATCGAGGACGAAGCCCAAATCAACCAGAAGGTAATGTATGCTTTTCTTTTACGAATCTTACATTACGGACGCCCCATCCAGGTTCTCTCGGCTCGGCTCAGCACGAAGACACACCGAGCTGACAAAGAATAAGTCAAGGGGCGAATAAAACGAATCAAATCGTTCCTCTCTATTGATTTACTCCCCTTTTGGAAGGTATATGCTACCCGTGCCTACATAGCCAAGTAGTGGGTTGAGCGTGGCCTTTCTTGGCTGTGCTCTCTCCAACCGGTTTCCGGATTCGGGAGTTGGAGATGATCTTCCCCGACTCCAACACGCAAGTGTCATCGAACTACTGTAAGTGGGCATGGTCAAGTTGCCACATTCGGACTATGGAATTTGGATCAGGTGTTCCTGAATACCCCATTATCAATCATACTCGCTTGTCTCATTGCAAGTAGATTCCTTGCTGGACGCGCTGGTATAGCTGGAGGCGGTGGTTTGGGGTTGCTGGGTCAGTCTCCAATATCTTGACCCCAATATCTAACCCCTCCTCTTTCAGCATCAGCTCAAGTCTCCAACTCCATCGGTATCCACCTGCCTGCATAGTCACTATCTAATCGACAAACTACTGAGATCCATCCCGAATCCCGATCCTTTAATGCCAATTGGGCTTCGGGACGTTCTATCATGTGCGAAGATACACCAGCTTCTGTTGTGTCATGTTATCACGTTCCCCGCAATCACCCACGCACCCCGCAGATACTAGACCCCTGATAGCCGTTTAGTATTACATGTACTAATGTCCCGAGAGACGCCATTGGAGATATTGTAAGACGTTGTTCAGATCGTCAAATCACCAACTCATTTGTGTTTTCTGTAGTCTTCAATTTGCTGCGCAGAGACCATATTCAAATCCGCCTTTGCATAAACCACCAAAATGGGCAAGAAGAGAGTTCTGATCAGCTATGGTGTCGACGTGGATGCCGTTGCCGGGTGGCTTGGCTCCTATGGAGGTGAAGAGTCGACGAGCGATATCAGCAGAGGTATACACCATCATACCTCCAGATTTCTGTGGACTCGGTCACTAATGGATTGGAACAGGTCTCTTTGCCGGCACCATTGGTGTCCAGCGCCTTTTGAAGATGTTCGCCAAGTACGGCATGAAGACCACATGGTTCATTCCCGGGCACAGTCTGGAGACGTTTCCCGAGGATATGGCGGCTGTCCGGGATGCCGGGCATGAGATTGGCCTGCACGGATACTCTCATGAGAACCCGTCGGACATGAGCATTGAGCAGCAGAGGGACGTGCTCGATAAGACATACAAGATGCTTACCGAGTTCACCGGCAAGCCGCCGCGCGGTAGTGTTGCGCCTTGGTACGTATAGACCATGATTCCCCCCACCCTTGTCGCAGCAGTTTCTCTAATTTCCGCCAACAGGTGGGAATGCAGTAAAGAAGGGGGGCAGCTCCTGCTCGACTACGGCATCGAGTACGACCACAGCATGAGCCACCACGACTGCCAGGCCTACTACCTGCGCACGGGCGACACGTGGACCAACATCGACTACAAGCAAAAAGCCGAAACCTGGATGAAGCCCCTGGTGAAAGGACAGGAGACGGGGCTCGTCGAGATCCCGGCCAGCTGGTACATTGACGACCTGCCGCCCATGATGTTTATCAAGGGCGCCGCCAACAGCCACGGCTTCGTCAACCCGCGCGATATTGAAAACCTCTGGCGCGACCAGTTTGATTACTTTTACCGGGAGTACGATGAGTTTATCTTCCCGATTACGATTCATCCGGACGTGTCGGGGAGGCCGCAGGTGTTGTTGATGCATGAGAGGTAAGCTACTGAGAAGATCTCCAACAAGCTATATGTAAAGTTCGAACATCGGAGACTGACTGACGCTTACTTCCTGCAACACAGATTGATCGAGCACTTCAAGAAGCATGAGGGTGTGGAGTTTGTGACGATGGAGCAGATCTGTGATGACTTCAAGAGCAAGAACACACCGGCAGATGGTGCGGTGATGCCGGCGAAGCCAGGGGCGATGCTCAAGTCGTGACCGGGCAGGGGATGAGCTAATACTAGCCATGCTTTCTTGATCTAGCTACATTCTGTATATAATCTACATGTACTTATTTGTTCCTAAGCTGTGCTCTTAAGCCAGACACAATATGCTGTGTTTGCCTTGTAATCCTGCTGGCCCCGATATATCGGCTTGCCAAGAGACAGCGGCATTCGGCACGATCACCGACCCCAAGGCAACAAGAGTTGGACCCCTATGATGCAATCCTACTATTACCGTGCATATTATCCAGATCACCTGATTGTCGTCTTTCGATCGTACTGCACGCTATCTCGCTACCCTTGGTCGTCACCTACGCATGTGGGGTGAGGTAGCATTTGGGGTCACAGTCAGCTACATAGCCGCGATTGCGCCTATCTCACTCAGTAACACCAGTATCGTGCAATGAAGAAGTAGGTAAGCAAGTAGGATGCCAGATAGATACGGAAACACGGGATAGGGAGCCGGCCACTCGGTACGCCAACACACGTGCTAGGTAGGTATTGGGTATTGGAGCAGGAACAGATAGCTAGCTTACCGCCCAGTTTCGGGGCAAAACCTGCCACAGCAGGTGACCGCGTATAGGGGTCCAGTGGTAAAGTGTTGGAGAGGTTCCAAGACTATGTCGCGACTGTGGTAGGAGGGAACACGCGTCTATCAATCCTGTCTATCGTCGCGAGTTGGAGAAGAGGTACGCGTATATTGGGGTATCTCTCAGGATACCTATCACCTGGCCCTATCGATAGCGAGCGATGTCACTACCAACCAAAAGTTGGAGGGAAATGGCCCCCGTCCGTATCTTGGAGACCAGCATCTCATAACTTTCCTAGCTGTTTGGACCTCGCTCGTTGTTGGAGTATGCAAGATCAATAACCAAAAGTTGGAGAGAATTGTATCGCACATCTTTGGAGACAAGCATTGAGCGATTGATTAGATGTCGCATTGGAGTACCCTTATCCGTACTGCCACCCATCACATTTGACCCCAACTCCTCTCCTCTTCCTCCTCCTCCTCCTCTTCCCGGCTATCTACCACCGAACAAGATTACCATCAACCATGTACCACCGCTACCAACGTTACTCCAACCGTCCGTCCCACCAAATATACCCACTTGGCATGGAGCCGACTACGTCGTAGCTTGGTTCGTTTAGAGATACCGGCGCCTGGCCCTTGGCCCACTTGCCCCAGACTCTCTCTCTCTCTCTGCTAGTATGGGGCCTCTTTTTTTCGTGGGGACTCGACCTGCCGACCCAGGCAGGCCCTATCTCTAAGAGAGAGCCCCTGCAGAATTGTTATCATGACCACCTGCTGGCTGGCTCGTAGGGCGCTGCTTCTACCTTTCATGCATGGTGATGATAAGCTTCGGCCCCGTTTTGCAGCAGGAAATGTAGGATCGTGAAACTTTCTATAAGTGAAGAGGCACATCCCGACAGTTTGGTCCCAGCATCATCATCATCATCGCCACGACCACCACCACCACTAACAGCCAGAGGGGTCTCGCACACACTCATTCACTTAGTGGCTGTGACACATCTTGGCCTTGCTTTCAGTGGCCAGACAATCATTTTTGCTTTGCAGATTTGAGAACTCTGTCTAGATATATATATATACCACACAACCATATCCAACACCATGACCGCATCAGAGAAGCATGGCGGCGACACCATATCGCCCGCCCCCGCCCGGAGCAGCGGCTCCATCGAGGGCGAGGCCGTCAAGATCGAGCCCGCCGACGACGCCTTCGAAGTCTTCAAGCGGCAGGAGGGCCAAGTCGACTTCCGCACCGTCTCCTGGGTCCATGCATCCGTCATCTTCCTCAAGAGTAAGCCTGTCCTTACCTTATGGAACCTACCATGTGCATACATATACGGTAGACTTTAAGCAATCCGACACCGTTAGTTACTAACTTTGTGTCCCTACAAATAGTCATCTTCGCTACCGGCGTCCTGACCATCCCCTCGGCAATGTACGTCCTCGGCGCTTTCCCCGGCGCCATCAACGTCCTGGGCTGGCAGTTCCTCAACACCTACTGCGCCATCGTCCAGGGCAACTTCCGCAACGCCCACGCCGGCTGCCACTCCATCGCCGACATGGCCGAGGTCGTCGGCGGCAAGTGGTTCCGCGAAGTGGTGGGCGTCTTCTTCCTCGTCACGTTTGCGATTGTCGGCGCCTCGGGCATCTTCGGCGCCTCCGTCGCCCTCAACGCCCTCAGCGGCCACGCCCTCTGCACCAACAGCTTCATGCTCGTCGCCACCGCCCTCGTCTTCATCCTCTCGAGCGCCCGCAAGTTCGAGAAGATCGCCTGGCTGACGTGGGTCGGCTTCTTCTCCGTCTTCATTGCCGTCTTCATCGTCGTGTAAGTTCTACAGTCCCTCTTTTCGTCTGGTTTCATCCCCCGATCTCCCTACCATTCTGCTCCGCTCCGCTGCTGCGCCTTTGACTAATACGGCTTCGGTTCGTTAATTGCAGCGTGGGAGTAACGACCCGCGACCGCCCTGCCGCGGCCCCGCAGACCGGAGACTACGACTTCGGCTACCATGTGATCGGCAACCCGAGCTTCGTGGCCGCCATCACCTCGGTCGCCACCATCTTCTGCTCCGGTGCGGGCACGTCGGCCTTCCTGCCCGTCATGTCCGAAATGAAGCGGCCGCGCGACTACAACAAGGCCGTCTACCTCTGCATGGGAATCGTCACGGCCGCGTACCTGTCCTTCAGCCTGGTCGTGTACCGCTATTGCGGCAAGTGGGTGGCGTCCCCCTCGCTGGGTTCCGCGGGCGACACCATCAAGAAGGTCGCGTACGGCGTTGGGATCATCGGCCTGCTGGTGAGCGCCTGCCTGTACATCCACGTCGCGGCCAAGTACATCTTCGTGCGCATGCTGCGCAACTCGGCGCACCTGCAGAAGAACTCGGTGGTGCACTGGTCCATCTGGCTCAGCTGCACGGGGGCATGTCCATCATCGGCTTCCTCATCGCGTCCGGCATCCCCATCTTCAACTACCTGCTCGCCCTCGCCGGCAGTCTCACCTTCGCGCCCTTGGCCCTGGGCCTGCCGGGCTACCTCTGGATCTACGACCATGGGCACTACCGCACGGGCAAGCACTGGCAGGTCATCGTCTACTACCTCAATTGGCTCATGATCGGACTCGCCGTGTTCCTGACCATCGGCGGCACGTACGGCGTGGTGCAGAATATCATCGATGCGTACGCAAGGGGCGAGATCGACAAGGCTTTCAGCTGCAAGGACAACAGCGGTTCGTCCTAGTGTACCAATGGCGGCGGTGGCGGCCTCTGTCGGCGTTGCCTTGTCTTGGTCCTGTTCCTCAAATAGCTATGCTGGTTAGATACACTTTCGCCTAAAGTAATATGTGGCTTTAATATATCAATGATAATGACGCAAGTTGTGCCCAATGTGGTCGTCCCAGGATAGATTGGCGCCAGATGTGGCCGAGATAGTCCCAAGGTTAAACTACCGAACCTGGCCTGCCAGGCTAAACTCTCTGGAGAGACCGAACCCGACCTTGTGACAGGCGTCTAATAGGGATAGGGGAGGGAATCAGAAGGAGCCGCTGAGTGCCGGAATCCGGGCAGCATTATGTTATGTAGCTTGTATCAGACCAAAAAGCGTTCTCATCATTGTCACAAGTTCCCCCAAGGCGGCCCTTGCCAGGCAGGACGATGCGAAGTCTTCGGGCAGAGAAAGAAAGCTGGGATTGGGAGTGTCAGGTTCAATTGCTCGGTCGGGACTGATACCGTGGAATGGTAGAAACCATTTTTCCAAAGTCCCATCCGATGCTTATTAAAAACCAATTTACCCATTGATGTGCAGAGGAGGGGGGCCCTGGTTCGGCGGGCGATGGTGCAAGTACTCAGTCAGCAGCAGCATTGTATACGCCTGCCTGCCTGACTGACCCGACCCGACCTGACCTTATATTTGTTCCTGTAGGGAGCGAGTCTGACTCGAAGATGTTTCATTCTGGGTCATCGATGTTATCTTGGTACTCTCGTGTTTCTGCTTGTCAGGCAGGCTAACCTCGGCTTCCAGGTGGTGGTAGCGGCAGCATACTTATTATCCCTTTCGTCGCTTGATGGCGTTGCACAGGCTCTAGATCGGTCTATTAGTTGAGTAAGTAGTGCTGGTCCTGGGCGCATATCGTGGCCGGGCCAGGAGCGCCGCTGTCGTGGGGTGGTGGAGTGCCGCAGTGCGACTCATGAAGGGATCTGCGTTCTGCGTCGTCCGGACTGTCTGGGCCTGGCTATCCAATCGGGCTCGGTATATCTGGTTTGCTGGTCGAGGCAGAGTCGAGGCCTCGAGGGGGAGGGGACGCGACGAGAGGATGCTGAAGTCTGTAACAGCTACTGACGTTGTTTCCGTCCCACCGACGATAGCGGGTTTCATATGCCCAATTTGGGAAGCTACAATTAGACTTCATACTAACGCTTGTTGCCGGCGCCCTTGCCTTGCGCCTGCCGGGGCCCTTACCACTCAGTCTCCCCCCCCAATCGCCAATGCCCCCTCCGTTGATTGATCCATTGGATCATTGGATCCTGTCCAGAGTCCAGACTGGAACCAGCAAAATGCCAGACAAAAAAAAAAAGGCTACACGCACCTATCCTAGCAGGGGAAAAAAGAGCTCTGGCGGAAGTCAATCAATCCCTTCTCTGCCTGCCGAGTGCCTAGTCCACCTCCTCCTAGACTCCTCCTCCCGCAGACAGACGGGGGAAAAGTAAGACGGACGGATGTATTTATTAATTCTCGAGGTGCCACTTCCCCAACGAGATGATCATGTAATGTTCTCTCTCTCACGTGGTCTCACCAAAATCTCGATAATAGTGACATCAAAAAGTAGCCGGAAACGAAATGACCTGGCTTGAATTCAAATTCAATCAATCGGCTTCCTCGGCTTGCATCGTTGGCCGTTAACCCAGACTTCTCTTCAATTCTGTTCTGCTCGGTTCTGCTCTGCTCTGTCCTGTTCTGTCTCAACCTGCAAGACATACGCACATACACTCAACCACAACCAGAAAATTTCCCACGCTCACACAGCCAGACCGGCCATTGGGCATCATCATCATTATACTTCACTGCCAACGACCCATTTCATACAGTCAGCAATTCATGGTGATACGCCTACCCCGGTGACGTGTGGAGCCATCATCATCACCACCAGCATCATCTTGACCTTGCCATATCGTCACAAGTTCTTGGCTTCGGCCGGTTGTTTGATTCATCCTGAGAAGCACCAGCAGTCTGTAACTAGAGTGGCTGTTTGAGATACCCGAACCGCCGCTTCTGCCGACTACATTCACATATACACCCGCTCGCCATGTCTTCATTCGCCGGGAACGTGGTTGACATATCGACGTCTGGCGACTTCGTGCTGGCCAACAGTCTGCTAACAGAAAGGAATTCAAAGGACAGCTTGCTCTTGCACCTTCCAAGAGAGGTAAGTCTATGGACTCGGAAACGAGAAACATATCCGTGGAAAGCGGCCAATGCTCACTCTACCCTCAGCTGCGCCTAATCATATACGAGTATTCTGTGGCGTTGGACAAGCCCGTGACCCCGAGGCAGACCATTGCCAGATCAAACAAGTTCACCTGGGGAGATGCCCGCCGCGCACCTGTCCATGCCCACCATGGAAACGCCGGCCATGTCTACAAATCCACCGAGACGCAACACTTGACCGTCGTCAGCTTGCACAGGACTTGCAGGGCCATTCACAATGAGCTGAATGCACTGCCGATTTTCTACCGTGTGAACGAGTTCGAGCTGGCATCTCAGCGCGATATCCACGTCTTCCTCGCGGCCTTGACTCCAGAGCGCCGCGATGCCATCCGGAGGATCACGCTGGCCGCCGTCGCGGCATGGAAGCCGTTCATTCACACTTTCGATGAAAACGTTAATCATGACATGATGGCACTCCTGGCTCACTGCCGGGACCTCCGGGAGGTCAAGATGCTTGTCACACCAAACAGCTCGTACTGGATGTACGAGCGGGACCCTGAAAAGCTCGAGCGCGAGCTGCTCCGGGAAATCCGGGATTCCATCGACGCGGCGCTGTCTCGGGATGGCAGCATTGGTCTCGAAAGGGGAAGCCAACAGTGGTGGGATTTGCCCATGTTGGACGTCCAGTTCAACCTCAAGGATTCCGTAGGGTGCTCATCGAGATACGACCAATGTCTGCAAGCGTGCCTCGACAGCAAAGATATCAAAAAGGCCATGCAAGAGCTCCAAACAGCTTTGGCAGCACGCAAGACGGACCCGCGGATTCCTCGGCCGGGTCTAAAGGAGTTCTATAGCACGGCTGACTATCAAAAAGCTCTAGAACGTGCTCCTCTCGACTTCATCGGAGAGAACCGCATGACATTCGAGAGGTTAGCCGACCCGACAACTATTTCGTCCCGTACGAGGTCATATACAAAAGCACTTCAGAATGTCAACAGCTTGGGCACGGTTGACACGTACCTTTTGAGCAAATATAACATGGAGGGCCAACTACAGTGGGAGCTATCCAGGATATTAGACCTTCAATGGGGCAAGAGCACGATTGAGGCTCTGGTGGCCTGGAAGTATGGCCACGATGACTATCCCCACCGGCACCCGTCTCGGGAACCGTTATACGTCCTGAGCACAGCCAGATGCCACGAATTCCTGCGGCAATATTTCTACCAGTCCATGCAGAGCATCGAGAGCCACCAGCTCCTACCGGCCAACGGCTCGGGCGAGCTGAGGCGGCATCACGAATGGATGACGAAGCATCCGACGCCCAACGACTGCGCCGAGGAGTACGAAGACATGATGGTGCCAGGCCGGCGGCAGATGTGGCGCGTTATGAACTCGGACTGGCAGAGGCGGATCAAGAGCCTGGCGGCCACCATCAAGAAGCGCGAGACGGCCGAGGCTCTTGAAACGAAGAAGCGCAAGGCCGAACAACAGGCGATTTCGGTCCGGCCCAAACGGGCGGCCACCAATAAGGCTATGAAGAAGGCGGCGGCATGTGTAAGTGTGGCGAGTGGAGCAGCAAATGCATCCAGCCGCCCACGATCCCGGGTTTTGAGGGGCACCAGGTCAGGTTAGGGGTCATTGGGCCGTTTTTGATTGCATAGCCGAAAAAGAAAGGAAAATCATATATCACTACCTAAACAATACCAAGAACAAAACAACCGTATATCCATTGATAATTTTTCCCCCGGGAAGAACCGCCTCTACCTAGTGTGCAACAAGAGAGAACGTGCAACTCTTCGCGAAGTTACCGCCCAGTCCAGGCAGAGGCGGGTGTGAAAGCACGGGTCTAGGGTTTCATGCTCATACCACATACATGTTTTGCACGAGGTTCACGTATCGCGGACTGAGCCGATCGATACTCATGAAAAGGCAAGTCTTGCCATGGATGCCGAGTTCGCCGAATTCTCTGCAGGCTGTACCGTTGCAGCGGGGACAGCTTCTATAACCACTTGAACAATCGCATCATGGCTGTAGCAGTCGCCGAGTGGATAGTAGCTACGTAGGTACCCAGTCAATGTTCATGTATATGTCCGTCGCCCAAAAGCTTCCGGTACAGTCGATAGGCAGTAACCCGGAATGTGTAGCAGTCATGATTCCGGGAATTCGTTTTCGGAATTCCCAAAAGCGGTAACCGGGTAGATATGTAGGCGTCATGGCACGACCTTGTCCCACCGGCCATGGCCGACAAGGTCGGTCTCCCTCTCCGATCCGAGTGACGCTTCTCCGTTTACAAAAAGGTCCAGAACACTACATAACTGACCTGTTGATCATGTCCCCGTCATTCATCAGTCAAGGTTTGATGGATTTATTTTATTCTTTATTTTCCCAACTACACTGCCTCCACTCTCCCCCATCTTTGGCGGGCCCTCGAAGCTTCCCAACATGCCGCACGACTATAGAGAGCAATATTCACATACGCAAGACAGTCTGTTCGGGAAATGAAGAGAAAAATAAATAATGAGAATATGCAGACTGAATAACATGAAATCCAACTAAATCAGGGTACTGATGCAAGAGGCCCTCTATCTCGCAAATACAGAGGGCATTGCTGGTATCACTAGTATGATATAACGCTATGAATGGATGGTGCGTGTATCGACAAGAAGGGGTGCGATGCGAGGTATTTTGTATGTAGGCATATATGGATGGAGTTGTGGAGGAGAATGATGCAGAGGAGACCGCATCATCGATCGGTTTGTGTGGTAATCGGACGATGATAAGTAGCAAATGGGACAGGCCGAGGCCAACAGAAAGGTTTGGCCACCGGAGAGAAAAGGGGATAACGAAGAAAACAAAAAGGGTCGAAATCTCCAACGAGATAGAGCCTTCCAACCCATTGCAACTCCCCAAAACGCCAAGCATCAAGTCGTAAGAAATATGAATCAAAATCATTACGATTCCAGGAAGCAGCGTGGGCGGTCTTTTGCTCCCTGCAGACGAATCCCGCTTCCGTAGTATTTTCTTTGCTTTTCGTTTATTGTCCATAGTACTCGTCGGCGGCAAGCATGGCTAGTACCATGGCAGCGAGCCCGCCGACCAAGGCGAGTCACAAGACAGAGCAGTCCGTAAAAGACCTGAGAAGAGTAGAAAGGTAACCCGTCAACAAATCGTCGTTTTTAACTTTCAAAAAGAAGATGGAATTCTTAGCCCAATGTGTTACCATGTGAACGAAGGACATTGGGCAATGGCGAGGGAGAGCGAGAGACCGTGCGCGGAAAGGGGTAGAAGCTTACCATCTGCTTGATTCCCACACCACGATCCAGCGACAGCAGATCTTGAGCCTCTCCCGAACGCTGGGCCTCCCGAGAAGCCTGTACTTCTCCTCATCGCTCACTGGTAAGATGCTTGCGAACCACCAGGGGAACCTGGCGGGGTCGTTGGGACATTCGCCGTATATCGCGAGAACACGAGTTGTAAGCCAGGCGACGCTTTGGCTTCTCATGCGCCTCACGAATTCTACTCCGAAGTCGAGGAGCTCGCGTGTCGCCATGCCATCTAGCTCCTCCATTGTCAAAGAAGCTGGTGAAGGGTGACCGGCTGATCGGGGTGTCTGGACCGAGGTAGTTGTTGTGGCATCCGTCGTTTCCGTCAATCCTCCTTCAGCGTGATCGATCGGCGCGAAATTCTGGACGCCCCTTGAGCGCATAGTTTCGAACACCTCGGTGGCCTCTTCTTCGGCCAAGCCAACATCGTCCAGTTTCTCAATGTTCCCCACCATATATCCATCCAACAAGGCATGCTTAAGAACCTTGAACCGTGAAACCCCTACCGTTTCCACGAGGCTGCGGCCGTCGGGGAAGAATTCGATGTTGACAATGCGAAGAAGCGTACCAACGGGCAAAAAGTTGGCACGCCCGTTGGCTTCGGTTGGATGCGTATACAGTACCATACCAAAGGTGCGGTTCCCATCCATTGCCCGTCGTATCATGAGTCGGTACCGCGGCTCGAAAACATGCAGGAACGTCGGCATGGTTGGGAAAGATATTGTGCAAACAAAGAGTGGAACGTCATACTCGCCCTGGGCCTGCTGCTCCAGCCTCGCAGCTTGCGCCCGGAGCGCAACGGTGTCAGCCCAGAAACCGTTAATGATATTCGTGAGTCGCTGGTTCGAAGGGAACGAGTTTGGGTTGAGTTGTGGCTGTATCAACAACTCCCGCCGGCATATGGGGCAATGTTCCGAGTGGTCCAACACTCGATGCAGGCAGACGCGACAAAAGGTATGGCCACATGCCGTCGTCAAGGGGTCAAGGAAGAGCGCGTAGCACACTTGGCAGTCCATCTCGGTTCTGGCCGAATCCTTCAATCGGGTGAATGCTGTCACGTCCATCTGTGACACTTCGTCCTCCCCAGCACCACAAGTCGTATAAGACACCTCGGCGTCATAGCCAAGCCTGCCCGTTTCCACCAGCGTATAGGTCGACACGATGCGCCCACCCTTCAGCAAACAAGCGTCATCCTCCTTTTCCTTTAAGCTGGACAGTCCCGCAACATCCCACGGGTCTTGAACTGCGATGCGTGTGGAAATATCTGACACTCCCGTAACGTCTCGGTCTTGCTCGATGGTTGTCTTGATCAGCGCCAATGCCTTGTTCAAGGTCACATCGACGCTGCAATCGCCCAATGCATGCTCCTTTTTGCAGTCCTCAAACGGACATGTGAAACCTTGTAGCCGTCCCGTGGTCGCGGGCCACGATATGTTTGTGCGAATATGTGTGGCGGGAATGCAGTGCTTACAAAGGCTTCGACCGCATGGCAGAGTGGCCGGCTCTTGGAGTACGCGAGAGCACACCCCACACTGGATGAGCCTTATGATCTGGCGTACATCCTTGACGGCGCTGAGAAGCTTCTCAGCGGCAGCAAGCGGCTTCTCTGTGCCGGCCGGGTTAAAAATGGGCGACTCGCTCTTCTCAAGCGAGGAGCGGGAAGTTGGACTGCCGGACGAGGGTGACGGGGGAGGTATCGCCGAGTTGGGATTTGCTTCGATGGATGACATGAAGGCTCAGGTCATTCAGCTTCTAGCTGGTCAGATGGGGAGACGTAGAACCAAGCCAGTTCTCCCAGCAGAAGAAAGAAAAAGAAAAGAAAATTTGTCTATGTGGTTACCGTAACAGAAACATGTACGTGAGTGGTCTTGCACAGCAGACCTACACTACATCTATCTTGGGTGTTGGGCTGAAGTGTGCGAACGAGCGAGCGGAGGGTCAAAAGTGATGACGCTTAGGAGCCGCGCAGGCTCAGGTCAGAAAACAATATCAGGGATCCAGATAGAGTAACAAGGCCCCAGAGAAATTCTTTAGCTTGGACTGCTTGACCCAGACAGATGGAGAACAGAGCATGTGTAGGGATGATGGCTGCTTGGTCTCGAAACCCGGCGATACGGGCACGGCAGGTACTATATCGCGGGCGCAAGCAACATGGTGTGAGAGATTATGTAGCAGGTCATCATTACAGGGCATGTGTCCCAGCAAGAGGGACCCCAGACAAGAAGCAGTGCTGGGTATATGACGTGTATCGGTACTTGGGAGCCCATTGTCTCGACTTTGGCCGGCCGTTATTGGCTCGTAACGCCACAGCGATCTCGATCCGCAAAACGTCCTGTGGCCCGCGCGGCAAACCTGCATTGGGCCTTGGCTTTCTCGTCGCGCCAAGGCTGTGGCGGCCGTGGAGGGAGAAAAGGCGAGGAGATGGCGACTCAACCTGGACGCCGACAGAGGAAACCTCCGCTGCTTGCAGGGAAGAAGGGAAAAAGAGCCTGCCCTAGGAAGCATACAGAAGCTCGAGGCGGCTGATAGGTGGAGCATCCGACAGGACCCTGCTTGAATCGCTTGGTCTAGTAACAAAGTCCGTATGCAGGCTGGCAGCTAGTTACAGCGACTTAGTATGCAATAGGTTGCATAGTTCCCGTGTCCGAATGAAATGCTTCCAGAGCTAGTCAGAGGTTGTAACATGAGTCGCCGAGATACGACGCTGACGGCGGTGACAGATACCGTACCCACCAGTGGCCTCAAGATCTCGAGTCGTAGGTTCCAAGGTTCTTCAAGTGACAGATGCGTCCAGACTGTCACCTTTTGGTGGCTCTTTCCTCTTCTCGTGCCTGGGAGCAGAGTTTGAAATACGCTGAGCCAATGGACGATGATAAAATGCAACTACATACACCTGGACGCTGTTGCAGTGATTTCGTTCTGGACTTCAAAGGAAAGTGCAGGCGTCATCTAATAGCTTAATCGGTGCTGGGAGGATAAGCTCTGACATCAAAGACGTGGGGTAGGGACAAGAGCGAATGGCCGTTGGGGATGGTCTGTCGGCCCTGCATATCATGGCCAGATTCGAAAATGCGCGCGACAAAAAAAACGAAAAGAAAAAAAAAAAAAAAACTCCTTCGATAGGTATCGTCTGAGCAGTCTCGAAACACGCCTAACCTATTGTCGGCTGAAACGCACATGTAGATTGTAATAGGGATAGGCAGCACAACCGGCTGTGGTTGCGGGACCCAGCTCATGTGCAGTATGTTTGCTTCTTCTTCTCTTACCTGCTGAACAAATGGGAGTGTGTAGTCAAAACCCAGTTGGGGAAGTCGAGATTGATCACCACCAATAATGCCTACGTGTAGGCGTAGGCACCATACATTGGCGCACTCGCATTCGGCAACGACGCATGTCCGCTGTCCGACGCGAAAAACGTACCTGTGGTAATTCAAGCAAGTACCGCTACTTCTCGCGACTTGCAAGGCGCCTTGCAGCGAAGGCAGGTTCTGTCCTGTCCGACATCTTAATGCGCGTCCGACGGCCCAATATCCTGATGATGGGGTGCTTCTTCGATGCGCGGCACACGGCGCGAGGCAGGAAATCGAAAAGCTATCGGCGCTAAGCCATGTGCGTGGTATTCTGTGTGTGTTCAAAGGAAGACAAGAGGTAAAGGGATTGCGGTAAGTCGTCCTAGTCCCTATTTTGCGGGTGGGCTAAAATGTGACTACGAGTACTGACTTCATAGACTTCACATGCTGTGTGGGCATATTGGGCTGTAGCACATTGCAACGACACAACAACCTTAGAACAATAGCCTCTGCGAACAGCATGCCGTTTCTGGCTGCATGTCTGTTACCGGTAGAAAAAGGCTTATTATCCATTTGCCTGCGCTACGCGTCACATACACTGTCTACAAGTCTCGACGGGAGACCTGAAAAGTTCTAGAAGCAACGCGGCCGAGTGCCTATCCAAATACTAGCCGCAAACATCGTTCGGCCTGTCAGCCTCACTTATCCCTTAATATGGACCCGTTCATTGTCCTTTGCTACCAGATACATGGCAAATGACGACTCTTAGTTTGCTTCAACTCGTACTGCCGCTACACGATCCCTCCTCTACTATTTGTTCTGCTGGCATGTAGAAGCAATTCTGGGCAATCTCGCCCCCGGCCTGTCACGTCCGTCTTTGCCCGGATGTCCGGGGCCTTGTGGTCGATCAATCCTTTCGGCGCTATTGATACTTGACAAATGATAGTGCGGCTGCATGCAACCGAACCTTGCTCTTCGTACATGGCGCTATCTACAGCGCGCCGCTCCCGGGTCCACCGCGGATCTCAGGACCTCCGTCCACGGGGTACGGGGTAGTGGCCCGGTGGTTACGTAAGGTAGGGTAGATGGCTTGAAAGGCAAAGGTGCGCCTTCGTTGGTGCGCCTTCGTTGGTTGCTCGACGTGGTGATCGGGGTAGGATATGGGCAATCGCCTGAGCTCTTTTCACTGATCGAAGCATCAATGTTGCCACGGATCTCTCCACCGCGGGATACGAGGCAATGATTGTCGACATGGCAACTTCGAAGAGGCCCAAGATTTTGATCAACGTCGAAGGTGGCGATTTGGCATGCCACTCGCATCAAGACCGCTGCCTCATCAAGTAGCTATAAGGTCCGATGGCTGAACCAAGGAATGGCTATGTGAGCTAGCTGTTGGCAATCTGCGAGGACGTCTTCGTCCCAATAAGCATCTAGCCAACATCTGCTTGTAGACTTCCCGCCCGAAACTATTGAAAGTGAGCTCCTTGCTAGACCGCTCTGGAGTAGAATAAATGCCTAGCTCCCCGGCTCATCTTACTTCCGTTTCCAAGGGGCGGGTTTGTCATTGCCGGATGCTTTGTTGCAGCAACAATAATACGCTATTTTGCTGCACATCGTCAAATGAGACTCAAGTGCTGTAAGTAGTCCGTTTCGGCAATATGACCTTTATAAGGATTGTCTTCTGCTTTATGGGGCGTCTTTTATATATCTATATAACCGCTCGCTTAATTATGGTGATATATTTTCATCCTATACAGAAGCATTTAGAGGCAACCAATTCCTTCGTTGTCAAGCTCCATGGGGAAGAGACGAATCGATTCTTGTATGTCGCGTTACGGTCTATTTGTCGACAGACACGAGATAAATGAGGTACCGTGAGAAGCATTCCAGACCTAGGGAACTCCCCTTGCTGCCGTCGGAGAACCCTGTTGTTGTCGGTGGTGTTGTTCTTTCGCCGTATTGGAGGCGCCAGCGTCGTCCACTTTCCTCACAGGTTTAGGGCATGACCCAGGCCTATATTGTCATCTAGATAATGTAGTATATATGCGGTCGGAGCGAGGCGAAGCCAGCCAGTAAGACCGGTATGGGCTCGAGGGACTCCTTGACTACAGAAGTAGGCAGTCGCGTATATATTGAGTGTTTCCTGGTTTACTCGATAGCTTCCCGTCATCCTTTTGTATAATAAAGTTTGGCCTTACCTCATTGAGTACGATCAGTGAATGTGTGAGAGGCACAGTGAAGGGTGATTCTCCCAGCTGTGTCATTTAGGGGGACCCTCAACCACATTGCCGGCGAGCCGTTTCCTTCAGTCATTGCTCAGAGTACACGACACAGGACACGCTTTTTCTGCGTGACTCCTTCTGCTACTGTGATTTAAACATGATCACTGGTTGCAGGCGTCAAAATGGAGGTACACAGGCATCTATTACCAGCTTCTACGGCTACTGGTGAGGGCAAAGGGGTCCCTCCTTATACTTCCTCGAGCTTGGATCACGTGTACAGCACGGCCACAAGCACTTAGGCCATGCCATTCGACAGCATGCCCTTGGGTAGACGAACAGCGAAAACGGGTGGCTGTTCCTAAGATGTAAAACAAAATATGTTCTGTCGTATCAAGACAATTTCAAAAGTGCCAGGCTCGAGTGGTATGCATGATCTGGTATGTGACCTGCGACAAGCATTGAAGGGCCCATCGAGTGAAGAAGTATGCTTCATAATTGAATTCACGGGGTGCAGGTTATGAGCAGCAAAGGACTTTTTCTTTTTGGTTCTTTTCTAATATGTATCTATATATTCTATATCATGAACCAACTAATCATACGGGCATAATTATCTTGTGTATTGCTGAGACAGCTCTCCTACCACGCATGATGACAGCCTATATAGAAGAGTACGCGGCAATTACATGCCAAACAGCAACTTCAACCAGTAACAGGCGCGGCGAACTATCCAGCGCAGGGCGAGGCACGGTCGATGATCCGTTTGCCGAGGTGAATGCTAGGGTCACTTGGAAGAAAGGGGTAATAGAAACCACGAAGTCATACACAGCTCTACCAAAAATCTGCCGTGCATAGCCCAAATACACGGTTCCCAGAAGAACACTTGCTACTGAAGCCCTCGCTATTCCGTTTGTCTACCTGCAGCTTCCTGCAGTACAACCTGTGGCTTCTCCCGTCTTCCAGAACTAACTGAGGAGCGAGTGGACAGCCGTTTGGCCAGGTACAACTATGGCCCCCCAACTCAAGACAGTCTGGGATGCCCCTATTCGTGATATCCATGATGCGCGCGCGTTGTGCCTTGCAGCCTTTTCAGAGGCGACGTCAAGATGCACGCCAGCCATATAGTAACACAGTGAGAAGCCCCAGAAACGTTGGCACTGCAATGCCTTGGACATCCAAGTCAACCTCAATCAAGCTGGAGCTTATTAATCTCGTAACGTCCGTATATAAGCCCATGGATAGGCTGCCAGCCGTTTCACTATGGGGGTCACATAACCCGTGATAGGAGAAATATTTATATAGGACCAATAAACCCCCTTTGACGCAAAAGGGGGATTGCATCGTACTGCACGACTTCTCCTCAGCGAAGTCGGAGATCCGTACCGGGCAAACGGGACAGCCGTTCAGTTTGCGCCCGACGTCCAATCAGGAGCTTCACTGGCGACACTGTGCAGGACCGGAAAAGCAAACGCGTTCGGGCTGATGAGAGACACTGAAGCCACCCACCATCCTGGCTGACATGTGCTGCAGCAGCAGCAGAGTCGACCCAGCCATGTGATTCGTGGCACACAGCCTACTTCTCATTCCTCCGGTTGCCTGCAGATGTGCAGATGGTGATGACGATGACGACTAGAAGGCAACGACAACGGTACATACCGTCGGGCGCCCAGGAACCCCGATGCGCCCAACTTCAGCTCTAATGGGAGTGTGTGGTTGACTAATCAACGGGGCGGTCCGCATCATAGGAGAGAGAAAGCAAGAAAATAAAAAAGATGAGACTACCTATGATCAAACAGATCCGAAAAGGGGACCCAGTTGCGTTCTTCAGGCTATATGCATGCTGGTTGCTGGTCGCTGCTGAAACGAGACAAGCAGCGCAGGCCAATCTCTGCTCTGTTCTTGGGCTTGTCTGTCTCGGAAGAACCAGGAAAAGGTCGAACTCTCGGCGGCTGCTTGCTGCTTGCTATTGCTTCTTGCTTCCCATCACTACTGCTGCAATCGAATGTTCTCCCGCTTCTTTGATCAGCAAAGGCGGCAGGGTTAGTTGTGCGGGGAGTTTACCGGCAGCTAGATACGGTCCAAAAGCTGAGCTGAGGTCACCTTGCATATGGCATATGTATGTATGAGCATGACTGACAGGATCGCCCCCCCTCCATCGATAGAAACTGAGAAGGATCGATACTCAGCGTGGAGGAGTTGACGACAAAGGCATGATGGACAAGGTGGCGAGAAGGATGCGCAATATCGGTGGCCGGGTGGCCATGCTTGGGGAAAACAACCAAACAAGTCGTTGCTGGAAGAGCACCGGAGATAGTGGGACGAAGGCAAGACGATGGAAGTGACCGGGGGTGGCTCTGTGACTCCTATTGCAGATTCGAGGATCCCGAAAAGAACCAATCATCTCATACCGAATCTGCGATTGGCTCAACTATTTTTGCAATTTCCCTAGAATTGATTAATGCACGTACGAATAGTCTAAAGCGGCTTGCTGCTTGCGACTGTTTGCTTTTTATAGGGCTATCCCTAGCTGCTTGCATCGGCTGTTCCTGGCTGCTCTGGGTGCAAATTCCCCTGGACGTGAAGTGAGGGGATAGATACCGTATGAGTGAGTGCACCTACACCTACCACTACCTGACCTACTACACATAGCTTCACGTCAAGCAGGCCACGTGAAGGAGCGGTGGTGTGGCACAAAAGGGGGCGAGGGACTGACCGCGCCACGAGCTATTTCGGTTGACAGGAGAGCGGCGGAAGTATGAAATGGACCGACCGTGTATGTAAAGCCGAGAGGAAGAGAGGTCGACCGCCGCGGGGAAGGGCTGCGCAAGAATGCGCAAAGGCTAACTGGATCCTCTAGCGGTGTCTGTTTGCCTGTCTGTTCCGTCGTCCCCTCGCGAACGAGCCGCCGTACCCAACACATTCATCCCAGGGCGAGCGCGGGTTGGTTCGGGCACTGAGGGCGCAAACCCCCTGGTCACTCATTGGGCAGTCACAAGTGTGTCTGCAACATATTGACTCAGTCGCAAGGCCCGAGAGAAGTTGCGGTGATCTTTCCGGCTGTACAGCTAACGAAATAGGCGCTGTAAGAGCCGAGTAAATATAGTTTTTAATCACTGAGTTGCCGTATATTCATGAACTCCCTGAAATCCAGAAAGGAGTTCGTGTATGTAAGTCTTTTATGCCGCTGTTGCTACGAGAGCGGACAACCGGCTATCCAAGTGTCCTGTCGGTGTGCCTTCCACTAAAATGACGCCTGCCAGTATTATTCGGGTTAT
The DNA here is from genome assembly GCF_038362705.1 of Apiospora aurea. Lineage (NCBI taxonomy): Eukaryota > Fungi > Ascomycota > Sordariomycetes > Amphisphaeriales > Apiosporaceae > Apiospora > Apiospora aurea. The sequence continues at coordinate 6,001,511 of NW_027117392.1, read as the reverse complement.
GCGACGTTACCCGCCGAATAATAATGGGACTGAGGCAAATGATGTAGACGGTAGACCTCTCAGCTTCCTCTCGCTCTTACCCTCTCTAAGGCTGCATGTCGCATGAGTTGACAGGCAAGCCGCTCAGGCCTAAGAGAAAACGTGCTTTGAAACAATGACGAACGGGTATCCATGACCATGAGTCGGCAGGACACGAACGAGTTATGGCTAGTGCCCTTGTTGCTCCAGTCTTGGGCCGCCTGCTAGCAATCGATAAGGCACGGAAGTTATTCTGTTGCTAGCGGACAAACGCACGAACTGACCCTGTCTGGGAAAACCGGCCTAGCGGGGAAGATAGCGCCTTTGCACGACAGGATAGCACGCAGGACTGGAAGCTGGGGAATCCAGCCTGATGTCGGGCGGCTCGCCACCAAAAAATTAAAATAAAAAAATAATCAGTATGATACACATACCCTCACACATACTCGTAGTAAGCATACATACATACCTACATACAATGTACGATCCATACCTCGACCTGGGAATGCATTCTAGGGCAAGCATGGGAGGGTTAACTTGCCATTGGAGACCCGGCAGTTCGGCGATTGGTGCCGACTGGATGGACATGGCCCAAGACCTCAGTCATCGGGCAGATAGTGGATAAGTCGAGCCATGTCAGTCGATGAGGCGGGAGTCAGGACTCGGCGATGGAGGCTCGTGCTCGTAAAAAGGTGCAAGAGATGCCGTTCATAATGTTATGTCGCCCACCAATGACCACTTGGGGGCCTCAGGATTTCCTCCATTAACCTAGAACGAACCTCCCCCGCGCTCCCGAAAACAATGCAAAATACTTTAGGTTCTTCGTACAACGATTAAATACATAAATTACCGCCCTCAAGCGTCCAGAAGTCACCGAGGAATAACAAAGGCAGCAATGGACCAATCATGGGGTTTGCAGGATTCTGACCATGGCATAGTTGGATGTGTCGTAAATTTATGTGTATCATTCATTATTCTGCCCAATGCCACTCCGTGCCCTACCCGCATGTAAGTGAGTGGGTTCGAGATGGATGGCTGCGCTCAATCAACTCTTTACCCTGGACCAGGAGAGAATCGTGAGGAACCCAACACAACGACATAGCCAATGCAGTCTGGCCTGGTCTGGTCGGTCCTACGGAGAGGGGAACGAAGAAGAAGCGCGTTTGCCTACAACAGACTATCAAGAAATGAATGCACCAAAGTAGAGAAGTAGCATTTGAGACTTGCAATGGCAATCTTATTCAAGACCCTGCAGATTGCCCATCGGGAAGACTAGGATTCGGATTCAGGTGTCAATCAGCTTCGAGAAGAAGTCGCTAACCTGGACCTGCCATTTGTAATCTAATCGATATCGATATCGAGTGATGCATGCTCATACCTAGTGAATGCACCCATCCCCTCGCGCCGAACGGGTAAAGGGGTTGCATTTGCGCATGTGTATTGTCATATGAAATCAGGGCGAAGTGTACATGAACACGTCAGGTTATTGGAAC